>NC_138531.1:25184455-25784455 GCF_964234715.1 Podarcis melisellensis | reverse complement strand
GTTATAGGCCTGCTGATCTCTCTCTCTCTCTCTCTCTCTCTCTCTCTCTCTCTCTCTCTCTCTCTCTCTCTCTCTCTCTCTCTCTCTCTCTGTCTCTCTCTCTGTGTGTTGGTATCAAAACACTGTCATGGTATGAGCCAACTGGATCTTCTGAAGCAAGGAATTCTATAACCTGGAAAAAATACCACCTCCTGTATTACCAAGTCTTCTCCTGATAATCTAAGTGGGTTCATCATGTGGGAAGATATGGTCCTTTAAGTTTTCAGGTCATAAACCACATAGGGCTTTAAAGGTGATAACCAGAACCTTGGGCTTGAAAACAGATCAGAAGCCATGCAATTTTAAACCATTATTTCTTAAGTCTGCAAGATGCAAGCAAGCAAACAAATCTAATCATGTAAACCTGCTGTTGTATCTGAATAATGTAGTCCTTATAACAAAGCTTCAGGTTTTTTGCAAACAAGTGCTTAGGATACCATGGTGATTGACATGAGGTAAACACAGGGAAAGAAATTATTTCTTGATCCTGGCTTCATATACTTTTTCCAAGGCCACTGTGGCATTATGCTTTTCCTTTTAGAACATGTAAATATTGGTCGGTCTTTGTTTGACATAGCTTCCTAAATGAATGGAACAAGTTGAGAAAAGAATAGACCTGTCTTTCACCCCACATCCCTTTCCACCATCAGTATACCTAGTGGTGTTCAATGGGCTGGAGAAGCAGCAATTTTTCTTAAATGCTGAAAACTGTGGCCTTCAGCTCCCCCTCCCTAGAATTAAGACTATTGAATTTAAGTCATCTAAATTATGGAAGAAGGTTATTGGCAAACTTTATATTAGCAGAAAGAAGGTCCCGGTGTTTTAGGAAATCCATCCTCTGCTCACATGTTTTCAAAAGAATGTACACAGCAATTTAAATTGTGCACAAAGATAAAGGAAAGTGTACATGGAAGACTCTCCCTTCCCCCAGCAGGCAGTGATGGAGAGAAGAATTCCGATCAAGAGAAAACAAGGGTAAGGATGCTTTTGTAGAGGTTTTGGAAATTTTAAATTGCACAGGTTTTGGGGACAGTTTGGTGCACATAACAAATAAGGGCAACAATATCAATCAATCAATCAATCAATCAATCAATCAATGTTTATTGTGGCAAACAGCCAGTATATTTAGGAGCAACAATATCAATAACCTATAGTTGCAGCAACTGGCTTTCTGTGGGATTTGATGATTAAATTAAAGAAATTATTTAAATCCAAAATAGGCTAAAACTGTAGAAAAATGGGTTTTGGGAAATAATTTGGGTTAAATATTGTCTGACTGCTGCAATCTGTTCAGTTCAAGATGCACGAATGCCTGAATGGGCTTTCAGACTCTGCTGCAGTTGCTGCCAATCAAAGATGTTTTCAGAGGCATGTTAATGAAGCTGGGTGGGCGCTGTGGCTGAATTTGCCTTTCACTTTGATTAATTGAAACCATCATTTCTTAGGTATAACAAGGAGAAGGAATTTAGGTTGAGTTCTAAAGTCAATTTTTTTTTTTTGCACTTTTTAGGGGGGGGGGAAGAGAGAACAGAAGCAAATCCTTAGATCTCTGTAACACATTTTGATTGAATACACTTGAAGCAGAGAGAGGTGGATCTTAGCACACAATGTATGACAGCCTTTTAATGACAGTAAAACAGGTAATCAAAAGCAATGAAGGGACTAGGTAAATAAACAGAGAAGTGCCTGCCATCAGCAGAAGGTTGTTCTAACCTGTAATGTTTTAAAAAGCAGTTACTTCAAGAAAATGTCTAGTTAGTTGTAGACTGAGAAAAGCTAGGCAAGGAAATCTAGTCGATGCAGCAAACAGTGATGGCAGCAAAAACACTTTGCCCAGAATGCATTGCTTAGAGAAAGCATCCCTTTCCTCAGAGAAAGGCGTGGGGATGCAGCAGGCATTCTGGTGATTCACAGAAGAACAGGCTGGCTAGCAACACTAGGTGTGTGGGTTTGTGGGCCTACCAGCAGGGGGAGCAAATTTGCTGCCCCCTGCCCCTGATGCCTGAGGCAATTGTC
This sequence comes from Podarcis melisellensis, assembly GCF_964234715.1. Lineage (NCBI taxonomy): Eukaryota > Metazoa > Chordata > Lepidosauria > Squamata > Lacertidae > Podarcis > Podarcis melisellensis. Next base: position 25,782,400 of record NC_138531.1, on the reverse strand, counting down.
TCAGTTTGCTTACTCTACCATCCCTGAAGAGCATTAATATAAAAAAACACCACCACATTTATGGAAATTCGTTTCCAAGTTTTAAATCGGATGGCGGTTCAATAACTTCAAATAAAAGTAATTAAATGAAACAACTACACAATATTTTTGTCAGAATTATTGCAATTTCTGAATGTTCACAGAATTCTTTTATGGAATTAATTGTGTTCAGTTCTTGTAATTCTTTGCATCAGTTTCTTTTTAGTTTTTAAACCAAATATTGAAAGCTCTTTAGCGTCTAGTTAATTTGCATGATGAAGATACAAGCTGAATAATAAAAAGACTAAGAAACTGAACTCATGATCTCCTAATATTGTTATCTTCCAAATTGTGAGAATGTAATACTGCATTGGCAAATAAAGTATCCATAGGGACATATGTTTTTAAGTCTCCTAATGCATCAGAATGCAGCTCAGATCATTTAATTACAGTTTCACAGGCAAACATTTTAATCTTGGGCTTGTTTGTGATCACAAGATACCCTCTTTATTCACATGAATTCTATTCCCCTCTACTTATCCAACACATTGGATTCGTTGGCATAGCATGCTAAACCATGGCTTAATGTACCATGGTTTAATGTGCAAGCTACAGTGATCCCTGGGTTCGTTCACCTCTCTCCTTTGCTCCTGCTGCATGGCTCAGAGAAGGAGTTTGGAAGCTTTTGCTAACATGTTTGCTTCGACTTTTAGATAAGCATGATTTGCCATGTCGTCATGACACAGAATTATGGTTAACACACCCAAGATTAGGTTCAATAAACTAGTTGCATTACCCATGATTTGAAGATGACTTCAACATCCATGCTGAGTCAGCCGAGTCTGGGTTGGCTCCGATATAGATAACAACTTGTGCCTCATTTTAGATTGCTATTTAGATTCTCTGATTGCAAAAAAAAAAGGCAGCTTAGACTTTAATATACTGAGTGTGAAACTGGTTGTTGGAGGAAGTAATCATAGATGTTTATGTTTAAAGGGCTTGTTGCCTATAGTGTCTATCTGAAAGCTTGTCTGAAACATTTTATGTAACATGTTAACATACATGTCCTGCAGGCTCTTGTAACTCCCACTTTTATAGGGGAGCCCAGGACCAAAAATTAAGTATGAACTTTGTTGATTAAATAGCTGATTTAAATATTTTATTGATCATGCAAATCGACGTTTAGATGAAACACACACACACACAAATATTAGTTTTACGTTTGTGCCCATCTGATAGGAGAAACTCTAAAACTCCTGGAGAATATAAGCATGACTCACAGGGTCTTCTAAAGGTCAAGGACAATTGATATAGAAATAAAACCACAGAAGAAACTACCCAAGACTAAATGTCAAAGGCAATGATGAGATTGTGGGAAGAAAGTTAATAAAAAGTATGAAATTTCAAAGCACAGAGAGATGAAGTAAAGTTTTATACATGCAATATTTAACTGAATTTCATTCTTAAGGTGAGTCGCCTCTCTTACTAACATTTTAAATAAATGGAAATATTCTTCCATAGGTGGTAATATGGAAACTAAAGAGAAAAATCAAGTAGCATTTTCATTTTTGGTTATATATATTTTCATTCTTTATTCTTGGAAAATAACGAAAAGTCCTGGTGTTTAGATATAAGAACCCATTTTTCTTCAACTAAATCACCCCCCCCCAGACTATCTGGCTGGCACCATAAGAATGCTGTTACCCCACATACCCCAAGAAACTGCTTAAGAAGGTGTCATGTTTGAGGGGTGAAATTTCTCAGTGAGAAACTAATGCCTTTCTTCTCTTCCTTCCTTCTGTGCAATAATTCCTGTTGAAAAGTGTTGTGAGTAGACAAGCAGGACATAACTTTGGCCTGGACTATTAACTCATTCATGCTGTCTCCAAACAGTGACAAGTAGGCCCAAAGTGGCTAATAAAGGTAAAGGTAAAGGGACTCCTGACCATTAGGTCCAGTTGTGGACGACTTTGGGGTTGCGGCACTCATCTCGCTTTTCTGGCCGAGGGAGCTAGCGTTTATCCGCAGACAGCTTCCGGGTCATGTGGCCAGCATGACTAAGCTGCTTCTGGCGAACTAGAGCAGGGCATGGAAACGCAGTTTACCTTCCCGCCGGAGCGGTACCTATTTATCTAATTGCACTTTGACGTGCTTTTGCACTGCTAGGTTGGCAGGAGCAGGGACCGAGCAACTGGAGCTCACCCCGTCTCAGTGATTTGAACCGCTGACCTTCTGATTGGCAAGCCCTAGGCCACAGTGCCACCCGCATCACAGAAGTGGCTAATAGTGGGTGCTTTTAGGACTGCATTTCTTAAAATAAAAGAAGGCAGCCTCCCCAAGCAAGGGGTGCATTCAGTTGTTTGGGGAGACATATGTCTACCCTATATCTGTCCACTTCCATGGGAGCTTGAGCCCCACAAGGAGGCAGGCATTGTCTAGTCTATCTAAAGTCCAAGCAGAGAGCAGGGAGGAAGAGGATGCTGGAATTCTCTAATGGACGGAGGGTGGCTGCTGGTTAAAGGGTCATCCCTCTGAGATAGATGTGTTGCCTCTGCAGGGAGCTAGAGCCAATTGTATACTGACAAGACCAGTATTTTTCCAACAGTTGTTAGACTATGGCAGCAGAATTGGGGATGGTGCAATGAATGTGTTGAGACAGATGCTGCTGCTGCCATTTTAAAATGTAATAATTTGTACACTCCGAAAAAAAGTCAATGCTAATATCCCGAAGAAGAAGATTTCACTAACGCAAATGATTTGTCAAGCACTGTATTTGCACAGATTTAACTCCTGAGCACCTTTAAAACACTTTTGTCTCCTACAAGTACCTTTATGTTGCCTGCAGTATTTATTAGGCGGCCAGGCTTAAATAAACCAAAGGAAATGATTATTTTTTTTCCAGTCTGGCTGAGGATTTGCAAATAATGCAGACAAGGTATTCTTTTCTAGTTCATTAATCTCTTCAATGCAACTCAAGGAGATTTTTTTTTTAAAAAAACCTTTTATGAAACAGAACAAGTGAGAGAGCCAACTAGTGTTTAACTGCACATCTTAAAACGTTGCTCCTATTTAAACACATGCAATCAAAAAGTAAATTAGTAGGAATTTGTTTGAATTGCCTCATTAGGTTCCAGGCCTAGCTGTAGAAAGCTTAGTTTATATTGCTGCGAACTGTTCATTCAAGGTGCAGTTCTCTTCAAAGCAGTTCTCAGCACATCCTCTACATAGAAAACATATGTATCAACTTCCAGCTGTTTTTAGGATTTTGAAATATGTCCTTGCCAGAACGCATTGAATAATTCTTTGTACTAACTGCATGCATTGGTATTCAGGTAGAAGTATTTATGGAGCAGCTAATCTTGTCATCTGGTAGAAATATGTAAATTGCAATTAAACAAACTGCAATATGTAAGGACTGAGGAAAAGAATGATTTACTTCTGCTTTTAATTTTAATTTCCAGAGTCTAATTTAGGAGAGGAATTAGGATAAGACTTTTAGTCTATTTTTCATCAGTGTTGTCTGCAAAGTTGGCATGTTTAGTTTTATATCAAGCCCATTCTCCTTATATTTCTTTCTCTCTCTGTATTTGTTTGTCCATTCTTAAAATCTGATGCCTAGCAAAGTAATGTCTGGTGTGGAACACACACAACTATAATTAAGTTACTGTAATGATAAAACTGCATCATTACTCTGAATTTATTTCTCAATTATTGATAGTAGACTGGCGTTAAACGGGCATTGGTAGATAAGATGTAAAAACTCATCAGGGTCGGAGTTGTTTTTGTGTCTGTAAAGTATCATGAATGGTCACAGTGCTATAAACATAATTAATTATGATTATGGCCAGTTGAATGGATTTGTTATTTGCTGAATGTTTCACTGGCAGTAAAATGTTCTTCTGACATTTTTGCATAGTCAGAGTCTGAATGGCTGTGCATGGTATTCATAATAACATTTGTCGTGAGAAAAAAAAAATCAGTTTCTGATTCACAACTTAAGAAGTTCAGTTGCTTCGGTGCTTTATTAATAACACACATTATGATAGTTCCCGTTTTGGTTCATGTGCTTCTGGGTTGGTGTGACATGGAGCCTGCCTCTCCTGGTCCACAAAGATAATGTCACACACCACACAAATGCCTGGTTGCACAGAGACTCTGCATGATAGGCTGTTCACATGGAGAATGGAACTAACAATGCTATATGTGGTGTGCAAGCAAGGATACCTAGGTCACTTCTTCCTTATGTCAAACTTGATGCCATCCCAGGTACATATGAACCTGGTCCTACTGATGTCCACAAAGCCCATTGTCCTCTCTGTATTCTCTTTCAAAACAATAGTCGCAAAGAAAGGCCTATGAATTACCTCCATCTCACTAATGTTTTCCTCCTGTTCCAAGGCTTTTCATCCCTGTGGTGACTCACCCATATATTGTTCCCCCCTAAGGAAGAGACTTCCCCCCATCCTATTGGGGGAAACACTAGACAGGCTGGATGCACTCTGTGGATTTTACACTGTATACGTCAACTCAAAAGTGGCTAAGTAGTAATTGCTTCAGTTGTTTTTGGCTGTTTTTGGGGACATTGCTTTTGCTTTTAGATACTGGCAATCCTCAGTAATCTTTTGAATGTGACACCAGAGCTAGTGCTTTTACACTACTACTTCATTAAGGAACTAGACTCCTTTGGCTTAGTCATTTGGGAAATCTGAAAGGGGGGCTCTCGGCACAGAGTTACGGTTTACTGTGCAACACACCACCACAAGTGACATGCCACCCCATATTGCTTTGCTTTTTGGAATTCCTGGCTGCTGTTTTCAAATTTTCCTGTTGATTTCCTTACACAATTTTAAGACGCAGGGCATTTTTCTATCATCGGCTCCTCTCCTTACCCCATGTCTAATTCCTTCAGACTGGATGTTCCCTTCCCCTGTTTTAGGTCAAGACAAGTTCTGGCATTTCCCATTTGCTTCGTTAAAGGTAAAGGACTCCTGACAGTTAAGTCCAGTCATGAACGACTCTGGGGTTGCGGCGCTCATCTCACTTTACTGGCCGAGGGAGCCGACGTTTGTCCGCAGACAGTTTTTCCGGGTCATGTGGCCAGCATGACTAAGCTGCTTCTGGTGAAACCAGAACAGTGCACGGAAATGCCGTTTACCGTCCTGCCGGAGTGGTACCTATTTATCTACAGTGGTACCTCAGGTTAAGTACTTAATTCGTTCCGGAGGTCCGTACTTAACCTGAAACTGTTCTTAACCTGAAGCACCACTTTAGCCAATGGGGCCTCCTGCTGCCGCTGCGCCGCCGCTGCATGATTTCTGTTCTCATCCTGAAGCAAAGTTCTTAACCTGAAGCACTATTTCTGGGTTACCGGAGTCTAACCTGAAGCGTCTGTAACCTGAAGCATATGTAACCCGAGGTACCACTGTACTTGCACTTTGACATGCTTTCAAACTGCTAGGTTGGCAGGAGCTGGGACCGAGCAACGGGAGCTCACCCCTTCACGGGGATTCGAACCGCCAACCTTCCGATCGGCAAGCCCTAGGCCCAGTGGTTTAGATCACAGTTGGTTCTTGAGTATTCACTGCATTGTGTTCCCCTGGCATGACAGGTTAAGTTGCAGCCAATGCAAAGCAGGCAACAAGTTAGCAAAGTGGTGTTTCTGATGAAGAGTGTGGACTTGTGCTATAGTAGGCCAGCTAGTTTGTAAGGCAGCCTTTGCTAACTTGGTATCTTACGGGTGCTTGCTAGGGCAAATGGGAGTTGTATTCCAAAAGATCTGGAGGTCACCAAGTTGTCATAGGCTACTCCAAGGAGCCCCAGTGCTTTGTTCTGCAACAGACTACAGACCACTTCAAACACCATGTGTTTTAGGTGTACATCTGACTGTTAAGTGCATGTACATCTAAAAACTTAGAGCATGAATACAATAAACACATGCTTGCAAATCACACAAATAAGTACACAGATCAGATTTGACTGTGACTCCCAATACTCAGAAGCAAACCCAATGTTGCTGCTGTGTAATGTGTGAATCAGCCCTGAAGCAACTACATATATTTTTGAAAATGTGAAAGGAGATCACTTATTGGAACTATCATGAGCAATTGATAGCACACATTATAGTAGGACACGGTGCCTGGCTCAAGGTCACTCTCACGGTTCAGATTCTTTTGTAATGGGAAAGTTTCCTAGCCAGCTGTAATGGAAAATCCCCAGTTATATCACAAGCCTCCTCTAGGGGAGCACCTTGGCAACAATGTTCTTTTCAAAATAACTTGTTTCTATAGGCAGTAGTATCCTCCAGTCGAAAGCAACAATTGCAAAAAGGGTCCTTCAATATTATCAGTTCAGTTACAGAGTGATCACATATAGTAATTCAGACTGAATTATCATTTGTCCCTTAAGACATTGAGCACTTCATCATGTTTCAGCAGGCCAATCAATTGCCACTTTTCATTTTAGCTGGGAATGTTATATTAATTATCTGAGTATTCTTGCCGTAATGAGATACCCACAAGGTTAATCTGTGTCATGTTCAGGATAAATGCTTGATACCTACTGGTAAATGATGGTAGAAAGGTCTGAATGTTTTGTGATGGAATGACTCAGAGCTGCTAATTTCCAAAATGCTTTGCACCTCTCTAACTATTCCCATCACTGTGCATGTTCTTCTAAAATTGGGAGAAGAGGGGTGGACAGTCAACAAAAATGTTTGTTATAGCATGCCTGAAATGGAGATAAAGTCATTCTGATTCTCTTACTTTTGGCAGAAATGTTTGAGATGCCTGAGACTACTAATAGTGGGTTAGCATTACATCTGAATTTAAGATGTAGTATGGTAAGATTGAAAAGAGATCCTACAGTTCATGCTCAGCTATGTGCTGAGAAAACTGCATAGAATGTATGCTTTCATTTATATAGTTCTATTGTATAATCTATATTGGAGTACAAAGGAATGACCTTTATGAACTTCTAGCTCTTGATGAGAGTGAACACATGATTGCCCGAGAGGTGGTGCACCAGTTAAGATGGCCTGCCACAAGAGACTTATTCTTTAGAAATCTGAAGGACTCTTGGTTGCCATGGCAGATTTTGTGGCCAGCATTGCTGGTGATCCTTGATTTTGTGGCCAACATTGCTGGTGATCCTTGTCAAGGCCCTGGTCTCAGTGTGGAACACTGAGATGGAGAGATCCATCAACATGATCACTATTAGATACCTGTTCTTCTGCTGCAGAGCCCAGATATCTTCTTGCTTCTTTAGGGAACTTAAGGTGATGAAGCAGGTCAGATGATGGCAAGAACATTGGTAGCATTACTCTTGGAATGAGTATGTTTGAATACAAGTGAGAGTGCATAACCGTGTCCACCTCATGACAGTTTGTTTAAACTCTTGGTAACCAGTTGTGACAAATTTTCTAGGCACTTTGATGATAAAATAGTTTACATTGCTTAAGCCTAGACACAGCATTTGATACAGTTCTGATGGAGTTGTTCAGATCACCATTTGCCCATAATAATAATAAAATTTTATTTGTACCCTGCCCTCCCCGGCCAGAGCCGGGCTCAGAGCAGCTAAGATCATATAAATAATACAATATGCATAAAAACAAACAATCAATTGATTAAAATGCATCCCAAAATGAATTCAAATAAATTAAAATCAAAGTTAAAACTGGACAAATGACAATGGATTGTGCGGTTATCTTCCATTTTTTGCAGCCTGAGGATGTGGACTAAATACTTGGAGTGGTACGTGCTTCAACCTGTAGTCTCAACCCTTGCCTTTCATGGCTAATAAAAACTTAGAACAGGAAGGTTGACTTACTGTATCTTAAATGCTGTTAATGCATCTTTGGGTCAGGTGGTGGCCCCCATCACGTTGAACTAAGTCATGTAGCAGCCCCTCTTGAAAAAGCCCTCCCCGGACAATCTAGTTTGAGGCAATTATCAACCGGTCAGAACTCTCCCTTTTGGGGGCAGAAGGTGATATTGCCACTCAGCTGCAGACACTTTTGGAGTAGACTGATTATTCTGACCTATTTCAGTTTGGCTTTAGGCCATGGTTTCAAACTGAAACAGCCAAGGCTTTCCTGATGGATTAGCTTCTTTGGGAGAGACAGTGAGGTAGTATGATACTGTTGATTAACCTGGATCTTTCATTGGCTTTTGATACCATTGATCATAGTGTCCTACTAGACCAGCTCATTGGGTTGGAAATGGAGGGTCTGTTGAAATGATTCCACCTATGGGGTCTGTACTAGAGAGTAGCATTCAGAGGCTTATGTTTGACTCCATATCGCTTGATCCATGGGGTCCCTCAGGTTTCCGTTTTCTGTCTAACAATGTTTGTCATCTATATGAAACCACTGGATAAGTCATCCAGGGATTTAGAGTTGGCTGCCACTAATATGTGAATAACACCCAGCTCTTTTTCTCCTTGTTATCTGAGTCAGGCAAGGCTGTGCAGGTCCTAGACTGGCTGCTATCATGTGCTAGATGCGGGCAAATAAGTTGAAGCTGAATCCTTCTAAGATGGCTATGTTTGGGCCTGGTGATTTCTGGGCCTGGGAACTGGGGGAGTGACCTACTCTTGAGGAGGTAGCAGTTTCCTTGAAAGAGCAGGCTTGTAGTCTGGGGATGTTTCTAGTTACCAATCTGTCACTTAAGGCATATATATCTTCAGTGGTATAGAATGCCTTTGCTCATCTTTGGCTGGTTTGGATTACTGTAGCATGCTCTATATGGGGCTATATTTGAAGATGACTCAGAAACTGCAGTTGGTGCAAAGTGTCCTATCTGGTGAGAGAAGCCACCAGCCAGTGTCATGTCATGTGAGTTCTTAACAATCTTCACTGGTAGCCAATACATTTCTGAGCCAAATTCAAGGTTATCAGGTGGTGGTGGGGGAAACACTGTTCCCAGACTGAAAACTGCAAGTAAACATAGTTTTGAAACAAAGTACAGATAGCACAAAACATTCATTTCTTTAAAATGTCCCATTTATGTTTTTTTTTGAAGTTTTATCACAAGATATATTTTCCTGCTATTTTATTCTCCCTTGAAATCATATTGATGGTGTGTTGATGACCTAACTTTGCCTAGAAATAAATCATTCTTCTAGTCTATGGGAACACAAGAAGAAAAAGATTTTTCACATAGGATTATGCTCTCAGTTGGGAAATAAACTGAAGTTACAGGCTGCCACTGAAAAATACTTTTTTTCTTTACTCCTTGTGATAAAGAAACAAGATCATCCTAGTAAGTTTTAAATGAGTTCTAACTTTTTTTTCTTACAGTTGCAGTTTCCTTTCCTTCTACTCTGCAGTTCTAATTGGAAATCTTAGGTGGGTTGCTACTCCCAGAGCTCAGAAATTGCTCCTGCTAATGTGCCTAGAACAGTGGGAGTTTCGAACGCTGGTAAAGGGAAACTATATACAGTGGTACTTCGGGTTAACTACTTAATTCATTCTGGAGATCCTGAAACTGTTCTTAACCTGAAGCACCACTTTAGCTAATGGGGCCTCCTGCTGCCGCTGTGCCGCCAGAGCACGATTTCTGTTTTCATCTTGAAGCAAAATTCTTAATCTGAGGTACTATTTCTGGGTTAGTGGAGTCTGTAACCTGAAGCGTATGTAACCCGAGGTACCACTGTACAAAGGTGAAAACTGGCTGTAAGCTTCTCTCTCATACTTACTGAAGTTGTCACTTTATTTACTCAATAAAATATTTGCATTATTCCCACCCTATATCGGCTGAACTAGGACAAAGATGTCGGAGAGATGGCACAATCCATCTGTGTGGCATGTTCACCTACCACAAGATCTGAGGTTGCTACGTGTTGTTTAGAAAACAAGGGTCTATGGCAGTTTCATCCAGCATTGCACATATGTGAATCTTGCTATGGTCATTCTTTGAGATCTGATATATTCGAGCACTTAGGAAAGCCCCATATGGTAATGACCTGGACTGGACTGCATGGGGAACCGTGATCAAATTCCTCTCAGTTATTAAGAAGCTGGGTGAAATATTCTCTCATCCTAACCTACCTAATACGGATAAAATGAGATTATCTATTTTCACATGCTAGCAACATCCAGTATTTATTTTATGATCAGTCTCATATCACACCATTCCTTTGCCTCAATCTCTTCAGAGGAATGGTGGAACATAGATTTAACAAGTGGAGCCCTGCTGCAGCAGAATGTTGCAGCATGGAGCATTTCTGTTCAAGGTCCAGCCACTTCATTCCATTTATCTGCACATCACCCCTCAGTTTCCCATCTGTACTAACTGCAGTCTGTGTTCCAACTAGCATGTGAATCTATGGGTGAAATTACAGGTTTGGAAACAGACTTAGGGTTCCTAAGACTGCACTTGCTTTGTAACACTCATGCAGAATGTGGGTTTGTTCGCAGTGGAAAATCAGCAAATGGAAAGAGGGTGTTCTGCGCTTCCAGTGTGTACTGATTGCTACTCCACCCTTGTTGTTTCTTTGTTTTTAAAATAAATATTTTGCTTCCTTCCAGTCGGACTCTTGAGTCCAGAAGAAGCTCAGCTGTGGGGGGAAAAGCTGACCCTTGTTGCTTCTTTATTTAGATTTTTATTTTATTGCATTTTTACTGCAAAAGAATTTCATTGTAGTCTATATTGTCACTGAGCACCACCTGGATATATTTTCATGATAGGCAGTATAGAAGTATTTATAATAAGTAAATAAAAACACCCACAAGCATTTACGGGGCAGGGGGGAATTATCTGGCAGAGGAAGGGTTAAGCATCCCCACCCCTATCCTGGCTACTTATTCTACACTGCAAATCACCCTGCCCCTTAGTTCACATTAATCAGCCAGCCAGCACTGTAAGTTTCTCTCTGTGTTTTTTTTAAAAAATGAACAAACAATTGCACAGCATTTCAAGAGTCTATGATGCCCTAGGGTAACATGACACTAAAATTGCTGTTTGTTTTTAAGAGTTAATTGGTGTGTGTGTGTGGTTTTTTTCTATTATTCCCGCTGATGACACCAGATATCTTCAGTACTGCTTCAGGTCTCCTGTTGACCCATGACGTACTTGTGAAAATTGATATTCACAGCATGCTGGCCAGGAGGAATAAATTAGAGCAGAGTTATGGTCCCTAGAGATGGTGGATCCTGTTCAGGCATGAATTCTTAAGAGAATGAGGAAATGACATATTTAAAAAGTACAAGGGTAACCTGAGGCATTGATCTAAGTGTTTAGAGATTAGTGCTCGAGCTATGTCAATAAACAATGACATCTCTGCGCATTGCACTGCAGCTGGCCATCAGGAAGACCACACTTTTGACATACTATTCCTCCTTTATGGAAGCGGCTTAAGACAATTACATTTCTCTTATGGCAAACTCCACCCGAAATTGGATGGTGCAGGTGCTGTTCCATGTGGGTATTTGCTTGGAAGCACGATGCCAGACTGGGACCCCACAGCTGCCTGCCACGCCAAATTTTTTTTTAATGTCAAGTATGCATTTGAAAACTCTAGCATGTTTATTGTTCAGGTGTACGTGATTGCATGGATTCACAGTTATATGACCCCAGTCTTAATGCAGATCCAACTTTATTGGCATTTTAAAGGTTCAAATGGATAAGTAAGAGGAAAGAGTGGTACCTCGGGTTACATATGCTTCAGATTACATACGCTTCAGGTTACAGACGCCACTAACCCAGAAATAGTGCTTCAGGTTAAGAACTTTGCTTCAGGATGAGAACAGAAATCGTGTGGTGGCAGCGCAGCAGCAGGAGGCCCCATTAGCTAAAGTGGTGTTTCAGGTTAAGAACAGTTTCAGGTTAAGTACAGACCTCCAGAACGAATTAAGTTCTTAACCCGAGGTACCACTGTATTTTGGCAAGCGACATGAGTAGATAACAAACCTCTCTCTGAACCTCTGTTCATGCATAACATTAAGCCAAACCATGGCTTAGTGCAAATGAACAACTGTGCAGGTTCCTAGACTGAAGACTGCAGGTGCACAACTTTTCCATCAGTCCTTCTGCCACTACACTCTTCAGGGTTAAGCCATGGTTCGGCTTACTGTTAACACCTGGACCGGGACTTGTGGTTTGTTTCATTTCAGACAAACCATAAGTTGTAGCCAAGATTTGTTTTTGGTTTACCACTAATATTTTTCTAAGTACTCAGCATGGTAGTGAATAGGTTAGAAGTTGACTATGAAGTTCACTTTCTGAAAAGTTCAACTCAGCTATTTGCTTGATCTGAACCAATTCCTTAGGTCTTTAGATTGGCTTGACACCCAGAAAACTTACCCTCTATACTGCTCTTGCTCCCAGCAGTTAAAAACTAAATAAAACTTGTATACAAAACAATGGGAAAGATTTGTTTGTGGCATAGCTAAGCAGGCACAGGACAGCAAGCCTTAATGGAAAACCAACTATCCAGTCTGTAATCTGAGACTAAAAGGGGAAGGATGAATGGTAAATTAAGAAGAATAGCCTTGCTCCATTTTTTTTTTTTTTTGCTTTCCTATTGAGTGCAAGTGTACAAATACAAGGATGAAGAGGCATGCAAAAGTTGGTGAATGAGTCCTGAAAACTCAGCAATTATATTTTGACTTATTGAGACACAAGCAATAGGAATATTTGACTATTCATTCAGTCAGCTCAAAATATTCAAATACTTCTCCACCTGCCCCAGTACCAAACTGGGATGAAATTGCTCTCTCTGTCCTTCAGATTGATCTCTGAAGAGCAGAGAGTAATTGTGCACTAGGCTTATGTGATGGGACGATGAGCTGCTTGTGCGTAAAATGCAAGTCCCTCAGAGTTTGATCAGGTTTTCAAACCTCTGCCTGTGACGGAGCCCCTCCAGCATGGCTGCGTCAATCACTAGTAGAATCCGAAAGTGGCTGCTTTCGGAATCGTTTCCAACATAAAAGCTCTTTAACGGAAACACGTCGTCTGGCCTCTCGGCGTGACAGTTTCCGGCGAGGTGTGGGTGTCCCTATAGGAGGTCCTGAGACCTCCCCACTGTTTTCGCTGGAAGCGTCTCTGAGCCATCCCTCCGACTCACTTTCCCTTGGAGTTCTTGCTCGCCCTCTACTGGTTCCCTCTTCCGCTGCTACTCCTCTCTCAACCTCAGTGAGCCTTTGCGCCCCCGGCGCTTTAGATGGCAGTTCCCTGACATCCACCTCCCCTCCAGGGCCCCCTTCACCCCCTCCCGTCTCCTCCCCTACTGGCGGTGAGGAGGTAAAACCCCTGAAAGAACCTCCTTCGTCTTCCGACGTCGCGAACACTTCCCTCCACTTGTTGCTGTTCCTACTCTCTCGGTAATCTTCGTCATCGGAGTCCACTCCCTCTTCCAACTCCGACTCCGCGAACCCTTCCATTTCCTCTTCCTCATCGGTGGTGCCGAAATACTCCCTCCTAAACCTTGCTATCGGCTGAGGTTTCCTCGGGAACCTTTGGTGGAACGTTTCTGTTAAAACCTCGTCATTGACTTCCTCTGCATTCACCCAGGTGTTTTCTGACTCCGGTTCCCCTTCCCACGCCACCAAATACTCCACCTGATTTCCCTTCCACCTGGAATCGAGGATTTCCGCTACATGGTTGCGGCGTTCCCTCTCTTCCAAGGCTGGTCCCCTGACGTACTCCCCTTCACGTCCCCCCCTGTATGGTGACAGTAACGACCTGTGGAACACTGGGTGCAATTTCATGTGGTTGGGTAATCGGAGTTTGAAAGCTACCGGGTTGACCTGCTGAATGACCTCAAAGGGTCCCAATCTTCTGGGCCTCAATTTCTTACAACCCCCTTTGAACGGCAACCCTTGGGTTGACAACCACACTTGATCCCCCACCCTTATGGTTTCACCTTCCCTTCTGTTCTTGTCTGCCTGCTTCTTATATTGTGCCTTAGCCCTTTCTAAGTTGAGCTGGAGCTGATGATGGATCGCTTCCATCTCTTCTACAAAATGTTCAGCCGCTGGGACGCTCCATCTCTCCCCTCCTTCCCCTGGAAATGCCCTGGGGTGACACCCGTAATTAGCCAAAAAGGGACTCATCCCTGTGGACACATTCTCCGCATTATTGTAGGCAAATTCTGCCAACGCCAACTTTTCGACCCAATCGTTCTCTCTGTCATTGACATAACACCTCAGATATTGTTGAAGAATGCCATTTGCTCTTTCCGCCTGCCCGTTGGTTTCAGGGTGCCGGGCAGTTGAAAAATTGACTTCCACGTGCAGCAAGCTCATGAGCTTCCTCCAGAACCTGGAAGTAAATTGTTTGCCGCGATCTGAGATCACCCTCAAGGGAGCCCCGTGCAACCTAAAGATGTGTTCTACAAACAACTTCGCTGTTTCTTCCGCTGTGACTGCATGTGAGCATGCTACAAAGTGGCACATCTTAGTTAACAGGTCTACTACTACCATGATGGCTGTTTTCCCCTTGGACTTTGGCAGATCCGTCATAAAATCTATTGATATCGCTTCCCAAGGCCGTTGTGGTGTGGGTAATGGTTCTAATAACCCTGCCGGCGCCCTTCTTTCCCCTTTGGCTCGCTGACATTGGTCACACCCTCTTACATACTCCCTTACATCTTCCCTCACCTTAGGCCACCAAAATTCCCTGGTAACCAACCACATGGTCTTGTGTTGTCCTAAATGTCCCGCCGTGGGGCTATCATGCAACTGCTTGAGTACTCTCCCCCTCAATTCACCTTCGGGTATATACAGTGCCCCTTTGTAATACAATGCCCCATTTCTTTCCTCAAAACCTCCGGGGCTCTCGCCCTCCCCCCTGAGACCTCTGAGCTTATCCTGGGCATATTCATCATTTTCCGTTTCCTCTACCAGTTCTCGTTGCCCCACCAGCGCCGCCCCACACACCCAGCGGTCCTCAGGGATGACATGTCTCTCTTCGATCACCCCCTCCCCTTCCCAATACTCTGGTTTGCGTGAGAGCGCGTCCGCCCTGACGTTTTCTGGGCCGGGCACATAACAAATTTCAAAGTTGAATTTGGAGAATTCCTGTGCCCATCTCACTTGTCGTTGGTTGAGCACTCGAGCTGTTCTCCAATACTCTAAATTCTTGTGGTCGGTGCACACTTGCACCTTGTGTTGTGCCCCAATTAATAAATGTCTCCACCTCCGGAATGCTTCGTGAATGGCAAGTAGTTCCCTGTCATACACCGTGTAATTCCTCTCGGATTTATTCAGCTTCCGCGAGAAGAAGGCACACGGTCTCCACTCCGACGCACTCCTCCCCGGTTGAAGAAGGACCGCCCCTACCGCCCGGTCGGATGCATCGGTTTCCACTCTCATGGGTTTTCGTAAATCCACATGCAGAAGTTGTTCTTCCGAGGCGAAAGCCCTTTTCAGTTCTTCAAAGGCTCGATCCGCCTCTACCGTCCAAACAAATTTCTTCTTGCTGCTGAGGCAGTCGGTGATGGGCGCCGTCAAGTGGGCAAAGTTCTTGATGAACTTCCGATAAAAGTTCCCAAACCCCAAGAATCTTTGCACGTCCTTCTTGGTCTTCGGTGTCTTCCATTCCAGTACCGCTTGGACCTTGCCTGGATCCATGGCCAATCCCTTGTCTGACAAGCGGTACCCCAGGAATTCCACCTCCTTGGTATGAAACTGGCACTTCTCCAGTTTCACCCACAGCTGGTTGGCTTGCAGCCTGCCCAACACTTCTCGAACGTCCCTCACATGCTGTTCCTCATCTTCCGAATACACCAACACGTCGTCTAAAAAGGCTACACAATTCTTGTAGAGCAAAGGTCCCAGAACGTGGTTTATAAAAGCTTGAAAACACGCGGAGCCCCCTTGTAGACCGAAGGGCATAACGAGGTATTCAAAGGCTCCCAAAGGGGTAAACATGGTGGTCTTCCATTCATCTCCCTTCCTTATGCGTATCAGATTGTACGCCCCCCGCAGGTCCAGCTTTGTAAAAATCTTTCCCTTCCTTACTCTGGTCAAAATGTCATCAATTCGGGGCATAGGGAAAGCCAGGGGCTCCGACACTGCATTGAGGGCCCTAAAGTCACACACCAGTCTCGGTTTGTCTGTGTTCTTTTTGTCCACAAAAAACACTGGGCTGCCCCCCACCGCTCGGGACTCTCTGATGAAACCTCGCTTCAGGTTTTTGTCAATGAACTCCCTCAGCTCCTGCATCTCCCTGTCTGACATGGCGTACAGCTTGCCTACTGGGAGTTGGGCCCCAGGGAGTAGGTTGATTTGACAGTCAAAGGGTCTATGCGGTGGCAGTTTGTCTGCTTCCCTTTCGCTGAATACGTTGCTCAGATCTGCGTATTGCGGGGGCACCTTCCCTTTGTCCATTACTTCCATCCCGGCTAGGGTGACTCTGTCTCCTCCCGAAACCTTCCCCTCCTTGCAGTGTTCTAGGCAATGCGCTGACCCAAAGGAGACCACCCTCTGATGCCAGCCCACTAGCGGATCGTGTAGCGCCAGCCAGCTCATCCCCAAAATGATGGGCGCTCCTCCCAGGATGGCCACATTAAACGCTATCTGTTCGGTGTGCCTTGCCACCCTCATTATCATCGGGACAGTCTGTTGGCTAACTTCTCCCCCCAACAGCTCTCTGCCGTCAATCGTAGTCACCTGCAAGGGGTTACTTAAAGGGATGGTCTGTATCTGGTGCTCAGCTGCAAACTCCTTACTCATGAAATTACAGGAGCTGCCTGAATCCAAAAGCGCCTTGATCTTTAGTGGGTGTCCGTTTGGCAGTTCTAGTAACACCTCTATCACTAAAGCGGGTCTGGGAGGTTCCGGCATGGGCACTTTCACTGCTCTTTGGCCTGGCTGCTGTGCCCCGACGGTGGCAGCCAGGCGTTGGCTTTTACTTGCTCCTTGCCTTCCTCTTCCTTTCCCCCAACAGCTCCTGCCATCCCTTGCCATTCCTTTCTTTGTGGGCAGACTCTGGCAAAGTGCCCTGGCTGTTGGCAGAGATAACATCTCTTGGCGCTCCTTCCCTCCTTCTTCCGCCCTTCACTGGGATTTGAAACTGCGCGCGCCCGCGCTGTTCCAACTTCCATCGGCTCTGCCGGCGGGAAAGGTGGCTCTGGAATGTCTGGAATGCGGAACTCCCTCCAACGGTCTCCTTTCCCTTCCCGCTTTTCCAAAGCCCTCGCCTCCTGGCGCGCTCCTATGCACAGCGCAGATTTGGTTAACTGATCCATAGACTCCGCCCTGGGCCCCCGGGAAAGCTCATCTTTGACGGTTGAAGAAAGCCCCTCTTCGAAAAGCATTTGGATGGGCTCCGCCGATAGGTCCCACCCCAATTTATGAATCAGCATAGTAAACTCAGTCCAGTACTCACGGACAGATCTGCTTCCTTGCTGGCAAGCCATTAACTGCCTTCGCACCACCCCCTGCTCAATATCGCTGGAAAACATCAGGTCCATGGCACGAAAAAACTTCCTCGTGTCCTTTAGGATCTCATTATTCGCTGCCATCAGGGGTCTAACCCAATCCTTCGCCCCGGATTCGAGATGGCCAATCACAAAAGCCACTCGCGATTCCTCGTCGGGGAAGTCATCAAACTGCAAGTTTAGAGCGTATTGCATCTCTGTTCTAAAGGCATGATAGTTCCTGGGATCCCCCCCGAATTTCTGCACCAATCCTGGCACCTTTCTGGCGAGCGGGGTGGTTTTCTCCTTTCCCTTTTCTGCATCCTGAGCCCTCCTCTCCTCAAGCCTCGCCGTTTGCAGCGCCAACTGGATCTCCAACGCCCTGTACCTTTCTTCCAGGCTTGGACCCCCTCCAGCTGCTCCTGCTCCTCCGGTTCCGGCTGGGTTGCTCATGATGCTTCTCCCTGCACAAGCTGGCTTTCGGTGACTTTCGGATTGCTGTGATGGGACGATGAGCTGCTTGTGCGTAAAATGCAAGTCCCTCAGAGTTTGATCAGGTTTTCAAACCTCTGCCTGTGACGGAGCCCCTCCAGCATGGCTGCGTCAATCACTAGTAGAATCCGAAAGTGGCTGCTTTCGGAATCGTTTCCAACATAAAAGCTCTTTAACGGAAACACGTCGTCTGGCCTCTCGGCGTGACAGTTTCCGGCGAGGTGTGGGTGTCCCTATAGGAGGTCCTGAGACCTCCCCACTGTTTTCGCTGGAAGCGTCTCTGAGCCATCCCTCCGACTCACTTTCCCTTGGAGTTCTTGCTCGCCCTCTACTGGTTCCCTCTTCCGCTGCTACTCCTCTCTCAACCTCAGTGAGCCTTTGCGCCCCCGGCGCTTTAGATGGCAGTTCCCTGACAGCTTGGCAGCAGGAACCTACCCATCCAGTGGTGAGGATGATCCTCTCCCCAGTCCTCAGCACAGCACTCCTACATGCTCCTCTGTTGACATTTACCATTGGAACTGGTGGTAGCAAGATGACTGGTGAATAAGGTGCCTCTCCTCTGCCTTGTGGGCACTATTGCTAGTTGGCCAGGGCACTTTGGAAACAGGAAGGACTGCTCTGCTTTGTTCTTGGTCCATGGTTTCTTCTGGTTTAGAATACAAACTTTAGAACCAGGCTTAAAAATGCTACTTAAATACTATAACTACTAAATGAGTAGGGGAGTAATTATTATGAGTTAAGCCAATATAAAACGTGATATATGTTTCTTAGGTGGTCTTCTACTAGCATTTTTGTTCTAGCCTGGTATTGGGGCCTGAAGATTATTTTATTCCTTGCTGAGTGACTTACGTGCAATCTTGATTTTAATTAGGTGCAGAAAATGTGGGATTGGAAGAAAGTGATAGATTCAAAACCACATCCAGAATTGCTTGCTTTTACGGCAGGGCTAGAACACGGTGCCAAAATCCTAGTGCCATAGTTCATGTCTGTAAATACATTTCACTGAGAGCTTTAAAACATTCTTTTCTAGCTGCTTGTGTAAAATGGATTGAAAGTCCTCTGCATTTTGCTTGAGTTCATGAAAGCACATTATATAACTGGCCTGCTTTTCTCTGTTTGTGCAAAAGGGCATTGGTCCACTGAACCATGAAATGTAGGAACTGGCGGGCTGCTGCTTCAACCTAACAAGAGGGGAGGAGAGACCAGGGCTGTTTTCCAGCTGGGACAGTGGGCGCCATTGCCGTTATAAGAGAACAAGGGAGATTTTCATGGTGGGTTCTGGCACCATGAAAAATAACACTGCTAGAGACAAATAGCAGGGTTGCTTTCTTTTAGAGACTTTTTCAGAAAGTTTGGGGTGGGGTTCATGTTAAGCAGGATTTGCAGGTCTCAGAAACCTGTTTTGTCAGGGGTGATGCCAGAAAAACAACATGGAAAATGAAATCTCTCAAACCACTTTCAACTTTCTTTAAAAAAGAGGTATCTATGTTCAGCATTGATAGCCATTTGTAATGTGTGAAGTGCCCTTAAAACCATAATTACCTTGGAATACAGTTTTTGTGCTTTCCCCATCGAGGAGAATATGCTGAAATGAAATTGTGGAAGAACCCCCACAATGTACACATTTAATGTTTACTAGGCATTGGGCTTTTTATCAGCTTTGCTCAAGATCAGTGCTGAAATATATGGTTTTAGGGGTTGAAAACATGAGGCTCGCCCTCACCTGCAACCTTGTGTTTTATTTTGCCATTTTAGTTTCCTCACATTAAAGCAGAATTAAGATTATAACAGTATGAATGTGCTCTTTTTCACTTCATGACTGTTTGACTTTAACTAGATTATTAATGTTAGGGGTTACGATGGGACAATTAATGTAGGACAGTGGTTAATGTTAACAGGACCTTGGTTTTCATTGGCTCTGCTTCTGATGAATTATTGTCTTTACTTACTCCCATTCCACTTTATTGCTCTGTGATAGGTTGTAAACAACGCAGGTTAAATACTTTCCTTCTGTTGGTTAATATAAATCAACACCCATCTGTCAAGATACTCAGCATCAACCAGTAGTGTGCTTTATTCTGCTGCCATAAAACTAGATTTATGAAAACTGTTGCCTTCCAATAACTAACTCTCTTCCTGTCACATCAGCATTCAGAACATGACTGAGATACAGAATGATTCTAAGAAATAAGCTGTTGATTGTATACAGAAAAACAAATCAGCAATAATTAAACATTTGATGTTATGCTCCCTCAAAATCACAGTGGGAAGCCATATGTGTTTCCTTTGGAAAGAAAAATTGTCTCCAAAGTGAATAATTTGTTTATGATGGGTAACTCTTTATTTCTAGTTTGAAATACACAGCATTCATCACAGCACACCATGTATGGACAACTTTCTATTTGAGGGGTTAAAAAACTCTAACCCTTTTCAGTGGAAACGACTTGTATACTGGTTACATCATCTATGTTGTTAAATTAATAAATGTACCAATGCATTTGGTATAGTAAAGTCTAGAACATAGTGATGTGTATCTGCAGAATTAATGGCTTCCAATAGTTTCTCAACAGTGGTGTGATAAAATGTTTACTCACTGTGAGCAATTGAGACCTGGGTGTACCATGAAGCCAGGTTTAGTGCTCAGTTTCTGTGAGTCCCAAGACAAGAGATCAATAGTGTCTTCCCCATTCCTTTTTGTCAGAGCTGCCCAAGGTTCCAGCTCACAGAGGACCAATGCCAGTTCTTGTTATATACAAAAGTCTTTATTAAGGTTCAGTTTCCATTCCAAAGCCGCGGCGCGCAGCTCTACGTCTCAACCCTAGACCGCTGAAGCTCCGTCTGAATCTCCTCCCCCCAGACACCAGTTCAAGACCCTAGCCTTGCTCCACCTCTTCCTTTGCTCCTTTCCCCTCTGGGTCCGTCTGCCCGCTGGGGTGTTGCCCTTTCTGGACTCTTCTGATGCTGAAGAGTCCCCGGATTCTTCCCCCTGCCTCCGGCGTGCTTTAGGACCTGGCTCCCAATCCTGGCTTCCAGCTGTCCCGCGCGCCTGTGCATTTGAACTTGGCGCGCGCGCCCAGCCGGCAACTTTCCTCCTGACCATTACGCTGCTTCTGTCACTACTTCCCCCTTCGGGGGGACTCGCTGGATCTGACTTCCCCTCTGTTCCCTCACTCAGCGATAGGGGCGTGGTCAGCCCTGACTCATCCTCTCTTTCCCCTGGAGGGGAAGCCGGTCCTGACACATGGGACTCTTCCCCCCCGCTACGCTCTGGTGGGGAAACTGGTCCCAATCTCCAGCTGCTGCTTTGGGAGTCACCGCTGGTCCCTTGCTTCTGGTGCGTCCCTCCCAGGACCCCCCTTGCTCTGGCTATCGGTGCTCCCTTCTGGGAATCTTCCGAATCACTGGACAGACTCATGGACTCTCTTCCCCCACTGTCATCCTCACCTACACTGCCCTCGGATTGTTCTCCTTCGCTCTCCGCTTCCTCTTTCCCCTGTGCCTCTGCTCCTGAACCCCTGACACTTCTACAGCGTTTAATCCAATTTGCCCACTGGTCTCTTGAACACCAGGAAGACAATGAGGAATAAGCGGTTTCCCAACCAGCATTATTTTTTTAGTGCAGAATGGTTTGACATTTTGCATTTCCATAGTCAACTCCAACGTGTTTGCCAATGAAATAATGGATGTGAAATTAACATCGTGCATTACAGCATTTCCTTCATTTATGAGCCAAATAATTTTCTTAAGCTTCAAAGGGGATACATTTGATAAATTATCTCCAGTGTTACTATATAGCAAAGTAGCTGTTGATAAAGAGCAGAAACTAGAAAAAAATGATGGCATAATTATAGTTTATAGGTAGTGTATTCTATGAATTCCAATAAAGTATTCTATTTTCATCTAGATATAATCCTCTCTTTTCCAAACTCCACCTCTTCTTTTTATAATTTTACGTTGTACAACTGCAGCGTAATCATAATAGGCTTCTAGCCTTTTGAAACATAATTTGCTTCTAATGAAGTGAATAAAATGAAGCTATCTTCAGGTCAAATCTGGTTTACTGAATATAGAAACAACCAGATTGTATACAGTGGTACCTTGGTTTGCAAACAGTCTGCCATGCATACGTTTTGGATTACAAACACATCAAACCCGGAAGTGCGTGTCCTGGTTTGCAAACTTTTTTTGGATTACAACCCCCCCTTTTTATGAACAATTTTTTTGGGGGGCCCCATTGGCGAAAGTGCACCTTGGGTTACAACCTGTTTTGGTTTACAAACAGACCTCCGGAACTACTGTACTAATAAACCTTGGTCCCTTGTTTCACATGTGGTTCCCACCGGCTTTGATTTCTCGTTCTAAAATGTTTTGTATTCTCTCTAATATGGACCTGCCCATCATTTTGAGAGCTTTAGAGAGAGTCCTGCTTTTAGATAATTTTTTAAAATCTTTAATTGTGTTGTAAAATCATCTGTGGCACAAGGCAAAGTTTGTGCCTGCCAGAGCCAGAATGTGTATGACTTGGTTCACTAGGAAAACACATTTATTATACCTATTTCTGAACACTTATTAATTAATGATGACTTTGGACTCGCTGAATGCGGGAGAGTGGTGGAAGGCACCAGCAGCGGAAGCCGAGGGAAGAAGGCTCAGAGCCAAGGGATTGGTGGTGGGATGGCAATGAATTGTCAGAAGGAGCAGGAGCAGGAGGTGTCAGAAGCGGAAGAGGTGACAGGGTTTAGTGAACAGGAAAAGGCTGCAGCTGAGCACAGTTCAGGGTCCAAAGCAGAAGTGGAGGCTGGAGAGGAGAGGGCCCAGGAGACAGAGATGAGAATGGCAGCGTAAGAAGCCAGGGAGTCTCCCCCTCTGGCCGCAAGCAAAACATATGCATATTTTGCATATAAATATTTTTAATGAATTGTTTTACAATGTTTCTAGGCTATTCTTCTCATCTGAGAAGAACTCCTCTTTAGAAGAACTCTTCTAAAGTGACTTGCAGAATAGAAATTCAGAACACAGTATCAACAACCCCTTCCCACCAGTTAATAAGCCAGCAGCAATAAAACAGACACCCAAACGACAGTACAAACCCAGCTTGCCTTGAGACCAACAGTTAAAAGAAATCAAAGGAAAAGTCCTCCCTGTCAAGAGGGAGGTTGTTTGTGTGTAGACCACCTGAAATAGGTAGGTCTTTAAGGCCGTATAAAATATTTGAGAATGGTAGCGTTCAAATATTAGATTTTTTTTTGCTTTTTTTTGCCCAATCACCCAGTTTATAGATCTTCCTAATCCGTCTACCATGCTTTGCCCATCCCCCAAAATTTGGTGCCGCATGCAGAATCGATCAACACTCTAATGACTCCTGGCTCTAGAGAACTGGTGGACCCAACCACTTATATAAATACAGTCATACCTCAGGTTACAGCCGCTTCAGGTTGCATTTTTTGGGGGGTTACAGACCGCTGAAACCCAGAAGTACCGGAATGGGTTACTTCCGGGTTTCGGCGGTCACGCATGTGCAGAAGCGCTAAAGTGAGCTTTGCGCATGCGTAGAAGCGCCGAATCGCAATCTGCGCATGTGCAGATGTGCAGACGTGGGTTGTGAATGTGCATCCCGCACGGATCACGTTCGCAACCGGAGAGTCCACTGTACTGTCTTTTTCTATGTATAACACGCCCCCATGTATAAGGTGAACCCTATTTTTGGGAGCGGACCAAATTTTTTTTTTGGGGGGGAGATTGCCCAGAGTTATTGAGCTTTTGGGGGGGCACTGCTGCCAATCATTCTATAGCCTGATCACCACTGCAAATCACACACATCACCACAGACACTAATCGTCAGGACACTCACCACCAAGAGCCCCCCCTATGCACTCAACGCAACCACAGCCGATTGGACATGTGCCTCGCCACTGCCCTAAAACAACATCCAATTGACACAGCCAATTATGAGCAGGCCTTGCTGCAAGCAACCAATCACATGCCCAATTGCCACTGCCAATCTCATGCTGGTTGCTGCCACCAATCACCCCCTCTGCTATCCGTGTATAAGATGACCCACAATTTTGGCCTATTTTTTCTAAGAAAAAAATATTGTCTTCTACACAGAAAAATATGGTACATGATTTTATTTGTGTGCTGCCTTTCTATAGTTCCAAATCAACCTCAAGGAGGCTTACAACATGAAAAACACATAAACACAAGAAAAGTAGCCATTAACAATAAATAAAGCATCGAAAGACTAACAACCAAATTCCACATATATCACAATAAGAGCTAAAATACAGATTCACAAAATGAATATCAATAACAGCACTACACCTTCCCCCTACCGCCCACCAAAATCCCCTAAGCAATACCTCAGGTCTTCCAGGACTCACAGCTAAGGTGGTATCACTTACATCACAGTTGTGGAATCTGTTTTTTTCTACCCTCTGCTTCTTGTTCTTTGTTGAGGGACTTCATAAAAAAGTTTTGGTAATTATATAACAGAATTACATCTCTCAACATATTTGCCAACATTCTTAAATAAATCTAAAAGGTTAATGAGGCAGGACATTCCTTTGCAAAGCCCATGTTGATTCTTCCTCATCTGGGATTGTTCTTTTAAATCTTTAATAGGTCTATGTTTAAGACTTCTACCAATTTGCTTGGAACAGGAATTAGAACAATAGCTCTGATATTCTGGACCCCACCCCTTGCCCCTCTGAATCCATTAATGAGACCAATTTCACTGACCACAAGTTGTGAATTTTTGTTAGAAAACTGATAATTTCAGGCTTGATTTTTGGAAGGACTCTCTTTGTATGCCATCTGGACCTGATCACCAACATAATCTATCATTTTTATTAGTTAGCCCTCAAAATTTCATCTCTCATCTACCCTTAATTTGATTTAGCTCAGGCGTTCTCTCTGAAAAAAGTAGTTCGGGACTAATGGCGATGCTTACATGTTCCTTTATGAAACTGCTTGAAGACAGGACACTAAGATGTATTGTGTTACTCTGAAAAATGGAATGAAACAATGGGTAATGTTGGGAACATTCCCAGCCAAATGTAGGATCCAGAATAATAGACTGTGTGTTCTATGTCAGAAGGTTAATATTAGAAGTTATGGGTTGTATTCAATGTAGTGCTAAAGAGATCGTTTTGTCAGCACAACCATTTTTGTTTGTCTGAGGGAACAATATGTTCTGCGCTTCCTCAGTGTATTGTTCTAGGGGGTCTCCTGACCCTCTGGAGCATATTTGGGGCTGGTGCATGAAGGAGGAGAATGGAAAAGAGTCTTGTTATCCTAGAAGCTAGCATTGTGATGGCTTTTGTTAGTGCAGTGGTTAAACTGAATACGTGTTACTTACAATGTTAGAAGCCCTTATTTCCATACTAAGAAGATTGCTTCCTACAGAGGTGGGGAAATTTCCTGTAGAGTCACTGATACTTTCAGTTAATAACTATCAAAAGAAATAGCATATCCTGTTTAGATTTCTTGGCATGGAAATAGCGTGCATTTTGATTCTATCTTAGGTATTCCAGCTGGAAGATGTCTAGGTTGCAGTTGTCTGCCAGCTTACAGGTGGTATAATTCACACTCCTAATCATCTTGGAGGAAATAACCAAGCTGCACTTCAAGCAAACAAAGATGTTAAAGAAAATTGTTTTGGCTTTTTACAACTTGTTTTACATTTAGTTAAATTTATAGCCTGCCAAGTTTCAAAAATTGCAGTGAACGTGGAAGCCATGTGAGGTTGTTTGCCTTACATATCCACCGAGGAAGGAAATTCAGGATATTTTGGCAAAGTAAATGGAATCACTGATCTTTGAGGGTGGGGAGAAGACAACTATAAATCATCTGTGCCTTGGAATAATGAATGCATCACTCAACGTAATCATGGGATTTTACTTATCTGGGCAGTTACAAATGTACCTTCAACAGCTTTGAGTCTCCAAATTTGGAAGTATGATAAACATGAGAGCTGCTCTTATTGGATTAAACCAGTGGTTGCAACTGATCCAACCTCCTGTCTCTGATAAGAGCCAGTATACAATGCTTCACGAAACAGTGGTGGATAGAGGAAAAGCTGCAGTAATTTATTCATTCCCATTTATCTGCAGGGTCTGGTAGCCAGAGGTTAGCAACACCTATATACCGTATTTTTCGCTCTATAACACGCACCTGACCATAACACGCACATCGTTTTTAGAGGAGGAAAACAAAGGGAAAAACATTCTGAATGAAACAGTGGATGTATCATTTTTGGGCTTCATGCTGTGGCCACAGACATGTTTTCTGATGGTGAATTTGGGGTGACCCAATGCAAAAATCCTGAGAATTCCTGTGGATCCATGCTTTGTAACCACGTTTTTGCACCATTGCAGCCCCAGGCAACAGTGGGTGCGTGATTTGCGGGGGCAGGCTGTAGCCATGGACATGCTATGTGATCTGATGGTGAATTTGGGGTGACCCAATGCAAAGATCCTGAGGATCCATGTGGATCCATGCTTTTTAACCACGTTTTTGCACCATTGCAGCCCCAGGCAACAGTGGGTGCGTGATTTTTTTGGTGCAGGCTGTAGCCATGGACATGCTATGTGATCTGATGGTGAATTTGGGGTGACCCAATGCAAAGATCCTGAGAATTCCTGTGGATCCATGCTTTGTAACCACATTTTAAGTGGGGAGCGAAGGAAAAACAAAGAAGGGACATGAGAGGGCTGTGCGGAGAAGCAGCTGGCTAAGAATGCAGGAGAGGGATTTAACGGAGGGAGGAAAGAAAGGCAAAAGTTTCCCCCCACCCAAGCCTGCCATATCTCTCTCTCTGTCCCCCTCCCCCCTCTCTCTCCCTCTCCCCCAGCAGTACAGGAGCACAGAGACGACATTTCCCCCTCTTCTTGCCTGGAGGGGAGGAATGCAGGAGAGGGATTTAACGGGAGGGAGGAAAGAAAGGCAAAAGTTTCCCTCCACCCAAGCCAGCCATCTCTCTCTCTCTCTCTCTCTCCCTCCCCCCTCTCTCTTTCTCTCTCTCTCTCTCCCTCCCCCTCTCTCCCTCTCCCCCAGCTGTACCGGAGCACAGAGACGGAGCACAGACACTTTTCCCTCTGTTTGCCTGGAGGGGAGGGGCTTTCCCTGCTCTTTGTTCCGTTTCAGCAAACACAGCAAGGAAACAGAGAAGGTGGGCAGTAAGACCCTGAGGCAGAATGGAGGAAAGCAGCCGCTTCCTCTTTACAAGTGTCCCTTCTAGGAGACCCGCGATTTGATTTTTGTCTGCTTTTTCGGCTCCAGGGACCACACATTCGCTCTATAACACGCACAGACATTTCCCCTTCCTTTTTAGGAGAAAAAATCTGCGTGTTATAGAGCGAAAAATACGGTATGTGTTCTGTGATGCTTTTTTTGTGTGTGGAGGGGGGGAGGGATGTATTGTTTTCTACACAGTGTACTTGCTGAGGCTATAATATGATGTGGAAGATACGGGTATGTATCTTTTGCCATTGTGTGTGCAGGCATGTGTAAAAAGAACTGAGGAGGCAATTCTCTGCAGCAAAATGGCACTTGGGGACAGGCTTAAAAGGTCATTCTTTCCTTGCACTGGACTATCCACATGATGTTAAGCCTCAGCAATAGCCTTGGGTGCATGTGTTTTAACAATCTCCCTCAAAGAAGAGGGAGAAACTACATGTAATGAGCAGTGTTAGAAACTTAAATATATTAGCTAGGAGCCAAATGGCTCCTTAAACCAAGGTTACAGTTGCCAAAACAGAATGTCTAGTTGCCATTTTCCAAATGGTGAACTGACTGTGATTGATTTTCAGCATTTGGCTAGTTCAGAAGTTTAGGTTAAAAACTCGTGAGAACTTGAAGAAAAATCACTTGATCCAAGGACAGTCCACATATATATTGGCCTATTCCGACCTCTTTTTCTTAATGGTGACTGCTCCTTCTAAGGCTGAACAGGAAAAAAGCATTTAGGTTCCTGAAATCCATTCCAATTGTACAGATAAAATATAACAGGATAGAATTCTACGGGATGTGTTGCTAGTGTGTGAAAACAGTCCAGATGATCCCCAGGCACGTACCTCCAGATGGTAGAGATGTCAGGCATCCTAGCGCCCAGGCATCTTCACTTGGTCACAGGTGGCCAATAGCCAGGTGCAAAATTTGCTTGGCGCCTGGCTAATTTTGAACTTTGATATTGAGCAGTTCTAACCTAGCTGTCATTGAGCATTTGTGTTAGCTTGAATTAACTTGCACCATTGGTTTCAATTGTACATAGTCATGAGTGACATTAGTGGGATAAGAGTCATAATGATTGTGATGGTCAGGTTTGAGCATTCTGACTTAAAATACAAAACCCACAGACAGCATTTCTACATTTGTTTCCTTTATGCGTATTTTACTTAAGTTCATCTCAAGAAGAATTAAATTCTCACCATTTGTTTCCAGCACAGCGATATCTGAAATGCAACCATTCTCAGAATTCCTGGTAAGACTGAATAAATAATCTTTATTGCAATGAATAAATAGGGAGGAGTGCCGTTACAAAAAGCCTGGAAGTTCAGGCAGTCTGTAGAGGAAAAAGGAAACCATGGGAAAGAAACAGGGAGGAAGTCCACATATTTCTGTAATTAATATTACATTAACTAATTTCTGAATTATGAAGGAGCTGCTGCAGTGAACTCTAGAGCAGTTTGGTACCTTCCATGATTACTGTTGTTAAAGTGAACATTGAATGTGTCAGTTATAAGTGGCCGCATCCATATGTGCATTGTCTACACAATAAAGTACAGAAGAAGACATATAGTAGACAGTGTTCTAAGTGGCTATAATAATGGCAAGATCATTTATCTGGAAGCTGAGTCAAGTTGTTCTTTCCCAAAACATCGCTGAAGCACACAAGGGGAAGTAACATTTCTTTTCCCAGAAGATCCATGTTTAGTGGCAGAAATGTGCATGTCCTGAAAGAGAGAATGTCATGAGAATCCCTTTCTCATCAGCACTAGGAAGATGATGAATGTTAATGAGTTGCCATGCAAAAGGAGGAAGAGCTGTTTTGGCACTATAAAAAGCTTTTTTGTACTTGTTGCAATGGAAAGGTTTCCAGTCCTACAAGTTAGGAGAGGGTCAAGGAAGAGATCTCACTTCTGGGAAGCATCCAACAGGAGGAGTGGGAGGGCTGCTTGGGTGCAACGCCCCCCAGTTTTTCTTTCCTATTAGAACAGCAGTTAGATCCCCCAGTGAACTCTCTGAGTGGCGTCATTTGCTGAGTACTTGGAGAGTGCTAGTTGACCTCGTTCAAGGACTTTGCTGCTGGCCAGGCCATGATATTGGGGAGCTCTGTATCCCCCTACGTTCAGACCACCTCTTATGTCACAGGGCAAAAACTACACCATGAAGGATGAAGCCCGCCCCATGACCTCCCAAAGTGGTGTTCTCCTTTGGTGTTTACCCCTTTGAGGTTGACCCAACTACTTACAACAAGTATGGCCGCAATCAGCTGAGGCTCGGGGCCACGCCAATGCAGCCCACAATCTCAGCTGCGAATATTCAGGCCAGTGGCGGAACAAGTTGCAAGCAGACGGAAAGCAGTCAAATCAAACAAGCTGCTGGCAGTCAGATATAAACAAAACAAAACACTCTTAATGGAAAAGACATAAAGCACTCTTGCTGGCAAGAGGAGATCCACTTTTGTGAACACGTGCTCCTTCTCTTTCCTCACTCCAGAGAAATGTTCACCTCCTTTCCATTTCTCTCCCAAGGTTAACCATAGTTTCATGTTAAATGATTAATGCCAGGACGAAACACTATGTTAGAGCAGTGTTTTGTCAAGTTACCCAACAGTTGGGTTAATGTTGATGTTGATGTCACAGTTCCATTATATCATTTGAATATTTTATAAACATATGAGCATAAACGTATTAGCCTTCCTTGGCAAGTTTTGTCTTTCAGTAGGAGTGTCCACAGCTGCTTTATCACAAGTAAGAAACTCTCTTATTATTGAAGGCAAAAGAGGCCACTGATTTTTTTATGTGCAATCTATGCTAGCATCGGGATACTTGAGGCTAGGCATTGTTTTCTAATGTGGTTGGGAGTTATTGAATAGTACTTAAACTAGTTGAAATGTAAAGCTAAAGAGTTTTGTTTTATAGAAACCTGCCAAACGAATTCAATTCTAATTTGGGATACACATAATGTTGGTTGTACTGTAAATCTGACATAATCCTGTTGTAAATATCAGCTCGTGCCAGAGGTATGTAGAATCAAATTTTGTTATTGGATTTTAATGGCACAATAATAGCACCTGTTGCACACTGGGGTTCAGAAAAAAGAGATTTGCAAATAAATCAGTTATTACAAATGCACAATAAGTATCCAGTGCTGTCTGTAATCCAAAGGATATAAAAGCCCTTCAGTGCTATCCCTGGCTTCTGCTTGTTCAGGGAGTAGAGAGCTCTTAAACATTGGTGCTAGAAGTAGGATTATTGTTGCCTTGGAGAGAAACTGAGCTGGTGCAATTGAGCTAGAATGGAAGAAATGAACAGCAACACTCCTAGCAGAAATCAGTACATCCCAGTAGCAAATGGAGGGTTTTCAGCATTGGCTCAATGAAGACTTTAAAGCAAGCCTAGACAGCAGAGACACATCTCAAATACAGCAGAAGCAAAAATCGTATCCCTTACATCTGGGGATGAAAGCCTTGTTGGAACAGAATTTACAAGGGCTTAAAACTCACTTGGAAGCCTGGCTGCAGAGAAGCCAAATGGAGTTGTTGAGGGGATTCATGAACTAGATGAGCAGCTGACTAGCTTTGGATATAAAACATTTTAGCCAGTAGCTGAAAATCGGCAGGCTTTGGTTAGCTTTGGAACTTGTAGGGGTAAGTTCTATCAGAACTAGAAACTTCTGGGAAAAGAAACTGCAGGAGGTGAAGCAGCTTGCAGTCCACACTAGGAGCAAATTGATCGGAGAGGGACTAGATGCAGCGTGGAGCTATGCGCAAAGAAAAACTCTCACAGACTCTTGTACCCCATGTATATCTGTAAAGGCTTCAGTGGAGGAATGTGTCCTAGCCCTCACTGCCAGACAAAAGAACTCAAAACTCCCAGCTCTAGTTCTGTCAAAGGCTTTGATGCTCAGATCATACTGGAACGTAAAGCAAACCACAGATTACAAGATTCAGCTTCACAAGGGGTTAAGTGCAAGCTAAGACACTGATGCAGCAAGCGACAAGTCTCTCTGTGCCGTGGCCAAAGATATTTGCTCAGCAGGCACCTGGAGTACTGGGGCTATGCAAGGCTTGCTGTTGGCACTGCACCCTTAGAGATGGGGGTGGAGTCAGTGTTGACTCAGCATCAGATTAGCTGTCTCCCCCAAACAGCACAAATGCAAAATTGTTAATGACTCAATATGGGTGAATTTTGTTTTGTTGATAGTGGATGCCTTCCTTGATTTGATTTATTTGCATTTCTGTGCCACATTTCGTTCAAATGAATTCCAAAGCGGCTTACAAACAATAGATAACAATGGCATAATAGAACATAGTGGAACATCACAAATACAGCATCAATCATATAGAATAATTAACAAATCTGCAATAAAACAATTACAGTCTATAAAACACTGTTGTTGTTCCCTTGTTAACATCGCAATTAAAGGAAAAACCTTTAACATCAGAAGCAAGAATATTAACTGCAAAAAAATTGAAAAAGTGAAACAGTATCAACAAAAAAAGAGTGACATGAGAGATTATTTGATTACCTTGACTTGGCAAAAATGACGGATGCAATTAGGGGACAGTCTAAACAAAAATTTCAGAAAGATTGGGGAAAGTACAGAGACTATTTTTTTAAAAAAACAGTGCCCTCAAATTAAAACCTGGACTTGCTTCGAATAATTTTTGCAAAACAAAATACGGTTTACATATACAACATATGGAGAAGGGTAGAAAAGACGAAATGAGAAAGAAACAGTTTATCAAGTTTAAAATCAGACCCGCGTTGAGGAAGAAGGAAGTCTGTTAGAATAGAATAAGAACTAAAGATTGGATAACACTGTTGGCTATTTGCAGTATGGTAGCGCTGCAGAGAGCTTGCTGGGGAGACCATGCATTAAAAAGGGACTCAAAAAGTACTTAAACAAGGTTTTAATAACAAAAACACAACCTTATTATCTGATTAATGAGTCAATACAGAATCTATAATCTATGAAACAATATCAACATTGCCAAAATAGCAACCGAAAGAGAAACTGTTAAATTCGTACACACACTCTCCACACCCCCATGAGCCATAATCTTTCACTTTATTCAGCTCCTTAAAATACACATAATGTCTGTGGCAGCAGAAACTCCCTTCTGAAGGTTCCCCGGGCTGGTGGTGGGGCAGCACTGGTGAACCCAATCACCTGCTCATGGCAAACAGAGTCTCCCCTCACGGTTGTTCCTCTGGGAACAGTTCCCTTATGAAGGCTTCTAGGGCCGTTGGGTGGGGAAGGCATTGTGGGAAAAGCTGGCCAACACAGAGTCTCTCATCCCTTGCCAGTAAATTACTTAAACATCAGAATCCATTGTTTCGTATCTCTATTTTATCTTATCTTATCAAGGATTTATTACTTGTCTATGATCATAAGATCTCGGAGGGGGTTACTGCATACACTGTTAAAATCAGGGTTTGTTGTTTTTT
Organism: Podarcis melisellensis; assembly: GCF_964234715.1. NCBI lineage: Eukaryota > Metazoa > Chordata > Lepidosauria > Squamata > Lacertidae > Podarcis > Podarcis melisellensis. The sequence continues at coordinate 25,749,854 of NC_138531.1, read as the reverse complement.
TAAAAAAGTTACACCAGCAAAATAAACTATCACAACTATCAAATACAAGGGCAAAGATGTGCATCTTAAGTATACACTGGAAACTGCATAATGAAGATGTCAGAGTATCATTGCAGGGAAGCTATTCCACATCTTAGGGGCTGCCATAGAAAATGCTGGCACCTCCCAAACTTGTAAGGGGGGGTGGAATTGCCAGGAGGCTGTCCTCTGCCAACATTAACACCCAACAGAGAAGGAGGAGAGATCTCTCAGATATTAGAGGATATTAGAGGAAAGTCAACAAAAAGAGAGAAAACCAGACCAAAAAGTGTTATTGATGATGGGAAAACTGATTTGCCCATTCAAGGGTGGAAGCAGCTACTTTTACAAAGTATCACCTTGTGCATTCTTAATTTTTGATAACCTGTCCATTTATCATCTTTTCCTGGGTGAGTTGCAGGCTGTCAAGTATTTTCTAGGCACCAGCCTTTATTTTGAGAGGGCTGAGGTTATGAGTTTGGTGTTCTTGATTAGCACGAAGGGACGTGTTGCTATAGCTTTGTCTGACAAACTTGATTAATATTCAGGGTCATGGCAAAAGGACTTTAACATTCCCCTGTTTTTTGAAATCCCCTCTCCAGCCTTGGGAATGTGGCATTAATCAGAACCTTGAATAGGGACAGAGAGCTAGCCATAAGCAATTGCAGTTTGAATCAGACAGTGAGTGTCAGGCAGAGAGGGAGGGAGAGAGTATATCTGTTTGCAAGTGAGCTGAGAATTGAATGAAGTTGAAATACTTGAGGATGAGTTTCTGTTTTTGGGAATCTGATGCAAGATTAGAAGTTGTGCGGTCTGTTCTAGGAGACTATTTCCTATCAGCATGCTCTAAATGTATATTTGCAATTGCAACATACTTTATAAAGTTCAGCTCTTTGGCAAGTGTGTTCAGTTTCTGACATTTATTCAACTCATGAAGTATACAATATGGAAAAGGAAAATTAAACTTCCTCCCCTTCAATATACCTAGAAACAGTAAGCAGGAAAATTATATAATCAAATTCAGTTTAAAACAACATTTAATATTTTATAATAACAAATACAGTTAATTTAACTGAATTTGCTATACCACTAGATCGGCCTTTTGGTGATTATTATGTACTTGAGTATCCACATCTGAGAACAACAAAGAAAATGTGATGTTTTCCAGAGATTGAGATTATCACCCTTTAGAAAAATGCAGTAATGTGGACGTTGTCCTCTTGGTGCCTGGGAATGCCCTTTTTGGCAGCCCCAGGCAGTGGCACCAGTCTATGAGCTTTCAGGTTTTTTTAAATAAAAAAAAAACACTAAGTATCTAATCTTCCTGGAAAGAAAGTTGTGAAGCAAAATGTGCAGGTACTCTTCTAAGAGGTTTCTGTGAAAGAAGCCTGACAGGCTGCTCCTACCTGTCAGTGTTTTTAGCCATTGACTAAAGATGGAACTGCGATTGATGTGCACTGTTTGGACACCAGGCAGTAGGAATCCTGGGGATTCAAAAGAGCTCTTTCACCCTGCCATTTAGTGCACCTTTCCTGCTTATTTTCCAGTCCTCAGAATCTCTGTAGTGTACCCTCCTCTTTTTTCTAGCAACCAAGATGCATTTTCTCTGTGGTAGGTTCTTCTGAGATCAGGTAGTCCCTACAAGTAAGGCTTCCTCAAACTCAGCCCTCCAGACATTTTGTGACTACAATTCCCATCATTCCTGACCACTAGTCATGCTGGCTAGGGATCATGGGAGCTGTAGCCAAAAACATCTGGAGGGACCAGTTTGAGGAAGCCTGCTAGAAGTTATTTTCTTCAAATATGACTACACAATAAGTGAGTGTGGCTGTTAAAAATTCCCTGATAATGGCAAATGAATTTTGTGGAGGCTTATGCATGCCTCCTGCTGTGAAGGAGCTAAATAACAGGCATTTATTAAGAATTTATTATATTAAGAATTTATTATATTAACTTATGATGCAATGCTATAATCAAAAATAAGTTCCTTTGCATTTAATAGGGCTTACTCCCTAGTAAGACTACGCAGAATGACAGCCTAGGCTTTGGCATTGCAGGAAAACATTCCCTTTATCAGCATAAGTTCCACAGGCTAAGTTTTTTAAGTATGGAAATAGAAGTAAGGGAAAAACAGTACTCTCTTTAATGTTGTGTTAGCTATGCCCAAAGCAGCCATATTATATTATACTGCACCCCCATGACAGCCAGTTTATGACTGGTGGCCACAGCACTCTCAGAAACTGAAATGTACCCATTGGCTTTCGTTCTACCTTAGTAAAGGGCAGCAAGTTATAAAGGGAACAGTGTAATTTGTGTTAGAGTCTTTTATCGTTTCTCTGGGGACAGTTCGTACATCGGCATCTGCAATATGGCTGGCTGGATGAAATGGGTATGACAAGAGGAAAGGTACAGGAAGCTATTTATGGGGACCTGATGTACAAACTTGGACTGGTAATAATGACTCAACTGCTAAACAACACTTTTTTCACTCAGGAACCAATCATGCAACAAGTTTTGAACAAGGATACCCAGTGTGGCTAAGCTAGAGATAGTTGGCTGCTAATTCTCTACTGACTTGACCAGCTGTGGATAATGTAGGCTAATTAGTCCTGATGGTCATAGATTTGGGTTGCTGGAGGATAAAGTACGAAATGATTTCTTCTGACCTTCTCTATAACTTCCTGAATCAATCTGGGGTTTCAGAAGACTGACACAATAGTAATACTTTGTCTCACATTGTATTCCCATGATCTCACTTGCATATTAAATGCATCTCACACACAACTTATTTCACTGCTTGTGTTTCTCAAAATATTAACATTCGGTAATAAAGTAGTTGTTGTTGTTTTAAAAAAACTAACCTCATATTTAATTCAAATTCATGTTAGCCACTGAAGTCACTTATTGAACTCCCTGCCATCTTTCAATATAGCTGCACACCTCAACTGTGCTTGTGGCACAAAGTCATCAGACTCATAAACTGACAGCCCTCTAGACTCAGTTATGACCATGCTTTCCTAAATTTCATGACCTTTGATCACACTTTTTTTTTGCACTGACAAAATCAGCCATTAATCTGCATTAGGGTTTAGAGACAATATGATCACTCACAGGTAAACTGCATTGGATTGCTATGTCTTAGATCCATAATGGAAAGAAGGTCAAGGCTGCTTTTCTGATGATTGCCTTGAAAAAGCAGCTCAAAGGCATTAAGAGCTTTTTGACAGCTCCCTGTGTTGTCTTGGTGTCTAACGGGCTTTTTTCTCCTTTGTACTTATGTACTTTGGTTTTTGTCTTTTTAAAAAGACTGCCTGCTTAATTTCTACAACTCTTTGCCCACCTGCTCTCTCTCTCCCTTCCCCCCTCTCTTCCCTCCAGTGGACTGTGTATGATCCCTTCCTGATCCCTTTAAATCTGGCACAGACGTGCTGTTTGTTTCGGTGGTGCCTCATGGGTTAAAACTCCGGTATGATGTTAGGTTAATCTCTGACAACTCCTTCAGTGCACAGAGCCATTGCACCACCACGTAAGGCTTTTGTTGTTGTTGCAAACATCCGCAGTCTGTAGCAGGTGGAACAATAACCAAGCAACTCCCCCCCCCCCGCTTTTCTTGCTGCTGCAGACTGCTATCCAAATATAACCTCTTGCTAGAGAACCACCTGACAAGTCTTCAACAGCAGTTTTGCATCTAAAGCGGCTGTTTATGTCTTCCCTATCTGTGCTTTCAGATTACAGAATGTGCAGGGTTTTTTGGGTTTTTTTTTGCTGCTGCTGCTGCTGCTGCTGTTCACTGCAGAACTCAGAGCAGCTAATTCTTCCATTTGTCACATTATAGAACTGGTTCCCCACAGAGGCTTTATACACACTCAGATTAACTCCTCAGTAGCTTCCCTTTTTATTTGCCTTTTTAAATAGTGCTTGAAACCTGACTTTTCTGCCCTGAACTGAACAGTTGTTGTGTTTGTTTATTATTTAGGGTTGTTGTTGTTTTAAAAAACCTTTTACTAACATAATGAAGGTTTGGTCTGTTTTGTACTGCAGAATAGTTGTTTATGTGCAATCCAGCTTTTAAGAGGGCATGAAAAGACTAGCCTGCCAAGATGGAATAAGGAATCTTGTGTGTATCAGCTGTGAGTATTGGCATCAAGCTGACACATGGAAGGTGCACCAAGCCTATATACCAAATAGTGGCAATATGAGTATTTATTTTAATTTATGTCCTCTCTTGCCCTAAGGGTGAGAAGGAAATGATTATAAAGCAAATATAAAATATCTGACTAGAATAACAAATCCATTTATAAGCAGTCACAAAAACAACAGATAAAATCAACTACCCCAGAAACTAACCTGAATCTTGCAGCATTTGTGAAGGGCTCTCAAATTTGGATGATTTGGAATAATTTCATTCATGTAGCTGCATGTATGAGTGGCAGCTTAAAATGGAACCATGTGGGTAAATCTCCATGTGGTAAGTTATTTGTGTGCAAAAGTGTTTCCCTGTGCTATTTGTGCCATTTTTGTCATGCCATCACAAACACACATCCTCCCTAAAGGAAGACTTTGTTGACCGCTCATCAGCTATATGGTTTACCATGTAGACTTGTACCCATGCATATAATTAGCCACCCACATATAAACTGCATGCAGATTCAACAATATGTTTATTTCCAGGCTACTGGTTTATTTTACATTTTTTTTAGGGAAATTGCACCATCAATTAAATACCAGCTTTGAGAGATTTTTGGTGGGGAAATGGTTCTATTTTTGATCGAGCTTCTGTGGCTGCTAATTTCTAAAAACAAACAAAGCCAAGAGAAACAATTCTGGATGAATGAATGAAACTTTGTGTCAGCCATTGGCCATAGCAACAAAAGAACATTGCAGTATACACAGAACAAAATAAAAGTCAATTATATAAATTGTGGAAAAAATGTTGCCTGTTCTAGTCTCGGTTTTTGCCAGTCTCCAAGGAAAGGAAGATTATATGTACACATTGAGCCTCCCACTTCAAACAATAGATGAAGGAATTCTACTTTTGGCTGTTCACTTCCTGTTTTTTAAAAATACTCTGTGCAAATATAAAACTAATATAACAGAGTTCTGTTGTTGTTTAAAGTGGCTACCATTATGAACTGGATCTTGATGTGCTATATCCAGGGTAGTTTTTATTTCAAAGGTGGGCAATATTTAAAAATAAAATCCCATCATCTGATGTTGATTCTGAACCCAGCACTACCAAATTCTGTATGTGCAGATCCAGCCTTCATCTTCTTAGAGGCTTAGCAAAGGCCCAGTTTATTTCTGGGATTTGGTCATTTGGGAGATTTAGACTGACCAAAGCCTGAGGTCAGTCAGAAACTGTACGAGCCAGCAAACCACACTTAGTGGTGAATTGCTACACATGTTACCAGGGTTATTCCTCACCAAGATACAGTTATTTTGAGGCCTATCTTTAGTTGCTATGCACAGTGTAATGTTTTCTTATGATTCACCTCAGAATTTGATTCAAGATTCTTCAGTGACAAATCACAGTGGCCCCCTCAACTGTGTTAATCTTATTTGTAAGAAGTCTTGTTACAGAAAAAGCTTAATCGTTAACAGTAGGAGGAAGGATTTCTTTAGAATTGTAAGACTAATTGTAAAAGGAGTTACATACATGTAAAGGAGAATGGATTCTCTGACTTAGTAGATGTCTGAAAGGTAAGACAAGAATGAGAATGCTACTGAGAATAGCAATGTGCACTTTTTGTGTGTGTGTGTGTGTTTAATCATTTTAGTGAAAAGTAATACCACTTCTTTAGCATCTCATGAAACCTTGTACAACTGGTGAGGAGCCCTTTATTATACCTGATGCTTCCTCCTGGAAGGACTGATCATATAATTTGATCTGTTTCTTTTGTGCTGATATTTCACCTAATAGAGTGAGAATGTAGCTGACTTTTTCATCAGCAAAAGATGTACCAATTCAGTGAGGGGTCTCCTAGAACTTAGCAAGAAGAGTCACATTTCCCCCAAAGCAGCCATAAATCTATTGGAGATCTCCTCCCTAGAAGACAGTAGGTTTAAATTCCAGTAGCCTAATTAAATGTGCATCATCTGAAGACTGGAGGAAAAATATGAAATGTTAGAGGTATTAGCAAATTGTGAATTGAGAGGTAAGAGCCATAGCTGAGTGGCAGAATTCATGCCTTGCAAGCAGAAGGTCATGGGTTCATTCCCTACATTTCCAATTAAAGGATCATTAATAGCAAGTGACCTCTGCCTGAAACTCTAGCAGGCCACTGCCGGTCAGACCTATATGGACAAATTATCCAACAAAATATAAGGCAGCCTCATATGTTCATTATAGAAAATATTCACTAAGATTCTATGTTCAAACCAAGACATCCCCAGGTAGGGAACCCTGTCTGAAAGCCTAGAGATCCACCAAGCTAAATGGGCCCAAGATAAGGGTATTCTTCCTGTGTTCCTGAGTAGATCCAACCTTGCTAACATTATCATGTCAGGAGGCCAGGCAGATTCTTAAGCCCATATTGCTACTGTGTTTGTGAGAGCATCTCTCCCCCCCCCGCCACTTTTCATCTCAATTAGCATGCAGCTACATTAATAGTCTGAGTAGGAATCCCGTGCAACTAGTGGAACGTTATTTATTTATTTTTTTGCTTTGAATAAAAATTTGAGTTAAAATGTACAATTGGATTGATTAAAAAATAAGTTGGATAACAAATGAAAACTAATGGATTGAGTTAACCCCGGATATAATTCCATTTTAATGCTGAATGAACCAATTTGGCTTAGTTTCATATTTTCAGGCCCTATTGACCCTTCATTCCTGCCTAATATATTTCCTGCCAATGAATAACTTATGTCCCATTGATTTCAGTGAGTCTGTTGTAAGTATGCCTTAGGGGTGAATTCAGTTTCACATTTGTCTTATCTGCTTGCCAGACAGAATGATGCTTCCTTTCCACCCCCCCATGCGCTGTTCTTGGGGTTCTCGTGACACTCTGGATTGGATTTGAAGGACCAATTTTGCTAGAGACTGTGTACATCTGCTACAGCACTCAGTTGATTCTGTATCGAAGTCTTATCAGCAAACATAATAGCACGCAATTGCCAGAACTAAAATGAAAAGTATTATTTTAAAGGATTTGTCCTTGCTGGCCAAATGAAGAAGTAATTAGATCCATGGACTGAAGATTCCCTGCCACTTTTATGAGTAGCCATGGAGGAAGGTTAGTACCTGCAAGTCAAGGATTTCATTCTACTTCCCTTGCATGATTTTACATGGCCCAAACAAATGAGTATTTCCATCCCTGTTCAAGGTTTTAATAACCACAAGTCGCATTGATGGCCATTAGCTAGGACCTAACTCACACAAGCAGCAGAATGAAGTGTGCATGAAGCGGTTGAATTTTGGATGATTGAATAACTGTAACTCTTCTGGTTGCAAGTGGGATATAACTTTCTCCTACATTAAAAACTCCCTGTAAGTTTTTTTTTAAAAAGGGAAAATGAACAGTAGGAATAAGGATCTACTTGATCCCTCTTCCTGCTGTGTAGGTTTTATGCTTTCCTCGCCATAAACAGAGTGGGGAGTGTTCAAAATCTTATTCCTCCAGACTAGCTAGGATTGTCACAGTCCATTCCACCATTTCATAACTCTACAGCATTATTATGTTGTCTGAACTGACCCAATATTAAATCTCTTTAAAAAGGATTAAACATATTCAAGGAAGATAGGTCCTGTAATTTTAATATACAGATACAGAGGCAACAATAGGAATAAGCAACAAGGGATAGCCGTATTCTCATTTTCTGTGTTTGAACTTTCTAGAGATCTCTGACTGGCCATCATAATTTTGAAATAGATGGATCTGGCTCTCACCCACAAGGCAATTCTTGCATTCTTCAATGCTGTATTAGAGAAATACTCAGGATAAAGTATATTCTTAATGTAGTAGACTAATTAGCATTCCAGGCACAAATTCCCCGAGGGCTGAAAAACTGAAGCCAAATACAAAATAGCTATACATTTTAAATTATTCAAACAATGAAGAACCTTTACACATTTAAGGGTTCTTTTATTTTTCATCAGGACTATTGAAGAAAATAGTTTTTATTCAGACTTCACAAATTAGAAAAGAGCCTGTGCTGCAATCACAGAGAGCGTGGGTTTCTTTAAAAACAAACACCAGCAACAATAACTAAGAATCCTGTGGCACCTGGGTGCACCTGGGATGCATATTTCCCCATGATTAAGGCTGCAATCCCTCCCTCCCTCCCTCCCCCCCAGCAGTGTTGATGGATTGGGGGCAGGCTATGTTATGTCCCTTTCATTGGGAGAGAGATGTGCTACTGTTATGGGAGGGGAGATCTGCAGCAGTCGGAGTCCCAAGCTCCCACTAGATATTCTCCCACTGGTGGTAGGCAGCAGCAAGCCCAAAAAATGGGGCATTTGGGGAGATGTGCTGAACCCTAAGCTCCGCTTTCCATGGAGCTGGTCCTCAAATTTCTTAGCTACACCAGCCTTGACCAATCTCTCCACCCTTATGCTCCCTAGCCCATATTAGATTGTTTTGCCCACCTCTTTAAACTTACCACTGAGTAAACATGCATAGTGTTGTGATAGCATAAGCTTCCCTGGGCTACAACCTCTTTTATCAAATGCATGAAGTGCTCTCCTTGGTTTTATTTGCACACACATAGACAGCAGGTTTGTAAACCATTTAAATAGAAACAGGAGGCAGAGAGCCATCAGAAAGGGTGCAAAATGAGCTTGTCTAAGTATGGAGTTCCATAGCCTAGGTGCTACCACTGAGAAGGCTGCGAAGTGCACATAGCAGCAGTAGTTCCATCACATTTCAATGCATTGCTCAAGGGTATGTGAGCTAAGAATAGGGTGAGCCACTTACAGGAACAGTTACTGGCAGTAAAACTGTCTTGTTTCTTATGCTGTTTTAGCACATAGAGAGGACCAATTACTTTTTATAGTGCAAGGAATGGGAATCCTGTGGCTCTTCAGTTGTTATCGGACTTCATCTCCCATCTGTTCCTGTTAGCATGGCCAATTGCTTGTAAATCAGCTTTTTTGTTGTTGCCCAGTTGAGGTGTTGCAAGTATTTGTCTTGTGTCAGCAAGGAAGCTGAAATGAAGTCAAGACATACAGTATTCTTGTTGTAATGGTGTGGAAAGAAGGGAACAAACACTGTAATCACTGGTGAAAAGACTGAGAGCCTGAGTTTTGGATGTTGACCATGGAGAGCTGGGTTCAAATCTTGGCTAGTCTCTATCTCTCAGCCCAAGCTACTTCAGTTATTTGTTATTGAGGATAGAATAGGAAAACATGTATTTAACCCTGAACTCATTGTATAAAGAGTGGGATACAAAAGCAGTCAATTCATAAATTCGTATTCAGAACAAATTAACTTAAGGATCATTTCCCCGCATGCATTCATAGTTCCTTATTCCTCTCAATGGAACTCCTTATGTAGTCAGGGATACCAGGGTTATGCTAAACAGCACACTTTCACAAAATGCCATGGTAAAGTCCTTGTGAAATGTAAAGCACAATGCAAACTGATGGTGCTACATGAGTCATACTAATGATATTCCTTTTAACCCAAGCATTTCTCTGAATAGTGTGGAACCCCAAAGACAGAAAAAAAACACAGCAGAATTAACATGCAAAGGGTCACTTCACATTCCAACTCTTTCCTTGAATTAATGGCTTTGAAAATTTATATGAAAACCACAGCTACAAGCCAGTGCAATTATGCTCCATTAAGTGTGACATAATAAGGGATAACACTGCTAGATTTAGACCTCTATGTATAGTATCATAGAATTGGAAAGGACCCCAAGGATCATTTAGCACAGTGTTCCCCAAACTTGGGTTTCCAACTGTTTTGGATTACAGTTCCTATTGTCCCTGACCACAGGTCCTGCTAGCTTGGGATAATGGGAGTTGTAGTTCAAAAACAGCTGAAGACCCAAATTTGGGAAACCCTGATCTAGTGCAACTCCTGCAATGCAGGAATTTCAACTATATCAAACATATAAAACCATAGAATTGTAGAGTTGTATATGGTAATAAGCGCACACACTTCTAGTAGGGTTCAATACTCAATAAGTCCTCATCTTAATATAAGTTGACTATAATTCAGTAAACAGTGTCCAGTGTAAAAAGTGAAATGCTGTAAAATGCTATCTTGGAATTGGTTCTTTGGGTGCTTCTACACTAGTCTCTTCTCCAGTACTGTCAACTCTTATAAATTCATTTTTTATAGAGAATCCAGTCAATTCTGTTGCCAAATGGTTGCTGTCCAGCATGTCTCAGTTGTCATTCTTCGTCCTTTCAGTTTTGATTTATGTTGATTTTTGTTGTTGTTGCTAACACAGTTGGAATTGTAAGACCCAGTTGCAGCAGAGAGGTCAGGCAAAACACTATGAAGGCTTTTCAGGACTCCTGTGTATTTAAGTTTTCATTTTTAATATTTTACCTGCTCTAAGTTCTTCCTATTGATCATGGCTGGGTGATTTTTGATGGCCAGCCTTTTAATTATGCCTTGCATAGCTCCTCAGTTTCCTAGGACCAGCAAACATTGGACGGGATCGTAGCTGGGAATAATTATTAGAGCAGGATCTTGGACTCAAGGAAGGACCACTTCCATCTAATTGCAGAAATACAATGTATCAGCACCCATTAAGATTTCCAGCCGAGTACAGTGAAGGGCTCTGAAGTTCAGGAAGTTTCTTGAAGGGCAGAACTGTCAGTATCCCAACTAGAACACGCAGCTCTGTTACCATCTTCTGACTTAGAAGATAAGTCCTTTGTAGTTCCTCTTGTCTCCTGAGCCTTGCAGAAGTCAAAGACTAACTACAGTGGTGCCTCGGGTTAAATACACTTCAGGTTACAGACGCTTCAGGTCACAGACTCCACTAACCCAGAAATAGTACCTTGGGTTAAGAACTTTGCTTCAGGATGAGAACAGAAATCACGTGGCAGCGGCGCGGCAGCAGCAGGAGGCCCCATTAGCTAAAGTGGTGCTTCAGGTTAAGAACAGTTTCAGGTTAAGAACGGACCTCCAGAACAAATTAAGTACTTAACCAGAGGTACCAGTGTACTACATAAAGTGAGGTCTTGCCAGCCTGCCCTTCTGTAGCTGCTTCAGCCACCAGAAAACCTTGGAGCTGTCCAAGATCCTGTTCTTGCTTACTCTTGGCGTGAACTTGATTTGGATCAGACACTGCTTACTTTCCCTGTGACCATCAAGCTCCCACAAAAGTGGACAGTGCATTAATTGTCATTCACAGGTTTATCTGTGGAAGGTTTGGATTTGTGAATAAAATATAATTATTCTGAATAATGACATTCTGGAGAATCCATTAAATGTAAGCTTGATGCTGTAGATTTTTTAATGAATTTACGGGAATAAGCTATATGCTATTTAATGGAATCCATAGGTTGTTATGTTTGTTGTAGCTCCTTCAAGTGTATAATTTATTCAGGCAGATGAACTGTACCACTGTTATTCAGCAAATTAGAGTTTTGACATAATAGCATAGAGAATGTAATGGGGAAAGAAAATTTAAATTCTAAAGACCTTTAACAGTATTTTCTTATTCTCTTTCCCCCCACCTAAAGACACATTAAATAATCTAAATCAGGATTGCCATATTGGGAATGGGTGGGGGTTGATTTTCTATTTCTGAGGTGTAGATAATGACAAGTGACTATTGACTAGAATGTATTTCTAGAATGTATTTAAGTCATTAAATAGGACAATGTTATCTCAAAGTTTGAGATAGGAAGTATTAAAGTTTACTTTATAACATATGTGATGCAAATAGAGTAAGCACAAACTTTTCCTGTTTAATAAAGCTTATTATCAGAATAATTGTAGGTCTTTGTTGCTCAGATACTCAGTGTTTGAATTATACCCTAAAACAAACTTAATTCTCTTAGATAAACCACTCATAATACTAAAATATTGCTGCATGCATCTTTGAAAATCAGGGAAGGTGAAGAATACCAATGATGCCTAGTTGGTTGCCTAGTCCACAAGTCACACTGCTCCTTGGTTTTTCTTTCTCTCCCAGTCTTCGCGTGACAAAAGGCATAACTCTGCAACTGAAAAGGAAAGATTCCTTTAGGAATTGCTTTAGAGGCTCCCATTTGAGATTTCTGGTGCAATCTCTTATTTCCTAGTGGGAGTGACACCACTCGGGTCCTCTATTTTTGAGAGTTGGAAAGGATATTTCTGGGAAAATTACTTTGGAAAAGAAGTGATATTGTCATTGGTAGAACCGCAGCTCTGAGCAGCTTGTTTGGATAAACACTACCACAAAGATGGCCTTTTCAGGAAGACTGTTAGACTGAACATTATGTTTCTAAAGGTGTTTACAAATTACCTCTAGCTTCTGGGAGGAGCTGGGAAAATGCAGTTTCATTTCAGAAGCTAAATGGGAAAGGCCCTGGACAGTAGCCGAGTGGAAGGCCACCTGAGAATTCTGGTGGTTAATTTTGAAAATGCTGCCATGTCCTCATTATTTATGTGCTTTCTTCAAGTTTGGGAGTCTTCTATAATATGTTGGGAACTAATTGGGACCTGATTTCTGAAAGTATAAGAAAGCTAAAGCTAAAGGGATCCCTGACAATTAGGTCCAGTCGCGGACAATTCTGGGGTTGCAGCACTCATCTCACTTTACTGGCCAAGGGAGCCGGCATACAGCTTCCGGGTCATGTGGCCAGCATGACTAAGCTGCTTATGGCGAACCAGAACAGCACATGGAAATGCCGTTTACCTTCCCGCCGGAGCGGTACCTATTTATCTACTTCCACTTTGCTGTGCTTTTGAACTGCTAGATTGGCAGGAGCAGGGACCGAGCAACGGGAGCTCACCCCGTCGCAGGGATTCGAACTGCCGACCTTCTGATCAGCAAGCCCTAGGCTCTGTGATTTATTCTCTGAAAGAATAAAGCTGGAATTAAATGGAAACATAAGCCACATCTATGCTATACATTTAACACATTTTCACTATTCTAGGAACTATAGCTTGTAAAGGGTACTTAGAGGTTTTTTTTGTGAGATCCCTTTTCCCCTTACAGAGCTACATATCCCTTACAGAGTTTCCAGAGGTCCCTGGAAAAGGGGTCTAATTGATAAACTACTCTGGGAATTGAACCTTTTTTGAGGGGAATAGGAGTCTCCTTACAACATTCAGACCCCATAACAAACTACACCTTCCAGGATTCTTTGAGGTAAGCCATGATTATTAAAGTGTTTTCAGAATGATTTAATTTTTCCCCACTGAATGTGGCCATGGAAGCAGCTGCTTGGACTGTATGTCTACATGCACCTGTAGGCTAGCACCGCCTCTCACAACATAAACATGCAACCACTTCCTCTGGCTTACGTACTGATCCTTTTCTGCATACCCTTTTGTGTTTTGTCAGGTTGCCAGTTGTTTATGGAACGAATAGGCGTATTGCTGTTTAGTCATTCCTTCACAGTGTAACCTGCAGACACTATTAAGATTCTGGTCTCTCTTTCTCAGCATTTGAACATTCAAAATATTAATGTGATGATATGGCTGTCAAGACTGTAAACCTGAAGGTACTTTACAATGTTTTTGATGCAAAGAAATGAGAAGTTCTCCAATCCACAGGTTACAGGTCTAGTTTCATTGTCATCTTAGGAGCTGATGTAGATAGGAACTACTCTTAACGTACTGTTTGTTTTCCAATGACACAGTCACCCTCTGTATCCAAATGGTGTTCAAAACTGGGCCATCTATGAAAAGAGTGTGGCATTTATCCTTGTCAGGGGCATCCAGGAAAAACCTGATGGGTGCTGCCTTTGTTCCAGCTGCTGTAGGTCAAAATACAGACTGCCGTTATCATTGTTATTAGTTGGGGAAAGACGTGAAAGTTGGGTTGCTAGACATTTGGGAAAAGGGGTGGGGGTGGGGAAACTGAATCAATTGTTATGCATACAAGAAAGGAGTATAGAGGCTTGTCTCCACCACAGTGGTAAGGAATCATCCTATCAGCACAAGTATTTCCACTTGTGCAATGGGATTTACCTCCCCCCCCATACCCTCTCCTAAATCTGCTCTGGAGTTTACCTCCAGAGTAGATTTGGGGAGGATATATATATTTGTGTGTATGTGTGTGTAAGTAGGTAGGTAGGTAGGTATAGGAAATCCTTGAACGGTTACTTAGTGATGCATTGGATATGAACTGTGCAAGTGCTGGGAATCTTCTTGAAGGAATGTGAAATTGTCATTGCCTATACCAGGGATGTGGGTGGCGCTGTGGGTTAAACCACAGAGCCTAGGGCTTGCCGATCAGAAGGTCAGCGGTTCGAATCCCCATGATGGGGTGAGCTCCCATTGCTCGGTCCCTGCTCCTGTCAACCTAGCAGTTCGAAAGCACGAAATTCAAGTAGATAAATAGGTACCGTTGTGGCGGGAAGGTAAACGGCATTTCCGTGCACTGCTCTCGTTCACCAGAAGCAGCTTAGTCATGCTGGCCACATGACCTGGAAAAACTGTCTGTGGACAAACGTCGGCTCCCTCGGCCAGTAAAGTGAGATGAGTGTGGTAACCCCAGAGTCATCCGTGACCGGACCTAATGGTCGGGGGGCCCTTTATCCTTTACCTATATACCAGGCCTACACAGCGCAATGACCCATGAAGCCGAATGCAGATGTGTGTTTCTGTGTATTTCTGTTGGTATCCCTCAGTTTTGAGAGCCAATTGAGGTCACTTCTGGGGGTGAAGTCAAACTGCTGTGTTAGCAGCACCAAAGTGACTTTCCTGGGGCACAAGCCTGGGCAGTGTGTATGGAGGTCCTGGGCTGCCCAATGACAAGACCACCCCTCTTGGTCTTGCTGCTACACTGCTGTGAGTGAAGCCATGGTCTCCTCCAGACAAACCATGAACCCTGATTCAGATGATACACTATGGCAATCCATTGCTTAGGTCACAGCAGTGCAGCAGCAGAAGATCCAAAAAAGGAGCAATGTGGCCATGATCTCCTCTCTGGAGCCCTCGTGTTCACACACTCATGATAAACCTCAGTTTTGCTTATCTCTGTGTATGAATCAAGCCAGTACTGGAAAGCTTCCAAGATCAAAGTTCCCTATACATTTCCTCCCCCTAGAAACCGAGGAAATTCACGGGCCTGAGAAACATCACTGACCTCTTTGATATATTTTATTTGTTGAACCTTATGTCACCCTTCCTCCCAAAGGATGGCTTGCACCTCACTGCCAAACACAGGTTTGGCTAAACCTTATGCTTCCTAAGTCTTCTCCTTCCCCACCTCCTCTGCCTCCACAATCTGCAATGCCAATTTGCTTTTGAATTATGAATCACATGGGTGACCATTCTGTGTGAAGAATGGAAATGGAAAGAACATTTGTTCCTATTTTTAAAAAGTTGCAATTCTTTCATCCTATTTTGTAAAACCGTGACTAACAGAAAACACCAAAGAATTTGACTCATGTTATTTGCTTTTATGCAGTTTGCTACCACCATGTTTTTATGCAGTTTGCTACCACCTAGACAGCATCTTAAAAAGCAGAGACATCACCTTGCCAACAAAGGTCCTTATAGTTAAAGCTATGGTTTTCCCAGTAGTGATGTATGGAAGTGAGAGCTGGACCATAAAGAAGGCTGATCGCCGAAGAATTGATGCTTTTGAATTATGGTGCTGGAGGAGACTCTTGAGAGTCCCATGGACTGCAAGAAGATCAAACCTATCCATTCTGAAGGAAATCAGCCCTGAGTGCTCACTGGAAGGACAGATTGTGAAGCTGAGGCTCCAATACTTTGGCAACCTCATGAGAAGAGAAGACTCCCTGGAAAAGACCCTGATGTTTGGAAAGATGGAGGGCACAAGGAGAAGGGGATGACAGAGGATGAGATGGTTGGATAGTGTTCTCGAAGCTACCAGCATGAGTTTGACCAAACTGCAGGAGGCAGTGGAAGACAGGAGTGCCTGGCGTGCTCTGGTCCATGGGGTCACGAAGAGTCGGACACAACTAAACACCACCACCACCACCATGTATGTTATTGCCCCTTTTAATGCATCTTTGGTTCATGAATTCTGGGCATTTAGGCTGTGTACACATGATACCTTTAAAGCACTTTCTTTCCCTCAAAGAATTCTGCAGTTTACCCCTCACAGAGCTGCAATTTCCCAGCAGCCCTTAACAAGATACAGTGCCTATAATTCTTTGAGGGGGAGAATGAGCTTTGAATGTGCTTTAAGGGTACAGTGTGTCAGCTAGAGCTGTATGCTATGCAGCCACTTTTAAGAAGACATAATTGCAGCAAGGAAGCAGAAGTGGAGGAGGGGATGCTAAGCCTTTCCCTGCTGGCCACTTCCCCCATCTCAGCCCACTCCAAATCAGGGTTCCTGGGCTGTATTTGTGACAGGAACCTAGAATCTTGGGGCAGGGAGGAAGGCACTAAAAGAAGCTTTTGGAAGGGGAGAGTTCGCAGGTGGAAAATAGTGTGGGGAAGGTTAAACTCCTATCCTTTTCATATGTTGCAGATGACACTGCCAGAGAAGTGGAGATGAGTTCACATTTTTATCATGCAGGAGTCTAAAGCTTTAGAACAGGCACCCCCAAACTCGGCCCTCCAGATGTTTTGGGTCTACAGTAATAATCATAATCATAATCATAAATTATTATTTGTACCCTGCCCATCTGGCTGGGTTTCCCCAGCCACTCTGGGCAGCTTCCAACAAAGATTAAAAATACATTAAAATGTCACACATTTAAAACTTCCCTAAACAACTCCCACCATCCCTAGCTAACAGGACCAGTGGTCAGGGTTGATGGGAATTGTAGTCCCAAAACCTCTGGAGGGCCGAGTTTGTAGATGCCTGCTTTAGAACAAGGGTGGAAAATCATTTCTTCTACCCGAGGACCACATTCTGTGCAATCTTCTGGACAACCCATGCCAGGGGTGAGGAGGGCCAGAGGCAAAAGCGAGGAAAGCAGCAGATGTGAATTTTAAGTGTACAGTAGACAATGTTCTGCACACTCTCAAAAACGTCTCTTTATCCCCCATCCAGAAGGCAAGATATCGAGGACACATTCCAGACATGCAAAATCACTCAGTGAGAGCGCAAAGCATGGCTGGTGAGGTTGTGTGGCCTGAAAAGGGGGGGGGTGTAGCCTGGGGAGGGTCCCAAAGGCCCAATAGAGAGGGTTGCATGGCTGCCGTTGGCACCATGTCATCAGGTCTCCCATCCTTGCTTTAGAAAAATAGCAGATGCCACAAGAAGCAGTGTTTAGTTTTGTTACTCTGTGACATTTTGCCTTCCGTGATGTGTTTATTGTCTTTTTAAGGTCAGAAGAACTGACACACAATAGGATATAACGAAATAAATAAGCCATCCATCTCTCTTATCACCATCTTAAATATTACTTATTATTCCTCCTCCCCCCCCATGAAGTAGTTCTTGCACTGTCATCACTGACAAATTGTGACCTGACGAAAGGTCACAAAGCGCTGTGCAGAAGCACAATCTCTGCCAACGATTTTGCAATCCCGTGCATGCTTGCTTGGGAGTAATTTTGATTGAAATCAAAATAGGATGTACTTCCATGTAGGATATATGACTACAGGAGTACAACTACTTTTACCTTTTAATTTGTCCCGTTCCCCCCCCCCCCCGGTTGTTTCAAAGTACAAGTATATTTCAAAAGCTGGTTTTTTATATATATATAATGCAATTTTTAAAATTTGATTTTCAAAAAGAAAGAAAAGAAAGGGGAACCAAAGAGAAAAAGAATAATGTTACATCAAAATATCATACAAATTCCGCATATCGAGATTGCTCTGAATCTCCTGACTTCCCCCCATCCCATCCATGGGTCGTATTAATTCTATTTTCAACTGCATATCAATACTTCTCCAATTTTTCATCTTCCTAAGTTATCTGTACTTTCTATTACATTACAAGTGGCAAAAGCTGGTGTTTTAACAAATGGGAAGCTTAAGAAATCTTTAAAAACCACTGATTGCTGCAGCTGGAATAAAAGCAGCTCCATTAGTAGTTAACATTTACAAATTTGAAATAACCTTGACACATGCCCTGTTCAGCTTGGGGCCATGGTTCTGAATGAACGAACGAACAAACAAACAAACAAACAAACAAACAAACAAGTACTACACATGTAATGCCTCCTCTCTGTCTGGCTGCTAGGGATGCTCATGAATGGATCCTTTCAGAAGAACCATTGATGAGAGGTAAAAGGTTCTGTAAGGATTGAATCTTCCAGAACTGGAAAAATACCCTTTGAGACTTGAAAAATATTTGATTCAAATTAAATATAAACCACTCTCTAAAATGTATAGGCTACTCCTTGACTGGCAGGTCAAGGAGGAAGAAGTCAAATGCATAATGGTGCAGTGGGCCAGGGACTTTGGCTACAACATCCAAATGGAATCATGGGAGAGGCTTAGGAGGGAAGATATAAAATTCACGGCATGCTATGATTTCAGAGAGAACTGCATGAAAATGCTCTACAGGTGGTATTTAGCACCTGTCAAACTGGCCAAAATGTTCAGATCTAGCTCAAACACCTGTTGGAAATGCAGGGAGGTGGAAGGCACATTGATCCACATGTGGTGGAACTGTAAAAAGATCAGAGAATTTTGGGAGATGATCTATAACGAACTTTAAAAAAGTATGTTTAAATGCTCTTTCCCCAAGAAGCCTGAAGCCTTCCTGCTAGGAATAATGAGTAATGAAATCTCAAAGAAATTCAGGAGAATTTTCATTTATGCTACAGTAGCAGCCAGAATTTTAATTGCAAAAGGTTGGAAAGGAAAAGCGATCCCATCCAAATTAGACTGGAAAAACAAATTGCGAGAATATGCAGAACTAGCCAAATTATCAGCAAGGTTCCAAGATGTTAACGATGAAAAATTCAGTAGAGAGTGGGATCTATACAGAGTTTATTTAAAAGAACATTGCAAAAATATAAATCTGTTGACAGGTCTGGATTGACTTTCTGCGTGTAATAGGAGAATGTTGCAAAATTAATGTAATTGAGACAACCTAGAGGAGACAAAGTTTAGTGTGCAGATAAAGAATGTAATCTGGGAACCACAATGGGGGGACCGGAGGTCATGTTGAAACCAACTACAAATTGTTACATACAAGAAGCATCAACTATGGAATGAAAGAATGAAAGAAAGAAAGAAAGAAAGAAAGAAAGAAAGAAAGAAAGAAAGAAAGGTAAAAGGAGGCACAGCACTTGGAAGCAGAGGACTTAATTGCAGCCACCATTGAATAGATAACAGAAGCAATGGATAGTTTTTCCAACAGGGATTTCTGCATGCAGCCTTGGCTGCTAATCATGTGCACACAATTGGATTGGAAGACCAGTCTTAGCCAGTGTGTCTGTGTGCAAGGTTTTCTTTTATCACTACCAGAAGGGATGCACTTACTGCATGAGCATCTCATTCTAGTGGCCAGCTAGTGACTTGAGAAATGGATCCAGCCCTCAGAGTAATTTCTTTGGCCTCCAGTGATCCTATCAAATATTAATCAAGGGTGCTGAGAGCCTTTCAGGAATCTCAGTTCTTGCAAAGAAATGAGCAATGTGCCTAGGTGTTAAACTGAATTAAAGTGCTCTGTCTCCCTAGTGGAATAAATCCACTTTTTAAAACTCAGACTTTTTATGGTTTAGAGATTGGGAGATGCATTGAAAAATGTATGGTGAGCAAATAATCATTGGGAAAATGTGTAACCACTCAGCAAGCAAATCAGCATCAACGTAGGATGAAGGCTCATTGTCTTATAACCAGCCTGTAAACAAATTAGAATGAATGCTCTGTAAATACCACACATATAGTCTAATCACCACATAGGTTTGTGCAAGCAAATCAGGATATAGGCAGAGTAAACACTGTAGATCACTAAGTTACTTTCTGACTTTTCTTCACTCCCACTAGACCAATTCTTGCACAGTTTTCTAAAACAGGCAGCCAGCTTGAGGCAAACTTATACCAGATACTGGTTTAAGTTCATAACCCTAATAGTTGAACATAAGACTTTGAATGTGTTATGACAAAATGGTCAGATGTGACCAGCAAGGTCACTTGACTTCAGTGATATTTACAGATTAGTTAATAAAATATTATTTAGTATTTTAGCTTTGTAAACCTTTCTTGATTTTACTGTCTTATCTTTTATAAACTGCTTTGAGGGTTTTTTTCCCTTTTTGCAATCAAGTGGTGTATACAATTTTATGAAATAAATAACTAGCAGATCAGCTTGTTTATCGGTCCGGAAGTTCAAGTAGCCTAAAGCAGTTTAGATTGTAAGAGGAACTAATGCTTCTTTCCGGACTCTTTCTTACAAAGCCCTAAATGGCTTTAGTTCCAGAATACTGCACAGACTAGGGGACGCGGGTGGCGCTGTGGGTTAAACCACAGAGCCTAGGACTTGCTGATCGGAAGGTCGGCGGTTCAAATCCCTGTGATGGGGTGAGCTCCCGTTGCTCGGTCCCTGCTCCTGCCAACCTAGCAATTCGGAAGCATGAAGTGCAAGTAGATAAATAGGTACCGCTCTGGCGGGAAGGTAAACGGTGTTTCCGTGCACTGCTCTGGTTCGCCAGAAGTGGCTTAGTCATGCTAGCCACATGACCCGGAATCTATACACTGGCTCCCTCGGCCAATAAAGCGAGATGAGCACCGCAACCCCAGAGTCGGCCACGAATGGACCTAACTGGACTGACTGGACCCTTTACCTTACTGCAGAGACTGCTTATTTTCAAATCATCCTGCCTGCTCCATAAGATCAGAAAGATTCTAGAGCCTTGTTTGAATAGGACATGAGTGAGGGCCTTCTCAGTAGCTGCACCTTATGCCCATGGCATCTTGCCTGTGTTGTTCCCCCTTCCTCCACCGACTTTCATTGCTTACCAAAGACGGTGTAGGCTTTTGCTGCATGTGGCACATAATGTTTTTATGCTTGTTTTTAACAGCTGACTCCTTGCTTGTTTGGTTCATATTGATGGCTTCATATTGTTGCATGCCAACCCAATATCAGAGCACTAGGGGGGCGGGTCTGAGGTGCTTACCCTGGGCTTGGTTTTCTGGGAGTGAAGAACAGTGGAGAACTGTGCTTTCTTATGATATGTAGTTTATTTACACAAATGTGCAACTTGAGCCTATGATGGAGGTGCTCGCAGCATTAACACCCAAGAAGGTCTTGTTTTTTTCCATAGCCACAGCCTTGGTTCCAAGCTGAAATCAAGCATTGCTCTCTCTTTCTGGTTTCTGCCTGCCGCCTGCTTCTAGCTCAGCCTCTCTCACACACTGGCTACTGTCCTTATCATTATTAGCATTCTTGCATAGAGCAGATTCTGTTCTTATACTAACGACCCACACCTCGGGCCATTATCAAGAACCTGGTTTGGCTCCTTGAACAATTGAATCCTTCATTAGATTTTAAGGCTTGCTGGATCCAGGAATTAGAAGGGACTTAGGCATATAGCCTACCCCACCCCACAAACTCATAACAATATTGTAGTCTTTATGAAATGGCAATTGTAACTGTTTAAATCACCCTGGGTGAAATATAAATATTTTGATAAACAAATAATGGGGGGAGTAGAATAGAAAAACTGCTTCCTTGTCCCAAATGGGGGAAGGAATGGATAACTTGCCAAAATTTTTTTGTTGTTATGTTAACTAAGACAGCTTCAACTTGATATGGCTTGGGAACAAGCTTTGTGTGGAGTCCTGGTTTACAGGCAATTAGCAGAGGATCTGGATATTTTCTGATTTATTATTATTACAAGGTGCCAATGCTTTGAATTTAAAGATCAGCAAAGGAGGGTTGAAACTAAGTAATAGTGGTGTTATTGTGGCTTGAGCGTGTGGATGAAAAACACACACTCAAGCCACAATAACACAACTGTTACTTAGTTTCAACCCTCCTTTGGTTTTTTCCCTGCTACTTCAACTCTCACATAGATGACTTATAAAATTAAAAAAGGAACAAAACTATCACTAGGAACATAAAATTGCTGTTAGTTTAATTGGTCTATTAGCGAAAAAAGACTGGATCCGATACAATTGCCTGTGAGTGGTTAGAGTTTTAATTTTTCCCCAAGATGTGAATTCACAGGAGAAAATTAAAGCCAAATCACTAGTTTCCTTGTGGATAATAAGGGTGAAAGTATAATGTACTTCCAAAGTAAGTCATTTGCAACATTTTTTCAAGTCTTGATATGGAGAAGGCTATTGTTCTCCCTTTATATAGCCAGTTTGGGTCTTTTCTTATGGAATTTCTCTGAATATTTCACACTTG
Source organism: Podarcis melisellensis (assembly GCF_964234715.1). Lineage (NCBI taxonomy): Eukaryota > Metazoa > Chordata > Lepidosauria > Squamata > Lacertidae > Podarcis > Podarcis melisellensis. The sequence continues at coordinate 25,727,483 of NC_138531.1, read as the reverse complement.
GGTACCAGTCTAAAACTCTGTATTCATCTCTTGTTGAATTCTCCATGGGGTGTTTTCCACCATTCAAAGGCCATGCAGTTATACAAAATGATGGTGCCACTTGGAGAGAGGTGTGTGAATAAACCTCTGGTTTATATTGTACAAAGGTAAGAGTCACATCCATTGCTCCTCCCATTATTGTCTTCTGGCCCTGCTCACCACCAGCTTGTGATCCCCATGAAGTTCTCCACAAGGGAATACAATCCATGAGCTGATGAAAAAGAACTCCCAACCATGACCTAACTCCATCTTGAGTTGATAGCCATGCTGATCTAGCTCCACCAGTGAGTTCATTGTTAAGTTGAGCTTTGAATGAGTAGCTTCCAAAGTCAGAGGGTTAGGACACTAAAACGGCATTTTGATGCTTTTCAGGATGCTTCTTCACAAAAGTGTTCACATGAAGCCACTGTTGGATGCAGGAATTTAAGCCTCGGTGGACTTTTAAAGCTTGCCCTCTCTTTCTACCTTGTTGCTTTTGCTTAAAACAGAGCTTTCTGACTTAAGCTCTGTGCACGCTGATCACTTTTCCCTCACCTCCCTTTTCTCACAAATGTTTCTTTTGGCACCCCAACTCTCCCCAGCCCCATTTTTTGTTAAAAAGTACAATTCACTCTGCTTCCTTTTCTAGCTGTTCTCTAAGCTCCGCTCGTTGCTATCTGCATTGCAACTTGTAATGAACAAGGCTTAGACAACTAATTGTAAAATTTCACAACCTCAAGTTGTTACAACATGTGGAGGGTGCTGTGGGATTACAGTTTATTATTATCAATGTTCTATGATATAAAGTCCTTTTGTACTTAATGAATTCTGAAAGCAAAGTAATAATGGCATACTTAAATGATTTTTACAAAAATGAATGCTGCCACTGGCTTAAAAGTGCTTTCCTTATAGGCTTGATATGTGGATTTGATACTGAGAGGCAATGTGGTGCAGTACTTGCCGTGCTGGACTAGGACCTGGGAAACCAGGGCTCCAATTCCCATTCAGCCATGAAACTCAGGGAGTGACCTTAGGCCAGTCACCATTTCTTAGCCTAACCTTCCTCACAAGGTTGTTGTGAGGACGAAATGGCGGTGGGAGAACTGTGTACACTTGCCTTGGGTTTCTTGGAGCAAAGTCGAGAGGTAAATGTAAAAATACGTAGAAATAAGAAAGAAACTATTTTCCAATGCAACCTTTGATTAGTAAGCACCCCACCCCTATAATGACATCCATTCAGTTTGGTATTTGGGCTGACTTGTGAATTTTATTTCTACCTTGCATGCGTCCTGTTTGTCATGCTTCCTTGGCAGTGCTTGAAATGAATGGGAGAGCAGGTGTGGTATAGTAGATTGTGTTTTGTACTTTGGCCTGGTCTCAAATCTTCACTCAGTCATGAAGTTCGCTGCTGGGTGGCCTTGGAAAAGTCACTGTTTCTCAGTCTAATTTTTCTGCCACAGTTCTCTGCTGAACCCACCACCTATTTATTTAATAAAATTTATATGCCACTTGATCGTAAGAGAATCTTAAGTGTCCCCCCAAAAAAACCCCATAAAAAGAAAACATTAAAAATATTGATAAAGCAGTTAAAAACAGGTATTTAAAAATATTAAAAACAGAACAGTAAAACACATATAACTTCTACATGTCCATGTAGGCTTGCCTTAACAAAAATCTTGGAAGGCAAGGAATTGCAAAGTGTAGGCAAACCATTTTGGAAACCTTTTTTTTTTAACCATCACAAAAACCCTGTAATAGTTACCCTTAGCTGTAACTATTTCAAGCTCACTCAGTTAGCTTCATGAGTCAACGAAGATATTGAGCCAGGTCTCCCTAGCCTTAAGTTCAATATTCAAAGTATCATACAGCTTCATCTTGAACTCACTCGAACCTGTGCCTTCATAATTACGTATTTTCAGTTGTCTTATAATGACAACTAAATACTGGGCCACATTTTTATTCAGAATTTTGATTCCGAGTCAGAAATACTTTGGAACAATAGCCATTTCCACTTAACCCATCCAAATAGGGAGATCTTTAGTTGTATTTCTATTATTTCTATTTATTTTTGTTTCTTCTATACAAATTATAGTTTCTCCTCTGATGGAGCTTCCAGCTGCACTAATTTGTGGACAAAGCCTACCATCAAAGCTCTTATAACTTTCCACCCACTGCATTTTGCAGCCTCAAAATAATATCCTTGTTACTTAATGTGACTCATTTTTATGCTAGTCTGTCCTTGCATAGCTGTAAACAAAATTGTTTAACCTTTGAATTAAACATCAGTTGATATTCTCCACAGTAAGCCCCCCCAACCCCCCACATACATACATTTAGCAACATCGCTAGCATTTTGGTAATAAACATATTGTGTAGCACCAGTAATTCTAAGGTTCAAAATTTTTCAGAGTATATGAAGTCTTTTCTGTTGTTATAGATTTATGTATTGGTTAGTCTTCCTTCTCTGGTTCTACACACACACACATGAACACGCGCCCAAAAGTTGTTTTTCAGAGCTGAATGTAATAAGTGGGCTGACTAAATAAAGCTGAGTGAATGTTGGTAATTTTGTGGCAAAATAGGGCTTGTAAAATCCAAAATGTGTGTTCCATAAGACATGTAATAACAGGGGTCTTCTCAGGATAGCGAAAAGTATTTTTGGATGGTGTTCAGTAAGTTAGCCTATAAGTTGCTGGAAGAACAATAACACACAAAGTGCCCCTTTCCGGCTTTGTAGATCTTGCATAAGCAACACCCCAAATCCACTTTAGAGTGAAGATAAGAGTAATATCTGTACTTTATCAAACCGCTGAGGAGGAACTAGAGCATTTTGGAATTCTTCCTCTCCTCACATAAGGGATTCTGGAGGACCGTTCTTAACCTGAAACTGTTCTCATCCTGAAGCAAAGTTCTTAACCCGAGATACTATTTCTGGGTTAGTGGAGTCTGTAACCTGAAGGGTCTGTAACCCAAGGTACCACTGTATTTGTCAATCTGTACAAGATCATATTACTTAATCTAAGTGGGGATATAATTTTTCCCCAGCTTCATTATTTAAAAAAAATCTTAATAACTTAATTCATTGCATATGAAGGACCAGTTTGCACATAAAACTCACCATGCGGGAGGCAGTTTAGATTATTCTACATGGGAGCTGTTAGACTACCAGAGGAATCAAGTGATTTTCAGCCAGTTACACCCCCCCACACACACCATGAACACCCACTCTCATCTGTGTGGTGAATTGCTGTGCATTGCTGGTGAGATTTCAGGTTTCCTTTATGTGGTTGCTGTCACATGTAAATCAGCCACAAGAAAGCTAACTTGGATCTTCCCCATTTACTGTGGAATTTAAGGCCCATGATCAATTCTGCTCTTCTTGCTCTCATTTTAAAGCGTTTTTGAAAACAGAATCATTTCCACAATGGGCATAGGTGGGACAGATTCACCTGTCCATTGCCTTGTATGCACCATAGTCTTTGCTCCATCTGGTCAGTGACTGAAATAAATCAATTCATTCATACATTTATAGCCTTTGTTGTGTCAAGACAGAGATAGTGATGAGATCGACTCCTAACGGCCTTGGAGACCCCAAAGAACAGCCATGTTTGGTCTCTTTGCACATGCTGACCCTGCATTCTGCAGCACACCTTGGAGTTTGTTTCTTATTTCAGAAATGAGAAAGATTGAACAAGAACAGTGAATCTTTTAGGGGCATGGAAGCTAAGCCAAACCTTTTCTTAGCATGTTATACAAACCTGGTTAAGCTATCTTCTCTTGGGCCATGATCTGTAGCCAAGAACAAACCTTGGCTACAGATCATGGTTAGTAATGAATAATAATAATAATAATAATAATAATAATAATAATAATAATAATAGGTTTATTATTTATATGCCACCCATCTGACTGGGTTGCCCCAGCCATTCTGGGTGGCTTCGCTTCCAGCAACATATGAAAACCATGAAACATCAAACATTAGGGAGGGGAGATCTTAACAAGGATCCTGGGTTCAGATGACACACTATACTAAAACTTGACTTAGCACCCATACCTCCTAATTTAAAAAAAAGTAGGAAGAGCAAAACGGCTGTGAGATCCTCTTTGGGGGCCATCACATTCTGGTTTGGCTTAGCATTACAGTGGTACCTTGAGTTACGCTTCAGGTTACATACACTTCAGGTTACAGACTCTGCTAACCCAGAAATAGTACTGTACCTCGGGTTAAGAACTTTGCTTCAGGATGAGAACAGAAATTGTGCAGTGGCGGCGCAGCGGCAGCGGGAGGCCCCATTAGCTAAAGTGGTGCTTCAGGTTAAGAACAGTTTCAGGTTAAGAACAGGCCTCCAGAACAAATTAAGTTCTTAACCTGAGGTACCACTGTACATGTGAATGCAACCAATGAGTGTAAGTGTTCTATAACAAAAATGCTCCTTTGCTTGCTTGCTGCTTCTTTTCTACAGATCTGTGATTAATACTTGATTTTGTACTTAAAAGGGATTGGAATGACAGGGGAAGTCATTCTGCATGCCTGAGAGCAAAAGCCACACACAAATCCCCCTCACCGTCCTTTATTTACAATTACTTGTCAGGGCTTTGTGCCTTGTTGTAGCCCACCTCAAAGTGGCTATGGATATAACATTTGCCAGTTCCATTTGATGCAATTTCCTCTGGGCATCTTGTATATATCTCCATTAGTGAAAGAATAAACATTCAGCTTTCTTCTTCCACTGAAGGTAGAGCAATTAAACTATAACCCTAGTTTGTCAAATTCATCTTGAAATGCAGGGAAATGGTTACATATTGTTTCTGTCCTTCCCCTTTCCTTGAAAGTAATGTGAGGGGTTTTTTGGGTGGGGAGGAGAGAGTTAGGCTGTATGCCTGAATCCCTTCCAACTCCACTTACCCCCATGGCGATGCAGAGCTGGGATGCCGGGGGCTGTTCTTGCCAGAGCGTGAGCTTCGACTCACGCTCCTGGCTTGAAATCCAGCTCTGTGCCAGCCTGCTGAATTGGCCAAGGGCAGGCTGGCATGGAGGGTAGGGCTCTTTGCGGGTGGACCTGGGGGAACAACCAAGCTTTCCTCAGTTCCGCTCCTGGGGGATTTAAACAGCTTGCGCCGGCCCCCAACGCCCAGCTCTTAGGATTCAATTGGTGGAATAGCCAGTTTCCAGAAATTGCATTACAAGACATTATCAAAGTCCCTGAATGATTCACACACTAAAAGTTAAAATGCATCTGCTGTGGGTATTGTAGATCTGACTGGCAGCCATTCATAACATTCAATGGCTTAATTGGGATAGGTTTCTTCACAGTTATTATTATTATTATTATTATTTTACAGCACAGTAGATCTATGTATTTCACATAGAGCAATATCGCCGAACAATTGTTATAGTAAGTTCTCTACGTGTGTAGAAAAACATACCTTGCTTTTGTGTTATGCTAGTTCCCAGGCTGGTGCAGCAGGGAGTTGGGTCCATTGCAGTCACATGATAGCAGCAGAGCCAGTTCAGTCCCACCTGCTCCCTATCCCAACATGTCCCATTTCAGGACCTTCCTCAGGGTACTGCCGTTTGGGCATGTGCACTGAGACGCTTCCCTTAACAAAGTTCTGTGTACAGTGGTACCTCGGGAGGCCCCATTAGCTAAAGTGGTACCTCAGGTTAAGAACAGTTTCAGGTTAAGAACGGACCTCCAGAACGAATTAAGTAGGTTAGTTTCAGAGTAAGTTACCTTTTGGCTGAGATGGATTTAAAGGGAAGTTTAGATCACATTCTAGTCCATTAAAGGTAAAGGCACCCCTGACCATTAGGTCCAGTCGTGGCCGACTCTGGGGTTGCGGCGCTCATCTCGCTTTATTGGCCGAGGGAACTGGCGCACAGCTTCTGGGTCATGTGGCCAGCATGACTAAGCTGCTTCTGGCAAACCCGAGCAGCACCCGGAAACACCGTTTACCTTCCCGCCAGAGTGGTACCCATTTATCTACTTGCACTTTGACGTGCTTTCGAACTGCTAGGTTGGCAGGAGCAGGGACCGAGCAACAGGAGCTCACCCCATCAGAGGGATTCGAACTGCCGACCTTCTGATCAGCAAGTCCTAGGCTCTGTGGTTTAACCCACAGCACCACCCGCGTCCGCTTCTAGTCCATTAGGTGGGGTTTATTTCATAGCTTATGCTGTGCTCCTCACATTGGTTTTTTGATTGCATCAAGGGTGGTTGTGGGATTTTGGAGGCCTGTTCCTGTTTGATAGGAGAAGAAGGAGAAACTAAGCTGGGAACATTTTAAGCAATCAAGCAGAATAACTTTATGAGGATTGCATATGTTTCCTGGGTCCACATGTTTCCTGGGAAACAGAACAGGGAATCAAGTTAAATCATCAGGCCTTTCTTGCCAGTACAGGTCTTGAAAGCTGTATAAGTTCAATGTCGAAGATCAAAAAAGTAAATATAAGAATTCTGCATCTATTCCTGATACCATGGGTGAGGGCAAATGCTTACCACATTCAGTATATGCTTTGGAGACAGCGTATCCATTCTTTCTCTCCCTCTCGAATGCTCTCTGTGGTTCCAAGCAAAGGGGAGGTTTCCAAACATTACTGGTGAAGACTTTCAGAAGCAGTGTGGCTACCACTCTGAATCTTAATCCTTGAAAGCTGTGTGTCTCAAAAGTAGAAACACTGTTTTTTTAAAAAAAGAGTGGAAGAGGCATATATGCTGTAGGATTATATCACCTAAAATGTGCATTTGTTTTAATTTACAGGACTTTCTCCATCTGCTGGCTATGTATGTACCAGCAGAGATTTTCCTCTTGACAACAGAGCCACATGCTGTCACTGGAAGGTCCCTGGACATTAAAGCTTTTTGAGCAGATTGAGAGAGAGAGAGAGCACAAGGCAACAGCTGCTCTCTATGAAGTTCAGTAAAGCAGAGATAAAGCAGTGAAGTGGAAACCTCATTTGGATCTGAAATACCTCTCTTCCCCCTTCAGTGTCCATCTAGCTTCATCTCAGACTGATCAGTCTGCTCCTTCAGCAGTCTCTGATGCACAAAAAAGAGTAATAACTGTATAGACTCCTTCTCTGAGGTGGTGGTGGTGGATTTGGGCTGGGACACAGAAGACGTACAAGGTCAACATGCAGAGGAGAGGGAAAAGAGGAAGAAAAGCTTTCTAAAAGACAGCTTCCAAGTGGCCTGACATATGAACAATACTGCTTGCTTCTTTCTTTTGGGAACCCCTATTCAAAAACCACATTCTCCTGAAATAATATTGGCTTAGAAAGCTTTTATAATATGGGAAACAGAGTTTTATAATTCGGGAAGCCCAGAGTCACCAGCTGTTGCCTAAATATTGCTAAGCATGATTATGAAGAAGGAACAACCATACATAAAATCATAAATCATAAAACCGTTCTTTATAATCTTGCTTAGCAACATTTAGGCCTTGACTAGAGGCTCTTCCTCTGACAGTTTCCATCTTCTTGAAGTGCCCCCACGAGCACACTGCCCAGCCTGCCGCCTCCACCATTGGCAGAGAAGCAGTGGCTTCTAGTGAGATCTCGTAAGACATTGTTAAAATCTCACAAGATCTCATCAGAACCCCTTGTCATCGTTGCTGCTCTGTGGGCACTGTCTTGCAGCCCTGGTAATGGAGGCTTCCGCAGGTTTATTACTTAAATGCACACATTGGCCACATTTCAAGAGATTTAAGTAAACCTGAGCTCACTGGGTTTAACTGCACTTAATTTGATTGTGTGCATCTTGACCCTTATGTTGTTGAACAAAGAACTAACCATTGCAACATTTTCTCCTAGGTAGCTACATACCTAACTCTAGGCAATGGCAAAAGGCCATTCACTGGTCGTAAGCAAGAATCAAGTGGTATGCCTGTAGCATAATTTGAGGACATCTGGCACTTACCCCTAGATAAATTACAGCTGGAATATTATGTACACACACAAGTCTGTGTCTGAGTTTATTAGCAGTCTCATGAGAGGACTGAGAGTTGGTGTATGATAGGGGCATTAATCATACAAGTAAATGCTTGAAATAAATTCAAGATTTGGCCCAAGACTTTGATTCCCTGTCATTTATCTTCATTTTGGCCTGTTCTTATTTTCAATAATAGAGCATCCTTCTAGGCTAGATGAGGCTTCTGGCGCTTAAAGGTTAAGCTGTCAAATGTTATTCGTTTTCCTCTTTATGTGTTTATGAGCTATGAAATAGCAACTTAAAAGGTGGGGAAATAAACCTTCCAAAGAATTGTTCACACCCCAGGTTTGGGGGGCATTCAGAACTAAGCTGTCCAATATATTGGTAAGCAGAAGTTGCATTCTGCAAACATAGTTTACTGAATACTCCAGAAAATACTATTTCCCCCTCATCAAGAGTGTTAAAAGTATATGAAGGTAAAACCCCATATCCTTTCATTCTGTCACACGTGTAGCTTTTCTAATTTTAAAACTTACTTTCTTGGCTGCCACTGTAAATCCCCTCTCCCTCAGTCAGGGGTTACTAAAATATGTGAAGGATGAACTCCCTTATCACTGCATTTTATTTATATATATCATGGCTTGTTGTCTCTTAGAAGTCTGACTGTTGTTACAAAGCAAACCAAACCTCCTATCCTATCATCCTCCTTTATCCATCTGTTCCTTGTCACTCATAAATAAATTGTAAACTCCTTGTGGACAGAGGGTGGTCTCTTTTGTTAATGCTTTAAAGTCTATTCTATGCCGTAAAATAATATTATTTCCCAGACAAGCACCTAACTAAATTTGCTAACTATGCATGGGAGGGGAGCAGTCTGTTGCTTTTCTCTAGCTGTGAATCCCATCTAGATGAAAATAAGCCTGGGCAAACTTAACCTGAAAATCTACTCTTCTATTTTTGTTTATTTAAAAAAAAACATGGGGAAGAACTAAAGAGTAGGTTATGACATGAACAATTAACATTTGTGACTTTACAGGGAAATCTGTGAGGATAACTTGTCTTATAGCAGAAAAAACTGTCCCATCACTTATGTATATATCACTTTCTGTGACATGCTGAGGATGTGATATGATCTCTGAGCAGTCAGTTTTCAGCAGGAAAGCAAAATTAGCTCTGAAATTTGGCTTATTCATGAGCTTCTGCAGTTAACTGATGGGTTTCTCTCAGCACATATGACTTGGTGGTACGTGTGTGTGGGCAATGGTTGGGTTTTCTTCTGTTTTGGCTGCTGTGAAATGTGAACTGCTTCTGCGCCAGGCACACAATTAGCAGAGCTCTCTACCTTAATTTGATTGTCAGCAAGGATACGTGTGGGAGTAGCAGAGACCATAGAAACTAACCAATTTTTTTTCCTGCTTAACAACTTGACAAGATTATGCAATGAAGAAATTAGAGGAAGCAGGAAGGTAATTTTATTTTCACTCTCTGTCCACTGCTTTAACACATTTTTTTTCTAATGCAGCTTTACTATCTGACACCTCCAAAGAGGGATCTTATGTCAGAAAGGTGTATCCCTAATAAGTTCTGAAAACTATACTATTCTGCTACTTGGTTGTCCTAATGAATATTGTATAACTGCTAACTGGCTAAAAGTGCTAAACGGTACTTAAAACTTCTGCATTCCTCTAGACCAGCCTTCGTTGGAAAATGATTCATTTATGTCTGTGGTATAAATGTTGGACTTCAGCTCCCGTCAGCCCCAGCTAGCATGGCTGAAGGTCAGAAGCTGTAGTCCAGTAACATCTCAAGGGAATCACAGTGGCTAGCCTTGACTCATGCACAGCCAGATCATTGATTTTTATATAGCCCAATGCTGTCCTTTCTGGCTGACAACAACTCTCCAGGGCCTCCAGCAAGGCTCTTCCCCATTTTTGCACCCTGAGATGACACAGGCAGAGATTTAATCTGGGACCCAGTGGTCACAATGAATGTGCTCGGCCACTGATGGATACCAAAGAATGCTGCGCATCCAGAAAGCCTTCTTGGCACTAATCCGCAGTGTAACTGGAGTGCTCCAAGGGCCGAGAAATGGGACATGGGATATCTCCTGCTGTCACTGCTGTTGCACATGCAAGGTTTGGAAGTTCCTAGTAAGAAATTTCAGGACAAGTTTTCTTTACTAGAAAGAGAGCTGTCTAAACAGTGAAACAGAACAAGACACAAAGCTAGTTAGCTAAAATAACCAGGCAGAATGAGGTGATGCACCAGGGACAGCCAGAAAACAAGTGAGAGATTTTCTAGCTGGCCTTGTTGCTTCCGTAGCTTCACTGGGGTCCTGATGTAGATCATATTTTTGTTCCTTCTCCCAAGCAGGGTATGAAAACCTAGCATTGCTGAGCTTGTAATGTGCTCAAAGGAGACCAAGTATCTTCCCCTTTCATGGGACTATTCGCCATCTCCTGAAAGTAGGCAAGTGGCATTTTGGAGTGGTAGTCTTATCTGTAAAGACAAGGCAGTCATGGGCCTTCCTTCCTCCTTTCAGTAACAAATCTTTAAGTGGCAGCTTGCTTGTCCTCAGCAACCCAATAGTATCCATTATGCCCATGAAACTTACAAAGAGCACGCCAGGCACTCCTGTCTTCCACTGCCTCCCGCAGTTTGGTCAGACTCATGTTTGTAGCTTCGAGAACACTGTTCAACCATCTCGTCCTCCGTCATCCCCTTCTCCTTGTGCCCTCCATCTTTCCCAACATCAGGGTCTTTGCCAGGGAGTCTTCTCTTCTCATGAGGTGGCCAAAGTATTGGAGCCTCAGCTTCAGGATCTGTCCTTCCAGTGAGCACTCAGGGCTGATTTCCTTCAGAATGGATAGGTTTGATCTTCTTGCAGTCCATGGGACTCTCAAGAGTCTCCTCCATCACCATAATTCAAAAGCATCAATTCTTTGGCGATCAGCCTTCTTTATGGTCCAGCTCTCGCTTCCATACATCACTACTGGGAAAACCATAGCTTTAACTATACGGACCAGGTAGGGTATGTCAAATCCTCCACATGTTAGGGATACTCTGGGTGCAGCATCTTCCAGGCTGATGGTTTTTGGTGTTTGTCAGAGTTGTGGGGCAGGAGCTGCCCTGTCCTCTGGGCCTGGATCTGACCAGGGTAGTATGAGGGAACAACTACTCTTTATAAAGGGACTGCTGTTTTTCAAGTCTGTCAGAGCCACTGCCGACACGTGTCTGCCATAGACAGATATCTGTATCTTCATTGTAAGAACTGTAGCTTTAAGAACCTGTGCTTGAGTTTGTTTTCCCATCCCCTTTTCCTGATGTGTCAGGTTTCTGTAGGTTGTGAGCCTCAGGTCATCAACCATCTTAATGCTGCCTGCTGCTCTGAAAGCCCTTTTTGCTAAAGGGCCAGGTAGAAATGATTTAATTAAATACATGCAAAACAAAACAAATTGCAGCTTTGTGCCCTTGATTGGGGCTAGGGGAAGGGTTGGGATTATTGGGCCCTCTCTGTAGTTCCAGCGATGGGAGAAAGCTCTGACTCTTCTGCAGAGCCTAGTTGACTTCTCACTACAGTGAAGATTTCCAAACCCTGCTTTGAAATGGATATTTGAAGATTGTGTACGATCTTCAGACTTAAAAGTGAAATATTTTTCTTGCTTGTTTTTCATCTGACCCCATATATAAACTGTTTTCCAGAACTGTGAGTGAAGCTTAATATCTCTTAGAATGTAGCAAGAACACTTGTGACGTTCCACAGGCCCATCGCCTTGGCAGAATGAAAAAAGAAAATGATGGGTGTTGTTTGTACAGTGTTGTATTGTCTTTAAGCCCAAAATCACAAATGAAAACAATGAGAGTGCTAGGGTCCTGCATAATGAAGCAGCAAGCACCATAAGGTGACTCTGATTGCCTTCCGATAAATAGAAAAACTTGGAAAGGGAATAATTTGTGTGATCATACTAGTTTAGAGAAAAGGCAATAATTGTCAACACAAATTACTGTCATAACAGAAGAACAAGCTTTATTGACATTTAAATTGTGTGGATCAGTGAGCTCTTTGATATTGTGCTGCATATTTTCATGGAAAACAGAATAGGTTTTACACAACAATGTTTATTGAGAAGAAAATGTATTGAAGAAAAGTACTTGTAGGTTTGTGTTTGACAGTAATTTCAGAACCATTGCTTGTGCTGTGAGTGAGGGTTTGCGGTTTTTCTTTTTTTGGAGATTTGAAAAATGACAGTGCGAATTTGGAAAAGGGGTCATTTCCTACAAAGAGATATTCTGAATATTAAATAAATCTGTCTCAGAAAACTTTTTGAAATGCTTTTGCATGAAAGATGTGAAATGCCTTATTTAACAAACAAACAAAAACTGCTACTTGAAGCCACCTAAGTAAAACCACTTCAAGCAATTCCAATTGATATGCAAAAGCTGTTGGAAATTGTATTTAGCTATTATCTCTTCAACTTCCATATTGTTGGAAGTGATTTTTTTTAAAGAATGCAGCGTTTAATATTGTGAAATGCATTGTATAGCGTGTTAAAAAACAACAACAACCCACCTCCAAAGCATTTTTGCTGTTTTTCCCAGTAGAAAGAACATGGGGAAGCAGGGAAAGCATGGGCTGTGGGGCCTGCAATGCAAATCTATCAGCTATAAGAAAACATTAGTGACCTAACTTTCTAATTGAGACTAACAAAGCAGTAAGAGATCAATTAGCATAGCCACTTGACATTCTGTTGGCAAGAAAACATACACAACCACATCAAGGGGTGGCCCTAATGAGAGATGAAGAAATAAAATCATTGTGGGGTGGAGGGAAGCTTAGACAGAAAGAATAGTCCAAGAAAGCAAATCCAAAGTTGACTCTGAATCGTTGAAGTTTTTACAGTAGCAAAGTGCACATGAGGCAATGCAGGGGTACTGATGACTTATTAGACTAAATGAGCAGTAGATTAATCTGCGTGGTCTTTTAAAAAATGGAATGTCATACACTGGGAAGATGACCGGTTCCTGTTAAGAGGCTAATAGATTTTCATAAATTTTGCATGAAAAATAGCTATTCTTGGTCAGAACAGCAGCCTTTGTAAGGCCTGTAATTACTGTACTGCCTTGCCCTGTGTCTCTTAACAGATAGTGATGTACTTTTGGATATGTTCAGGGTTTCGGGTTAAAATGGCAGAATGATTAGAACCAACTGAAAACACAGAGCACAGAATCAGACTATGAATGACCAGAGCATCATCTTCCAACTTTTATGCCACTTCGTGTTGCAAGTCTTTTAACGTTGTGAAAGCGGAAGGACACTTCTGTGCTAAGCGAGCTGCAGAAATGTGCACTCAGACATTTTAGTCCTGTGCAAAATGGTTCGGATTGTTAAAACTCATTGAATTATCATGTCTTGGCCTGTGTTGTTCCTGTTGCTGACACATCTGAAATGGCAGAGGGTGTTTTTCTATGCATGCCTGTCACTTAATGACTGCAACCTCAAGTAGTGACATGAATGTGTGAATGAGCTGCCACAGGTCAAACACTACAGACAGAGCTGTCACATCCCCTTAAAACATAGTGCTTTTCAGCAGAGTCATTCCACACACTCAGCTGTGAATAATAAGGCAGCAAACAATTGAACGATGATAAATGTTGTGATGTCAATGCATGGGTGAACCACTGCTTGTTGGCCGAAAGGAAGTAGGCAGTAGTTTTGGTTTCCATTGCTACAGATTTTATGCTGACTAATGTCAGCAGTATTTTAAGATAATAGCTAATCTGTGGTGAGTGAGGCTTTGTGCCAAGTATGGACCTTTCATGCTTCGCAGATAAGTTTATCACCATCCCCACAACTACCACAATATTTAGCATTACATGTTATTGTAACAATGGATCTTATGTCATGTCATTAACACTTTCCAGAATGAGTTTGGTAGTTGTGGTAAACTCAGCCTTACACGTTTTTATAAGATGCTACTTTAAACATTTCAAATGAGGGTAGCCTTTACGCTGGCAAGACTAAATGTCCTTCCATTAGCAGATTGGACGTGCTGACATAAAGGAGTTCCTAAGAAGGAAAGATTTTGCAGTTGCAACGCTGTGTCAGTAGAAGACACAGCTCAGGTACTCCTTGAATGCCCTTTTCCCTCCTAAGCATCTTAGAAGCAACTACACCTGCCCATTGTTAAGATCACAGAAGGGAAGGATGTCTCTTGCAAAGACCTGTTTTTTGTTGTCTGATGTAGAGAAGTATGTACAGTGATACCTCTGGTTACAAACTTAATTTGTTCCGGGGGTCCGTTCTTAAGCTGAAACCGTTCTTATCCTGAGGCACACTTTTGCTAATGGGCCTCCTGCTGTGCGCGTGCCTCCCATTCACATCCTGGGGCAAAATTCGCAACCAGGAGCAGCTACTTCGGGTTAGTGGAGTTCGTAACCTGAAGCGTTTGTAACCAGAGGTACCGCTGTATCTTTAGAACATCCAGATTTCTTACTAAGGCTCTACAAGTTTGTTTAACAAAATTTAAAAGGGGGGTGGATATGGGGAATGATTTGTCCTCTAAAGGTCGGGGAGTATTAATGTAAACCACAATTAGTAGCCGTATTCTTGTTGCTATTATTTTTAAGTGTGTAATGGCTATTTGCTAAAACACAACAAACAGAACTGACCGACTTTAAACATTTTCTCCTTTCCATAGATCAGTTTTGCTAATGTTACTGGCAAGTCCAATAACATTTCCAGAAAAGGCATTCTCAAGGATCCTGATTATTTTAGAAAAACCTTCAAAATGGTGTGTGATTTAAAAAGTAACGAGTAAACAGCCCTGTGAGTGTAGCTGCTGTGTGTCAGGCAGAAATCAACAATTGAGACTTTCCCCATCACTTCATTTCTAGTTGGTTTCCACATTTTATGTAGCTGTCAAAAACAAAGTCTCTGCCCATAAAACATGTGCCAATCCTGATTCTAACTTATGTGCAGTTCAATAGTAGGGATGTTGATTCTTACATTAGGCCCTTTGTGTTCATTGCAGCTGAGATCAATGTGCAGGGGATTGCAGCTTTATTTTATCTCATCCACATGGCTTGGATCCAAATATTTTGGCTTAAACTGAGGTGTAGACATTTATTGGCCAATGCTAAAATTAACCCAGGAGCCTTGGAAATAGGTGTAGTTTTTCAAGCCCACAGGTAAATGCGTTATTCTGGGTGTGTTTTCTTATTTCACTGATGTGATTAGAAATTTTATCCACCTACAACCCTTT
Organism: Podarcis melisellensis; assembly: GCF_964234715.1. NCBI lineage: Eukaryota > Metazoa > Chordata > Lepidosauria > Squamata > Lacertidae > Podarcis > Podarcis melisellensis. The sequence continues at coordinate 25,712,272 of NC_138531.1, read as the reverse complement.
GTATTTTGATCTCATCTTATGGCCCATCCAAGGAACTTACAGTAAAATTAAGATAAAACCACGATTAAAAGCAGAAGCTCTCATCTGTACTAGAAGTTAGTGGAAGGATAGAACACGAGCAAGATATTAACAAAGAAAAATTAAATAAAAGACAAGGCAGATAAAATAGACACGGAGGAATTAAATGTTAATGAGATACTAATGGGCAGATGAGTAGTTGGGTAGATTTTACAGTAAAGATACTTAACATGCCTTCAAGATTTTGCTTTTATCTGCATATCATTTTCCTTTTTTCATGTATTACCTTAAGTCCTGAATAATTAAATAAATAATCATTTACGTATGTAGTTGCTTAGGAACCAAAGGACGTGCACAAATGTATCTTGAATGTTATTGGCCTAAAGTCTAAGCCTTGACCTCACATACCTGAATGAACAGTGCCACGAACCGTGCATAATTGACTACAGTGCTTGCAGATGAAACGTGGAGAGGCTGGTTTTAAGAGAGAGATATAGCAGTAAATAGCAAAGTGTCAGGGGCTATGAACAATGCTGAGAGGCTGCTATTCGTAACTCTTACAGGTATTTATAGTGATGCCATAAAGCATTCTGACAATAGCTCTTTGTGGAACATAAGCAGCCACTATTAAGTATTTGCTTGGCAGCTGTTTTGAGGCAAATATCAGAATAGGAAATTAAACATATTATACTAATTATTCTACATGTGCTCAATGTAGCGCTAGCATATGTTGGAGGGCTGGAGGGGAAGGTGCCATCACCATTGACAAAAAAATCATCCTTTCTCACCAAGAAGACAGCAATGAATTGGAGGGGTTGTACCTGTTGTTGGGCCAAAGTGTGCTGGGCCCGGGGGTAACCCGAGCAACGTGGTCCAAGTCCCGTCCCAAATCCAAGGGTTCTGCAAGGAGTCAGTCCCAAATCCAAGGGTTCCGCAAGGAGTATGCTTTCAGCAATTGAAGACACACATCTCTACATCTCCTTTGTATCTGTGGCTGAATAGAGTTAGGCTCCAGCATAAGTACCCCTGCCTGGTGTTGCCCTCTCCACTCTGCTAAAATACCAGTTTTTCGGGGCTTATGCTGGTGTAAGATCCACTGTGCATTTGAGCCAGGATGGGAGAATTATGCCAGCTTATCTCTGGTTGAGCTGGAGTTCGGGATTTACGCTGATGAAGCCAAGAACCAGGCAGCTCAACCAGAGACCCACTACATCCTAACACTCTCATCCCAGCAGGTTTAGGGTTAGGATTGTGCCCTTATTGTTTGTGTGATGGAGCAGACAGAACATTGCAGGGTTGGGCAGGGAAATCGGGGTTTATTCTTGTTTACCTGTAAAGCTTACCAGGTAAACTCTTTATTATACTTGCCCTACTTTACAGGGCTGCTATGAACTGACATAAATCTCTGTCAGCTTTTCTGAATTCTCTGGAGGAAGGGCGGGATAACCGTGCGCCAAAAATTACTTCATGATAAGTGAATGGGTACCTTTTTGAAGCATATAGCCTACTCGAGAATTGCTTTCAGTATATCTAAAAAACTGCCTGCTCCCATATCAGCCCGCCCAGTTATTATGACCTTTTTTCAAAGGTCCTTCTCTGGTACCTTCCACCTTCAGTACTTAAGAGCAATACGCTTCCTGGAGGTTTTTAGCTCTTGCCTACTTTCTTTCATTTTAAGCAGCAAGCCAATTCCAATGCTATCTCCAATGCTATTAATGAGCACTAACATACATTTTACTGCTTCTTCTAAAGCTTTACTATTTAGCTGTTTTATTTTACGTTTTATTGTATTTCTGTTGTTTATAATCATGTTTATGTCTTTCTTTCCCATCGTGTTTTATTGATGTTTTGTAAGCTGCCTTGTAAATTCCCTTGAAATTAAAAGGCTGAGTAGAAATATATATATATATATATATATATATATATATATATATATATATATATATGTGTGTGTGTGTGTGTGTGTGTGTGTGTGTGTGTGTGTGTGTGTGTGTAAAGGTTTTTGCTCTTGGCTCCTAGACACAAACAGCACAAAGAGAATACATGTTTGTTTGGATGTAAGTACCACTTACTGTGTCCATCTGGGCTTTCTCCACCGTGTGTTTAGAAATGCAGCCTAAATTCAGGTGGCCAGAATCTGTCATTTAGTCACTTGTTCTATCAAGGAAAAAGGTACAACAGTGACGAACTCAATTTGTGTTCAGAGAGAAAAAAGAGGACAAGCGCTGTCTGCTTAGAGGCATGAGTTGCTTGTTATCTGAGTTCAGCAGCAGGTCAGTTCTTGTCTCTGTAGGTTTCACAGCAGTCAGCATCAAGGAGGAGAGGTTTTATTGGGCTCATTTTCTCCTAGAATTATAGGAATGGTTTTTGTCTGTAGACAAGCCTCTGATTAAATAAAAGGATCTGTCCAGGACTATCCACTTTTGTGTGTGTGCGTGTGCTGAAGAGTAGTGGAACTGCTGTCAGTGGAGTATGTGTAAATGTATTAAGTGATGTTCAGCCTAGGTTCTCTCAGATGCAGCCACCTCATTCTGTTTTAGTTAAAGTGCAGTGGGCTCATTGGGAAGGATCTGTGGCTGTAATACAGTGGTACCTCGGGTTACAGACACTTCAGGTTACAGACTCTGCTAACCCAGAAATAGTACTGCGGGTTAAGAACTTTACCTCAGGATGAGAACAGAAATCGCGAGGTGGCAGCGCAGCGGCAGCGGGAGGCCCCATTAGCTAAAGTGGTATTTCAGGTTAAGAACAGTTTCAGGTTAAGATCGGACCTCCAGAACGAATTAAATTCTTAACTAGAGGTACTACTGTAGAGCAAAACCTCAACCCCCATTGATGGAAATGGGCATATCACATGCACACTTGGGCTAATGTAGAGGGCTGAGTCGTGGTCTAGCTCAAGGAAGGTAACATTACACATTGGTTCTAGTCTTCTCTTCAAATTAGAAAGGATGTTTCACTGACACAAAACCAAGATGGGGATCCCTTTCATTTTATTTCTTCTTCCTGACCCAGGAAGCATTTTACCTCTGTAAAATACAAATTTACCTCTGTAAATGAAAAACCCCATTTGCCTTTTTTTACTACTCTTCATTGGATCATTGGTCTATCGCATCTACAAATCTGGGGGAAGAAATCATAAAGTGCTACAATTCTTTGGTGTCCTTTATCTCCACCTCTGCAAACCTGGGAGAACTCTCATTCTTCCCTGCTAGAACAGAAGGCATGCCCTAGGCGTGCTGAAAGGCGGTTGAGGGAGAAAGGTATGTTTAGCCTGTAAAGGGGGAGACTGAGAGGAGATGGGATAGTTGTCTTCAAATATCTCAACTGCTGTCACGTGAAAGATGAAGTAAGCTTGTGTTCTTCTACTCTGGAGGGTAGGACTTGAACCAATGGCTTCAAGTTACAAGAAAGGAGATTCTGACTAAACACTAGGAAGAACTTTCTGATAGTAAGAGCTGTTCGACAGTGGAAAGTACTCGCTTAGGTGGACTTTCCTGAGCGTCTGTCATGTATGATCTAGTTGAGATTCCTGCGTTGTAGAGGATTGGACCAGATCTTTGGGTGTCCCTTCCAACTCCACAATTCTATGTCTATGTGAGTTACTGAAACTGGTTTCAGGGTTACTTTTTTAAAACAGAGCCTACCATTTCTTACTCACTTTACTCTTGAATCATTTAATCAATACCTTACTTAATCAACCCGGATTCTAGTAACGAGGCTTTTACCTGGGGGATCTCACTCATGTTGACTGGTTTGCCTTAAATGCTGCTTAATTGACCTGTTTTGCTTTATACAACCAAGGGGTATATCTATATCTGACTCATGTCTGTCTCTTTCCCTTTCACAATGCTGTAAGTTTGAGCATCGATCTGTTTGGTGCTGATTATGCTACTTGTTGGTAAATCGCACAAAAGGTATGTTTTGGTAGTCTTCCTTTGCCAGGGAGATAGATGCTAGAGTGGTTGCTGAAGCACACTGAAAATGGCAGCATATCGGTATTGGTTTCTGCACACACAGGGAATTCCCTGTGTAAGCAGTATTAAGTGCATTTGTAGATTAAAAGAAGAATGGATGTAAAAAAACATAACCCAAAGCAGCTATGTGAGCTGCATTCCTAGGAGTTTCTGCAATGTACAAACTCTCCCTCTGCACATATGTCATCCATCATGGTGATGAACATCACCCCCCTCCCCCGTGATGCATAATGGTGTGGGTGGCTTTATAACACTGCCGGCCTACTGGTATTTTATAGAATAAATATCAAAGTAAAGATCCCTGGAGGCTTATGGGATGCTAGGCATCTTTTTGAGTTGATGGACTGATAAAATTCGCAAATATTTTCAATTTCATAACTCATCTGGATTAACAAAACAATAATTTCTAACCTGTTATGCATCTCCTAACTTGGTTGTAGCACCACGTATTTCGGAAGAATAACCTGGAGATGTGTAGGATTTGCAAACCAACCTCAGTCTTCCTTACTTGACAACTTCTGGCATCTTAAATGTGCGCGAAGTTCCCCCTGCTATCACTCAGATGGGATATCTGGGTGCTTGGAACATTGTTTTTTTTCCTTGAAAGAGAGGGAGGCATGAAATCAAAGCATTTTCATTTTGCTTTTAAGCGAAGCGGAAATTTACCCCAAGGTCATACTGGCTGTAACATGCATGGCCTCTTTGCTTAAGCCACCTGAGCAGATACCGTTGTCCTTAAGATCTCTTATTATTTGACTTTGCCTGGCATTTTCCCTCTAGTGGCATGATGTGCTTTAATCCTTCATTTTTTTTAAAAAAAAATCTTCTTGGTGTCACAGTATAATATAGAAAACAAGATGCAGGTCTGATTTTCCTAATCGTGATGATGAGAGACATGTTTTTTGTTTCTAAATCCACTTGTTTTGTCTGCTTTATAGTTGTCAAATCCACTGCTCACAACTCCTTTGCTCTTAGAGACCAGGTAAAATCTTGAGCAAATATGCAAGGTGGGACGCAGGAAAGATGAGAGTGGGATACTAGGGAAAGCACTTCTTGAGAAACTGGCTTCGTTCTGCAAATAAATGCTCATTGCAAATTGATTCTGCATTAGCTAGGAGTGTGTCCACTGGAAAACAGATGTAGGTGGTCCCAGCAATGGGTGTGCTTGTGTATCCACCCACACCTGCCCAATGGTGCTGTGGGTGGGTGTAAACCATGTTCACTACCCTCACTTCCTTCTGCATTCTCCCCAGGTATGTGCAGGGGGAGGGGAAGGAGTGGATAACCTATTCATCTGGAGAGGGTTTCCAAATGCAAATAAAATCACCACACACCCCTGTCTAGAGTCTAGAATCAATCTAGCCTACAAACAGGTTTGTGTGTACACAGTTTATTCTCACAACACTCTTAGTCTAGACAGCATTTAAGACCAAAATAGGAAATGGAAAAAAGCAACCATTAAGGCTGCAACCATAGCACCATACTGCGTTTCCTTGGCTAGGAAACTCTGGTGTGTATTGTTCCATATGCTCTCTGTCCCCCTTCTGGCGGTGAGATAAATGGGATGAAGTAGGAGAAAGAGGACAGTGGCAGCTGCCACTGTTCAGTGCTACGTAGGGGAGGAGGCCTGGAAGGTAGTAGGAGCACCCAGATAGGTTCCTTTGCTTGGAGGCTGGTTGCACTTACCCAAGCTCTTCACTGCAATAGTCAGGGTGCCTTTGACTCCCAAAGAAATGCAACTTAGAACCATAAAATTGTAGAGGTGGAGGGTGTTATGTACTGAAGTTCTCACCCTGGGCCAGCAGGGGGATACTGTAGATAGTTATGCAAATGAAGGATAGAAAGTGACGTTCAGTGATTGGATAGTTTGTATGCAAATGAAGGATCGAAAGTGACATTCAGTGATTGGATAGTTTTAGAAAGTTGCTACAGTTACCGTTGTTCTGGAGCTCTATATAAGCAGGCTGACTGAACTCTTCAGTTCAGTTCTGTTCTGGCCTTTGAATAAACAAGAGCTGTTTGAAGAATTGCTGTGCCGTCTGATATGTTCGCCCACAACTTAACAGAGGGGACACACAACTGTCATCAAGTCTATACCCCTGCAACTAGCCCACCTTCTACATAAAGCTTAGCATGAGACTCTACACAAGGGACTGTAATTCTGCTATTGCAAAGTTATTTGGGCAGAAGCAATACATTTGGCAGGTACGGCTGTACTTCTTTGGATGCATACATTCAATTTCCATGGACTGATTTCTTGCATTTCATTTGTTGGGCAATATCAGTAAGTAGGGGGAACAGGAGAGCTCAAATGGGAGAAGAAAGGACAAGCTGCAACTCAAGCTTTCACTTATTATCAACCAAATGAGAAAATGATAGTGGCCTGGAGTACAGATTGCGATATTTATAAAGTAGTTGTTAAAAGTGAGGGAAATTGTCAGTTTAGACTAGAGTATTTGGACCAAATCCCTGCAATCTGAGCTAATTATTTCTGTAGTGTTCCTTTTGCTCAGGTGCAGAACAAAACACAAGCGCTTGTGTTGCAATGTTGTGTTCGGATTTTATCCATATTTGTTTTGTTTACACAAATGTGCAGAGCCATATTATTTGCAAGAATTATATGTTGAAATGGGCAGGATGTGGATTAGCATTATTTGAATGTGCATAACAAATGTACTACCCTGAAGGGACAGGAAAGGCCTTGATTGAAATCCCCCAGACTCTTGTGTGTGCTCATCCCTGGGCTTTCTCCTTGTGATATTTGCTTAGCTCATCTTCATGGACTATTGTTGAAAGTGGAGCACATCAGTTCAGTTAAAACAATGTGCATTGTTCAAAGTCAGGATATCTCCTTAACCTCACTATTCTCCTATTAAACATTATTTTTATTAAAGTTTTGAAACTATAATTGTTGTTTCCTTGGGTAGTAACTGAAAACCACCTATTTCCTCCTTCCACACTGGGGTTCGTACAGATGAATTATTCAAAGTTTTCTTCCAGAGTTTTGAAAGTGCTGAACACCACCCAAGTGTTAATTAACGTGATTATTATTAGCTTCATGCCATTTGCACTGTCTGGAAATCTGTACCTTAATAACCCAGTATTCCGACCTGTTTAATGCACTGTGCAACTCAGCTGACATGCACCTCTCATGCTAGGAGTAATTTTAAAAATAGAGGAGTGGGTGCTGAACTGTTGTCTATGCATGGCAATTTATTTCTATGCATGTCAATTTATACCTTGTAAATAGCAACAAAAGAACATGGCAATAGATTTTTTAACTCTTCAAGCAACCATGCTGACTATTAAACCATGCATTCAGGATTATCAGTCTTCAGTGGCAAGGAATATGGGGAAATATATGCAAAGCTGGATTATTATTATTATTATTGCAGAAAATGCAAAGCAGTCAGATGTTCAAAAATGAATTTGGTCAAATAATTCCACATCCTTGGCCACAAGGTTTTTCCAATATATTTTTTCCAATATATCTGATGTCATATATATATTTAGACACAATCATCATCATCATCATCATCATCATCATCACTATTCTACGTAATCGCCATGGTGGATTGTAAGCAGTGTACAAATGTAAAACCAGTTAGCATGCAGAATTAAAATGTAAAATAAAATAACCCAATTAAAGCAGCACAACATTATTTAATATAGCAATTGAATTGATTAAAATAGGAGGTCCAAATCAGGATATTGGGGTTAATGCTTGCCTAAACATGTGTTTCTTCAGGGACCAGTGGAATGTTAGTGGTTGATGGGGCCTCCTGCGTTTCATCACATTTAATTTTCTAGGGTGTGTGTCTGTTAGGAAATAACAAAATGTAAGTAGACACCCCTCCATAGCAATAATAGTACTAATGTGATTTGCAACATCCCTGGGGTGCTATCCAACTAAACAGTTCCACTAGCACAGGGAGTTTTAGCAACAATTCTGTGACCTCACCTGTCCCACGATAACCTCAAAATCTGTTCTGAGGGTTCCCACAACCCCTGGAGCAGTTTATAGGGTGTTCAGGGGCTGGAGAGGGCAGTGAAGTTCCTTTGCACAGCTAAAACTCTTTGCACTACCCCTGGGCTCCAAAGAAAAATTCTGAATGGCAACATTCATATTGACTATGTTAGCATATCACACTAAACCAGGCATAGGCAAACTCGGCCCTCCAGATGTTTTGGGACTACAACTCTCATCATCCCCAGCTAACAGGACCGGTGGTCAGGGATGATGGGAGTTGTAGTCCCAAAACATCTGGAGGGCGAGTTTGCCTATGCCTGCACTAAACCATGGTTTAATACAAGAAGCTGGAATGAGCCCAAGCAAGCCTTAGACTTGTGCGGGCTCAAGGAGAACTTGGACCTTTGCTTTAATTTCCACTGGCTTATTAAATTAACCAGCATTTGCTATGCATCATGATCTCTGGTTTGCTACAATATTCAGTTATTCAGCCCCAATGTTTTGGGGTTGTCGTACTTGCATCCACATCAATGTTACCTTAATGTAATAGACTGGATAAAACAAACTTTAATATCTGACTTAAAATATTCAAAACCTGAGGCATGCTTGGGTGCTTTCCAGCTCTGTCATATCATGTAGTGTTTGAAACTCCCATTGTTCTAGGCACATTTTGCGACAGGGAATTTTACTAGCGCGAGCAGTTTCTGAGCTCTTGGCGCAGCACTGCACCTAAGATTTCAGATTAAAACTGCAGAGTGGAAGGAAAGGAGGACCTTTTACTGCCTCCCCACTTCCAGCTACTCTCTGAAGACTGGAGAAGAAACCCTCTTAAGAATCTGAGGAGGTGGACAGGGGAAGGAATAGATCATGCAAAAAATGAACATAATATTTTAGCTGCAGTTACAATTGCAGGTTAGTCACACATATGGAAATAGGGCTAAACATACACACAACTGAGCTAAAAATAACCTCGACTTAGGGTACAGCGAGAAGATGCAGTCCTTTAATAAACATTCATTCTCTGAGCCTGCAAAGTTTGGACTGCATGGTGTACGTTTCCTGTTTCTGCAGATTCTTGCACACTCCCCCCAGTCATTTGAATCTCTTGCTGGCTGTGTTTCCTTCTCATTCTTATATTATAATGCCAGTTGTCTTAAGATCTCCATTCTTTAAGCTTTCTCTTGAGCAACCAAGACCACCCAGAATGGCTACCAAGAAGACAGCTGGTTGGGGAGGAGACAACCTCTTGGGTTCTTATGGCAATCTGAGGCCCGTCACAGCCTATGCCAGCACAGTCAAAAGAAAACCTTGCAGCTGCTTAGTTTTTTTCCTCCTAGTGTCAATGAATAACCAAACCCCAAGACAGAAAGGAAAAGCAGCAAGCTGCTTCACTCTCTAGGAGCCTAAGGAGCAGCAGAAGCTGGCCTGCTGTTCTGTGTTGCTAAAATATACCAGGAGTGCTTGAATTGGAATGTCAGAGCCGCTGGTTCCCAGAGTTTGTTTATTGCACTCATCTGCCAGAGGCCTATAATTTAAGTTCATTCTATCCAACTGGATACCCCTGGAGGGAAGTTACAATTAAACACACACACACACACACACACACACACACACACACACACACACTGCTGTAGACTTCTGCAAACTTCAGCCCTGGCAGAAGGTATGATCTTGTGGAGTTCTTTTTATCATTGTTAAACAATGCACTGGGAAACAGTGAGAAAAAAAAAAACCCCAAGTTTTTGGCACTAGGTATTTTGAAAAAACGTCCACAGCACGGGTGCTTAATACGTATGCTGAAGAATATTATGGGCTGGATCCAGAGATGCAGCATCAAAATAAATTCTGCCACTATCTCGTTAAATGCTATGTACGAGCTATCAAAATATGTTTTGTGATGTACAAGAGAGTGTGCAGTTCCTTGCAGAAAGACATATTTCTGGAGTCCCCCCTCCAACCTTTTCTTGCATGGGCAGAGCAATCCTAGCCCTGGGGAGCACGTTGGGTGGAACAGCAGATTGAATACTGTATCCCAAGCCCTGCTGCTGGTACAGGGCAGGGCAGAAGGTGGGGTCACTAGGATGATTATGATGATGAGTGCAAACTCCAGACTAGCACAACTCAGGGGCCTAGATAAGGATCCTTTCAGCAGAATGCAGCATCTTTTGAGTCGGTTCTATTCTACTGCTGCTCAGCCTTGCAACATCCAGTTATTAAGAGCTCTATGCCTGCTGGCAGCTGCTACAAGCAGTAGTTTGTCAGCCAGTGTTTTTGAGGGCATTATTAGAGCCTCTGCACCAGTTGGGTCCCTTTGCCCCATACCAGTGGAGGTTAGAGGACAACACCCTCCAATAGCACAGTTAGGGTTGCTTTACTAGGTAGGACAAAACAAACAACCTTGTTCTCCTTCGTGCAGGGCCACTTCTGGATCCAAACTTACATTCACTTTCGTAACTTGTTCCATTTTTAATGCACAAACAACTGTTAAGTATGAGTGAAAACTGAAGTCAGCAATGTTCTGTTTTGGTTGAACAAATTATATACTGGTTTAAACCAGGGTTTCCCAAACTTGGGTAGCCAGCTGCTTTTAGACTACAATTCCCATAATCCACTGGTCCTGCTAGCTAGGGATGATGGGAGTTGTAGTCCAAAAGCAGCTGGAGACCCAAGTTTGGGAAACCCTGGTTTAAAGGGGAGATACTGTATACTTTACATCAGCAGTGGCTAGACCAGGCATAGGCAACCTTCAGCCCTCCAGATGTTTTGGACTACAATTCCCATCACCTCTGACCACTGGTCCTGCTAGGTAGGCATCATGGAAACTGTAGGCCCAAACATCTGGAGGGCTGAAGGTTGCCTATGCCTAGAATAGACTGTGGCCCTCCTGTTGTTGCTGGACTCCAACTCCCATCTGCTGCAGTCAGCATGGACGATGGGAGTTGTAGTCCCATCTGGAGGTTGCAAATATAAGCCACGACTTCTTTGCTGCTCTACAGAGTGTATCAGTGTTGCTTTTTTCAGACAGCTTTGGTGTGGCTTTTGCTTGTAAAATTCTCATCAGTCTGTCCTAAATTTATGCCAGTCATTTCAGTGCAGTGATCCTGAAAACAGTTACTGACATGAGTCATCTGGTTGAAATCGATGGGTGAATTGTTCTGTTGAAGTTAAGATAACTGCATACACGGGTACAGTTATGCACCAGTAGAGTACTTATTCCCCCCAAAAAAAAACACTGGGACCAACTTGTTTATATTTTAGATCAGCAGGTAGATTATGATGTTGTTAAGAGATAATGTGTTCCATGTTATTTAGTTTTTTTATTAATCATTTTCCTTCTCAGGTCCCAGTGTTCCTATCCTGCCGGGTAGTGTCTGTACATCCCCAAAAGTGATTTATAACTGCAGCTACGTCAGCTGTGAGCTAACAGGATTTACTACCCACATTTATCCTCTCAGGAGTCAATTTGTATGGGATATTAGATTTGTAATGATGCTGCATCTTAAAATGGAGGGGTTATACCTAGGGATGGCTCCTTTGCTTTTGATTGATTTCAGAGCCTGCTCAGCCAGTTATAAATAGGAAGGGTGATGTCGGACTTTAACAATATATATTCGCTTCCTGTATCAACAAGCAGAAAAGTCCTGGCTTGTTTTTGTAGTGGCACCTCAGCATCCTTTCAGACAGGTGGCCCATATTCAGATATAGCTTGCCAAGAACTGGGGTGACCCATAGGCATTCCATTCAGTCCATATCATTATGTAGCTCCTTTGGTACCTGTGGACATGGTCTTGTTAACAGTTGACTGAGGGGAGGACTGAAAGGAAAGGAAGGAAGGAAGGAAGAAGACCATAGAGATGACCACAGAGTCACCTACAGTGAATGAGAAGGATGGAGAGATGACATTACAGTACAGTGGTACCTCTAGTTATGAACTTAATTAATTCCGGAGGCCAGTTCTTAACCTGAAACTGTTCTTAACCTGAAACTTGCTGCTGCTGTGCTGCCGGCACACAATTTCCGTTCACATCCTGGAGCAGAGTTCTCAACTCAAGCCAACTCTTCTAGGTTAGCGGCGTTTGTAACTTGAAGCATTTGTAACTCGAGGTACCGCTGTACTGGGAAGTGAAATGGGAGGGGAGGTATTTTATAGAAACAATTTTGAACAAGTTACATGAAAGGTGCCACAGTTTATGCATGAAAGGGAAACTGTAGCCAAATGTAGCCAGTGTCTACAAAAACACATACCGTGGTACCTCTGGTTAAGAACTTAATTTGTTCCGGAGGTCCGTTCTTAACCTGAAACTGTTCTTAACCTGAGGTACCACTTTAGCTAATGGGGCTTCCCGCTTCCGCTGCATGATTTCTGTTTTCATCCTGAGGTAAAGTTCTTAACCCGAGGTACTACTTCCGGGTTAGCGGAGTCTGTAACCTGAAGCGTTTGTAACCCGAGGTACCACTTTATTTTTAGGAGGGCTACTCAGTTCCTTCTCACTTCAGTTCATAAATGACCGAAGCCCACCTAGGCATTTCATGGAATTGTGTGTGTCTTTCCACTCCCATGATATTCTTCAACCAAAAAGCAGCCTTAGGAGGGTGTGTGAGTAAAAAGAAAAAGTGGTGGTGCTTAACCCTTTCTACTCTCAGCTCAAAATCCCCCTCCCCTCTCAGCTCCTTATACCTTCATGGGGAAAAGATATGGACACCTGCCTCATAGGATTATTGTAAGGATTTAATGGAATAACCCCATGCTGTTCTTTGGAGGAATACAGTCTTATTTTTGGGGGGTGGGTGGGTTAGGGGCTCTTCAGCTATATATAATAAAATCATTATCAGAATTGTGCGTGCTTCCTCTCTTGTGAAAATAAATAAATAAATAAATAAAGCTTCCTTCGGCTTTACACAGACCCACAGATGCTTCAAAGGATTTGCTTAGTCACATTTCAACTTCATTCCAAATCTCGCAGGCCAGAAATGCTGCAAGAAATGTCAGCTTACGTTACCTTCCTGAACTCACTACTGTCACAGCTGATGCTTTTGTCAATATATGATAGCTAAATTGCTTTAGGAGATGATCACCGAGGGCTAGAAAAATAAATAAATCTTGTAATATTCTGCATAACTGTCTGTCAAGAATTGTTGTTTGTAACTTAGGGTATTTGCTGCCTCTACTACTGCCTGAATGGATAAAGGTTTTTAATAATAATAATAATAATAATAATAATAATAATAATAAGAAGAAGAAGAAGAAGAAGAAGAAGAAGATTGGTTTTAAGAGCAATACAAATATGCAGAATAATTACACCATGTAGTTTACAAATCTTAATAAGGAAGTTGATTAAAAATGTGTAATATGAAAAGATACAGTTAATAAAGAGTGATCAGTAGGGGGAAGGCTCTGTTAGGAGCATATTTGTGCATTTCTTAACAATAAAACAAAACAGAAAATCCTGTTTAGGTCTTATACATTTGTGTGAATGGAGAGCATACAGGGTGAGGGAGGGTGGTCACATGTATTTCATTAAATCAACCATAAACTTTTGAATGCTGGATGCAGGTTCAAATTGTGCAAATCATCCTTAGCATGCTTAATAAATTCATAACATATTACAAAAATTGTTTTGTTTTGTCCTCTTGCTACTCTTAATTTACAAGCAAGTCCCCCCCTCCAATGGTGCTGTTTCCCAAACTTTGTTGTACCATGCAAAGAGAGTATCTCCAGCTAAATATTTCCAGGCCTGGCAACTAATAATAAATGTGACACGATCTCTCTGCTGCGCCATCTGTGGGGAGGGAGTACAGTTAATAATTTTACTCATTTATTTTTTTGAAAGATGGAGTTACAAAAGGGTTGTAGATATAGGTAGGAGTTCTTAGGCCTAATTGAAAGCAATGGCACAAATTAGTTGCAACTAACCTGCTTGTTGATTTCTGCATGTCTTAAGCAAGGGACTAAGTTCCTTTTGGTTTGGGGTTAATGTTTTGTAGAGAGGCAATAAAGGGAACTGGTGGGGGCAAGAGACCTCAGATAGTCAAACTGATAATAATAATAATAATAATAATAATAATAATAATAATAATAATAATTTGATTGGTTTTAAGAGCAATACAAACATGCAGAATAATTACACCATGTAGTTTACAAATCTTAATAATCATATTACACATCAAAAATGTGTAATATGAAAAGATACAGTAAATAAAGAGTGATCCATTGCTTTAAAATAGGACTGAGAAGACTGTCATGTCCAAGTACAACCATCAGTTACAAGACTCATTTTCTGTTGGCAGTAGTATAGATCCACCCCCCCCCCCCCGTTATGTACTGATTACCTGTTAGACAGATGGAGCTTACATGTCCACATATAGGTGCTGTGGTCTAAACCACTGAACCTCTTGGGCTTGCTGATCAGAAGGATGACAGTTCAAATCCCTGCGATGGGGTGAGCTCCTGTTGCCCTGTCCCAGCTTCTGCCAACCTAGCAGTTCCAAAGCATGCCAATGCAAGTAGAAAAATAGGTGCTGCTGCAGCGGGAAAGTAAACAAATGCCAGCTCCCTCTGCCTGAAGCGAGATGAGCCCCGCACCCCATAGTCGCCTTTGACTGGACTTAACCATCCAGGGGTCCTTTACCTTTATCTTTTACCTTATATGCCTGAGGTGTGTTATGTCTCAAAAAGGTCTGCAGCTATCTGCTATGTCAGGCTTCCTCAACCTCGGCCCTCCAGATGTTTTGAGACTATAATTCGCATCATCCCTGACCACTGGTCCTGCTAGCTAGGAATCACGGGAGTTGTAGGCCAAAAACATCTGGAGGGCCGAGGTTGAGGAAGTCTGTGCTATGTGTATTAGATAGTGGCTGGCAAAGAGCAAATCCATTCCTGCTTCTGGCTAGAAGCTCATGAGAACTTTTGCCTTGCAAGATTACATGCAGTGCTTGAACCTGGACTTGGGACACTCTGCCTGCAGAGATGACTGGGGACTAGCAGTAATTGACTTGTTGCTGACTGAGCCACTGGGACTCATGGAGTGTGCCGGGGTGGGGGTGGGAAGCAGTGTTGTTTTGCATGCTGTGTGCACTGTGATGCAGAGAGGTGTGCTGAAGTGTGTGCATCCATGGACCACCTCCATATGGGATGACGTGGGCATTGTCATTGGCTTAACCCAACTTGTGGGCATTTTCAAAATGTGTCGCTTGTCCACTTTGTATCCTGCAGGAGGCAAGGAGTAAATTGAGTTCATTCTGGAATTTGGACCAATCAAATTTCTAGAGCCATCCCTGCTGTAGACAGAAACCTGATCTTGGGCCATCTTTTCCCTCTTTTCTACAGACCCACCCCCCCACTGATGCCCTTGCCACAGATTCTTCCCTTGTTGCTGTGCATGGTATTTTAATCTGATGGTCACATTTCTAGTCAAACCAGCAGGCCTCCTAGAGGTAGATAAGGAGACTCCCAGAGCCATCCCTACATTTTTTCAGTAGGGGATGGGTTGGAGGTGAAAATGACTTACTTTTGCCATTTTACACTTACAGGGTAGCTCCTCTTTACTCATCTCTATTTCCATCCCACACATTCAGATTCCAGTGGTACCTCAGGTTACAGACGCTTCAGGTTACAGATGGTTCAGGTTACAGACTCCGCTAACCCAGAAATAGTACCTCGGGTTAAGAACTTTGCTTCGGGATGAGAACAGAAATCGTGCTCCAGAGGAGCGGCGGCAGCAGGAGGCCCCATTAGCTAAAGTGGTACCTCAGGTTAGAACAGCTTCAGGTTAAGAACAGACCTCCAGAACGAATTAAGTTCTTAACCCGAGGTACTGCTGTATAGGTGGCCATTGTCTGTTGTGATTGAGTGAATTTCAGACAAATAAAGACGTTGACCTGTAAATTGTGAATGCCTTACCTTGAGTGCTTTGACCTGTTCCAAAGTGGATCTTGGTGACTTGCCAACTACTAAGGAGGGCATATGGCACCTGACTGGAGTTGTACAGATGGTCTGTCAAGCATGGCCATGGCTCTGGATTTCATGCCTACTGACTGGGTCAATGTATTCATCTTTGTTCACCCATCCATGGCTTCACCAGCACTCTGTCTTCTTCCGTTGTCTTTCAGCTACCCTTGCCGGGCTCCCTATTTGTTTCCTTTCATTCTAACTTAGGCCCACCAATACTCTTGATGGTTTCATTAAAAGTATACATTTTTTTAAAAAAAAGATTTCATAGGAAGGGCAAAGTGAATGGTATTGTGTGGGTGCACTGGCTGCCCTTTCAGGGTTTTTGTGAGTGAAAATAACATTGTGTGCTAGTCTTTATATATTATTACATTTGATTCATAAATTCCTACATGGATGTTATCTCCATGCAGGGAAAGAATAATGTGTGTGGTGAATTTTGGAGCCTTTGGGAAGGTACTGGAGGAAGGATGAATTTGTGGCCCTCACTTTTCCATGTCAGGGACATTGCTTGCTGAACTGTTCAGCAGGAAAATGAAAGGGAAAGGGGTCGCTGCCTCCATGGCCAAGCCTTAGTTATGCAAAATCCAGCTGGTAAGCTCTGCTACAGGCTTTTTGCCCACTTCCATTTAGATACCAAGAAACGGCAGGCTGATTGGAATTTCTGGATTGTAAGGATAAATAAGCAGTGGTTTTCCCCAGAGACAAAAATGTGTCTCAGACATGATGTCTGAACTAGCTTTATCTCACGTGTCCTGCATCCTCCTAGTACTTCTCCATCACCATCTTTTCCATGACCACATGCCAGCTTACTAGTAGTTCCTGCCATAATCATTCACCCCCATGGAATGCTTCTCTCCATTGGGCGATTTCTTTCAAGGCCACCCTGGTGGTAGTGTAGGGCACTGGCTGCCAAGTCCTGTTCTGTCCACTTCTGTTGGTTACACAATGAATAAGCTATCATTCTGTTTCACAGAAACCTCCACAGGGCAGCCACATTGTGAGAAGTGGCCTGCAAGAGATGAACATTTTGTTTATAAGGGGCATTTAGTGCCCTTGGCTAATAGCATACACCCAACATTTCTCCGACGAAAATAGACACATCTTATTCCATGTTCTCTAACTTTTCTTTGAAAAAAATAGATATGCCCTCTCCACCATTTCTCCAGTGAAAATAGGGATGCCCTATTCTATACCCTCCAACACTTCTCTGATGAAAATAGGAATGTCCTACCATACCCTCCAGCATTTCTCCAATGAAATCCTAAGGAAAAGCAAAAAGGGATGCAGGTGGCGCTGTGGTCTAAACCACTGAGCCTAGGGCTTGCTGATCGGAAGGTCAGCGGTTCGAATCCCCGCAATGGGGTGAGCTCCCGTTGCTCGGTCCCAGCTCCTGCCAACCTAGCAGTTCAAAAGCACATCAAAGTGCAAGTAGATAAATAGGTACCACTCCAGTGGGAAGGTAAACGGCTTTTCTGTGCGCTGCTCTGGTTTTGCCAGAGGTGGCTTGGTCATGCTGGCCACATGACCCAGAAAAACTGTCTGTGGACAAACGTCAGCTCCTTCAGCCTGTAAAGCGAGATGAGCGCTGCAACCCCAGAGTCGTTTGCGACTGGACTTAACTGTCAGGGGTACTTTACCTTTAAAGGAAAAGCAGGACATTCCAAGATCAAATCAGAAAGTGGGACAACTTCTCTGTAAATATGGGACTGTCCCTGGAAAATAGGGGCACTTGGGGAGGGGCTGTAACAGCAGATTGCAGGGCCTAACAGGGAGACTTTTAAGGGCCCTGCAAGCAAGGAGAAAAAGATATGAATGATGGGTAATTTCCCACAGTAGAAAAAGCATCCAGAAGGTTGTGCTAAGATGAATAAAGGCTAGGCCTACAGCACTGAAGAATCTAAGATATTCCCACCCACTCACCCTTTTAAGCCCACAGCTAAAAAATGTAGTGATATTGGCTTTTGCCTCAGTGACCCTTAACCTTCCCAGTCTTATGAAAAATGCTCCCTCAAGTTTCCATTAAAAAAAGAGAGGATATAAACCAGTATATACATTTTCGTTTGGCAATGGTTGTTTCTCCTCCACAGTAGCCACCTTCCCATCCTAGTCAGCAGTGGAATCCTGTACCTATCTACTCATAAGTACAGTGGGTCTTACTCATGAGTAAGTGAAGGATCTGAGCCCTTCACTGAAGAAACAAAAATACAGGAGAAAAAAGCCATGGCCGATGTGTGTGATTACAGTCTGCCCCTTTATCTTTGGTGATAAACACCCTGCATATGTAATTAGGATGGCAGTTTTTACAGTAGAAAAATCTTTGATCACAGAACGATATAGTCTGAGGAACAGAAGAAACTGTCCTCCTTTCCGGATTTTGGCATGGAAGATGAATTTAATCAGATTAAGACCCTGCCGCTGTGTTTCCTCCTAGCCTTCATTTTATCATCCTGTGGATGCTGGAAGTGTATCAGCCTAGACACATTCTTTGAACTTAAAAATAGCTTCCTCCCATGCTAATATTTAACCGGTATGCATGAAACTGGCACCCGAAAGTGATGATTCAAGGTCCTTAATTCTGTAACAGTGTTGTAGTGCAAATAACTCATTGTGCTCCTTAGCAGGCGTGGATATTCATGAGAGTTATGAGACATGGAGTTATTCTTCTCCTCAGACAATGTTTTAAGACTTTAGCTGGTGAGACAGCAACCTTAGAACTTAAGAAATACAGAATTGTGGAATGGGTGTTAACAGCCTGTGCAGACTGGCAATGGGCTTACCAATGATTGTTTATAATTGATGGCCAGAAGGGCTGGGCAATATATGGTTTTCAACATTGTGATATATCACCAGCTAAACATCGCAGTATATAAGGATGCAACTATGTAGAGGAGAACACTGGCCAGGTACTTTTTTGTTTTGTTTTAAAGGACAGAAATACCCTTGCTTTTCCTGCCCTTGGAATGAGTTGGGGGTAACAACAACAACAACAATATTATTATTTATGCCTCGTCCATTTGGCTGTGTTTCCTTAGCTGCTCTGGGCGGCTTACAGTGCATATAAAAACATAGTAAAACGTCAAACATTAAAAACTGCCCAATACAGGTCTGCCTTCAGATTTCTTCTAAAAGTTGTGTAGTTCTTTATGTCCTTGACATTTCATGGGCTCTACAGGTATGATTGGGGCAAAAGGTAAGTTTGGATGAGCCCTGTGATGACTGCTTAGCATGGATGGGCAAATGAATTAATTAATTAGTCATGGTGTTATTTGCTTTAATTGTTATTTTCTTCTCTTTGTGCTTGAGTCTTGTTATTTTACATTTGCATTTGCCAGTTAAGTGTGGGTTTTAATTTGAGAGGGGAAAAGGGGGAATTGTTTTTAAAGAAACAGTTAACAATTACACTTAGGTAAGGTAAAGGGACCCCTGACCATTAGGTCCAGTTGCGGACGACTCTGTGTTGCGGCGCTCATCTCGCTTTACTGGCTGAGGGAGCTGGCGTACAGTTTCCGGGTCACGTGGCCAGCATGACTAAGACACTTCTGGCGAACCAGAGCAGCGCAGGGAAATGCCGTTTACCTTCCCGCTGCAGCAGTACCTATTTATCTACTTACACTTCGTGCTTTTGAACTGCTAGGTTGGCAGGAGCTGGGACCAAGCAACGGGGGCTCACCCCCGTTATGGGGATTCGAACTGCTGACCTTCTGATCACCAAGCCCTAGGTCTGTGGTTTAACCCACGGCGCCACCTGCGTCCCAACAATTACACTTCTTTGGACTTAAAGATGCTGCAATCTCTTTGAACTTTATTCAGCATAGGTTTAATTTGTGGCTTTTCTTGGTTTGGGCTGCTGCTGTTGTTTTTTAAGTTAAATATGAATGGATACGTGGACCAGAACTAGATTATTTTGAAATGCTGTTTCCAGTCTTCCAGTAGCAGGAAATCATTTTAGAACAGCATTATATAACAGCTGTTACTGCTGGTGACCAGCATGTTAATGTTTTCTTTGTGCCTCTCATGTTGCTGTCAGGCTTGCTTCACAGTATCTTCTTCAAGGACCTCTACAGCGAAAAGGAAGCAAAGTTAAGGGTTATGCAACTTCTTCCTATTTACAAGCAAGCAAGCAATTGGTAACTCCGTCCTGAATTGTCCTGTCATTGTGACCTAGAAATGTCACCGTCGAGCTGCATTTACTGCTACCACAGTATAGAACAGGGAAGAATGATTATTATTAATCATTCCAAGAATGATTATTAGACACAGCTGACTGTCCTTAAACCAACTGATTGACCCTACATGCAGAGTAAAAACCGCCTGTTTTATGAGACCACATAAACCAAGTGTCAGTAGAAGGCCCCTTAAGGAACAATCCTAATCCTCATTCCATTCTTTGTAATCTGCTTTGACGTTGGTTTGTTTTTTACAGTCAAGTGGTTTATATAAATTGAATGTAATAAATAAACATAAATAAATCCTCTTGTGAGGATTAGGATTAGATAGAGGTGTCCCCTCCATGTGGCTCTGCTGGGCTCCCCTGGTGGTAGGGTTGGGAGATACCTGGTTTTCAACATTGCAGTGTATCGCCAGTGAAACATTGTCATATATTGATATATCACAATATCTTAAATAAGGATGGAACTACGTAGAGGTCAACAGTAGGGCCGTGTGAGATCTGGTTTTCAACTTTGTGAAATATTGCCAGCTAAACATCACAATATACTGATATATCACAGCCTTTCCCTATATCTGGGGATCCCAGTTGAGTATGCCAACACCCAGGGCGATTCCCCCCTTAGCTTCTTCCTTTTCCTTTCATCCCTTGAGTTGAAAACTGACTTGGCAATTGACAATATTTCATTTACACTTTCCCCATCATAGCCTTTATGTGAGTTGAGCACTTTTCAAATATCAGCAGGGGACTGGTCTTTGAAAAACCCCTTCACGATCCCTTCATGTTGTGGGTATGTCAGAAATAAGGATGGAACTGGTTTTGAACTTTGTGATTTATCACCAGCTTAACATCGCGATCTAATGATATAGCACAATGGAGCTGAAATAAGGATGGAGCTGGTTTTCAACTTTATGATTTATTACCTCCTAAACATCATTTATTACCACCTAAACATGGTGATATACTGCAATACAGTGCATGGTGATATACTGCAATACTGCAATATTGCAATACAGTGGTACCTTGGTTTTCAAACATAATCCGTTCCGGAAGACCGTTCGACTTCCAAAACGTTAAAAAACCAAAGCATGCATCTCCAGAAGCATTTCTGTCCTGAAAACTCAACATGGAAGCCGTGTGGCACATTCGGCTTCCAAAAATGTTCAAAAACAGAAGCAGTTACTTCCGGGTTTTCAGCATTTGAAAGCCAAAACGTTCAACTTCCGAGCTGTTCGAAAACCGAGGTACCACTGTATATCTTAAATAGGGATAGAACCGTGTAGCGGCATTGTCTGGCTTCACGGTTTTCCCCACATTGTGATTTTTGCATAGCGCGCACGCACACACACACACACACACACATCATGATTCGCGATATATTGCCAGGTAAAAAAATATGAAACCAGTATCATGATATGGACTTGAAACCACTTTTTGGGATGATACATCGCCCAGCCCTAACACACATCATGATTCGTGATGTACTGCCAGGTCTGAAACTATGAAACCGATATCATGATATGGACTTCAAACCTGTTTTGGACCATATAATGATATATCGTGGTGGTCTCCGCGAATATGGATGTCTCCTCTGAACCTGTCCAAAGTGCAGCCTGCTTGGGAGCTACAACAGGTGGTGTTTCCATCACTGGTACAGCTGCCCGTGCCAAAACAGGGGATTTGGTGGGCAGGACAGAGCTGGGCTGGTCAAGGACTATCCAGCTTGTTGGTATGTGTGGGGCCTAGTTTGGCTCTTTCTAGTGCACCAGCATGGAGCTGGCACAGAAAGAAAATGGGGAGCACCTCCTGAGAAGCAGGAGCTAGCAGGGCTTCAATTACATCACTGGCTGTTTCACTCCGATTATTTCGGGAACTCTCAGTTAGGATTGCCCTGCCTGCCAGCTTCGCTGGTTCAGTTTTTGTTCGGAAAACATTATAACATTTAAAAAAATCCAAATGCTTTATGCTGACTGGGGCAAAAAGCACCCGCTGACAAAAAATCTGGTGTATTTTATTCCAAGTATTTTGAAAGACGAAGACAGGAGTGCCTGGTGCCCCCCACTCCATCAGAAGATTCCACTAAATAGTAATATATTTTTGTTCTTTCACTGCACCCAAAGCAATGGGATGGAAGTTACCTGCTATACATGTGTAAGTCATTTTACTTGATCTCCCTCCCCTGGTTGCTGACAATAACGTCTTGTAAAGTCCCACACACATTCGATACCTGTTGACCTCAGTATGAAGCACAGAAAAGCTTGTATTGTACAGCGGATGTGATTGCTCTGAAATCTTGTCTCAGCACATGGCTCATCAGATTGGATTATATGATGCCACAGTGTGTGAGAGAGAGAAGAATGGTACACTATTCAATACTTTCAACGTTTCCAGAAAGTTGGATGTCCTTTTCCCTTTCATTGCACTCTGCGAGCGAAAAATCCCACTTGGACATAAGTTCTTTGGTTGGCCATCCTTTTGGTAACCCTGGTAACTGCAACACACTGAATTAAGAGGGCACTGGAACAAATGCTTATAGCAGGAAATGATTCCATTGCTTTATATATGAACAGATTGCACCCAAATGCCACATTATTTCCAGGAGACTCTAAAGGTTTTTGAAGGATCTCTGGCAAAGAGATCCTGGCTATCTACTTGGTCATATGTTGCATTTTATTGCCAAACAACTGTTTTGGCAGCTTTACCATTTAATAGGCATTGTTGTATTTCTGTCCCAAATTCCCTTCTTTTATTTGTTCTTCCTCCCTCTCGTTGTTGACAAATCCTGTGCTATTAAACACATTACATTATTTAGATAGCATGCCCAAAAAAATAGGCTTGGATCTTAAGTCGCATAGAAAAACATAGGATAACACCCTAAACAGATCTTTTGTTAGCACATCTCTTTGGTTCACACATCATGATAAGCTAAACTATGGTTCATTGCGTGGATGGGGAGCTGGATACAGACAACCCCTGAAAACAAAATTTGGCTTATTGTGACATGCAGATCAGATTATTATGTATATTATTTTCTTTACAGTTTCTGAAAGCTTCATAGTTACCATATACCCCAGATCTTGTGCTGCAAAATTAGTGGCATATTAGTGGATTTCCCCACACTGATTCCCACCCTCTCCAAATACCAGATTTTTATTCAGAAAGCTCACACAGCTGGCATCATCCCAGGTGTGTGGCACCTGCCAGCTTTAAGACTCAGAATGAGAACACTGATACTCATATCCTGTCCCATTTCTCTCAGCTGTGTTTTTAATTTGTTCCAGATTCAGTGAGGTCCATGGAGAGAGTTGATGTATAAGCTGGTAGCTCACTGCACCGCTCAGTGCATCACTTATGATTCTGACATACGCTAGCCTGCCTGCCTTTGAAGATTTTACTCTCCGCCACCCTACTACAATGTACTCATCCCTCCTTTGTTGCTCCCATTACCTTAGTCAGGGATCTCGCTTCTTCTGTCCTCTTCCTCATCCCAGTGAAGCATCCATACCAGTTCTACAATCCCTGCTTCCCTACCCTAGGTCTAGCTGACTGCTGCTATGTCAGCTATGGCCAAGCTGGTCATTCCACTAGGCGCATGCCGAAGGGATCAGCATGTTGCAGTTCCTGGGCTGTGACCTGCGAAGAGGCTAATGGAAGGGTAGCAGCTGGTGTCAAAAGCATTCAGCTGCTGGCTGCTCAGCATGCAGGATAGATGTTTCATCTGTACAACTGATGGGACGGCCTGGGATATTAATTAACACGAGACAAAGCACTGCAGACAACATGAAAGCCCATTTCAAACTTTAGACAAGCCTGTTGCAAACTTCAGGGGTAGAGACGTACAGATAAAAGGAATTAGATTTACTGGAGAGGAATTCTCCTTATTTGTATGGACATGCACCATCCTTGGCTTTCTTACTTCCATCTAGAAGAATAACGGCTTGATAAAACAGATAGGCATAGTTTGATAACACTCCTACAAGAGGAATGGGGGAAACTGACACCTTTCCCAAGGTCTCATTCATAAACACACACACAGGTGAAACTCGGAAAATTAGAATATCGTGGAAAAGTTCATTTATTTCAGTATTTCAACTTAAAAGGTGAAACTAATATAGACTCATGACATGCAAAGTGAGATATGTCAAACCTTTATTTGTTATAATTGTGATGATCATGGCGTACAGTTGATGAAAACCCCAAATTAACATTCTCAGAAAATTTGAATATTAAATCAAATCAGCACAACAAGGATTGCAAATAGACCAATATTGGACCTCTGAGAAGTAGAAGCATGCATATGTACTCAGTGCTTGGTTTGGGCCCCTTTTGCATCAATTTCTGCCTGAATGCGGCATGGCATGGATACTATCAGCCTGTGGCACTGCTGAGGTGTTATGGAAGACCAGGATGCTTCAATAGCAGCCTTCAGTTCTTCTGCATTGCTCAGTTTCATGTCTCTCATCTGTCTCTATGGGGTTCAGGTCAGGTGGGTTTGCTGGCCAACCCAGCACAGTAATCCCATGGGCATTGAACCAGGTTTTGGTACTTTTGGCAGTGTGGGTAGGTGCCAAAGTCCTGCTGGAAAATGAAGTCAGCATCCCTACAAAGCTCATCTGCAGAAGGAAGCATGAAGTGCTCCAGAATCTCCTGGTAGACGGCTGTGTTGACCCTGGACTTAATGAAGCACAGTGGACCAACACCAGCTGATGACATGGCTCCCCAAATCTCTTTTCTGATGAGAGCAGCTTTTGCATCTCATTTGGAAACCAAGGACCCAGAGTCTGGAGGAAGAATGGGGAGGCACACAATGCCAGATGCCTGAAGTCCAGTGTGAAGTTTCCACAGTTTGTGTTGATTTGAACAGGATGTTGGACTAGATAAAGCTTTGTCCTGATCCAGTAGGCTTATCTTATGTTCATATGTTAATAGTGAGCATTCAGTTTTCTGTACTCTATACAACACTTCTCACATTCATGTATAAATAACGTATTGTCCCTGGATACAGAATGCAAAGCCTTGACATCTGCATGTCCCAAACAATCTAAGTCCCTTCCTTTCAACAACAGATCCCTGTACAAGCATCTCCAAAACCCAGGATAGCTTCGGAAATAATCCTCTGACAGAAAGTGAGAAGCCTGATGGACATGCATGACTAGCCTTTGGATGTATCTGCAATGGATTGCAGCCATTGGCTTCTAGATGAAATTGTGATCCATGTTTGAAGTGCTCCCCCTGCCCCCGCTTCTCTGAAACAAAACTTAGCGAATGCACCCTTTGGAAACAATTGATAGCCCTGCCTTTCCACAGCACAGCATGCCAGTGGTTTGAAGGTGTGCACTATTAAATAATTATGCAATCAGTTAAATGATTGATTGGTTGCTCTCCTTGCCACCAAATGAGATAATTATAGCATAGCAACAATCACTCAAAATAAATTGATTGTTTTTCAGGCTTCACTCAAGCATTCTGTACCTGTATTACTAGACAAACCTTGCTAATTATATTCTCTTAGTGGATAGTGTCTTCTGCCTGCTTTTTTTCTGAATAACCATGCGTACTTAAGTATTTTATAATGTGCACTACCCTGTCTAGAGTGCTCAGAGCAAGATTCTTGCCATTCCTTCTGTCTTAATGCTTTACTTACTTTCCTATTTAGGTATTCCACATAAAGCTCCATGGGCAAATTGAAATTCCAGCCCCGAGGCCAGGCTGATTGTGCATTCTGAAAGAGACAAGACCTTCACTCCATTTCACAAATGGCAATATTTTTCATTATGTCCTCACACTGCATGCAGTTGAAAAGGAAGAATCACCCAAGTGCCCTGTGGAGCAGTGGGCAACAATCAGACCTATACAGCTTCTACTAAAGACCATCGGGGAGAAAAATGCCATTCAAGATCTAGAACAAAATGCCATGACAATAGCATTGGCTCATGGCAGTGGCGGCTCTATAGCTGTGGGAGTGATAGTTTGAGGATAAAGTAAGCTAGAAAAAGAAGCCGGATTTTATTTATTTATTTATTTTTAAGTGGCGTTCTTTTAAAATCTATTTCAGTACTTGGTGCAATCACATTTTGCTCCACAGTGCTGACAGGCTGCAAGCCAGAAGAAGTTAAGCAGTTAATAACATTAGTGCTAATGGTAGTCCTATTGAAATTTAAGCATATTTAACTTTTTATGGATTGCCTTTCTGTTGAGGTTTGCTGCACACTGGGTCAGCTATCCCCTACCACCCCAAGGTCCTATGTCTAATGTTGCAATACACTTAATGTTTCTTGGCCCCTTTAAAATAAATAAATAAAGGGGACACAGTTCAAGGCACCACAAATATAGTTTTAATTTTAAGATTATCAATAGTATTCATTTTTTTTTAAAAAAAATCACCATTTGGTTTTTAATGAACAGCATTTGGATATGATTTTTAAGAAGCACCAATATTTTATTTAGTAGTAGCAATAGTTTGAGATATTATCTTTTACTACATTTCTGTAGTTGTTTTCTGACGCTGTGTCATAGCACTAGTTTTATGCTTTGCATTTCGTGTTACTAGCGTAGATGATCAATTAAAACAAGTTTGCTGTCCAGCAGCTTCCAGCTGTGGGAACTTGCAATGTTACCCTTCATGGGTGTATAGTCTTGTCCATTTTCAACCCACTCAATCTTCTTTGGTTCAGTTCTAAATCACAGCTATAGACAGCATTTGTATAACACTTGATAATAAATTATTAGCATCATTAGAATTCGTTCTTGACTTGTAGAGACTTATTGCCCTGAAATATATTCCAAGAACTTATTGTTATCAGAATATTAATCACCAGATCTCAGCCCTTGTGAATAAGAGATAATGCTTCTCTCTAGACATTGAGACAGTATCAGTAAGAGAGGTTTTTTTCCATATGCAGCGTCAAATCCATTGTGAGTCTCCTGAGTTTGGTAGATGTGCAGCTTGGAAACGGAAGCTGTGTATAAATTCTATTTTACATGAATGAGACTTGGCAGGACAGTGTCTTAGCAACCACCTGAGTAACTAGTGGATGATCTGGCATCGGGGGGAATCAGCAATCCATTAGCATCTTGCTAGCAGTGTAGCTCTGATTATTCGCAACATGTGAGAGATGGTGCAGCTCTCATATTTTATTAATAAATTGAAGCATAACATATTTACGCATTGGGGCTTTCGAGGGGTAAAATCCGAACCCAAACCGAAGCACAGCTCATAGTTGAAAACTCTCAAAAAGTTGTGGGCATTTTAAATAAACCTGCCCTTGGATCTTATTTCTGGAATTCAGTAATTCAGATTCTTCTTTCTTCCCTATGTTTAACTTTGGTCATGAATATATAAGCAGGAGGAAACCTGAAGACATCCATAACCTATCACACAACACATTCCATAATTCTGCAATGAATTGTTGTTGTTGTGGCTTTATATTTCCACTGTACCCTTCTGCAATAAGCACTCAAGGCAGTTAACAACAAAACAAAAATTACAGTATAAACAAATTACTGTACAGGCGGCAACCATTTTAGGCATGTCCAATAGACGCATGATCGCCAAAGCGTGGGTCCTTTTGGACCCTGAAGAAGAAAGAATGGTGAGTGGCAGAATGGTCCCCTCCCAAAATGATGCAGGGCTTGGATGCTGGGGGCTACTCTTCCGCTCGCTTCTGGTTTTAAATCCTGCTCCACGTCAGCCTGCCGGATTGGCCAATGACAGGCTGGCACGGAGGGCAGGACTCTTCAGGGATGGGCCTGGGGGAACAATCAGGCTTCCCTCAAGTCCATTCCCAGGGGATTGAGGTTGAATCCTGACAAGACAGAAGTACTGTTTTGGGGGGACAGGAGACGGGCAGGTGTGGAGGACTCCCTGGTCCTGAATGGGGTAACTGTGCCCCTGAAGGACCAGTTGCACAGCCTGGGAGTCATTCTGGACTCACAGCTGTCCATGGAGGCGCGGGTCAATTCTGTGTCCAGGGCAGCTGTTTATCAGCTCCATCTGGTACGCAGGCTGAGACCCTACCTGCCTGCAGACTGTCTCACCAGAGTGGTAAATGCTCTAGTTATCTCTTGCTTGGACTACTGCAATGCGCTCTATGTGGGGCTACCTTTGAAGGTGACCCGGAAACTACAACTAATCCAGAATGCGGCAGCTAGACTGATGACTGGGAGTGGCCGCCGAGACCATATAACACCAGTCTGGCTCCCAGTACGTTTCCAAGCACAATTCAAAGTGTTGGTGCTGACCTTTAAAGCCCTAAATGGCCTTGGTCCAGTATACCTGAAGGAGCGTCTCCACCCCCATCATCCAGCCTGGACACTGAGGTCCAGCGCCGAGGGCCTTCTGGTGGTTCCTCACTGTGAGAAGTCAAGTTACAGGGAACCAGGCAGAGGGTCTTCTCGGTAGTGGCGCCGAGGGCCTTCTGGTGGTTCCTCACTGCGAGAAGTCAAGTTACAAGGAACCAGGCAGAGGGTCTTCTCGGTAGTGGCACCCGCCCTGTGGAACGCCCTCCCTCCAGATGTCAAAGAGAAAAATAACTACCAAACTTTTAGAAGACATCTGAAGGCAGCCCTGTTTAGGGAAGCTTTTAATGTTTAATTTTGGTGTTTTGTTGGAAGCCACCCAGAGTGGTTGGGGAAGCCCAGCGAGATGGGCGGGGTATAAATAATAACTATTATTATTATTATTATTATTAATCGGATCAAATGCTTCTTGAGCATGTGCAAATTGCGTCTTTCTAGTAACAGAGAATTTCAAGCCTATATTTGCAGCAGAAAAACACCGTAAGAAGATTAAAAATGTTAGTACCTCCAATTTCTTTCAAAAAAATTAAACACTGAGTACATTGCACAATTCTTAGACTACCCATGTTTGACGTGTGCCATGCTTTCCAGCCTTTTAATCCTCATTTTGCACTCCCACTTCTTTCTACGGAAAAAGGGAAAATGTATCTTATGAGACCCAAGAATGAGGCTTTCATTTTGTATTATCAGCACGTTCATCTCCAGATAGAATTTCTTTTCCGTAGAGTCACACTGCAATGAAATTTCCATTAAAGCTTACTCCTACTACTCCTACACACTCCAGGAACTTGATGTTAATTCCTTTTGCTTTCCTAAATATTTCTAATGTATGCACATTACAAAAGTCTCCTGGCAGTCATGATTATTTCCACCAGAATTGTGTCCAGCCCTTTCTCTTTTATCCAGCAGTATAAAATAATAGCACAGGTTTTTTTTTAAGTAAGCAGAGTTTCAGAGATAATCCCTTGTTTAGGATTTAAAATTGTCTTGAAGCATAGGAGTTGTGTTGGAATTTTTAATCAGTCCATTTATTATTATCCATTTAATAACTGTTTGTTTATTTTCTTTACAACCTTGCTCCATTCGCAGGTGAAAACTATTTAATTTTCTGCTGCAACTATGGTATACTATGATATGTGAATGCTGGCATTGTATTTAGTTGAAGTGTGTCAGTCAGGGCTTGTAGAAGTCCCCACTTTGTCAGAAGGTTAATTAAAAGTTGACCACACCTGTGTTTTGTTTTTCTGAAGAAGAAAAGCCAAGCCTGCTTGTGATGTGACTTAATACCCTGTTCCAAAAGCACCCAAGCCTAGCAGGTTTGTCTCCCAAGAACAATCAATCTCCTCGCAGCCTTGGTAGGTAAGTACAAGGGGGTAATATTTTACCATGCAGGGAAATGCGGAAGAGAGATGTTAGCAGAATGATATAAAGAGAAGCTGTAATAGAAAGGGTGTGTGTGTAGAGTTTCTAGGAAACAATTTAAAATAACAAGGTTTGACTTCCTTGGAGTTTCTGAAAAGACTGGGAATCATCAGAATGTAGCTTATCGCTATTACACTATTTGATAGTTCAGTTTCCTGAAACTTCATGATTCTTTATACTCAAGGAGACAGTTTTTGCATGCACTTACCATGATTACACTTCGTGTCACACCCAAATAGTTTGTAGTGGTCCACCGAGCCAAGTGTTTGTATAGGGTGACCTGCCAGTGCCTCCACAATCTGTCTCTTTTGCCGCTTGCACGGTCTGCAAAACCTGGAAATTGCACCTAGAAGGCCACAGTGCCTAGCTGTAACATGCATTGGGTTTGGTTGGGCACACACTGTTGAAGCCTGCTTTGCTGCTTTCTCAAGAGTAGCAGCCAGATATCTGATAGCATTCCATTGTAGTTGTTGTACATTACAGCACTCATAATTCCTCTCTGCATTTAATTACGGCCCTAGCATTTTACCTGTAAGCACTGGAAGCTGGAATGAAACCAATTAAAATAATAAATCAAAGTTAAGGTTTCTAGCAGACCAGAAAGAAACCTGGCCTTGCCCTGTGACTTTTAGAGTAATTTGGTGGCAAACATCGGGTGACACTATCTCCATACGGCGAGAAGCTTAACGTGTGGCTTTCTGCACATGAAACTGTATGGAAACAGGATAGGTCGGCAAAAGGCACAGTTACAGAGCCTTGCTGAAAACTTGGCAAGCCCAAGGCAAAGCATCTCATTCGATGGTCATATGGCTGCAGAGAGGCAGAGCAGGAAACGGGTATGCTGAAGAGGGAGCATGTTCGCTGCTAAAGTCAATTAGCTGCAGCTGTGCTGCATACAACGTTCTCCATCAAGCGTCTGTGATTGTCAGCATTCCCTATGATCATGCTTGGCTGAATTAATATAATGCAATTAGTTTGGGTCATTCAATAGATTAACTCCTTTGCCAGATGTGGAATACAGCTGTTCTGCCAGGAGGATGTCTGGGTGCGTACCCTCTCTGCCTGCAGATCTCTGTGTACTGGCCAAGTTGCCAGTGATGGGAACCCTTTCTCTCCAACACCACCACCATTATCATCATAATAATAATAATAATAATAATAATAATAATAATAATAATAATTATTTCAATACTGCCTTTCATTTAAAGATCACAGGATGGTTTACAGTATAAAAACACAAAAATACATACCATAATAACCAACCAACCAACCAACCAACCAACCAAACACACAGTTTTAAAGGCCATAGATTGTTAATTAGCTAAAGGCATGAGAGAGCAGTAATGTTTTTGCCTGGTACCTAAGGATTTGTAAAAAGAAAAAGACAAAGAAAAAAAGGTGCCAGGTGATACTTTGCTAGGCTATCTGACCAATTTATTTAAGTAGGGTTTACCAGAATTGTCACATATAACCTAGCGAAAGTCCAGGGTCTGCAACAGATTTATGAGTAACAGAAATTCTCCAGGTGATTTCCACACTGTCCCCTCATTATTGTTCCTGTGCTGGAAAATGCTTTGCCTTTTGAATTTCTGTGTGATGCAGCTGTGGAAGGATCAGGAGCCTTGCTTTGAAAACAAAGCAGAACAAGTAGCCCTATTCAGTCCTCCTAATTGAACCCTGTCCCAAATTAAACAAACGTGAAACTCTGATTTTGAATTGTGTGAAAGCCTTTCTTGAAGGACTATTGACCACTGAGGATAATTTTATCCCACTGATGTTTTGTGAACCTGTCTTTCTACCAAGATGTACAGCAGGGAAGATGGCAATGACTTGACAATTAATCCCTGCCTCATGTTCCTTAGACACTGCTAAATTGCTGCTAGCACAAGTATCTCTAAGTGATCTTGTATTTTTGTGTTGTCTAGAAAGTTTACACTAGCTATAGAACTGTGCGGTTATTTCTGCTGGCAGATGTTTGCTTGAAACGCTGTGCTCTCACTAAAGCCAATCTGCTTTCCATCAAAATGCACTTGAGTCCTGTCCTTAGCCGATTCACACTCTGATTATTCCCACATATAAATGTTTTGTGTTCATGAAGTGGTTAGAGCCCTCTGCTGGTACCTAGGTAGACTGGGATTATTCACGGTGGCTAGTTTCTCATGCATGCATTTGCTTGCTTGTACTGTGTGTTGCATCATTCTTTGTCATAACAAAGGGCATGCTTATCTTCTAAAAAAAAAAAAGTCAAATCATTGATAAACAAAGTTCCGCAGTGTTTATAGCACTGGCTAGCAGTAGTTCCCGAGTGTTTCAGATAGGGAATATTTCCAGTCCTAACTGGAAATTCTAGCTGCTCACATGCAGATTATTTACCACTGAGCTATGGATCACTGCCTTGCTGTGGCGAAGGGGCTTGAATAACTCAGAGGAGCTTTGAGCTATGCCGTGCAGGGCCATCCAAGATGGACAGGTCATAGTGGAGAGTTTTGACCAAATGTGATCCACCTGGAGCAGGAATCGGCAAGCCACTCCAGTATCCCTGCCAAGAAAACTCCATGGACAGAGGACGAGATGGTTGGACAGTGTTCTCGAAGCTACCAGCATGAGTTTGACCAAACTGCGGGAGGCAGTGGAAGACAGGAGTGCCTGGCGTGCTCTGGTCCATGGGGTCACGAAGAGTCAGACACGACTAAACAACAACAACATGGCCCTAGCAGTTTCAAAATAGTTTCAGAGATGGACTTTAGTCTAAGAACTGTGGTAAGAATTTACTTCTAAACTACCTCTTAATGGTTCATGCCCTGGTGAGGGAATAACACCTTACAGAAAAATGCAACTAAGCGAGATAAATAAGCTCAGCATCAGGCAGGAACATAGTTTATTGAGAGAGAATTTATTGCAATAGCAACAGCTACTTCATACCAGGCGTGCAGAGAACCACCAGTTGGGAGAACTCTGAGGCACAGTTTAGCAAACCTTTAAAGGGTTTTTCAGAAATGTACAGGCATTAGCTCACAGAACGTATACATGAAAGGGAAAGACCATAGGTTAGGAAGCTAAAACTGTCTTTCTTTGCTTTGTTATCTTCTATTCGCCCATTATCTTGGGTGCCCTGGTACCTTGGTGTTTTAGGATTTATGTTTCACACACTTATTGTCCGTCTTCTTGACAACCAGACCTTCAAAAAGTCCTTAACTGTGCTTGGGAAGACTCAAGGTGAGAACAGTCTGTTATGTATACATTATATTCCTAAGCTATGCAAACTGCACTTAGAAAGATATTGGGGGGTGGGATGGAACAGTCGGGGTTGAGAAGTCCACATAGCATAGAAATAGAGCATTGATACATAGGTTCCATCAGCGAGGGTAGATGCAGGGATTATGAAAGCACATGCATGTTATTCAATGCTAAATTAAAACAGAATCAATGCTGAGGAAAATGATTTTCTTCCCGGTGATACCTCCCGGTACCACAACCCTCCCATGCTGCTTGTAATTTTTTTTTTATATAAGATATTTATTAGCATTTTCACAAGTTTTATAAAACACAAAAATCACACAAAAAAGACACAAAAAGTAAAATCAAAAATACATATAAAAAAGAAAGAAAAAATCGAAAAAACAAACAAAAATCACATGTATAACTTCATTCCCTTATTCGTGAAAATAACTTTCCCGACCTCCTCATACCTCTCCTTACTGCATTCCATTCTCTAATTAATTTGTCTTCAACAAATCCTTCCCTTAATTTTGATTAAGTTTCTTAAAATTTCTTTCCATATTACATAATAATTACAGCTAGCAACCCCTTAATTTCAGAATCAGCATCATCTTAACATTCAATAATTTTACAATGTTTCTTAAGATAATCTTTAAATTTCTTCCAATCTTCTTCCGCAGTCTCTTTCCCCTGTTCTCGGATTCTGCCAGTCATCTCTGCCAGTCCCATATAGTCTATAACTTTCATCTGCCATTCTTCCACGGTGGGTAGTTCTTATGTCTTCCAATACTTTGCGATAAGTCTTCTTGCTGCTGTTGTAATTTTGACCCCAAGACAGTTACTTGATTAAAGTCCAGGCTGATGTATCCACTTAATTCCTCTACTGGGAATCAACACCAACACCTATATGTATGTCCCAGAAGCCCATAATTGAAGTAAATGAGAATGTCATAATAATATACACAAAACAAAGAAAACTTTTTCTGTACACACCTCCGGTAAAAGTGGTAGATGGAGAAAGATTGATTTGCCTGACTTTGATGAGACTCTGGAAATAATAATAAAAGGGCTGAACGCAGGATTGTGTTGATAAAATTCCTGTGACTATTGTGATGTATTAATAACAAGAAGAATTAAAGCACATGTACTGCTTCTTTGTTTTTGTGATTTAACTTTAAAGGTATCCCCAAGACTGAATCTTTGAATCTTTTGTTCCACACTAAAAGGTGGTTCCTTTCATAATAAAATCCAAGATGGTGCCCTTCTTAAATGAAGAAATATACACGTGATTGTGTTTCCTAAGGGCCTCTGGATGGCTGTGTAAGCAGTGGGCATTCCCTTATTGTAGAAAGTTTCCTTGGTGCTGCGTAAAGGCCTGCCTTGCCTCTGTTTAATCTCAGATGGAGTAGTAATTACATAATACATTTTCACAACTGTTGAGGGGCATAAATCTTTCAGTTCATTTCTCTGTGTTGCAGAATGATGACTGCCTGGTATTTAATTTATTCAATCTTATTGTTAATAACAATGACTAATTAACAAGTCTATAGTGGTAATTCAGCAACCTTAATGGGCTGCTTCTTATTGGAATTGTTTTGTAAAGCAAATGATGCAGGTTCTTTATAAATTTACTAATGTGATCTTACTGCAGAAATCAATGTTTTCTGTTAAGGGGCGTAATTCATCAAGCATGGATCTCATGTGGATTCCAAAGGAATGTGTGAACAGTTGGGCAGGAGCTCAGTGCTTGGCAGATTAAACTACAAAACCTTTAGAATCCAGTGTGTGTGTGTTTGACTGTGTAGCTTTCCTGTTGGTTCTCAGCTGAATCTTGAGCATTTATAGGGTATTGTATCATACCCAAAAGGTGCTTTAATATCACAAGATGCTTCTCCCCGACCCGCACAAGTAAACCGCTAAAATAAGAATGCGTTATAATGCCAGCTCTCTTAGCCAGTAAAGCGAGATGAGCTCCACAACCCCAGAGTCGTCCACAGCTGGACCTAACGATCAGGGGTCCCTTTACCTTTACCTTTTATATGATTCAAAACACTTCATATATGCTTCAATAGTCCTTACAACAAGCTTGAAAGGTAAAACAGTGCTATTTGTTTATTTGGGGGGGGTATGGAATGATGCACCACCCTTTATTAATGCCACTGTCAGATGCACTGGGCTTGTAGAAACTTCTGAAAAGTCTTCAGAAGTAGTCCCACACCAACTCACTGCGAGAGTTTCATCCTTGGAAATGTTCCCTCAACAGTTTCATGTCTATATTAACAATGATGGAAGATAGGATGTGATTGTGCAAGTGCTACAGGGTTGAGCCTCATGGCACTTACCTTCTTGAAATCATCTCTCCAGTTAGGAACAGAACTATTGAAACAAAGGCCTTTACTTTACAGAAGGATACTATGGCTGATCATATCAAAAGCTATCATGGGATCTGGGAGAATTAGCATTGTCAGACTCTTCCAGCCCTTCTCCCAGTGTAGGTCACTCAATGGGGTGACCAGCATGCTTTCATTACCAAATGTAAGCCTGAGGCTAGATTGAAATAGTTTTAGATAAGAAGTATGTCATATAATTTTCCTTTTTGTTGACATAACACCCTCATATAATCAACACACCTACCATTCCTGCATCTAGGCCATGGAAAGATTTCAGTCCCAACCTCCCACTTTAAATATTCCAAGGTGGCAGTACACTGATAAATTCTACCATGCTGCTAATGCATTCCAGACATATTTTAAGAAATCTACTAATGTAAATCTCGTAAGGAGTGAGACACACTGTGAAATATCTCCTGGGGGGGATTACAAGGCAAGTGCAGCAGTTGACCACTATTTGTACTGAAAGCTTCTGAATTATGGCAATTAAAATGAGTAAGGACTTCTTCTCCCCACCCCCCAATCTCTTTTGACAAAATATGGCTCTTGATTCAAGAGAAGTTGAAATTTTAAATGCACTTTTCCTGAACAGTCCTCAGAAGTAAATCCATTTTTGAATAAACGGACTGCTGAGTTGCAGCTTAATCTTAAAACATGTATGCATGATCTGCTTACAGCATTACGAATATTGCCCATACAGAACTCACCCAACGTCACTCTTGAGTTCCAAATGTAATAAACGAAAGGTTTATCCCCCACCTCTTCAGAGCAATCTTTACCGTTGTTTCTCCCCTTCTTACAGTGCGTGGCTTTCATACATCATTGCCTAGTCTGACTGAATAATTTATAGGCATGTTTTACTTTAACCTGTAATCCAAACTGTTGCAAGACTCTTGTGTGGATGATTTACTAAAGGAGAACTCTGCTAGCAGATTTTTTGTCTCTTTTTTTCTCTTTAACCCTCCAAGGAGAGCCAAACAAAGACAATATTATATTCTTGCTACATTTCCCTCCCTCTCCCCCGACATGGCCAATAGCAGGCCTATTTAAACTTCAGTGCAACGTGTCAGACACAGGTGCTAAGCACCAGCTGCAAAAGGGTTATCTTTGTCCTACTTGTTCCCTCCAGGTTTGCTTATTTAATATGAGGAACAACAGCAGTTCTACAGCGAAATGAGCCATTCACTCGCATAAATTAAGCAGCATGGGAGGGAGGGGGGAGAGTGATTTATTGTACCTTGTCACATAATTCAGAACTCATTGTGTTCCGTTCACAGCCACTTCATTATCCAGTTGGGATACTTAAGAAATCTCAACTTGTATATTAAAACATGGGTGTCAATCATCAGACAGTTTCATAAACGTGGTCTTCAGGGTTGCTGGTTCCTGCTTTATTAGCTGCATTATTAATTCGTGCAGCATTATTCGTAGGTGTAATTAGCTTGATTGCTGAAAGGGATGGGAAGCAAATGGTTTGAACAGTTTTGAAGCTTTATTGGTAGAATGCTGTGCTAATGCAACTCAAGAGGCATCAGTGCTGGGGTAATGAATGCATGGAGGGAGCTTGCAATATCAGGGTATGAGTAAATCCAGTCCAGGGTTTCCCAGACTTGGGTCTTCAGACTTGGGATTGCAAGTCCCACCATCCCTGACCACTGGTTCTGCTAGCTAGGGATGATGGGGGTTGTAGCCCCAAAACAGCTGGAGACCCAAGTTTGGGAAACCCTGATCTAGTTTATGCAACTAGGCAAGCAGGGTTAAGTTCACTGGTGGCATTTTCAACATCTGTAACACCTAATTTAACCGTTTTCTGTCTCTCAGGATTAGAACAATGGACTTTCCGGTAGGCTCTCAAGTCCACCATGGAATTAAGCTTTTTGTCTAGTATTTTAATATTGTCCATCAGGGATCCATAGCCATGACTAGACTGTACAGGCAGTGGGGGCGCTGGAACCAATTGATACTGGTAGGACAGAAGGCAGGTATGCCAACAGTAGATAGAGCCAGAGCCAACTAATTCTAGTTTTTCTTATGCTCTGCTCCCTTTATAGTTCTTTATGGGCTACAGAAGAGGAAGCTAGCAGCTGGTGCCATCCCCTGCATTAGTTGTAATTATGAAGGCAGGCAGGTAGGGACAGGCCGAAGGCTGGCTGAGGTTAATGTCCATTCACCCTAAAAAAGCTGCCTCCATGGATGAAGGGATTACTCACCAGAAACTGTGCACACATTGGGGGGAGAAAGGGGTCTGTTTTCTTCTATTGGTGCTTGAGATGGCTAAATGAAAGCAAAATAAGAGAACACACAGTGTCTTTGGAATGTTGCTCCCCGCTGGGTTGCTTTCTTCTTATGGGAATATTTCATGCAAAGGAAGTGAAGTTCAGTTTCACACTCTACTTTTTTCTCTCATGAATTATTTTAGCTCAACGGTCAACACTGGTACCCTTAAGCGTGGCTTTGATTGTGTACGTTCTTGTATGAATTCTTCGGAAGTGGTGGTTGTGAATGCAGCTCTGATCAGAAAACGGGAAACTTAGTCACAATGAACCCTCTTGTTTCATGCAAGCTCTCTGTCTGAGGGCAGCCAATCGGCCAGGATAAATAGCCAGCGAGCAGACCTGAGTGAAGCCTGCTTCAACCAGATCTGCTCCCTGAGCCATGCCCCCAAGCCCCTGTGGATTGGTTAATTTGAATTTGGGATTTGGCGGAAACCCAAGCACCTCTACAGTGGCCAGGATGGGACATGGCAACAGACCAAAGGCGGCCCAGTGCAGCCGTGTGCCGGGCCACAACCGCCACTCACTGCAGAGCACGGTGAGTGGCTATTCTAAATATACCTTTTTTAAAAACAAACAAACAAACCCATAAATGTTAGAAAGAGTGAGTTCGAAATAATTTTATATGCCCCAAGAATTCAGTGGTGTTAAAAAAGGTTTCCCTAATGCTTTGTCTACCAAGAACCTTGCACTGTCTAAACTTTTTGGTGTGTTTTTTTGGGGGGGAGGGGGGAATGTAAAATACCCAGCACAGGCTTGCTCTAAAGTCCTTGTTAGCATTCATACATAGTTAGACCGATGTGCTGCTGTTTTTCCTACCTAATATAATCAAGCTGTATGGGTGGTACGATATCAAAGACAGTCACGGATTATATTAATTTGCTAAGGTTAGCTTCACTCAGTGGTTTTACTGTCTGGAAAGTGGAATATCTGATTAAAGTTAACATTAAGAAGATCAAATGCCTTAGGACAGAATTCTATTTATTAAAATTTGCTGTTAGCAAAAATTGAATCAGCCAAAATGCATTACATTTTTGTGACTATTTATCTGGATTCGGGAGACAGGAGAAACTCTGGCAATCCCTTCCTCCTTCCCACAATTTTTTATTTGTTACATAGCAGTTAATGCACTTGTTCTTGTGAACTGCCTAGCAAAACATTGTTTGGGACAAATAAATGAGCAAAAAGCGATTTCCTATTAAATGCCTTTCTCTCCAAGTTTTCCTTGGGCGCCTCAGTAAACTTCAATTCACTTTATTTAATTTTCTTTTCCATTTCATTCTTGGGGTAGGAGAAGAAGGTATTACAGCTATCAATAGTCTAATACCACAATTAAAAGGAGACCATATGATGGCTGGAATATGTTTGACTTTGATATGGGAAACCCAACTTCAAATTAAACTATTGACCTAACTGGTTAACCCTGGAAAGGCGATTTCCTCTCACCCCACTGGGTGAGGCTACAATTGAATTTCTTGGATGCAGGGTGAGAAGCAAGGTAAATATTTGAAATGAGCCAAAGCTGCTCCTTAGCTTCCATCTGCCTGGTTTATCCTATGGTACGTTTACTGGGACAGGAGCTTCTTCTGATTCCTCAGTATTGAACAGCTCAAGAACTCATCAGCAGGCTTTGCAGTCAGTATGATAGTGCCTGCATTTTCTGGCTACCCAATTCTCATAGCAAGCAGCCAGTTCTGGCAGAGGAGTCATCAGAGGCAGTGGGTGGGGAAGATCCATAGCTCACTTGAGGAACATTTGTTTTACATGCAAAAGGTCCCAGGTCAAGTCCACAGCATATCCAGGCAGGGCTGGGAAAGATTCCCTGCCTGAACCCCCGGAAAGCTGCTGGCAGTCATTGTGGGCAGTCCTGAGCTGGATGGACCATTGGTCTGATTAGGTGGAAGCTGTGTTCTTTCATATGTTGGTAATCAGGGCCCCGCATCCGTCCATTAATGTGCTAATGCCGCTGATAGCACTGTCTACCTTCCTTTCACACATCCATCTACAGACCAGACATGGCTAGGAGGGCTACATTCTGCTGTGACCCTTGACAGAACTTATTTCTGTCTTGACTAATAATAATAATTTGTTTATATACCACCCATCTGACTGGGTTGCTCCAGTCACTCAGGGTGGCTCCCAACAAAAGGATAATAAAAACACAGTACAACATAAAACCCTCAAAACTTCCCTGAACAGGGTTGCTTTCAGATATGTTTTTAAAATCACATACCCGTTTATCTGTTTAACATCTGCTGGGAGAGCGTTTCACAGGGCAGGGGCAACTACTGAGAAGGCCTCTTTCTGATCCCCTGTAACATCAACTCCAGCAGTGAAGGAACTGCCAGAAAGCCCTCAGAGCTGGACCTCAGTGTCCGGGCTGGACGATGTGGGTGGAGAAGCTCTTCTGCTATACAGGGCCAAAGCCATTGAGGGCTTTAAAGGTCCGCACCAACACTTTGAATTGTGCACAGAAACAAATTGTGCTCGGACTGGCTGTCACAATGTTCTACAGTCATCATGGATTCGGGAGATGGGGGAAGCGACTGCTTTATTATTATTATTAAACCACACAGAAAACTTGCGAAAGCACAGTGTGATGAAGTTTGAGTACCATCAGTAGAGCCAGTCAAAATTTTGACTGAGGTTAAATTGAGCAGAAAGAAACCATGTTAAAAAAATAAAATCCCTGACATAGATGTTATCCACAGCCAGTGGAATTTAAAAGTTAACTGCTCCAGTTCACTCAATGGCAAAATGTTCTCCCAGCTATAAAATTAACTACCTTAGATTTATGCCTCTGGCTCATCCATAAAAACCCTATTTTGAGTACTCTAGAGCCCTGACATATTATATTGATACCTCTTGGTGTTGCCTTGAATGTAATACCAGTTTTGCTCACATTCTTTAGAATTTTACCTCAGAGTTTTACACTTCTGGTAGAATCTGGGACTAGGATTAATTTCCCCTTTTTTCATATTGAATCTTCCTTTTAAAATTTCAGTCTTGTCTAGATGCCTCTTCTTTTGGCATACTCTTGACACCTGGTGCTTTAGAGTCCTTAAGTGACTGAGGGGCAATCTTATGGTAATACCTGCCAGGGTGAACAGCTTTGGATGCAATGCTTTTATTCAAAAGTTATAATACAGCGCTGTTCACTGCCATAATATCACAGAATGATCACTCCAATCTTCAATCCCATATCACCATCCTGTTGTGTCGCCAAATACCCTCAATAGGACTCCAACTACTAATTTGGTTTACTAGACATTTCCAATCAATATATCCCCTTCACAGACACCTCTGCGATGACGACGACATTAAAATATCCTGTTCTTTTTCAATAAAAGGGTGGGGAGGAGAACATTATTTTAAAGGTTTTTGTTTTCCCTCTGCCATGTTTAGGCAGCAGCAGCCCAGCTGCTGAATGGAGTTTGGATCTGGTGTAATTTCACGCTGGCTTCATTCTCACTGCCTTGGTTTATGGCAACTTCTTGTGCACAGGATTGCTTCCTTAGTAACTGAAAGCATCATTTTGCGATAGTGGAAGTCTTGTGTTTTCCCTGTCAATGGCTTTCTGAGTGAGTGATATGCTGTATCTTTTGCTAAGGTGGAAATCATCATCATCATCATCATCTGGGCACCCTCAGCACCTAATACTACTACTACTACTACTACTACTACTACTAATAATAATAATAATAAATTAAGGCTAACAAATATCTCTTTCTTCAGAAAATCCACTAACTAGAAGTAGAATCATGGACTTAGAACCTCAGTGATTTTAATACAAGAAGTGCATCTTTCACAAAGCAGCACGCATTTCTTCTTCACCCATTCAAAACAACCTTTCTTTGCGTCCCCTTTCACCATCATTTCCTAAAGTGTTACGTGAATTGGGATAACTTTAAAAAAGAAAAAGGAAACTCTTGAAATATAAAGAACTTCTAAGAAAAGGTATTGCTTTCAAATAGACTCTTCTGCAAGAGAGAGAAGAGAGAACAAAAAACAAAAAAATCCTTATTTCAAATGGAAAATAAACACAAAAGCAGCTTCTAAAGTTTATGTAGCCTGGAGGTTTGCTAACATTTCATTTTCTCACCTGTTGCCATAAATTATAAATGCAGAATGCTCACATGTGCAGTCAGAGGAAAAAGGGAGAAGGAACATGAAGATGAACTAGAAATTGTTCAGAGTTGTTCCCTAAAATGATCTTAATTCACCCAACAATTATGAAAACAGCTTGCAAGTAAAGATATTTTTGAACTACTGCTTTTGAAGTTGGTTATTCAAAAGTATGATTCTCCTTGCAAACTGTTACTGAATTCGTTGTCACGAACTATTCCCATTCTAAGGCTTCATTTGCACTGCCCCATTGTATAGATTTAAATTCCAAAGGAAGAAACTAGAAACAGAAAAGAAATCTTCACTGCTCTTCTCCAAGCAAATTATTTAGAGCAGTGTTTTCAAGCTGCGTTCCTTGGGAACCCCAAGGAAACATATTAGGCATTTTTAAATTATTAATATCTCTGGTTTTTGTTTTGCAACTAGGTGCATTCTTGTTTTATGTAGTTTCTGGTTTGGTTTTTTTGTTTTTTATTTACATGGATATTTGCTTATTTATTGCCCAAAGAACTTGGCACTATGGGGCACCATACAAATGCAGAAATCCTATAAATAAACAACAGACAAACTTCTTTGAAAGACATAGTGGTGTAGCAAGTTTGTTCCTGGGCCCATTTTCACTCTAGGTAAGGAAATGGAGGGCACAGGAGGCCTGGTCAGTGACCCATATGAACTTAATATGCACCATGCAGCTTGTCTCAGAATCCTCAGGGAAGAGTGCTTCTTGCACTCTTTCCATAGGTGTCTGGCTGACCATTGTAAGAACAGGACGATGGACTAGGTAGGTTTTGGGGCTGATCCCGCAGGGATATTTCTAATATGTTATTATATTCTTATGTATGTTCAAGGACATACCTGCGGTCTTTTGCAACTCAGTGATCTGAAGGTATTCTCAGTTTAATTAATGGGAAGTATGTTTGAGAAAGTTTTTATTGTTACTGAGTTGCTGTGGTCTATTGGATAACGTTGAAACCGGAGTTACAAAAATACCTAGTAAAACCTTTCAGCAAGTCCCCTTTTCCTTGCTTATTCTACAGATGTTATTTGTTTACTTTGGATGAGAATGAAAGAAATAAGATGGTGACAACTTTGCCATATCAATTACTAGAAATAATGCAGTATTTCTAGGAAAAGCTGTAAACATTGGCATTATCATTTGTTTTCGATCACTAATCACCGCCAACACAAGGTTGATTGTATTCATTCTAATTGCTTGTTTAAAATGATGTTCTTGTTCTATTTTTCTCATTGGTGTTTAGTGGATCAATAATACAAGAGAAAACGAATTCTCTTTAGTTTAATACCTGATACCTAAAGAATAATAATGCAGTTGAATCAAAACACATTCTTTCCACAATTAAATGATAGGACAGATCCAACCAAATGTATTTCAGTAGTAAGGAGTAGCATATTTTTATAGCAGAAGTCACAGTAGAATTTTTACTCCCCATTATAGGATCCACTTTTTGATCTACATAACATACCTACATCCCAGTGGGACTCAACACTGATTCAACCAGTGGTTACAGCTTCAGTGAAGTTAAAGTGACATATTCCAATCCCAATTAAGCATGGCCATGCTTGAGCTCTCTCAGTAATCAGGATGCCCCTGCCTTGAGGTATTGCTGTAACTTCATTGAACCTGTGAACCCTTGTGCAAAAATACTCCGTGAACTGAAAGAAGAGAGTTTTGCGAATGGGTTCAACCAAATGCTATGTAGATTTGGACATCTCTAGACCACTTTCAGCCCTAACAAGGGCCACAGGGGGATAGGGGCACTTCCAAACTGTCTTCAGTTTTCTCTGTTTTACTTCTGTTTTCACCCTTAATTTCAAGTAGGAATTTAGACATGTGCCCAACTATTTCCCATTGCAATCAAAAGGACTTTAGATGCTGGATTCTGCTCTA
This sequence comes from Podarcis melisellensis, assembly GCF_964234715.1. Classification (NCBI taxonomy): domain Eukaryota; kingdom Metazoa; phylum Chordata; class Lepidosauria; order Squamata; family Lacertidae; genus Podarcis; species Podarcis melisellensis. The sequence continues at coordinate 25,668,552 of NC_138531.1, read as the reverse complement.
TTCTTGAGAACACACTCTATTCTATGCTCTATTCTTGAGAATGAAAAAGTAAGTTTTCTTACCCGTCCTTACTGTTTCTCTGAGCCGATGTATTACAGTGTGTTCTGTATATTGCTAACTTAGTTGTACTGCAATGTACTCTGCATAAGGGGAAATGGCTGCAGAGAAGACAAGGAAGCAGTGACTGCAACAGTACTCCCTCAAGCAAGTGTATGTTATGCAGATTGGGGTGCAGTGCAGGGCTATTAAATTTCACCAAAGGGTGACTTTGTCTTCTTGCGAACCTCCTAATGAGCTTTGGAAGGGATCCAGCTCCACAGCAGGAACCTTGCGGTTTCAAATTGTGCTTCTTATCAGCAGAGCTCGTGCAGATCCCATGAAAAAGTCTGGGAGTTATGCTTGAACATGCCCAGGAGAAGTTTTTGGTAGATTCTGTCCAAAAGAATTGCACCTTAATTCTCCTTAATTTTATTGGAGCTTGCACCTGAGAACTCTTCTAACTCATAACCATAATAATTCATTTCTGCCTTAGCAGTTGCATTGTGTACTATTCAATTAAATGACCTGAAAACTTTGGAGCTTACCTTGGGAATAAGCTCCATTGGATTCAGTGAGACTTTAGAACGATGGGTGCAGAATGATTCCGGATCCATGTTGTACACATTCAAGATGCTCAAAATTCCTATGCTTGAATGGCCTCTTTAAAGCTATACATGTTGGCTTTTGTTTAACAGAAAACACAAGAAAGGAGCAAGCTTCAAGGAACGCTAGAACATTGTGATCAGTGATGTGATGGGGAAGAATGGTGCTGTGGTACATACTACCTCGAATCCAAAGACATATAGTTGCATATAGATTTCATTTAAATTGAGGGAACTCTCTTAGTCACAACTAAGTTGTGCCATTGGTTTCAGAAAGACTCAAGTGCAACTTTCTCTTTAATCCCTTGTTAAAGCTTATATAAACCAGCAACCATCACTACCTGAAATAGCATTTAATTAAATAAATTAATTAAGATTTATGTGAAGAATGACTTTTCTTTTATCTGTTCTGAATCAGTTTTATTGGATGACTTCTACTTCAAGAAGAGATATAATCTTTCTATCCACTTTTTCCATAGTTCATAGAATTTTATAAACTTCTAACATGTTCAGTTTTTTTTTTCAGAACTAAAAAGCTGCAGATGCTTAAACTCTTTCCTTTTGCACCATTTCCAGCCCTACAGTATTGGTTTGTGATGGGGGGTGGAAGAGCAATATAACAGTAAGCAGCTAGAACTACTTTAATCCTCCCTCTGTCACTTTGCGAGGAGACACAGTGCGTGGCAAATAGACCCCCTGCCCTGGTTACAGTGACATAGTAAGCTCCCTCAAACAACCCTAAACAGTTTACCTCAAAATATGTCTCGTTGAACTCAATGGCTTGCCTTTGGGGAAGACATGCACAGAATTGTAACTGCAATGCTTGCAGAACACCACACATGCTATTAACCTGTTAACGAAGAATGACATCGGAAACCAGCCAACGTAATAACAGTATGTAGAAGAAAATGTATCTTCCTGATCAGGCAGCCAAAAAACAAGACAAAACTGTAACAGTCTCAACGTCTGCTCAGTTGTAGAATGTAATCCCCAAGCAGAAGAAAAGGTACAGTTCTCTGTTTACTGAATGTAGAGAATCTATATACTGCCAATCCCCGGGATAATAACCTACTCAAAGCTGAGGCAGGGCTTGGTTGCTTGAAGAGATGGAACGCAAAAATAGAAATTTACATTGCAAGGATGCAGCTGCAGAAGCTAATTGGCATTAACTTCTTCACTGAAATTTGAAATTTAATTGAAATCAACCGATCTATTCCAAGCCCCTGCAATTCAGGAATCTTCTGCCCAACATGGGATTCAAACCCACAACCCTGAGATTAAGAGTCTCATTCTTTACTGACTGAGCTATCAACCTTCATATTAGCTATAAATAATTTTGGAATCAGTATTGTAAAAAATAATTATTATTTAGGACTTGAATGCATGGTTCCTTTTACTTAAAGAGCACTTTTTTATTTGGAATCTTATTAGGCACTCCCAGGTTAGAGACTGTAGTAGTCTGTGAAAACAATGATTTTCTCAAACTAATGTCTTGACTCACCGACTCTGCATGCTTCCTCCAGCTTTCTGTAATTAAATTAGTAATCAATAGAAGGTAGTTGGTGTCCCCCTTCTCCATAATTCTTAGATAACTCCTACTTCTTTACCTTCCTTTTTGGTTTTTAATTTTGTTTACATTAAGCATTCTGTAGGGATCTCTGAACTGCTTATATCATTCTTGAATGCTCTAGTTTTTCAGAGTGGTGAACATTCTGTTTCCATCTCCACGTTTACTCCTGAAAAACAGATTCTAAAAGACTAGAGACCAGGGTTGAAGATGCAGGGTGAGGGGAGAGAGAGAATTCACTATTCCATATTTTGTAGAGAAAGCTCTTTGCAAAGTCTGCTTCTTGTGATTCTCCTCTTTGTTTACAACCTGCTGCGTATTTAATTGGATTCACTCACTGCGAGGTTGCTCCTACATAAAGTTTGTCTCCATAGATACCCTTTTGGAAGATGTTTATGTTGGAATTGGTCTTCCAGGAATATAGTTCAAGAAAGACATTCAAGCTTGATGAACAAAATTCCTGCTGGCTTTTGTTCACACAGTGGTTCCAGAAAAATAAGTGTGTGTGTGGCCAGTTTCAAGAGAACAGGAACAATGGCAAAATCATTTACAGAAAGAGGCACTGAACGTTGACTCAGGGTCCTTGAATTATAAAAGAGACAGAGGCTGTGTACACACCAAGGTGTTAATGTGCACTTGGGTCACACAGATGTGATGTTAAATCTGGCTAGAAGTTTCCCATCCACACTAGCTGGTGGTACTTAATGGGGTGCATTTGGGATGTGAGATGTTTCCCTTTCCCTCACTTCCTACAGGGGTCCTCTGGAAGTTCTGAAAACCTGAGATCTGTTGTCGGAATGCACATAGGTGTTTGTTTACCTGTGTGCACAGACCTTTTCTTAAAACAAAAACAAGTGTTTTGTCTGTGAAATAAATGCTGCAACAGGCTATCATGAAAGGCAGTGTTTCATAGTGGGAAAACAGTGGCAATGTTTGAATTATTATTTTAAAAGTGCACGCTTGACTTGCCAGATTTGCACCAAATAGAAGCTTCAAAAATATACTTGTGTGTTGGCCCTGCAATTCAGTGAATAGCACCCTGTCAGGGCAAAGAACATGGGCATGTCCTATTTCCATACCGTCCCCACCCTGCCAAACACAGAAATATGTGGTGCAGTTTGGAGAAAAATATAAATGGTATGTTTCAAGGAGAAGCATAGAGGTCCAAGGCAGGAGAGGGATCTGGATCTGGAGAGAGTGTTATTCTTTCCAACTTTCCTTTCCTGCCTCCTGTAGCTGCAGCTTGGCTCATTTGTATTTTTGTAATAGCTATTTGCTCAACAGCAGTTTGGCACAAAATAGTTAACCGGAGGCTTTTCTCTTGGGCATGGTCGGCCAATTGGTACCAAAGAAGGATAAGACATTTTTCATGTATGCAACCACAGCAGCAAGAATCCTGTTGGCAAAGTACTGGAAGATGCAAGAACTACCTACTCTGGAAGAATGGCAGACGAAGGTGACTGAATATATGGGACTGGCAGAGATGACCGGCAGAATCCGTGACCAGAGGAAAGAGACAGTGGAAGAGGACTGGAGGAAATTTAAAATATATCTTAAAAATTATTGTAAAATTGTGGACTGATAAGATGTCAAGGGGTAAGAAATAAAGAACTACAGCTGTAATGCTAAACTTTAGGTAAATTTAAGAGGGATTTGATTAAAAATTGACTGAAGAGTTGCTCGAAAAAACGGTAAAATAAGGATGTGGTGAAAGGGAGGTATGGGGAAGTCAAATTTTTGTTGTGTGTTTTTGATGTTTGTGTTTTGTTTTGTATTGTCTTTATATGTATAAAAAACCAATAAAAATTATTTAAAAAAAATATTTGTGTTATAAATATATATGTATACACGTGTGTGTGTGTGTGTGTAGATGTAGATTTCGATGTAGGTGTGTGTGTGTGTTTACACACCATGCACATTAAAAATAACAACAACAAAGATGCATTTCAGTGTATCCACACTCTGGTAACATGTGCTTTTATTTTAGATTTCCCCCTTTCCCTCCACTTATAGCATTGTCGAAGGATTGGGAAAATCTGAATTCAATGGGGTGTATGTGGGGGGGGGGGCACCGCTGGGATGAGGATGGTGTCGTGTGGATGACATGAAAAACACCCCCACGTCAGACACATCAAATTCCCTTTAAACTGCTGTTGTGTATGCACACCTTTCTCTGCTTAAGTTTCTTTGAGACTCCTTATCTGTATAAAGGGGCAAACAAATGTAATAAATAATAATGCAAGGATAGTCACCAAGCACATCCTCACACACACAAAAACCATTGCTTCCACATATTAGGGTTAATTTAGTGCTGCATTTCTGTGAAGCTGCCTTTAAAAAGTCACCGAGCTACTCCCAAGCTGACTATAAACAGAAGCGTGTTTGGAGAGCTAAAAGAAGTTTAAAAGAGGAATTGCTGCATGTGGTGCATATACACTCATCTCATTTTCACCTCTGGAAACAAGGTTTTATCTGGTTTCAAAAATGTGTTTAACCAGAGGTGATAGAGGGATGAAAGAAATATGTGTATACCATCAGAAGTGATGCCTTTTTAAAACCCCTTTCAGCTCTCAAACTATGTTTTTGCTGCTGTTTTATTGATTCCATTCCAAATGCCCCCCCTTCTTTTTTTACATGCAAGTAAGAAATAAAGCTTTATTCAAGGCTTACAATAATAGGTCAGGCTATGGATAAAGATTGCCAAAGACACAGCTATAAAGTTCAAGAGCGGCTCGTAAGCCCGAGACTGTACAAAAGCTCAACAAACAGCCACATCTCTCACACCAGCTTTTAAAGACAACACACAACATGCTCACTTGTGAGATTCACTCTCCCTATGAGACTTGTGTACCTGAAGGCTCACTATTCTCCAAAGGGTGTGGTCTGCTGCTAATAGCAGATGCAGTGCCAAGTTCTTTCTCTTCCAGCTGTCCATCCTCTCCTTCTGGTTGCCTCCCACATTGTTAGTGAATCTCTCTGCTTTATGGAAGGGCACAGCAGGGAGCCAGTGGGACTGTCTCTCCTCCCTTGGCCTCCAAAGGTAACGGGATGGGCTCCCTCCATCACTCTCTGCACCCTTGTGCTGGTCCCAAGGGTTAACGGTGTGGCAAGGTCCAAGTCCAGTCCGAGGTCAATGGTGCGGTATGGAGGCTGTCCATCAAAGCTGAAGGACATCCAAGGCAGGGAGTTGGGTGAGGTCAGGAACTCTGGCAGAAGAGTAGTACAGGGTGCAGGCAGGAACAGGCTACCAACAATGTTGCTCCCGCAACCTGGGGCTGGCTGGCTTTTATCTGCCCCAAGGCATGGGGCAGCCCCGGTCCACAGGTGACTCGCCTCTCCTGGCCTGGAGGTGAGCACTCCTCCTGCGGGAACTTAGTTCCCTCCGCCTCTCTGCCCTGAGCCTCTGCAGCTCAGGAGAGGCTGGAGGATTACCGGACCCAGAGGCAACCTCCTCTTCCTCTGACCGGGCTGAGAGTGGAGTACCTGCAGGCAATGGGTCCTCCATCACCTCAGGAGCCAGAGCAGACTCAGTTGATGCCTGCACCTGAGGATCCAGCACAGGTGAGGACCCTTCAGGCTCAAGCCCCAGCCCCGGCTCAGCTGGTTCTGGAGGCGGGGACTCCTGTGCAGGCTGGGATTCCTCAGGTTCAGCCTCCGAGTCGAAATCCCAGGCTTGTGGTTGGCAGGACACAGCCAGCTGTCGGGTCAAGACCCACCTGGGTCAGGATTCTTAAAAGTGGTTTGTTGTCAAATGCTCCTTTGTCCCTCATCTCACCTGACCATCAACACTGCTATTTTACACATGAGGAAACCAGTGAGCCTAAGGGAGTGCGACCCTGTTTTGTCTCCTCTATATCTCTGTGCCTTTTGAAAGCATTGACCATTGTATCCTCCTTGACTGGCTTAGTGGGGTTGGTACTGGGGACGCTGTTTTACAGTGGTTCTGTTTTTATTTGTTGGGTCAGTTCCAGAAAGTAGCTTTGGTAGAGAGCTCGTTGGCCTCCTCAGTTATGCAGCAGGATTCTGCACGGCATAATTTTATTCCTAATGCTATTTAACATTTATATGAAGCCACTGGGAGTTGTTACTAGGGGATCTGAAGCACTGTTTTGCAAATAATATATATTCAATCTCACTTCTCATCTCTGCCCTGGTTTTATTTCCATATGTGCTAGGTTATTCTGGACTGCAACAGCAGTAGCACAAAGTATTGCTTCTTTGTGAAGAACAAAACAAAATACCTCAGGAATTGGGGCTTGCAATTCCACTAATAAGAAACCAGATCCACTGGCCTGGCCAGTCACTTTTCATCCTATGTACTACAGGTGGAATTTTTTTCCATTTTGTGTTGTTATACTGTTGCAACAATCCAACATATTATAATATTAATCATGGCCCTCAACTGAGTTCATATCTATTGTAATGGGTGGGAATATAAAATGGGAAGTAATAACTCTTCTTTTCTGTTAGAAGAAAACAGATTGCAGTTTTAGACTTTTAAGAAGTGCAGATGCACAAAGAACAGCAGGCTTGTGGAGGATATAGTTTGTGTGTATTTTTTACTTGAACCATCCACAACCAAGAGCAAAACAGTGGCTAAGAATGGGTCAGCATACGTTTAGAATTAAGGAACAGGGTGCCCAAAATTTTGTTTCCAGTACCATAACAGAGCTCACAGTCCTTCCTGTGCCTCCCTCTGCCTCCCCCTTTGGAAGGAAATTGTAGCTTCCTTCCAAAGTATCTTCATTTCACAATTCAGAAAAAGAGAAAGCCTACTGCAAGCTTTTAATGTGTTTAAGTGTTTTTAGTGGCTTTTAAAAACATGTCTTCAATTATTTTACTATTTTCAATTATTGTTTTACCATTTTGCTGCCTGCCACTCTGGGCACACACCTACTCACAAAAAGTCCCATTGGGTTCAATGGGACTTGTTCCCAGGCAAGTGGCTATAACAGGTGTGGGGAACCTTAGGCCCTCCTAATGTTGCTGAACTGCAAGTCCCAACACAGTGGCCACGGAGATGGAAATTGTAGTTCAACAACATTTGGAGGATATATACTGCAGATCACCTAGAGATAAATCAGGAGATCCCTAGATCCCTTTTACCCATCTTGGTACAGTATAATGTTCAGATTGGTGCTGTAAACAAATATTCCAATTCATATCATTAAATAATAAAACCCACTGCCTTCTACAGTCAGTGGGTGCTTCCCTAGGGGAGAAAAGAGGGAAAGATATAAATAGTGTCCGTTAATGAGCCCAACAGGAAATGATTAACTTCTACACTTCTCTGGCACCCTAATAAGTGATCTTAATTATGTTATTTTATGAATCAAGCTGCAAGTCTTATTCAGAAGAAACCCTAAAAGTGTAGCGTATGACAGGAATTGGCAATACTTTTATGCATCTGGTAACACAGCAGTGAATCGGCTTGCTTGAAACATGCATTTGAATACATATAGATATGGATTCAACTCTGTTTTTAATATTTTAAATGGGTTTGCCTCTTCATCTCAGCTTGATTCTGCATCGGATTCTGTAAGAACTTCCTCCATTCCACGTTAAAGATGAGATAGAGATAGAGATAAGTGAGGTACTTTTGTTGCCAAACAGAATGATCCCACCGCCCTTATTTGGTACAAATCAGGCCACAACTTAGTTGATTACAGATGTAAAGGAGTTTCTGCAAAGGCATTGGGATGAATTCCGGATTCATCCAGCCCACCCAACAGATTACCTGGGGGTCAGTCTTGAGAAAAGGGTAGCCCTATGACATACATCAAATAGGTGCAACCCAGACAAGATTGCTGCCTCAGAAGTTCTGTGGCCCTTAGCATCTTCCCTAGGATCCCTTCAGTATGATACCTCCTTTACCCAAGAGGGGAAAGCAGAGGCTTTACACACACACACACACACACACACACACACACACACACCAATCATGACCCAGTGCCTTATCCCACCAAAAGTTGCTACGAGGTATGTGAAAATCTGAGACAGACTCAAGTCGTCAGAGGGAAAAAATCCTCCCTAGCCCTGAATATAATAACTGGTATTTCCATAGCAAGGTCAAACCAGATACCATCCCTGAGTCAGACATGTGAAAATATGGGTGGGACACCTGAATTGGGACTGCGGTGCTGAGAGCAAAGGTGGGCTTGTTTCAAGCCTGGGGAACAGACCTGAGAGGAAAAACATGGTGGAGACAAATGAGCTCTGCTTTCCACAACCCCACCTCCAGGCTGGCCTGAAGTCAGCCAAATATGCAGGCGGGCAATTCCTGCTGGCCATTGGGCAAACTGGCCTGTAGCGCATGGCAGTTTGGAAACTGAGATATGAAAGCTAGGAGCTAAATGGCGCCTTTATCCTAGGTTATGGGCACGACAATGCAATGTCTAGTCGTGCTTTTTTATAAAAAGAATACAAAGCTGAAAACGAATGAACTGCAGCTAAAATATTATGTTCATTTTTCACATGGTCTAGTCCTTTCCCTACCCACCCCCTTAACATTTTTTAGAGGGTCTCTTCTCCAGTCTTCAGAGTAGCTGGAAGTGGGGAGGCAGAAAAGGGTCCTCCTTTTCTTTTATTCTGCAGTTTTAATCTGAAATCTTAGGCGCAGTACTGTGCCCAGAGCTCATAAACTGCTTGCGCTAATGAAATTCCCTGTCGCAAAATGCAGCTAAAACAAAGGGAGTTTCAAGCACTGGGCAATGATGGTGGGGAACGCTCTGTGCCACAAGCCCCCCATGGCACTCAAGGTGAGCAGACTTGTGCCAGGTGTCTATAGCTCTCCCATCAATCATGTTGGCATCCTATAAGACTTCTCCCATGTGTTTGTTGCACAGAAAGCACCAACAAGTAGCAATATCATCACCATTAATTGCTCACCCTTCACCCTGTTGTCCCAGTGTGGGTTATAGCAATAGCTCCAGATAAATCCCAAAGTCTACAGCTTTCAATCACAGGAAGTACCTCTCATCGGATGATTATACAGCTGCTGGAAAAAAAATACAATATCTAAACATAGTGCCAAGGGCATTAAAAAATATTCTTCAATAATTTCCTACCTGTATGACGTCTCTATGAAATCAGTGAAAGTGATACCATTTCTGCAAATCCAGTTTAAGGTTCAGGTAATCAGCTCTGATGGGAAGACAAATTCTCCTCACTATTTTTGGAACATACTGTTCCTTTGCTTGCCAACCCCCACTCCGTTTTACAAGGGAGGTAGTAACTAAAGCTTGTTATTATGTTATTTGCTGAATGCTTTCAGTTAAACCTTCTGTGTCTTGAACAGAAGCCATGTTTAAGTCATTTCAGAAACATTTTGCAAAAACCTGGAAAGCAAAAGGATTCTCCGTCACCAATTTACATCATTAATGAATATAATTGTTTGTTTGTTTGTTTTGTGATTTTTTTGCATCCACTATGAAATCTTACAAGGTTGATCTGACTTTGGAGAAGGATCCATTTTGAATGGAGCACATAGTATGTGAGGACAGAGTAAAAATAGCACATTGGATCAGCTTGCCTTCCTCTATACCAATATTTTCTCATAGATGTAATTCTGGAAAGAAAGAAGAAACCTCACGGCTTCTAAAATGAAGTTAAGACCAGGAAGCTCCTGTAATTATGTTCTTAACTATTGAGTAGTCACTTAATTATGTAGCAGCCATTGCATTCAGAGGATTAAATTAAAGAATGATTGACTATTCATTATATAAACCAATTTCCTGTTTATTATATCCATTTTGAAAGTACCTTTGGTTTCACTGTTGCCTACTGCCTTCCATCATCACATGTTGATTACAGTGAAAAAGCCAATTCTGACATATTATCCATGTTTTCCCTTCTTTGATTTTGTACATGTAAACGAAGTTCCTCTTTATTTTACTAACAAAGAACATAAGAGTACTCCCAGGCTATGTGTGGCCCTCACCTGGTTTAGGAAATGAGCTGTTCATTGTGAATCAAGAAAGGGTCTTTCGGCTTTGAGGGGCACTAATAGTGAAGTATCACAGTGCTTGGTAATTGGGCTTCACTCTAATCCAAATATTGGGGCAATGTTGGCTCTGTTGAGTTGTCACATTTCCTCTCATGGCCCCACTGTAGGGCCTTCAAATGACTCTTGCGTATTGTGCTGGAGGAAGGAGTGCAATTTTCTCTCTCCTTTTATCGTTTTCATCTCTCATTAATTGATGGAGAATGGTTTAAAAAATGCAGGAGAACTTTTCAGCGCTCAACGCATTCTCATGGGTAGGGCGCAGGTGTTTTGTTATCATTACTTTCAAAGTGACTGAGAGGGGGTGGGTTTGGGGAGGGGGAGGTATCCTTTCTTTCATTCTATAAATTGTTTCTTCAGTGGTTTGCGCTCTGTAGCCTCTGCTGGATCAAAATCCCCTATGGAAATGGAAGGAGCTACTACATTTGTCAAAGGGCATTTCTGGATCCAGCACACTTGTTAGTTTTTCTTGGGAATTATCAAGAGCTCTTTGATACCTCTTGGAGCTACCAAATGGTGTCCTTGCACTTCTTTCTGTATATTGCTCTTTCAACTCTGCATCCCATAGTAAGGATACTATGCCATCATAGCTCACAGCTGTTGTAAGCGCATTGGAAGAATTTCCTGGCAAATTCATTCTGGTGCAACTCTGGTTTAATGTGTTTTTGTTAATAGTGTTTTGTTTTTTTAAAACCCTCTTATATATTATTTTGTTTAAAATGTATTGGGTGCTGTCTTTTTGCAGGCAGCTATGTTACATTTTTATATTTTGCTTTATATCATAGTGGAAAAAAACATGAGATGAATTAATAAGATCCAATTACTGAGCATACTGCTGCTCTAACCAGGAGTGCTATTAAAGTGTCTAATTAATTTTTACTAATAGGCAATCACCAGGAAAGGGAGAGCAAGAATCCACCACTTTTAACATTGCTACTATGAAAGCAGCCAGGCACAGCCCACCACAGATAAAGTTTTAATTTCATAAAGGTTGGAATTATCCCCAAGATGATGTGTAATAAAATTTCCGATATCATGGCTGCACATTGGTGAAATGTTGCAGAAAACTAATGTTTACAGCCACATTTTATTGCGTGTTTTTTTTTTTTTTAAAAAAACCTTTGGTTAGAAAGGTAACGTTTTATTGAACGTTGGCTAAGAAAAGTAGATGCTGTATTTTGAATTGTAAAAGTGATCGGCGCTGCTGTTTTTAATAATGGGTTGCATTTTTGCTGTATGTAGAAGTTGAAATGTTATCTGAATCTCTCAGTGGAAAACATGTTCAAGTAGATGTGTTAAGATCTGGTTAGGGAGGCATTAGATTTTGGCATTTGAGAGAGAGAATGACATAGCTGCTCTTTCCACTCTACCAGCCAGTGGTGCCATCAGGACAAGACTTTGGGAGCATAACTCAGGGGGCTCACTCAGCAGAGAGGCATGGGATAGACAACAAAGCAATGTTTAACATAAAAATGGAAGTAGTGACAATGAAGGGACTGTGACTGGATCTACACACATCAAAGAAGCATTTCAGGGAAAACAGGTTGAGAAAAATGGGACTTCCCATCATCATCTGGTGGCACAATGTTATATAGCACATAAAGGGTAAAGGGACCCCTGGCCATTAGGTCCAGTCGTGGCCGACTCTGGGGTTGCAGCACTCATCTTGCTTTATCGGCCGAGGGAGCTGGCGTACAGCTTCCAGGTTATGTGGCCAGCATGACTAAGCCGCTTCTGGCAAACCAGAGCAGCACACGGAAACACCATTTACCTTCCTGCCAGAGCGGTACCTATTTATCTACCGTATTTTTCGCACCATAGGACGCACCGGACAATAGGACACACCTTGTTTTAGAGGGGGGAGAACAAGGAAAAAAAATTCTTCTGCTCTCTGCCCAGCGCCCCTTCAGCGAAGCGGCAGGAAGCGCTGCGCAGAGAGTGGGAGAATTTTCCCCCTTTTGTTTTCCCGCTCTAAAACAAGGTGCCATTTAAGGTGCATTCAGGCGGCTACCTTGGAAGCCTGGAGAGCGAGAGGGGTCGGTGCGCACCGACCCTTCTCACTCTCCAGGCTTCAGGTTCCTTTCGACCTGCTCTTTGGGGCTGGCGGGGGAAGCCCACCACCAGCCCCAAAGAGCAGGTCAGGGAGCAGCGGCCATAGGCGCGCGTCACCTCTCCAGCCGGGAGACGGTCGCGGGGGGCTGCTTTAGCCCCGTGCGTGCTCTCCCGGCTGGAGAGGTGACGCGCGCCTATGGAGGCTCCTGCCATAGGCGCGCGTCACTTCTCCAGCAGGGACGGCGCGCGCGGGGCTGAAGCAGCCCCCCGCGACCCTCTCCCGGCTGGAGAGGTGACGCGTGCGTATGGCAGGAGCCTCCATAGGCGCGTGTCACCACTCCAGCTGGGAGAGCGCGCGCGGGGCTAAAGCAGCCCCCCGCGACCGTCTCCCGGCTGGAGACGCGGGGCTGGGGCGGGGGAAGCCCGAGCTTCCCCCTCCCCCAGAACGGGACCCAGAGCCATGCCGAAGCTGCGCGCAGCTTTGGCATCGCTCTGGGAGCTTGCGGGGCTGGGGGAGGAGGAAGCCCTCCGCCAGCCTCCAAACCATGTCGGGAGACAGCGGGAGGGCGCGCTGCGCCTCTCCCGCTGTCTCCCGAGTTTGCAGGGCTGGCGACAGGGAGGAGCAGGCTCCCCCCCCGCCAGCCTTCTAGCCAAGTCGGGGGACAGTGGGAAGGGCGCGCTACGCCTCTCCCGCTGTCTCCCGAGTTTGCGGGGCTGGCGATGGGGAGGAGCAGGCTTCTCCCCCCCGCCAGCCTTCTAGCCAAGTCGGGAGACAGCGGGAACGGCGCGCTGCGCTCTCCCGCTGTCTCCCGAGTTTGCGGAGCTGGCGACGGGGAGGAGCAGGCTTCTCCCCCCGCCAGCCTTCTAACCAAGTCGGGGGACAGCGGGATGGCGGCGTTCCGCCTCCCTGCTGTCCCCCGAGCTTGTGGGGCTAGCGGTGGGGCTCTCCTGAAGCCTGGAGAGCGAGAGGGGTCGGTGCGCACCATAGGACGCACACACATTTCCCCTTCATTTTTGGAGGGGAAAAAGTGCGTCCTATGGTGCGAAAAATACGGTACTTGCACTTTGACGTGCTTTCGAACTGCTAGGTTGGCAGGAGTATATAGCACATACAACACATATAAACAACTTTTTCTTTACCAGTATAGCTGAGTCCTATGCCAAAGAGAGCCCAATGATATTCTGTTGCCTAAAGGCCCGCAACAATTTCAAGCCAGCCCTGCACATTGCCAGCTAAAGCAAGCAAGGAGGCTATAAAGACCACTAAATCCAGAATCTAAAGTTACCACTGATTTCAAGACAGGGGAGGAATAGAAAATTCCCATGACACTTTGCTTCCTGGTCTGGATAAAGAAATAGAAGACACTTAACAAAAAGAGAAGTTTTAGAAACATGGAGCAAATGTGTGTTGTTGTTGTTTTTTTAAAAAAAATCCACACGACAGAACTCACTTCTTTGGCATCAGGCATGAGAGATGAAAACAACTTGATAATAACGTGGCACCATGGAAACAATTAGCCTGGGGAAATCCATAAAAGAGGACTGGATAATTAAGGGCATCGTGAAATTTTCTAGAGATATTATACAGTTGGAATAATTTGCACCAATAGTGTGGGTGTGTATGCACATGCACATTTGTGATGAAACCCAGACGCTGAGTATGTCAGTCAGGAGCATAGCTGTCAACTTTTCCTTTTTCTTGCGAGGAATCCTATTCAGAATAAGGGAATTTCCCTTAAAAAAAGGAAAACATTGACGGGTATGGTCAGGAGCCCCCTGAGCTGGAGTTCCTCAAACACAGATGCCCAGAAATATTATTCCCTAAGGAACTTTCCCCCTTTACCCAAGGACTTCATGCTCCCTGGTGTCTGCCTACTAGGGCAGGCAGTGTACAAGGTGGGAGCTAACTGAGAGGTGATGGAGGGGCTGCAAGCATTATCCCTTTAAGATTTCTCTTCAGGAAGCAGGCTGTGTGTTGGAGGGGTAGTCTGGACAAAAGGGATAAAAAGCCTCAGTTGAGCTCCAGACCAAATTGGAACCTTATTCTCGGAACTGTCCAAAGTGCTGAATTCCTGCCTGACCCTACCTATCTGAGTAAGCAATACTCTGGCAATACCCTCTGGGGTACCCCCTGTACTCAGTACAGAACTTTATTCAAAAGCAACTTGCAGCCCAAGGGACTCCATGGGACTCCATACATTCAAACTCACATTGTATTTTCTGATAGCATTCATAACAACATAACTAAGGCTTAACTTCGGCAAATCAGGTGTGTTTTTGAAAAACTGATGGGTTTCATTTTCCTATAGTTTTTCTTTCTTTCTGAGCAGAATTAGATAATGTAGGAAATATAGGGTGCTGACTGAAATTAAGAATGCAATTTGGCACCGCTTTAATTTTACTTTAGAAAACTCTGTTTCGTTGTTGACTGCAAGGAAAGTGAATAGCACTGTAAATAAATTGGAGGGAACACAATGGAATCATATTGCCATGATTGCTGCCACTCTTACGTTTCTGGGAGAGAGTCTCAGGCCAAAGGGGCAGACAAAACTAATGCGAGCAAGATAACTGCAGGCAATTTGGGATGCTGATATCATGATAAAATGATTATTTTCTTTTTTTTAAAAAAAAAGGCTGCTGTATGTGTTGTAACGAAGTTCTGTGTCATCATCAACATCACGTTGAATAACTAATCAAAATTTAAAGGGATTTAAATCATTTCAGATAATTTAATTTCGAATGGATTAAAGTTCACATTCTCACAAAGGAAGTGACATCATGAAATTAATTTAAGCATTGAATGGTTGGCTGTTGTTGAGGTGGGTTTTTTTATTATTATCCTTAATTATAGAAACATTAAAACATTAAATTGCAGTTGCAACTGCAATCCAACAGAGCTTATCAGGCTCTTAACAGGCAATCATAAGATGTTTACCAGATGGGTTTTATTGTAATTTAACAAAAAGTACAAATACAATCCTTCTCTTGAAGTTGACACATGCTTTTTCAGGAGCCCGTCAAATAATCATAATGAGTACTCAACTATTGACCTTGTTATTCCTTGCCAATTTCAAGTTATTTCATCAAAAGGTCTTTTAGTAGATTTTCATTTAAACAACTATTGAATTCAGTGGGACTTAGTTCTAAATAGACATGGTATTTATTATTAGTAATTATTAATTTTGTATACCGCCCATCATCCAAAGATCTCAGGGGGATTCAAATAATAAAATACAGAATAAAACCACAAAGTACATAACAAAAACAAAACAACAGCACACACACCCTCGGGAAGAAATAAAGATTTAAGGACACAAACAAAGGTTGAAGGGGAATGTTTTCTCCTGGTGCCTAAAGATGTATAATGAAGGTGCCACATGAACTTCTCTTGGGAGAGCATTCTATGTTTAAGTTTGTACTGTGAGGAATACAAAAAAGGGGACTCAAAATGTGTTAGGGGCTCCCACCTTTCTCTTTAGGCCTTGAACAAAAATGCAGCTCTGTGTAGTTAAGGGATGCAAGCATTAGACAGCTGAGGGAAAACACCAACAACATGGAATTTCAAAGTGAAAAGTGAGTAATTTATTAAACGTGTTATATCAAAATTATGCCAGAACTAAGCAACCTATAAATCCTTTTAATGAAGATATAATAATTGCAAATGCATTTAAATATGCACTGAAAAGAAAGAAAAAACATTCCCAGAGTTACTGCATAGAAAATAAACTTTGGTGATAGTAGGGTTGCCATATTTCAAAAAGTAAAAACCAGGACACCTGGAAGTTGTTGAACAAACCCCAAAGTTGTTAAGCTTGCTTGCTTGCTTATTTATTTATTTACAAGCACACCATAGGTGATGGGATAAAAAAACCCCTGCTATCTGCAAGAACTCAAAACTAGAAAAAGTATACATAAACTGAGTTGTTCAATTCTAACCGTGAATTGGATGTAAGATTCACATTGAGGGGCTCCTTCCAATGCTGCTGTTGTAATATTTTGTATGGTATCAGCCTGTCATTCATTGGATCTGCCTTGTTTGCAGTGCAGTGCAGCCCAGTACATGCTTACTCAGTAGTAAGTCACACTGAGTTCAATAAGACTTACTCTCAGTTACGTTATGTATAAGATTGCAGTTATGTATAAGATTGCAGCCTAAAAGCTGTCATTTATCCACCTCTTTGTAAGATTATTTTCTTATTCATCTTCCTATTGCAGTATGTGACACACACCCTAAAGAATTTTAGTTGTCTTCCCTTGGCTCTTTGGTCTTCCTTTGAAATTGCTCTGTTTGTTTACCTGAGGGAATTCCCTCAAGCTGTACATTAAATTTATGAGGCAACTTCATTGTGCAGCTGAGGCAAGCTGAGGGTGTTGGGTTCATCTTACCCAGGCATCCCCAACCTGCGGCCCTCCAGATGTTTTGGCCTACAACTCCCATGATCCCTAGCTAACAGGACAAGTGGTCAGGGATGATGGGAACTGTAGTCCAAAACATCTGGAGAGCTGAAGGTTGGGGATGCCTGATCTTACCCTGCTGTTTGGACTCCATTCATGGTGGGGCTTAGACCTTTTCACAGCTTAACTCCCCCGGTGTGTGTGTGTGTGTGTGTGTGTATGGGGAGAAGACCCACAACTGTACTTGATAGCCCCATGTATGGTAGCTCATTCTGGTGCAGATTGCTGATGTGGGCAGCATGTGACACTTGTGCTAAAACATCTACCTATATATGTGCTATCAGCCTGGTATAAGGCTCTTTGTGTTGATATACAAAGCCCTGAACAACTTGGGTCCCGAGACTCTATGTGATTACTAAAATAATCTGGAGCAGAGCTATTAGTGTCCCCCTGTGTTACAGAGACCTGTCTGTCCTCAGTCAGAAGTTGAGCATTTATCGACACCAGTCTCACTTTTGACTTTTAGCCATTTCTTGAATACTTTTTTTAAAAAAAATAATGCCAACAGACTTATTATTTAAAAACGCCAGTGTTTTTAATGATTGTTCTGTATTGCTTTTAAATGTTGGTTTTTTTATGCTGGTATACCCCACTCTGATGTTTTGTGAAAAGGCGGCACAGAAATACTTCTATAAATAAATAAAATGACAAATAACAGTGTAAATAAAATATATACCAGCTGAGGAGGAAGACTTGAGTCTACCCTGATAAAATCTAGGGCCACTTATTATCCAATAGAGATCCTCCCCACAACCACATAGAATTTTCTATCCAGAGGCATTTCCTGCCATAAAGGGTCTTTGAGACCAGGAGTAGAGATTAAATTAAAATTGATAGAATACTTTAGGGCTTAAACTGGCTGTTGACCAGAAGGATTTAGGAATATAGGCCCTTCTGGGAAGCTAATACAATTACCATCCCCTAATAGGAATTTCTCTCCTTAAACCAGATATCAAAAGCTCCAAGAAATGATGACTAGGAACATTAATGTCTCCAGTCATCGTGATCTGATTTTTTTCATTAGTCTTTATAATGCAAGGTGGCTGTCCAGAAGCTCCTGATCAGATTGGAAATCAAGCTCAGGTAGTGAATTATTTTTCTTGAAGAGAACAAAGAGTACAGTGGATGCTCGGGTTGCGAACATGATCCGTGCAGGATGCATGTCCGCAACCTGCAGCGGTGCATCTGCACACTTGCAGGTTGTGATTCGGAGCTTCTGCACATGCATAAAGCGCGATTTAGCACTTCTGTGCATACGCAACCGTAACCTGTTCCGGTATTTCTGGGTTTTTGCGGTCCACAGCCCAAAGAAACACAACCTGAAGCATCTGTAACCCAAGGTATGACTGTATTGTCGCATATTTGTGTATGACTTGTAAATTTTTGCACCTTAAGCTTGGACTGCAGAGGAAACCATGGTTATCAGCTGGCCACCCATAGCCATTAGGCAAGGTTTCATGTGTTATATGGGACCATGAGAGCTCATCTGTGTATGGTAATCATAAGCAATTTTAGAACTCTAAGGAACAAGGAAAGGGTATTCCCCAAACATCATGAGTGGAAAACATTGAGCTAGTTGATGGGGAATTTGAAATGGGTATGTAAATCCCCATTGTAACTGCAGTGTTGCTCAGACCGAACGTATCTTGTAAGTAGGTTAAGTAACTAGCATTGCACTTCCATTATGAAAAATTGTCACACAACATCTCAAGTTTTTCTATGCATTCCACACCTGCAGCAGCAATTAAACAATCAAATACCCAGCTCTTGCTGGTAAACATGTTCTGAAAGCACCTGAGAAGCAAATGGCATACCGTATTTACTCTAATGTAATGTGCATCTTTTTGGGCCAAATTACGTCGCAAAAATTAGGGTGCGTGTTAGATTTGATGGTGCATTAGATTCAACTACAAGCTTGAAAAACACTGCTGACATTAGCAGATACTTTTTTTTTTTGGTTTCGAGGTTTTGAAAATTGAGGTGCGCATTAGATTCGAAGGTGCATGAGATTCACGTAAATATGGTAAGATGTTTTGCCGAATAAGCAGTGTAGAGCCATTCTAATAGTTTTAGTACAACCATTCTCTTGGAAGGTACCCTTAATAGATTTTACTTAACACCTGCCGGCATCCCAATTAAATGAATCGCCATACCAATTAAGCAGCAGTTCTTCTGATGAGTGTCATTAGGTTTATTACAGTTCCCTGAGAAATGCCCTTGTTAAGACAGTTCTCCCATTTACCAGTGTATTTGTTAAGGAGCACAGGAAGTGGTCACTACTAAGCTGGTATGAGTGACATTGAATTAAAGAGATCTTTCTGAGGAATTACTTTAGCTGGTGGGTTGCTTTTTAAAATAAATAAATAAAATAAAATATTGATTAACATTTTCAAATACAAACCTAAACAAAAAAAGAAACAAAAACAAGTACAGATAGTGCATTCTATATTCAATCTGTAGATGCAAGTCCTCTATTTTCAATGCACTCCAGAGTATCACCCCCTTCTCTGCGCATCTTTGCAAAATGAATCATGCACAGCCAAGGGTTTAGAACCAGATAACTCTAAAAGATATAAGCGGAAATCACGTAGCTTCAAAGGCTTCATGTTTTACTTAAACCCTTTGATGATCGGCTATTATGTGTTAATTTTTCAGCGAGTGCGGTTTGAGAACATGTAGTGTCTGACAGAAAGGGAAAGATGAAACACGGTGGTTGTTATCTGGAAGAATGTAAAGTACTTTACTGGGTAGAACCATAAGTCATAGCATGCACCATTTCCCCCCACCAACACAAGGTCATTTCACCCATCCCTTTTGTAGTGGATAGTGTTACAATATGTGACATGAACCCACATGTGTGCCCAAGCACACACACACACACACACACACACACACACACACCCCAATGAGAGATGTGGGATCTTTTGCTGGAGTTATGACATGTGCTTGTTATGAATATGTGCCTACCCTTAACCTTAACAAGAAGTTCTCACACCAAAGAAGTAAAGAAAGCTTGGTTTATTATATGAAACGGAAGTGACAGTATATATATAAGTGCTGTTTCAGACAACAAAATCACAATTTAAGCAGGCAGCGACTCACACAATATACATGCACATCTTAATCCAAAGAGTAACAGAAATACCAAACTGTTTTCAAAAATCTTGTAGAATGGTGAGCTTGGCATTTTTGCCACAGAAACCCACACTAAATAGCAAGGCAGAAATGGAAGACTATACTTTCTGGTCCTTGAGTGTGCTGGACATGTTCTGTTGAAGCTAGTAGATCCAACTGCCTCCTAGCAGAGCCAGATGCCTTCTAGGAATCTGGGTTTTTAAATAATATAATTAGCTAATGCTTACTAGGAGGGAAGGGAGGGGCTTTGAAATGAAGTAGTTTCTGTCTCTTTGTCATCTTGCCCATCCTCTTTGCTTAACAAAATGGTAAAAATCTGTGATAATGAGCCAACTCAACCTGGCTATCTCTTCAGAAGTTTAAACTTTGCTAGCAACTTGATTTACAAGGTGTGAGGAACTCAGGATGTCTTCCCTGAATGCCTTCAGATGAAGCTCTCATGTCATATTTAAGTTATGTCAACCCTTACTTATGCTATGACCTACAGAGATAAGCCATAGAAATAAGTTCAAATTCACACACTCCTGTTCACAATAGCCATATATCTGTGAATGATGGAGCATGAGTTCAGATAAATGGCTAATACACATTTCAATGTCTTGGCTTTTGAAGACTTTAAAACTGGATTTGGTCTGCGATTTGAATACCAGAGGAAGCTATCGCTTCATCCCAAGAGTTTCTCATTTTAAACAGCTCTGTATCAAATATTATCCACTTTTGAATTTGGGTTAGAAACTAGATGTGTGAAATTTTCTTCCAAAAACCACTTAGATTCTGAAATATCCACCTCTTCTCAGTCTTGCTGGGCACCATTGATTTGCCATGTTGCTGCTCTTTCTTAGCTTAGTCAAATTGGTTATCCCACTCCATTGGAAATTATGTAATGGTTGGAATTACATCATGATGTCACTTAGCCAGTCAGATCTGGCTGTCACTATGAGCATGTGAGGACAGTTGAAAACAAGAGCAGTTGAGGACAAGTTAAGGAAGCAACCAAATATTTTTGTAAGGAATGTTGAATGTTGAAAGGTAAATTTAAAATTCCTAAAACTGATTGCGAAAAGCTAGTTTTGGCAAAGCCCTACTTGTAAACAAATCAGCCACCTCCATCAAATCATATTACAGCTGTCAAGTGTAGCTGTCAAGAGTTTTATTTCCCCTTCTTCATTTTTTTAGCACATTGGCTATTTTCCCCAAGATCAGTCTGGATCTTCAAACTGAAAAAGGGACTATAATGCTAAAAGCTCTTTTGCAGCACATTTTTGACACTTCAAGCTTGACGTTTTGTGAACAAATAGATCGATACATGTATTGTATTTTTTTAAAAAAATCACACTTTCAAGAGTGAGTATAGCTCTTCTTGAGCAGTCCTTCCAAGGCTGTGCTCTGGTGTGTTGCTGCAACTTACATAAATGATGCCAAATGTTATATAAGAAATGAAGTACTTGGCACTGCCAAAAACACATTGTTCAGTACATGAGTATGAGTAGTACTAGTAAAACAAAATGTGAAAAGGCTCCCTGAAAGAACTAGATAGATCTTAGGGCAGCTAAACAGTCATCATTTTCCAACAGTTATGACCAAGGGTGGGAGGAAGTGTTCAAAATGTTTTAAAGTGAAATACTGAAGCCTGGGCCTCACTGAGTAATAAATAAAATAAAACATCGAAGGAGAAAGGAAAAGTAACCCATAAAAACCTAAAACCTATTTAAAGCTACATTTAGGCCAATGGCCAGGAAAAGCTAGCTCTGTGTAACAAATCACAATAAACATTTTTGATAAGGGACAAGTAAAAATCACCCCAAACAAGTCTGATTAATAAGGGCCGTACAAAAAGTATGTGGACAACTCAACACAGAAATCCCAACCCAACTTTTACAAGCAACAAGAATGAAATTGTGGATTAATGGGTATTCAAACAGAAGAAGTCCCCTATTTCTCAGAGACTAAACTGGTCAAAAATTGGGAAAAAGAAGAAGGGAAAAGATGAAAAATAAGTCAATGAAGATTTAAGAGGCGAATAAAGAAGGATTATTACATTGTGTTATGTACTGAGTTGAATAGGATCCAAACTGCAGCAGTCTGATTGGTCCTAGAACAATAGGCTCCAAAATGCAGCAGTTTGATTGGTCCTAGAACAATAGGATTCAGAATGCAGCAGTCTGATTGGTCCTAGAACAATGCAGCAGTATGATTGGTTGGCAGGAGCCACCCAATCCAGCTTCAGATAGAAGTGAATCCACAACCTGATTGGCCTACAGGAGAATTCCGGAATTAGCCAATCACGTGCAGCCCATTGTGTAAATAATGTATATAAAGCTGTTACTTTGAGGGGACTTTCATTCCCTCCTCACCACTATGAGCTGAATAAAGAGCATGAAATCCACTCTCGACTCTGAGTATATTTCACATTGCTAGATTGGATGGAACCCCTAAGGGAAAATGTATCATAAGGACCTGGGAAAAGTATACAAGGGCCAGTGGCAGATGATGGTATGGTTAGAAACAGGCTGGGGGTCAGGCTCCAGAAAAGTAAGTCCAGGAAGATTGGGCTGAGCTGGGTTGCTCAATGAAACAGATTGCTTTGAGTAGCTGAATTGGCTAAGGCTCCACTGACAATTCAGTGCAGAACTACAGAATGGAGGACACCTTGATTTGCCTTTTCAGTTGAGAGACCTGAGCACTGGTAGAGCAGGAAGTAAGGCACTGGAGACATGTGGGGGGCAGAGACCCTGGTTCAAGTCTCTCTCTCTCTCTCTCTCTCTCTCTCTCTCTCTCTCTCTCTCTCTCTCTCTCTCTCTCCCCTCCCTCTCCCTCTCCCTCTCCCTCTCCCTCTCCCTCTCCCTCTCCCTCTCCCTCTCCCTCTCCCTCCCTTTCGACTTCTTTACAAAGCCAAGACCATCTGCACTGCTCTGGAAATTGCAGGGAAGGATTCTCTGTTTCAAATGTGTCAGTCAGCTTGTATGTGTCAGTCAGCTACAGCCAGTATGCTGCACGCACCATATATGAGCTTCTTCTAACCCAAAGTTTAAAGATCTTTTAGCAAAAAAAAAAAAAAGAGGGGAAAAAGAGAAAAAAGGAAGAAGCATACCAGTCAACACTGATTTTGCTCCAAAGCTGCTTATTTCCTAGGAGTTTATCTTCCCTGTGAGATACCAATGGCCGTTAGGGAAGCTGTCTGCAGGCTTTGTGTGCAGTGGCTGCAACCTAAATGAAAACCAAAGCAATTAAAATCCTGTATTGGTTTAAAATCTGTCAGTACGGTCCTTTTCAGTAGAAGACATGTAGAACAAAGCTAACTCTGTCTACTATGAACATATTTTTACTGGGGAAATCATAATCAAGGGAAATATGCCTAGGAGTGATCCTTGCAACACAATGCCATTCAATCAAGTGAAAATTGGCAAAGCTTCAGAATCCTTGAAGTAACATGAAACGTGACCCATATGGCTGTTGGCATCAGATTTGGGAGGTCTGTGTTTACATACTTGTTCAGCATTAGATTTCCTGGGTTGATTTAGGTATATTACAAGCTCTCACAGTTAGTTCCTTGGCTCACACATGAACATATTTCATAGCTCATGCGCGTAGTGCTAAGCCATAGTTTACTGTATCCATCTTGTAAGCAACTTGAATGGATGGCTTCCTTTCCCATGTGGTATTTGATGAAGAATCCATTTGAAGGATGCAAGACTTTATGTCTCTTGCCAGCAACCAGTCACATAGTGCGATCCTCAGAAGCGAATCCAACTGTTCTCCCCTTGTATGTTTTTAAAGGATTGGAGCCTTCAGTTCCCATTGGTAAAAATGGAAGAAACTGAACAGTGCTTCTTTGTTTGTTTGTACAAAAGCAAATAAAAAAATGATAAAGCACCCCGTAGACAAAAAAACTATGAAATGCAATTATCTGCATGCCCAGTTGGGCAAGAATTCTTATTTTGAGAATGTAAGAATTGTGGCTTGTGGGATTCCTATAGGCATCTGGTTGTCCCCTGTTGTGGGACAATGTGGGCCTTTGGTCTGATCCGACAGCCAGGTTCTTATGTTCTTATCGAACCCACAATAAGAAGTTAATACATTAAAATATTGAATGCATTTCTTACCGCTTCATTCGTCGCAATATATATATTTTTAATGCCAACTCCTATGTCAACTTCATCTCTGACTTACGGCATGCTGACACTGAAGCCCGTTTACCTGGTTATCTCTAGTTATTACCTGGTATTCACCAAAACAAAAAAGAAGTGAGAAGTAAATGACCTGGCTTAGAGATGAAGGAAAATGTTGGTCTCAAGCTACTGAGGCGCACACTGATGAGAAGCTGCCATGAGTCCAGTTGAAGTATTCTGTCTGAGGAACAACACGTGCAGATTGGAACAGTCTGCTTTCAAGGCTGGGCTAGATTATGGCATGCAGAGTTCTGCCTATACCATTGTCCCCCTGCACAACTGTCTCTGCTTGTGGTAACAGTGGTGAGCATCGGCTTTTTATGAGTTGTACAGCTGTGTCTTATAGCAGGGGTATGTAATGTGGTACTCTCCAGGTGCTGTTGGACTTACAGCTTCCTCATCCCTGATTACTGCCCTTGATGAAGGCCTAGCAACATCTGGAGCAGTGTTTCCCAAACCTGGGTCTCCAGCTGTTTTTGAACTACAATTGCCATCGTCCCCAACCACTGGTCCTGCTAGTGGAGGTGATGGGAGCTATAGTCCAAAAACAGCTGGAGACACAACTTTGGGAAACCATGATGCAGAGGGCATCATATTAGCTACTTTTGTTTTAGAGGGACCTTCTAAAGTAAAGCATTCCTGTTGAAATGTGTTGATATTCTAGTTCTTAAGTGTTCGTTTGTACCTGTTTATTCTACTGTTTTTGACACCTCTTGACACCTGTTGTTACTATTTGCTATTACTAGATCATGGTTGAAGTTATCTTACAAGGGATGCATAATAAGGATGAGGAATGTAGTTAAAATTAATGCACTGTTCAGTTTGTGTATAGTACTTTTTATGGAACTTGGATTTTTGGGCTAAGAGTTATGAAGCAGCTTTTTTTTTGTCAGACTGGTTGTGGCACTGTTTATGTATCCTTTTCTTTCCTTATATGGCACTTTCCACTCTACAGAAGATACCTTCTTCGTATCAGTTGGTTCTTCTAATTGTCTCCCTCTGGGGCTTTCCTTTTGCTGGCAGAGGAGGACTTTAAAGTGAGGGGGGGAAATATTGCTTCCTCTGCAAGACCAAAACAACAATATTTTAAATGTGTTTTTGTGCCTTGCTGAATGCATATTTCAACATTAGGAACAGAAGTACTGTCTCCAGAGCAGAGCAAATTGAAAAAATAATGCTAATTATTAGAAGTTGGATTGATTTTAAGAAGCTGCCTAGATAGATCTATGAAATGTTAACAGTAGCATACAGGAAACAAAAATGCCGTCTCTGCAATTTAAAACCCAGCCATATATGTACTCAGCTTTTGTACAGATTGGCTAATGTACCAGGCCAGTTGCTCCCTTTTCCCAAGGCAGTTCTGGCCATTGCCACACATTTCTTGGTTGCATCGGCTTCCAGCAAAAATATAAAAACACAATAAAACATTGAAAACCTCTCTATACAGGGCTGCCTTCAGATGTCTTCTAAAAGTCATATAGTTGTTTCTCTGTTTTGACATCTGATGGGAGGCTGTTCTACAGAGCGGGTGCTACTACTGAGAAGGCCCTCTGCCTGGTTCCCTGTAAATTCACTTTTGAAGTGAGGGAACCACCTGAAGGCCCTCAGAGCTGGACCTCATTGTCTGGGATGAACAATGGGGGTGGAGGCTCTCCTTCAGGTATACTGGGCTGAGGCTGTTTAGGGCTTCAAAGGTCAGCAGCATAACTGCAAAGTATTCCCCCTCCCTCCGATATTTGGGAGGCGGGGGGAGGACTGGCAGAATAAATGCATTGTTAAATTACCTAGTATTCAAACTAAAGACAGGAGGCAGCCTGCTGTCTTACATTTGCTTAAGGGTTGAGCAATGAACTCATAATACCCAGTTTTGAGGCCTTCTGCTGATTACCAGTAATAGAATCACTGCTGATGGTGGTGTTTGATCTGCTTTGCTTTCTACAGCTGCAGCACATCCACTACATCCCAGTGTCCTCCAACAGCACAGATCAGGGGGTTAGGATTCCACAAGGTATGTAATAAATGAAGGCTACTCTCTTGTCTGTCGAAGGAAGTACTTCGGCACACATTGCTTTTAGGTGTTTTGGGGTTTGTTTGTTTTTAACACCACACTTCCTACAAGAAAGGACGTCTCACAACATACAATATATAAAACAGAATAGAATAGGAAAAAATGCACAAGGAAAGTAGCTTGAAATCAAAGACACTTCAAACACAAGTCAGCATCAATAAATAATCAGCACTTTCTGCTCTAGAATCAACACCAACTTATTTTAAGGTAAAACTCCCCATGCATCAATTGCCACAAAACACTTTTCATGGAGTTGTTTGTAGGGAGGTATTTAAAACTAAACACACCTGTAAATAAAAGAACATTGGGCTTTCCCAAACAGCTACTTTGAAAGGTCAGGGGTCACTTTGGAACAGCATACAATGCAGTGGGAGGCAAGTGGAAATTCTTTCACTGCCCAATTGCTGGCATCCGTCTGTTTTGAGAGAAAATGGAGTGAGCCTCCGGGGGTGAAGTCAAACAGCTGCAATCACAGTCACTTCTCTGGCGCACAAGTCTGAGCACTGTATATAGTAATAATAATAATAATAATAATTTATTTATACCCCACCCATCTGGCTGGGCCTCCCCAGCCACTCTGGGCGGCTTCCATAAAAACCAAAAATACAGTAAAATATCACACGTTAAAAACTTCCCTGAACAGGGCTGCCTTAAGATGTCTTCTGAATGTCAGGTAGTTGTTTATCTCTTTGACATCTGCTGGAAGGGCGTTCCACAGGGTGGGCGCCACTACCAAGAAGGCCCTCTGCCTGGTTCCCTGTAGCTTTGCTTCTCGCAATGAGGGAACCGCCAGAAGGCCCTCGGCGCTGGACCTCAGCGTCCGGGCAGAATGATGGGGGTGGAGACGCTCCTTCAGGTATACTGGACCGAGGCCGTTTAGGGCTTTAAAGGTCAACACCAGCACTTTGAATTGTGCTCGGAAACATACCGGGAGCCAATGTAGATCTTTCAAGACCGGTGTTATATGGTCTCGGCGGCTGCTCCCAGTCACCAGTCTAGCTGGTGTTCCAAGGATGCCCAGATGACAATCCCTCCATCTCGGCCTTGCTGATATGGTCCAAAGGAAAGCAGAGCAATGTGTTTTGCACTAGCTTGGTTGCAGGAGTTGCCAGAAGGAGGCGTACAAGATGCCATCCAAACATCTTAGGGACTCCACTGCAGATTTGGGTAGGATTTACCTCTTAGCCTTTTCTTTCCCCAAAGATATCCTTCAAGGCAGCAGCAGATGTTAAGGATCAGACTTTCCCTTTTCCTTGATGGACTGTCTGAAATGTGCTACTTGAATAAACAGAGTTGTGACTGCGAATCAGTATGAGTTTAAATGTTAATATAAATCTAAAGTTGAATCAGTTGGATAGAACTTAAATTTCATGGTGTTTCATATAGTGCTTTTCAAGACATTAGTTAACTGGTACATGTAGCCAGGGAATACAAATCACCAGAAAATTAGAGGAAAATGTTACTGCAAACCACAAGTGCCTGGCATTAACAATAATAAGGAAATGGCTCCTTTGGTCTATGTCTGTGGGGAAAGTAAGATACCAGCAGATTCTTTTATCTTCTTGTTCTAAAACAGCATTGGCATTGCCTGATTATGGTAACAGTTAAAAAGTAATTAAAAACTTGTATTTCAAATAATGTGAAATAAACTCATAGACAGCCGGTATGATTTTATTGATTCGCGTCACCATCGTGAATAGAAGTTGAAATTGTTTACTGTACTGTATTGCCTGAAATACTGCCAGTAATTATCACAGCACATATCATTAAAGGAACATTATAAGCCAATTATTACAGAAATCTAAAATGCAACATCTAGAATTTAAAATAACATTAAGAACATTTGGTATCTCATGTTACAGACAAACGAGACTTGCTAAGAGTGCAGTTAGTGATGTTAAATTCTCAAGAATAATCTTTTGGAGAATATTCTCGAGAATACAGTATTCTCAATTAATGAGAATATTAGAGAATTTTCATTTAAAATAGAACATTTTAATGATATGATGATATGATTTTAATGCATTGAAAATGATATTAGTTAATATACATGTTTATTCATGGGTAAACTTGTTCAGATGGCAACTAAAAACTGTACAGATACTTTTATCCCCCCCTTTTTGAATATTTTATTAGTTGAATATTAGTTGAATATAATATTGAATGGGGCAATGCAGTGAATCCATATTCTTTGATTTTTTGCACCAAACTTCAAATTGAAAATTCAACGTGAATGACTCACGTTAATCACTAAGCTTGCCACCAACTGTATATTTACCATCAACTTTGAATTCTAATTATGTTGTGTATGTATGAAATGTAGCTTTTAAAGTAAAAGGAATATAAAAAAAAACCCTCAGGTCTGCTACATGAGTATGTCCTTTAATAAGTATATTTACATGGTACAGTATTTTCAGTGCAACACTAATAAAATACACTGTATGGCCAAGGGTTATAGAATTGCTAAGAATAAGGTCACACCAAAATAGGAAAACGGCTATTACATATAGCTGAAATACATACGAATTCAAATGTTCATCAAATTAAATGAATAGCATTTTTTAAAAATAAAATAAAATGTTTTCTGTAGCTCACATTTCAGAATTGCCAATGGTAAATAACACAATCCCCAGTAATGTAACTGGATAAAAAAACCTACATCATTCATTACTTACACCGGCAATATCACAGCTTGATTTATTATTTACTAGATTTTTAAAACATGGGTTGTAAAACTGGTTCTTGCATTAGAATTTATAGTTTGCAGAGAATTTTCTAGCAGAGAGAATATTCTCTGGAGAATATTCTCACCTCACTAAGTGCAGTACATCAGCAAATTATCTGAGATTTGAAATTATTGTAGAATTTATTTTCCATGTGAAAAATGTTTTTCTCTCCCTTTGATTGAATATGCATATTAACAACTTTAACATCATCATTTAATTTTTCCAGACATATGGAAACCCATGTTAGAAGTGTTGAGATTTTGCAAAGAAAGATTTTGCCAAGAAAAGCCCAAATATGGAAATATGACAACCCTAATTGATAAAATGAATGGGATAATATTAAGTATCAAGTTATTCTCAGTTCACAAATATGAATTTGACTTCTTGGAAAAATGTGAAACGATATCCTGGAAATATGCCTTGATGCCAAAATTGTTTCCCTGAGTAAAAAAGCCCAAACCAAACCATATTTATTAAGTTGCTGCAATGTTATTATCCCGAAACGAAAGCTGAAGTAGGTTAATTTTTATTATTATTGAAGAAATGACTTTTGGAATCAATGCTGAAATAATATTGTGTCTAGCAAATGGATGCTAGTGCTGTTTCACGCTATGTTGGGCTGGAGTTTTGCACCCACTGGGTTTTATTACATCAGGTTAGACAGCTAAACAGTCAGCTGTGAGTTACAGTCAATTCAATTAATGCCAGTTAATTTTATCTGCTGGGACATTAGGTGGCAATTGAAGTAACACAGTTTGAATTACCCCCTCTTTTCTCATCTTTATTAGAGCTATGCAGAGATCTCAAAGTGATTGAGTTTATAGAATAAAGGCTGTGAAACAGGGACATAACTTTGTTCTCCATCTCTCCAAAAAAAGGATTGGGGAGTGTTTGTGCAGGATCATAGGAAATTTCCGTGAAACTAGCCCATTTCACATAACACTGACAGACCATGGATAACTGTGTCTGGGTGAGCATGCAGACATTCAGAGGGAAAGTTACAATGCTTTGCACCTCCCTCAGTGCTGCTGCTGGAATATTACCTGGAGCTAACCCATGGTTTTTATATGCCTGTTGTCTTTGTCCATGGAGTTTTCTTGGCAGGGATACTGGAGTGGCTTGCTGGTTCCTGCTCCAGGTGGATCACGTTTGGTCAAAACTTTCCACTATGACCTGTCCATCTTGGGTGCCCTGCTAGGTATAGTTCATAGCTTCTCTGAGTTATTCAAGCCCCTTCGCCACGGCAAGGCAGTGATCCATGAAGGGGTAGACAACATCTTAAAAAGCAGAGACATCACCTTGCCAACAAAGGTCCGTATAGTTAAAGCTATGGTTTTCCCAGTAGTGATGTATGGAAGTAAGAGCTGGACCATAAAGAAGGGTGATTGCCGAAGAATTAATGCTTTTGAATTATGGTGTTGGAGGAGACTCTTGAGAGTCCCATGGACTGCAAGAAGATCAAACCTATCCATTCTGAAGGAAATCAGCCCTGAGTGCTCACTGGAAGGACAGATCCTGAAGCTGAGACTCCAATACTTTGGTCACCTCATTAGAAGAGAAGACTCCCTGGAAAAGACCCTGATGTTGGGAAAGATGGAGGGCACAAGGAGAAGGAGACGACAGAGGAAGAGATGGTTGGATAGTGTTCTCGAAGCTACCAGCATGAGTTTGACCAAACTGCGGGAGGCAGTGGAAGACAGGAGTGCCTGGCATGTCCATGGGGTCACAAAGAGTCAGACACAACTAAATGACTAAACAACAACAAGCCACGGTTTGGCGTAGCTTTACATGCTAACCTGGGTTCATCAAGCTTGTTTCACTCCAGTAAAACCACACGCAGTATGACGAAACTTTGACTACAGATTGTGGTTTGTGTGGAGCAGATTTTCCCAAACTTGGGTCTCCTGCTGTTTTTGGACTGCAATTCCCATCATCCCTGACCACTGGTCCTGCTAGCCAGGGATGGTGGGAGCTGTAGTACAAAAACAGCTGGCGACCCAAGTTTGGGAAACACTGGTTTGGAGCAAGACAAAGATGCAGCACTAAGGCAAACCATGTCTTTTATGCTGCCTTGGCAATTTTGTATTGAAATGTGGGGGGTCAAACTATATTAATTAAAGAAACAAAATAACACTGATGTACAGTGGTGCTCCGCAAGACGAACGCCTCACAAAACGAAAAACTCGCAAGACGAAAGAGTTTTCCATTTTTTAGTCGTTCCGCAAGACGAATTTCCCTATGGGCTTGCTTCGCAAGAAGAAAGCCCACAGGGAAAACTCCGGGGACCTCTTTTAAATGCTG
Source organism: Podarcis melisellensis (assembly GCF_964234715.1). NCBI lineage: Eukaryota > Metazoa > Chordata > Lepidosauria > Squamata > Lacertidae > Podarcis > Podarcis melisellensis. The sequence goes on along the minus strand of NC_138531.1, from coordinate 25,637,436 downwards.
GCGGTGGGGAGCAAAGCCTTTCGCCCCCCTCCGGCCTTCAGAAGAGGTCCAGGAAGGCCGGCGGGGGGCCGAAAGGCTTTGCTCCCCACCGCCAGCATTTTAAAAGCGGTCCAGGATAGCAGGGAATTGCGCTGCGCTTTCCCGCTATCCTGGACCGCTTTTAAAATGCTGGCCATCGGGAGCAAAGACTTTCGCCCTCCGCCGGCCTTCAGAAGAGGTCCTGGACCTCTTCTAAAGGCTGGTGGGGGGCGAAAGTCTTTGCTCCCCCCCCGCCTGCCTTCCCGGGACAGCGGAGACTTCTCCGCTGTCCCGAGCGATCTTAAAATGCTGGCGGGGGGCAGCGAAGCCTTCACTGCCGCCCGCCAGCATTTTAAGATCGCCCAGGACAGCGGAGAAGTCTCCGCTGTCCCGGGAAGGCAGGCGGGGGGGGGGGGAGCAAAGACTTTCGCCCCCCGCCGGCCTTCAGAAGAGGTCCAGGACAGGGGGGGAGCAAAGACAGATCGCCCGGGACAGCGGAGAAGTCTCCAGCATTTTAAAATCGCCCCGGGACAGCGGAGGCTTCGCTGCCACCCGCCAGCATTTTAAAATCCGCTGTCCCGGGGGCTTTTAAAATGCTGGCGGTCGATAGCAAAGCCCTCCTGTCCCCGGAGCTTGCGGGGCGGGAGGTGGGGAGAAGGGCTTTTCTTCCCACCGCCAACCTTCAGAACAGCCTTCTGAAGGCTGGCGGTGGGAAAAAAAGCCCTTGTCCCCCCCCCCCAGCCTTCAGAAGAGGCCGGGGGACAGACTGTCCCCGGACCTGGTCTGAAGGCGGTTTCCATAGGAACGCATTGATTGATTTTCAATGCATTCCTATGGGAAACCGTGCTTCGCAAGACGAAAAACTCGCAAGACGAAAAAACTTGCGGAACGAATTAATTTCGTCTTGCAAGGCACCACTGTATGTACTTTTACACATGCCTCTGCTTTTATTGTCCCCCCACCCCCGTTGAAACGTGGATTGTAAGATCCTCAGCAGAGGGACTAATTATTTCTTCCTCAGTTATTCTGTAAAATGTTTAGAGTAATAATGAAATTAATAATGATGCTCTCCCAGATTTAGTCATAATATGGTAAAAGAGTTCTGAAGTTCAGACAGGACCCTACCAAATGATTTTGCTTTATATGAAGCTTGGCTTTTTGATGTACAACCAGTAAGTGTGTTTTAGGAAACCGATGATTTACCTGCCTAGTGAAACCAGGTCATGTTAATTGGAGATAGCTTCTTTCCATTAGCAACCAAACCCCAGCCTACTAATCTCCAGTAATGTCCCCACATTATCTTGGGAAATTGCAGAAAATAACTCTAGCCATCTCTTTAGAAGATAATTGGGCTCCAGTGTTGCTGAGTGAGTAATGATGGGAGTGCCTTTCAAACTAATACTACTACCCTGTCCAAAATTAGGAGGAGAAAGACATAGATCTCCAGGCACAATTATTTAGCCATTTCACAGATTTAAGGAAAGATGATGGTATTGGCTCTTAGGTGAAAGCCCTCTGCATATGTGAACTCAGTAGGTCACAATGAAATTATTTGTGTGGATTTCCAGCAACTTCTGTTTTACGCACTCCCACCTAAATGCTTCAGGTTTTTTTGCATGATTGGTAACTTTGGCCTCTGGAGAGATGCAATGTGTGAAAGAGGAATTTTGTTTGAGACTCTTTACCAGTGAAGGTGGGTGAAACCAAGACCTGGTGGGGAGTCGAGGTCACGTGGGTGGTGCCCCATAGCTTGTGAGTAATTTTGTTGTAATATTAAGTCAACCGTTTGGTGGCTTGTCTCCCTGTTCCCTTAAGGGTGGAACTTCCCCTTTTGCCTTGTGGCAAAATAGGATGAGCTGGCTCAATGTGCTTCACTCTGTTTTGCACTGTGGTCCAAATCTGTTTCTCAGCAGCGAATTAAGCAGATAAGTCGGCACATACATTCATTCATTTGATTCCTGACTGAGAGTGATGCATTGCACTACTAATTCTACTTTTAAATATGTTAGGATGTCTTACTTAACTGCTGCTATTTTTAATTTCACATAACTAGCATGCCTGGGTTTATATTTAGAATAAGTTATGACTGTCTTATATTCTAGTAACTGCTGGTAGTTATAATAATTTCAGATGTTTATTTTTATGGATTGTAATTTTACAAATAGGAATTTGTTGGGAGCCTCCTTGGGGAGGGTCAGCCCCTGACAGCATGCAAGAGCTGAAAGATATTTAAGTAAATCAATTTCCACAAGCAGTTCTGTATTTTAAAAAACAGTATTTGCCACTGGCTCGTTCAGAAGTAGCTCTGCCCAAAATAATTGCTGATCCTGATTGAAAATGGGTAGAAGTAAAGTGGGCTTGATTGCTTAGCATTTATATAATTTGCATTTGCTTCTGAAAACCATGCCTTGATTTGCCTGAGCTGAACATAGGCTATTCACCAATTTTATGAGTGGCAACAACATTTGGTTCCTTGTGCTATTTGGTATAGGACGATTCTAGCATAGAACAGTGGATAAATTAGAAAGATATTCTTTCTGCTCCTTCCATACCTGTTTTGATTGTAAGGGGTGAGCCAGATGCATAGATCATGTGCAACTAATCTCCTTCCTAATGACCACCTCTGAGTGTTCCTTTGTGGAGATAGCACCATGTGAAGTATATCAGCTTACTTTGAATTAGAACAATGCCTATACTCTCTGAAGTAGTTTTGGACTCCTCAAGATTGAAGCAAGAGCTGCAGTCCTAAACATAGATGTATGCATCCATTCATTCATGCAGAATATCTCCATATAGGACCAAGAATGAAAACAGAAGAAATCTACAGCATATCGGAGCCAGGCACAGGTTGTGGATAATCTGAATGTCATGAGCCTTTATGCATGCATGTGAGTGTTATGGAATATGAGTATAACTGAGACAGCCAATTGACTTGTTATTTTACTACCTGTAGACATAGTTAACAATTTAAAGAGGGAATGAAGCCAGGGTGCCATTTGTTTACAGCAATTACCATCAAATACTATTTGACGTACATTAAAGACTGTGGGATGTTTTCTGCTCACCATGCTATCATTTGCTTGATCCAAGAATTTGCTCTGGGCACAATTCAACAAGATATAAGCATTTTTGACATGTTGATTTCACATTAACCATGTGTTTAAGGGGCTTAAAAATGTTTAATTTTGTATTATGCCCATAATTTAGAAGAAAACCCACTTATATAATTCTTAGTTGGGGTGTGTATGATACATTACAATACCATAGTAGGGGTCACTTTATTTAAATGGACAAAGAATAGTAATACCAATTGATAGCACTCCAATAATGTGTTATCAGTCTCTCTGGTAGTATAGCCGAGTTAAATAATTTTGTCATGTAACTGCATATGACTTTAAGTAGCTCTTAAATTCCTTCATGAATTCCTTTTATGAAACACAAGAGACCTGTTGGCAAAAATCTTTGGACTTCAATCTGGTAAAAAGCAAAACTGGAACTGAAAAATATTTACCTCTCCATCTGTGTGTGTCCTACACACACACACACACACACACACACACACAAGCTTGAAACGGTTGCCTTATTAAATAGTAATTTGAATCACTGTTCAAAGAACCTTTCCATTGATTCCAGATACTTTTTTTGAATTGCCACTCAACTGTCTGACTGAGAAGCAAGATGGAAAGATCCATTTTTATGTATAGTTAATACATTTTATTTTTGTACAGGCATATAGAACAGGTCTACAGTGGAAATGGTTGTTGGTTTATTTACTTTGCCATTAACCTGACATGATTTATCATGATGATCACTTGTTTTTCTTCACCTCAGGGCTGGTACATGCCCTCCCTATACACACAGTGTATGGAGTGTGAAGGCTTGTGCAACCCTACTACAAGCCAAGATTTAGGGGAAATGGGGAGAAAATAGGCAATTGGGGAGTTTACAAGCATCATAGAATTGTAGAGTTGGAAGGTACCATGAGGGTCATCTAGACCAACCCCCTGCAATGCAGGAATGATTTGCCCAATGTGGGGCTTGAACCCACGTCCCTGAGATTGAGTTTCATCTCTACTGACTGAGCTATCCCAGAAGATACATACACATTCCCATTGGGGGATGGCATTCTGAATTTAGAGCAGGGTTAGGGAACATGTGGACATGTAGATGTGGCTGGACTACAATTAATTTTCCTGAACCTCTGATCGTTCTGAGAATTGGAATCCAGTAACGTTTGAAGGGCCACAGATCTGATTTAGAGAACATAACAGTCCATCTTATTAGGAATGAATTCCTTCTGTCCAGATCCCAAGTAAGATAGAATTCAGGCATGCTTCACTTTTCATACAATTTGTAGACTAGGCTGTATCTCTACAATGGTTGTATGAATCTGGATTTAATACAAAAGCAACTCAAGATTTGTGATGCAGGAAAATAATAATTTGAGCAAAATGTCATAGTGTATACACACAATTGGGTAACACTGCAAGTGGAGTTAAGTACTGTGGTACCTCGGGTTAAGAACTTAATTTGTTTTTGAGGTCCGTTCTTAACCTGAAACTGTTCTTAACCTGAGGTACCACTTTAGATAATGAGGCCTCCCGTTCTCATCCTGAAGCAAAGTTCTTAACCCAAAGTACCATTTCTGGGTTAGCGGAGTCTGTAACCTGAAGCGTCTGTAACCTGAAGCGTCTGTAACCTGAAGCGTCTGTAACCTGAAGTGTCTGTAACCTGAGGTACCACTGTGTGATCCTGTCTCTCAAACACTTTAAGCAGATTGCATGGCAGGAGTTATGACCTCTTCTCTCAGTTGTCTTGTCATTTCATTTTCCTTCCCTCTGGTGATCTCTCTCCTTTGTAGTCTGAGGTGCTTTTTGAAGTTTTAAGTTGTGAAGGAAAGCATTATTATAACGAGCTTGTTAGATCAAAGTGGCACCCACAGTTCAGCAGCAAAGCATTTGATCCAGAGTGCCACAAATTCACAGAAATGTTGGACTGAGGTGGTTTCCAGAGAGCACAGCAGTCTTAGGGCAGCAGTCCTATATATACCAGGGGATAAGTCCTGTTGAACTGAGTGCAGGGTTGCCTTGTTGACTCTGGGCACATGGGCCTTTTCTGTCACTTCATCGCTCACCAAGGTTAGCTGCAGTTGTTTCATTAACTTTCCCCATCAGGAATGCCAATGATAGCAGGGAGTGGAAAGCAGGGAATGGAACATAGGAACAGTCTCCCTCAGGAGATTGTGGACTCTACTTGCTTGGAGGTTTTTAAGCAGAGGTTGGATGGTCATCTGACATGGATGCTTTAGCTGAGATTCCTGCATTGCAGGGGGATTGGACTAGATGACCCTTGGGGTCCCTTCCAGCTCTACAATTATATGATTCTATGAAGCTGCCCTCTGAAACTCCCTTATGCAGTGTGAGACCATTAGACCATCTCGCTCAGTATAGCCAACCTGGACTGGCAGTGGCTCTCCAGGGTTTCAGGGACGGGTCTTCCCCAACCCTACTTGGTGATCCCAGGGATTGAGCCTTTTGCAGGCAAAGAATGTGCTCAGCCACTGAGCTACGGCCTTTTCTCATAAAATGCAAGACTTATGGGCTTGGACAAAGATTAAATTATCCGGCATTCTCATCTGACAGCTCAGTTGTGAAGGTGGGCTTGCAGCACCATTGAAGAACAAGGTGCATCCATTATGTCTACAACGTTCACAACTCAGCACCATTGAAAAACAAAGAGCATAGCTGTCAACTTTTCTCTTTTCTTGCGAGGAATCCTATTCGGAATAAGGGAATTTCCCTTAAAGGGGGGACGTTGACAGCTATGATGTCCTTTTACATCAGTCTTCACAACATGCCCTACTCATTTGCTCTCCTCTCTTCTTTACCCTGCCCAAGCCATTTCACTCTTCCACATTTCCCTTTCTGCACATGCCTTTTTTTATAGAGAGTGGGATGTCCCTAAAATATGGTTTGGTGAACTGAGATCATTTGCATCGTAGGATCAGAGCCTCTTTTCACACTTAACCATCATGGTCAAAGTTTTAATCACTAATCTGGTTACTTGTGGTGTAATTTATGTAGGCCATTAGCCACATCGTAAATAAAGTTCTTTTAGAGCCCTTCAAATATTTAAACCCCTCATTAGCACGAGTGTTTTATTGCTTAGTATTCATTAGACCAGAGCGTAATTTTTTTAATTTCCAGGTATAAAAGAAACTCAGTATTGAGTGTTGCAAGGAGATTAAGGCTTTGAAAGATGAGGAGAGAAATGTGTTTGGAACATCATAATCCTTCCTTTTTGAAATAAGCATAATTCAGTAAATAATGGCATATGCATTGTCTGTTGCAATTTATACTTCAATAGCAGGATATAGAGTTGTTTAAATCACATGTCCTCCATTTTTCTACAAGCCTTTATGCGCAAGAGAATGGATATATTTCAGTTCTTCAAACAAAGTAGAATTAGCACTGCTCAATTTGAAAATAGTTTGTAATTGTCAGCAGATTCTTTTATGTATTGAGCACGTTACATTTCTGGCAGCATGAAAAAGGCTCTGTATAAATATAAAGGGTTTCTTGAATTAAGTGCTGAAGACTCTGTCTGAAATTACACTATCCAGGCAGCATTACACTTTCCCTGAATTCATCTTCCCACTCTGTCCATGGGTGTGGCTGTCCTGCCTCCGACACCCCGGGGTGTTGATATTGTAGATCTCTATTGCTGATTTTCAAGCTGTTTTCTGTGGGTTAGTATCCTTTAGGTAAGTTCACGGCCACTTCTGAGTTCTGAGGCACTAAAGGCAAGAATTCAAGTCTCATGGAATTGATGCCCAAGGCCAAGCTTCGCTAGGAACATTCTGTTTAATAACCAAATCAACTGTTAATCATCACTCTTTGTTCAAACACTCCATCACCTTTTCAAGTACTGAGTTCAGCCAGATTGCAGGTTTCTTTCCAATGAAATGTTAATAGGAATCAATAGTGAGGGCTTGTGTTGCAGTATTACTGTGGATTTTCTCTAAGGTTCAGTTCAGATTTTCTCACTTTTCTGGGTGTCCTCAGTTAAGGGTGGAATGAGAGGGCATTTCAGGTTTAAAAAAAATGTTGCCCAACATAAAAAGGTATTGATCAGATTCTGTGATTCTGATCTTTAAAATGAACTTGCACTGGCAAGCCCTTGAAATAGAAGACTTCTTCTATGGTGGTCTTTCAAATAGGGAATAGTCATCTGTAAAGTAAAGTGGGTCGCCTTACCACTTTAAATGTGGCTTGCATGCTGTTGCCATTTCCTGTTTGCCTTGGAGTGATTTCACCAAGTTCCCACCAGTCCACTGATTCTTACACATAGGGTCATACTACACAACTGTATTCATAAGCTTCAGTATGCACTTAACCAGCAGGGCAGGTGGTGCATGCTGTGCTGGGGGGAAAGTCCAGAAGGTAAAGAAAGTCTAAGTGTTAACATTGCCTTATGCACTACAGTGGTACCTTGGGTTACAGACACTTCAGGTTACAGACGCTTCAGGTCACAGACTCCGCTAACCCAGAAATAGTACCTCGGGTTAAGAACTTTGCTTCAGGATAAGAACAGAAATCACCCAGCGGCTGTGCGACGGCAGTGGGAGGCCCCAATAGCTAAAGTGGTGCTTTAGGTTAGGAACAGTTTCAGGTTAAGAACAGACCTCCGGAACGAATTAAGTTCTTAACCCGAGGTACCACTGTATACAGGAGGATTGTTTCAGTAGGATTCTTGTATCTTACTGGTCAGGCTGTTATGTATTGTTGCACAAAAGCTATCAGACGAAACCCTTATATACAAAGGTCTACCAGGAATTACTAGAAAAAGTGAATTTTCTTTTGCATTAGCAAAAGCCCAGATTACTTTCCCCATGTGTCCTCCTTTCCTTTGTGCCTGATGAACAGCTATTTAACTCACCAAATGGAGGTTGACTTGATGACAGAGATAATGTTGCCTATAGTCATGGGCATAGACAGGACTTTTTTTGGGGGGGGAAGGCTTTTGTTGGGGGTGGGGTGCAGATCCTCAGATTTATATTGATTTTTATTGAGGGGGCAGCTTCCCCCCTGCCCCTCTTGTATACACCCATGCATATTGTTGTTGTTGTTTAGTCGTGTCCGACTCTTCGTGACCCCATGGACCAGAGCATGCCAGGCACTCCTGTCTTCCACTGCCTCCCGCAGTTTGGTCAAACTCATGCTGGTAGCTTCGAGAACACTGTCCAACCATCTCGTCCTCTGTCGTCCCCTTCTCCTTGTGCCCTCCATCTTTCCCAACATCAGGGTCTTTTCCAGGGAGTCTTCTCTTCTCATGAGGTGGCCAATGTATTGGAGCCTCAGCTTCAGGATCTGTTCTTCCAGTGAGCACTCAGGGCTGATTTCCTTCAGAATGGATAGGTTTGATCTTCTTGCAGTCCATGGGACTCTCAAGAGTCTCCTCCAGCACCATAATTCAAAAGCATCAATTCTTCGGTGATCAGCCTTCTTTATGGTCCAGCTCTCACTTCCATACATCACTACCTGGAAAACCATAGCTTTAACTATACAGACCTTTGTTGGCAACATTCATATAGTCTTATATTACTGAATCTTGTGATGCTTTGTATAGCAGTGGTGAAGTAAATCAAATGCTAACAGAATCATTTTTCTTCCTTGGTTATTTAAATGTCATCTAATAAACTGGGGAAGTTGCAGTTTTATATCTCAGACAGGCTGGTGCTATTGATGATCTGGTGGTTGCATTTGTATGCCTTTTCTTGTTTCCTGTGATAATGAGAAGAGTTCACATTCACACTTAAAGAAAACAAACAAACAAACAAACAAACAAACAGGCTTGCAACAAACAGGCTTGCGGTTCCAAAGCTAGTTGGGAAGAAAAAATTATTTGCTAAGTACTTGGTGTCTTGGAAGAGCAAAGGCTGTTTAAATGGGACCATTTCCCCCTCCCCATGATTGGTTTCTTGGTGTAATATGGATTTTGCTGTAATTATAACATGAGTTGGTTTTTAATGCATAATTAGTCTCATTAATCACTGTATTGAACCTGGTAGGGAATTTTGCGAGTTAAAACAAAAATTAATCACTTCATGCATGAATAACTGAGCTTTGAGCCTTAATGGGATCATGCAGCAGCAATCCCAAAAGCACTAATACATTCAGGGCTCAAAAGGCAGACAAAGCAGGTGGAACAAGAGAGTTGATTTTCCTGGATCTGCGTATTTAAGAGAGCAGGCTAAAAGCCTTATCATCCAAAATTGCTCACCAAGTTAACTTTGTTTCCCCTCCCCCAAATCATCACTTAATTGTCTCCACAGAAGTAATATGTATGTGAGTGGAATCAGTGGCGTAGCGTGGGTTGTCAGTACCCGGGGCAAGGCAAGTAATTTGCACCCCCTAACCTGTGGATTTGCGCCCCCTAACCCTAACCCCCAGATGTTGCGCCCAGTGCGGATGGCCCCCCTGCACCCCCCACGCTATACCACTGAATGGAATGGTTGCAACATTTTGAGCTTTCTTAGGGAAAAAATAGGTGATGTTATAAGAAGTGTGTAAACCATAGGAGGAGAAAGTAGCTACAGAAGACATTTTTCTCCTTTTCTCGTACTGGAACCTGGGTCATCAAATGAACCTGAATTGTGGGATATTCAGGACAGACAAAAGGAAAAACTTGTTCGCGCAGTGCATAGTTAAACTATGGAATTTGCTAGCATCAGATGTGGTGTGTGGCTGCCAACTTTGCTTTAAAGGGGGATTAAGCAAATTCATGAAGTTTGAGACTATTACTGCCTACTGTTCATGAGAGTTGCATGGTGCCTGGAGGGACAAAGCTGGCATGCTGAAGAACAACAGTGAGAGACGGCTACTGTTGCCTGCCTGCTTTTGAGCTTCCCATAGGCATGTGGTTGGCAGACAGCATGCTGGAACACATATGCCATTGGTTGCGTCCTGTTGTTGTGTCCTGTTATCTGGAACCAAGCTTTAACTTTCATGAACATTATAGCCAATACAGGCCATGTAGTTTTTAATTCAGAACATTCCACTGGTGTCTGAAAATGATGTCTTATGCACCTGGGATCAATCCACTGCTGGCAAAGATCATAAATTCAGGGGAAAGGGAGACAAGCAGGGAAATTTAGTTGGAAGCAGCCTTGTGTAGGAATGGGTGAATCTTGGTTTCTCCTTTTTCCATTCTCAAGTTCAGTTCCCCACATTTTCACATCAGTTTGCATTTTTTTCTAAGTCCTCATGCAAATTCATCAGCATTTTAGTGCAAATGTTGCTTCATATGCAATTTTTTAACAGACCAATTTTCCCTAATATGCATTTCTGCATGCTATTTCACTGATATCAGTGAGAATTTACAAAATGAACCAGGTCCAAATAGTTACAAAATCATCAAAAAAAGACTCAGAATTGCACTGGAATGCATTAACATTTTCTTTTTAAAAGAGTGTGAAATTTGCATGGTGGCTTTGTAACTTTTTCAATACTATAAGTGGTGCAGTCTATAAGTAAGGCTGCAATACTTTCTTGGGAGTAAGTGCCAAGGGCATTTCCATAATATTTTCTTCTGGGTAGACATGGTTAGGCTTGCACCATAATATAGTAAATTAAAGTGTTGCACTGAGGGTGCATATGAGCATTTAGAACCGCCTTCATGGTTATACTGGTAGCAGTGAGATGAGATGCAATATAAACTTAAGAGAAAACAAAAGGCATGTAGCCAGAGCTGGCACTAGAAAAGTAGCAAGTCAAAATGGTTAATTGGACCTCTAGCATTGCTGGGTACATAAATCTTTCAACAGTTTCCTCTGTTAAACTGTCTATACAGTTTCCTCTCACGACCCTTCAGCATACATGATCCTAAATGCTGCAGATGAAACATGCTAAGCAAATCTACATCCACTTAACTCCCTCCTGCACACCACCTGAATTTTTAAATGCTTCACTCACTGAAGCATTGCCAAATGCCTCTATGCACTTAAAAAAGTTAGATGTGGTTAAATGTGGATGCTAAGGAGTTCAGAACTATAATGGTCTCACAAAATTAAAGTGTTTCAACCTAACAGCACTTTAAAAGGTTACAGATCCTTAAAAGAGTTGTTTTTTAAAAGAACAATTCAGCTCTCAAAATAAACTTGAGTTGAGGCCAATCAGTAGTGTGGTTCCAGAGTGATTCTGCCAAAACCAGAATCCATTTGTCCTGAGTTTTCCCCCCAAAGGTAAACACAAGACAGGCATAGCACTCTAAACCCTGTTATGTATGGATTTAGGTGGAGGTATCCCTCCCAGCTGAGTTTGCCTCCTATCAGCCAGTGTTGATGAATGATGGAAAGTGTCATTCAGTTGGCACCAGCCTCCTTCTTCTGTCCCCCAAATATGCATGTGAGAGAGGGCTGCCAGGGAACACAGCATATTCTGGGGGCATGGAGGGAACGGGGCTGAGCCAGCCTGGAAACTGCTGGAGCCTGAGCTGGTCTCACTGCTGCCACTTGATGTCATCTGACCCAATCTGGGTGCAATTGCTGTGCCAATCAGGAAGGAGTTGTGGCCTCATTGCTCTGCAAAGTCCTGTCAGTGGGGGAATAGTTTGGCTTGCACCTTAGATCCAATAGTCAGCTGTAATACTTCTTAAGGCCTTAAAAATGAGCTAATAAGTTACAGTATGGAAGCATGCATGTCCATAGTTACATAGATGCATGTGAAGTTCCATTGAAGGATCAAAATCAAACAAGATAAAAGAGAGAGCTTCCGGAAGGAGGGAGCTTTTAGATTATTTTGTTCTGGCCAGAGTTGGGGCAACCATGGAGGGATGATTCCCTCATTCACCAGTCAGAGTTGAGGTTTCCACCTGTCCCTTTTATCCTGACGTGGTTATGGGAACATCTAACTTGGTCCCTGTCCTTTTGAAGCTCCCAGCATCTGGGTATGTTGCTTGATTGGCACATGGCCTTTGAACTTCCGGTCATATGTGCCATCTTCTCAGTATGTGAGATCATTTGTGGCATGCCTTAGAATTGTTATGTTCTAAGAACCAATCAGCATCAAGGAAGAGCAGTCTCAACCCTCTTATTGATGCAACTGCCATCACACGAGAGACTATCGCATAAGGTCAATCTCAGTATGTTCCGCTTTGTTCCTTCCTCTGTGTAACTGATATACTGGGGAGTTTCATCTGTGTATGTCTATTTTGCCTATTTTAAAGTTTTATTATGCAACCTGCCCTGTGATTTTTGTATAAAGAGAAGTATATAAGGTGAATTAATTATTGAAAATAACCCTCAAGTATCACTGGTTCCTTTCTGGAGGGACACACTTACTTGACTGCTGATATACATCAGGAATGGGAATCCGTGGCCTTTTTAGGGTTGCTGGACTGCATCTTCATTCAGTCCCAGCCAGTATTCTCACTCATCAGGAATGATGGGAAATGCAAGATGCTTTTTGTGAAATGGCTATAGGGGGAAAAGAGACAGCTTTTTATGTACGTTTATTTTTTACTGATAAATATACGTTGTTTATTGTAATAATGAAGCAGCTCAGTAAAAACTGAATATAAAAAGAAATATCTTATTTAAGTGTTTAAGTGCAGGTTCTTCCATCAAACAATAGCTAACATATTCTAGTCTTTAAAGTGTACAGTTATCTTTAAAAAGAAGCATTTCAGTCTATTTGCAGTGGTGTGTTTTTTTAAAAGAATTGTTGGGAAAGATCTTCCACGCAAAACCATTTTTCTTTCTGTCATATTTGACAGTGCTTCTGCCATGTGCCATTTTTAACCAAATAATAAATTCAAGAAAGTGGTTCAATTATCACTAAAGTTTGTGTGCTCATATATTGTAAAAGTGACATACAGGAATTGGGACACTGAAACAATAGGAAGAAGGAGAAGTGAGGCAGAGAGGGATTAATGTTCTAGAATTTGCTTGGTTATATTTTTTCCCTATTTTTTGTAACTATAAATTTATTCAGTATGAAAACTATGGGTGGTATTCAAGTAAACTTGAAATTAACTAACTTAATTTAGTTAGGTCCATTAATTTCAATAGGTCTACTCTGAGGAAAACTCAGGGACTATAGGGAAAGTCTTCAACTATCTAGCAAAGGTTAATTGTAGCTAAGGCCAGGCTTTTCTTTATTCGAAACTCTCCGGAACTATGTTCCGGCACCTCTTAGATGGGCGTCATTGCCATTATAAGAGAACAAGGGAAGCATTCATGGTGAGTTCCGGCACCTCTTTTTCTAGAAAAATAGGACAGGCTAAGGTGGCAATGCTGTGCACATTTAGTTGGGAGTAAGTCTCTTGTGAGTTAAACCACTGTGGTTAAACCACAGAGCCTAGGACTTGCTGATCAGAAGGTCGGCGGTTCGAATCCCCGTGATGGGGTGAGCTCCCGTTGCTTGGTCTCTGCTCCTGCCAACCTAGCAGTTTGAAAGCACATCAAAGTGCAAGTAGATAAATAGGTACCACTCCAGCAGGAAGGTAAACGGCGTTTCCGAGTTCTGCTCTGGTTTGCAAACCCCAGAGTCTGCCACCACTGGACCTAATGGTCAGGGATCCCTTTACCTTTACCTTTAAGTCTCTTGTGAGCTTATCGAGACTTTATTCTAAGTAAATGCACATATTTATTTTAGGGGGGGTATCCCACCCTTCCACTGTAAAGCAGTATGTAGAGTGGCTTACATCATTAAAAACAACAAATCACACACAGAAACAACAACAACTGAGGCAACAGCAGCAGGTAATTACCAACTAAAATATGAGAGGAATACATTAAAAAATAGCCAGGAGTCATAAAAAATAGAAGAAGAGTCTGCAGAATCAGGCCTGTGGCCCATTTAGTCCAGCATTCTGGTGTCATAGTGACCAGCCAGATGCCTGTGGTTTCCAAATAAAAAGACAACAAATAAAACATCAACAGATGATCAGCTGATTAAAAAATGAAATAAATTTTGAGGGTTGTAAGATTTGACTCCTGCCCATGTCAGCCACTACTTTAGACCAGGGCCAGACTGGTCCACCCATGAGGCGATATGAGGCAGTTGCCTCAGGTGGCAGATCTGGCTTCTTGTTCTGCCACTTGCAGCTTCCTATTCCATGCCTGTCTGCTGCTGTGGCTGCCTCCTCCATGCTCATTGACAGCAAGTGGCAGCAGAGGTGGCAGGAGCAGGGGAGTAGAAGCATTTTCTATTTTGCCTGAAGTGGCAAGATGTCCTGGTCTGGCCCTCCTTAAGGCATAAATGTTTATAAGTGCAAGTGAGAGAACACAGGATGAACAGAATACTAATATACCTAAGTCTGAACTTCCAGGGTCACTGCCCATTCATTCAGCTTCTAGCCTTCCTATTCCCAAGGGCTGGAGATGGGTAAAAATAGTTTAAGAAGGGGGGGGGGGCAGAAACACAGAACAGAATACTTGCTTAATGGAGAATCAGAAGAATCTTTATTTGCACCAGCCACTAGCCATAGCAATAAAATAAAATGTACTGAAGATAGAGGTAAAAACCTAGCTGTAGAAAATACATTTTGGGGGTTTACACCAGTAATCAAATAATAGATCTTATTCTAAACCTTGCAGTTTTTGCAGTTTTTGCTGTCAACTGATCATCTTGATCTGCTAAAAGAAAGGACACAGTAGTGATGGTTGAGCGACTTGTCATGGACAATAACAGAGGGGTAATAATGGAGGAATTCTAAAATTAGAATTAGATTCCTTGTTGATTAGCTCTGGTCCCCAATAATCTATCTTAAAGAGAAAGTCTTATAAAACTTTCAGATGGTACCCAGGCTTCCAGGTTGATGAACTTCTAGAGGAAAGGGGTTTCCACAGTTGTGGGGTGCCCACCAAAAATGCCTTGAATATCCCCTTGCTGTTTGGAATTTGATGTATGTATTCTCAAGATGTCACTTGTGGCTAATCTTGAAGATTGTGATGGAGCACAAGAGAACACAGGAGACTTTACTATGGGAGACCCAAGGCTGGTCTTGTCAGTGTAAACTAACTTTTGAATTAGGTAGGGAAAACAAATTCAAAAGGGACATGAACACAGTGAGAGGAACCCCTTAAATATCTTTGACATGCTTTAGAAAGTCTTCTCTAGAAATAATATAATTTGTTGTATATAGTTCTACTTTTTAAATCCTTGGTGTGTGTTTTTTTAAAAAGAGAGATGGTGATATGTTACAGCTACAGTCTTTTTCCCATAGTGTCATACTGTGTTCAGTGAGATTTCTTCAAAGTAAGTGGGTTGAGTATTTTAATGCCCAAGTTATAAAGCACAGAGAGCTGAGATTTTTTTAAAAAAATAATTCCTCAGATCCAAACAGGAAGTGGGTAGCAGAGGAGGCCATAAGACCCCCTGCCTTGTACAGAATCCATGCTGCTGCAGTTACCCTGTTATCACAGACAAACAGTCCCTCTATTTAAATATTAAGATGCATTGTCTTGCTTCTGTTTACATTTTATCTTCAAGGCAAAAGAAAGTGATATGAGTCATGTAGACTTTGTTCTACTTAAAAAGTTAGCCTCAGATTCCTTTGACTAGTAAGCAGAGTATGAAGCGTACATGGCTGCCTTGCAACTTTTATAACAGGTGCATCAGGTTTTGCTTTCTCTTTTTATATAGTGCATAACTAAAACTTGAAGAATGGAGTTATAAAGGGAACTAGGAGAAACAGGAGGAGTTGACAACACAGACCAGGTGTATGATAATGAGGGGTCTCGGTTATAAGATGCAATAAGGACAAACAGGTGATGATGTCCTCTCAAGGATTGGCTGAAAGAATAAGCTTAAGAATATCTTAGGTGGGGATAAGATAAAAAGGTAAAATGGTAAGTTGGAAAAAGATGGCAGAATGGGATTATCTGCTCTCTAGGGAGTGGATCAAAGAATTCTAGAATATCTCCACATCTTATCTTAAAGGATCCCTGACCATTAGGTCCAGTCGTGACCGACTCTGGGGTTGCGGCGCTCATCTCGCTTTATTGGCTGAGGGAGCCGGCGTACAGCTTCCAGGTCATGTGGCCAGCATGATTAAGCCACTTCTGGCGAACCAGAGCAGCGCACAGAAACGCCGTTTACCTTCCCACCGGAGTGGTACCTATTTATCTACTTGCACTTTGACGTGCTTTGGAACTGCTAGGTTGGCAGGAGCAGGGACCGAGCAATGGGAGCTCACCCCATCGTAGGGATTCGAACCGCTGACCTTCTGATCGGCAAGTCCTAGGCTCTGTGGTTTAACCCACAGCGCCACCTGTGTCTTATCTTAGGTGAAGGCAATTTTATAATCTTAGCACCTGTCTGAGTACTGCAGCAGTAAGCTCTCGTAAGGCCACCACACATAACACTTTATAGGTGTACACTTAAGTGCCATGAAAAATGTGATGTTTGAATGTGACAAATACATTTGCACAACAGTAATTGCACTCATTGGGATGCAGTTCCTCCTTGCATGTATGGCTTGGTGGCAAACCAGGCTTTGCCTCTGTGTAATGTGTGAAATGTCGTCAAGGAATCCCCAGGAAGTGCTCAGTGCTATTCTGCTTCTGGCCATTAAAAAATATAGCAGACGCTTCCTTAACAAACAAAAAGTTGACTTAATTATCCCCCCCCCCCCGCATTTCATCAGGAAAGGCAGCATTGTAGAACTATGGATCTGAACAGAAATCAGTTCCCCAGTCATGGTCCCAGCTGTGAAATAGCTTAACAGAAATATGGAGAGATTCTACAAAGCTGTCTTTTTGTCGCTCGCCTCTTTTTCTTTTTCTTTTTCGGCCTGTTAGGAAAATCAAGGTCTTTTCATTCTCCAACACAATGTTTTGTGACACTAGTGTTCCAGAATAGGAAGCCCACCCGTCAGTTTTTATCATCACACATTCACCCGCTATGTAACAATGTTTCCGGTTTGAAAAGGAGAGATTTTATTTCAATTCGGTGAGAATTATAGGACTACAAAGGCAAGCAGAGCAGAGGTCTTATTTCATTGACAGCTGTGGGAGAATTTTAGAGCAACCATCTCTCTCCCCCCCCCCCCGCCCTCTTCTTCCAACAAAAACTTATCATCGCTCAGGACTCTGTTGTGAATTGGCCTGCAAATGTCACTACTAGTCAGCTGTTCTTTTAGACTGTAAATCGTTTAAGATTGCCTGATGATAGAAAGCCAAGGCACAAATGGAGCTGTCTTGCTGTATGCTGAGGTTTCCATTAAAAGCTACTGTAGTGCAGTGTATAAAATACTGAACTTCGTCCAAGTTAGAATAAGTCATCTTTAAATCTGTAGTGGGAAACAATTTCATATCATGGTAACACCCCCCCCCCAACAAATGTGTGTGTGAGCGCGTGCATACACACCCACCGTTTGTTTTATGTTCCCTTCAGTTTGCATGGTTAGCTTAGGATTCCAAAAATTCCTACAATGATACCTTGGTTCTCAAACTTAATCCTTTCCAGAAGTCCATTCCAAAAGCAAATCATTCCAAAACCATAGAGAGTATGGTTTCCCATAGAGAGTAATGCAAAATGGATTAATCCGTTCCAGACTTTTAAAAACAACCCATAAAACAGCAATTTAACATGAACTTTACTATCTAACGAGACCATTGATCCATAACATGAAAGCAATAAACAATGTACTGCAGTCACACAATCAATCAATCAATCAATCAATCAATATCTGAACTGGGTTCCACACAGTCACACACAAAAAGAGCCACAGAAACAAAAATGCAAAATAAATAGCAAGAACAGACAGACCTCAGTGTAACACTCAAAACAGTAGTGTGGCACTCAAAACAGAAGCGTAACACTCGAAACAGAGCACTTTCCAAAAAAGGTTCGCAAACCGGAACACTTACTTCCGGGTTTACAGTGTTTGGGTTCCAAGTTGTTTGAGTACCAAGGCGTTGAGAACCAAGGTCCCACTGTATTTAGTTTCTCTCTCCCACCCACGCTTTAGGGAAGGAGTGGCAAACCTGCAATCATCCAGAAATTGTAGCATCTCTAACTCCCATCAATCCTTGCCAGCATGACCCGTGGTCGGGGGGTGGGGTGATGAGAGCTGAAATCCAGCAACATCTGGGGATCCAAGGTGCAAGAGCACTTTTGCAGTCCTGCAACACCTAGAAGGCCACAGCTTCTTCGGCCTTGGTTTAGAAAATCTTGGCTAGAATTTTTAACCCGACAACAAACTTAACTGTACTTCTCTGAGAGCATTCACAATGCATTTATTTCTATAGTCCTGAATCATTAAAAGGTAAAGGTAAAGGGACCCCTGACCATAAGGTCCAGTCGTAGCCGACTCTGGGGTTGCGGCGCTCATCTCGCTTTATTGGCCGAGGGAGCCGGCGTACAGCTTCTGGGTCATGTGGCCACCATGACTAAGCTGCTTCTGGCGAACCAGAGCAGCACATGGAAACGCCATTTACCTTCCCGATGGAGCGGTACCTATTTATCTACTTGCACTCTGACGTGCTTTCGAACTGCTAGGTTGGCAGGAGCAGGGACTGAGCAATGGGAGTTCACTCCGTCACGGGGATTCGAACTGCCGACCTTCTGATGGGCAAGTCCTTGGCTCTGTGTTTTAACCCACAGTGCCACCCGCATCATTAGTTATCGTCAAAATGCTCAATGAAGTAAAACCTGAGTTGGGACAGTTTGAGAACTGTGCAGTTCAAGCCATTCATATTGGAATTATTTCTAAAACTTAAACCATCATACGTCCTGATCACTGCAAGGTGGCATATAAAATAGATGAATGTTTCTGTTGCACACTACAGGTTTCGCCACAGCATTGTCTATGCATAAAGACGCCAGAATGCTGTTGCAGGACCCATCCAATAAGGACTGAAAACGTCAACATTCTGTTTTGATGTTTGCGGTGCGAGATGAAAACAAAACTAGTTTATTTCTCTGTTTAACCAACACAAATATAGAATTCTACCATTAGACGTAAGAACTGAGTCATAAACTGAGGGCACGACTCCTAAATCACAGGCTGGCCTCATGCACAACCAAGCTGCTCTTTCCCTCAAAATATATTGCAGTCACTGGTGGTATAATAGTATGCAGACATAAACCAGTGTTTGGAACTTATTCGTCTTGAAAGCCATGGTGCTTAGAAAGAAAATCTTGAGTAAATTAGAAAGGGGTTTCACTTGGCAGTGTGATTTTTCCCCCCTGAAGACAATTTGCCCCTTGCCAGAGAGGAGGAAAAGATGGTAGAGAAAAAGATGCTGAGACCAATCCTTAAGACAAGGATTCTGCCAGTAGCAGATAAAACAAAACAGAAGCCTTTCCACTCCTGATGGTGGCTTATCCTGCGTTGTTTTCTGCTTCTTTTTCTTGTAGATGCCTCTCGACGGCCTCCCTGGTAGTGTTGGTGAGTATTCTTGTTCAATTCCAACAATCCTGATAACCACTGAATACATATCAGAGCAACCCGTACTATTCAGTCATGTTATGAAGTTTCTTTTTTTTAACAAGCCCTCACCATAGTCCTTTTGATTTTAACACCACAATCTGCCTGAAAGGAGAGGACCCACCAGCATCCACATATTCCATCCTTCTCATTCTTTTATGGCCAGAAGACAGAGTGGGCAAAGGTGTACTTCTTGACTTACCTTAATCACATTAAGGTAAGTCATGATGGTAGGCCATCTTGCTATCTTAACCAAGCAGATGATATAGATATAGATGATATAGATATAGATATAGATTACACACTTCGTATTTCAATAAACAGAAAGGCTGTCAAGTCTGAGTAATACAAATGAAAATATTATGAAAGCAGGTGCTTTTAGGTTTGCAGACTAAATCAAGGAGGTGATGGTGGTAGAAGTTGCTCCGTTCATTAGTACTGAGTTGAAACTCTGTGTTTGTATATATATGTGTGTGTGTACACACACACACACACACAAACACACACATTTTGTGAACATTTTCACCCCCTTTTTGGTGGCGCCTTTTGGCGATTTCCCCCCTCCCCAACCCCTTTTTTTTAATAAAAAAACTGCATGCAAGGGGCAAGGTATCAGGAGGCAAGGGTGACTGGCTTCCACTGTCAAAACACCTAGGCCACAGTTCCTTCTCCAACCCAGACAGGGCAGGATGGAGATGTGCTTCCTAAGGCAAACCCCACTGAAAGTAACACAATTAGGATGTGGATGCCAGCCTTCTCTGTGTACACATTCTGCTCTACCTGATCATGCACATGACTACCTGACTAAAGTTGGATCAAAGGTGACAGTCTTGTAGGTCTGTTTGCCTTCTAAGGCAGGCGGTTTTGTGGACCACTCTAAGTGAACAAGTGAATGGCAGACTGAATCGTCCGCCTGCCATATATTGGCCAATGGCAGCAGGTAGTTGTGGGCGTTCCCTTGGGCGTGGGACCAACTGCCCAATGGGGCACTTGGCCCCATGCCAGGATAAATTGTGGCCTGCCAGGCCACTCGGCCTCTTGCAGGAGAGCAATAAAATTGCCCTCGCATTGTGGCAAGACAGGGAGCATTAATATGGTTCTCTGTGATGTCATCATGTAGTCAGATCATATTAACTATGTGGTGTCGCAACATCAACACATTCACTCTGTGATCAAGGCTGGGTGGGATCACATAGCGACAGTCTTTCATGTTAAAAAGTGATGCTGACGCATCAGAAACGGTGACTTTTGCATCAGAAATATAGCAAAGCAAAATTTCAGCACCCCACTAGTATTAATGTGCATTGGAGAAGTGCTAATGTATTCCATATAGATTAATATTGACATGACCAATCTTGTCATTCCTGTGGGGCCAGTTCTTTCTAAAGGCTTCTGTTATAAGTATAAAGCAAAATCTCAGAGTGTTTCATGAATCTCACTCATTTCCTACCCCCTTTTCTCCTTGATACTGTATTTATAATTTTTCTTATCACAACGTCCTATTAATTCCTTTGCAGTTCTTTGTCCAAAGTTATACATAGCAACTTGGGAAAAATGGTTTGCTGCTGTGTCTGTTGGGAGAGGAACTGAGTGTTTACCTTTTTTGGTTACTATTTTTACCTAGCCCAGGGAGAAACAAGTTAGTGCTAGCTTAATATTTTC
The DNA here is from genome assembly GCF_964234715.1 of Podarcis melisellensis. Taxonomy (NCBI): domain Eukaryota; kingdom Metazoa; phylum Chordata; class Lepidosauria; order Squamata; family Lacertidae; genus Podarcis; species Podarcis melisellensis. The sequence goes on along the minus strand of NC_138531.1, from coordinate 25,616,319 downwards.
CTTTGGGGGCAATTATTACATTCTTATCTTCTTGATTTCTTTTCTTTTAACATTCAAGATAAGTACCTTTAAAAATACTGCTTTGGTACGTACTTCAATGAAATCTGAATACAAGATTGAGACTAAAATTTCTCAAATATCCAAATATGTTCCTCAGTATGTATCAGTGAGAGATTAATAGGGGAAAGCTAAGAAACATGAGAGAACACTGTATTGCTCTGAGCTACTCTGACCTCCTGTTATGCAAAGCTGCTTCTAGGTTTTGGTGTCACACTATCATTGCATTTTGGAAACCCGCGTAGAGTGGCTTCAATTTTACATCTCATAAAAGCATGACCCCCACTACAGAAAACAAGCTTTTTTGCTTTCACTTTTACCTATACAAAGAATTAATACATGAACTTTCAGGAGAGAGGATAAGAATAAGTGATGCAGAGGGTGAACTGAGTAAAGAAATTATGACCTCAGAATGAGATGTTACTGGTCATGAAAAGATAGTGGAACTGCTGAAATTGACAGAAGGATTACTAGACCTGTACAGTAATGTCAATGCTTCAGTCCCAACTATTTGGTCAGTGCAGATCTCACAACAGTTAAGCACTCTGGGGAGGTCCTCATTGTGGAATGGTAATTGGTTAAAGACCAGGAAGCAGAGAATTGGAATAAATAGGCAGTTTTCATAACCACAGAATCATAGAGGGGACCATGAGGGTCATCTAACCCTAACCCCTTGCAAAACAGGAATCCTTTGCCCAATGTGGGGCTTGAACCTATGACCCGAAGATTATAATGGAGCACATGTTCCTGCAGAGGCCTTCCCTGGTGCCTACAGGACCCCATTCCCCTTCCTCCTGAAATTAGACTTCAAAAAAGCCCTTGTTTAGCCAACAGAAGGCTTTTTTCCAAGCCTATACTCACAACTTGGGTCAATTTTGGGGGTGGGGGTTACTCCTCGGAAGGGGTGAGTTCTAGCATGCATGTGGTGCCCAAAACAGTTTCTCTGGTTTGTAGATATGGCCCCAGTTCCAAACAATAGAAGGATGTAAGAAGTGCATTCTCCCAAGGACCAGTGCCTTTTAAATGAACTAGAGTTAGGGGTGAACAGTGAGGTGGTAGTTTGCTGATGACACCAAATTGTTCAGGACAGTCTTATGGTAGCAAATGGGTACCTGATGGACTCAGGTTCCAAAGTAGACTCCCTGAACTACCAAGGAGCAGACCGTGCAGCAGATTTCAGAATCTAGTCCTGCAGGTCCTGCCCCTCACGTCTCTCTACAGCATGTGCAGAAACCACCTTCTTCACTGTTGGACCCACTATTAGTCCTGTCTGCTCAATCCTGTCTTCACATGCAGGGGAATTGCCTAACTTGTCAATGACTTGAGACCCATCAGCTACCCTCACATGGTTTTGCCGGCCATTCAAAGCCATTTCCTGGGGTGTGGCCGCTGTCACATGCTGACAGCTTCTAGGAGCCACAGGTGAGTGCAGAGTGTGGACCAAATGTGGACAAACTGCCCCAGAAGGAGCACAATGTGTCCCCCACCAGAGGTCCCCTTCTAATGTAGGTGCAAGGAGTTTGTGTTGGATGGGGATAAATGCCTTTCTGATGATGTGTTTTAATTGTTTTAATTGTTCATAATCTTATATAAACAGAGCAACCTAACTTCAATAGAATATTCATAAAACTTGAATTTATAGCTTAATTGATATTCATTTTAGAGTGCAGTAATCAACAGCACTATGTGCTAATATAGTTTTCAATTAAAGGATATCATATAAGAGGAGAAAAGCACAGTATAATAGGATTGATGCATTGTCATAGATAAGTACATAGCTGCTGAGCTACAGGTGAATTTACCTGAGGTAATTCTTGGCGTGAAGTCCAGGATTCTTGCTCATAGTGTGGTGTGTGTTTTTGTGTGTGACTTTACAAGCCACAGCTGAATTACTATTGAGATGTGGTTTTGGCTTTAAAACAAATAGAGACCAACAAAAGACCATATGGCTTTTTATCTGCTTTTTTGTTTTCCGCTCAGGATTCATATAACCCAGGTAAATATTAGCAAGATTTGAAGTGATATGAATACATTGTTTAGACGGTAACTTGTCATAATGAAAGATGAAAAGGCTTTAAAAAAATCATCAAGAAAATAAGAACTAATTCTGAGCTGAAAATTTGCTAAATCTAATGGGATTTCACCTATGAAACCAATTAACTCTAATCTCAATAGCAGCGACACTTTTTAACAGGGCCCAGTCATTTTCAGATAGGTGCTAATGTACATCATGTATTTACATGTAACACAGTTCCACAATCTGCCTTTGTATTTCTGTTTTCCATTTTCATTCTTATTCCTCTTTGCATAGCAATAGGTAGACGGAGTGGCACGCACACCCACCCTCGCACACAATTTGATTTGAAACTTGTAATTTATCAAGGGGGAGGGACCCATAGGTTAATTGCAGAGCGCTTCTAAGTATGGAATAAATTTTCATGAAAATCCCTATGTTGAGTTTTAGCCACACTGATTTTTCTCATCCCTGTCTTACTCCTTGAACTTGATCCCCCCCCCACCTTGGTTCCACTAAAAATAAGAACAATTCTTGCATACTTTATGAATTATATGGGGTATATTATGTTGCTCAGGGGGATATAGTTTTATACCCCACCTCCCGTAGGTTGGGGCCTGCACTGGTATAGAACTGGGTCTCTGCCATGTGAGGAGTGGGAAGGGAGTATTTGAGGATTCAGTGAGGGGCATGACCCCATTAGTGTTGCAGAGATGTGTAGAGTCTGTTATTATTGTATGCTTGGCAGTGATTATTAGTAAGAATGATGCGAATGTTTGGTAAGTGTGTGTGGGTTTATAGCATTCAGTGTGAGCTGTTTTGGCGTGCGTGGTTGGCAGAGATGCTGTATAAGAATGGCTGTAGTGAATGATATTGTGTATTTATGTTTTAGGATTTTTCTTGACATAAATTTTCTGAAATAGTGCTTATTGTATATCTATGTGTTTGGAAGTATGTTCTGATTTTCTTTATTGTTAACCTCCCAGAGAGCTGTGGAAAGTAAGGAGCCTGTAAATGGATTAAATAAATAATATACACATTATTATACAACCGTACCTTGGTTCTCGAACAGAATCCATTCTGGAAGTCTGTTCGACTTCTGAAAACATTTGAAAACCAAGGCACGGTTTCTGATTGGCTGCACTCAGCTTCCTGCACTCAATCACAAGCTGCGGAAGCCACGCCAGATGTTCTGCTTCCAAGAAATGTCCGCAAACCAGAACACTCACTTCCAGGTTTGCAGCGTTTGGGTGCAAAAACGTACGAGTCACGAGGCATTTGAGAACCAAGGCACAACTGCATGTACTATTATGTGTGGTTGCCCGGAGGCTGAAATTAGTGCAGAATCACAATCTGGAGCCTTATTCACACATTACTTGTTTGTAGGGCAGTGGACCTGGGAGTTGGGGGTATGTTTCTAACAGGAGTTTGTATGCTGTGAGTTTTCTTTGCAGACAACCATCCAAAACACTGCCAAGGTGCAGCAGCCAGTGCCCTTTTAAGAAACTATCAATAAGAAGCCTTTTTAAGAAACTGCTGGCCACTGTGATACATTGCTGTTGGATCATTATTAGTCATTTCGTTTTAATACAGCTTCTTATTTTTAAGGGGAAAAACCGCCCAAGCAGTTTGCAGCGTGTTAAAACATCAAATAATACAATCCAGAATAAAACACAAGCAAGTCAGATACAAAGTATACATTCAAAGCAACACAATTAACAGAAAACTAAAACATTATCTGAAAGAGATTTCAAAATAAAACATTACAAAGGTCAACTACAGAATGTGCATTTAACACAGCAAATTTAACCAACCCCCCCCAACCCTTAAATATTTCAAAAGCAAGCTTTACTAAATGAAGTCAAATATGACATGCACTTTTTAAACAGCATAATTAATAAGAGAATAAAATGATGTCGTCTCCCTTCTACCCAAGAAACAGCTGGAAAATAAGTTATCTGCAGGCTTCCAAAGAGACAGCTGAAAGGAAAACAGGATCCTGTTCCCAGGCAAAGGAAAGCAGGAGGAAAGCACAGCTTAGACCAGTGTTTCCCAACCTTGGGCCTCCAGCTGTTTTTGAACTACAATTCCCATCATCCCTGACCACTGGTCTGGCTAGCTAGGGATGATGGGGAAAACATCAAACATCAAGGCCAAAAACATCTGGAGGCCCAAGGTTGGGAAACACTGGCTTAGACTGCAAGGATCTAAGAGTTGGAAGGGACCACAGCGGTCTGGTCCAGTGTTTCTCAACCTTTCCCCCGACCGTGGCCCCTTCTGACCTTGTTTCCTTCCTGTAGCCCCCACCCCTGTCCTACTGGTAGAAAGGTAGCTATTTTGTTCGTAAATAGAAAATGTTTTATTTATTATTTTTATAATTATATAAATTATATAATTTTACTTGTGGCCCCCTTGGAATATCCTGGGGGGTCCCAGGGGGCCATATGCTCCTCCAGTTGAGAAACACTGGTCTAGTCCAACCCCCTGCCATGTTTCCCCATCACGGGGCTTTAACCCACGACCCTGAGATTAAGAGTCTTCATTAAGAGTATTCTCTACCGACTGAGCTATCCTAGGTTCAAAAAGACTGCTAGAGAGGTGTTATGTACTGTGTTGAATAGGATCCAAAATGCAGCAGTCTGATTGGTCCCAGAACAATATGATTCAGAATGCAGCAGTCTGATTGGTCCACAGGAGCCACCCAATCCAGCTCTAGGTGGAAGTGAATCTGCAACCTGATTGGCCTACAGGATAATGCCGGAATTAGCCAATCACGTGGAGCCCATTGTGTAAATAATGTATATAAAGCAGACATTCTGGGGGAACTTCCATTCCTCACTACTATGAGCTGAATAAAGAGCATGAAATCCACTCTCGACTCCATGTATATTTCAAGAGGCTTGCATATAGTAGGTGGTGGGCGGAGCCAGTGGGCAACCACCCCAAAAAAGTTTTTTAAAAAGAACAAAACGAAACACAACCAGTAAGTAGTTTGGTCAAGGAAGAGGGAGAGCGGTTAAGGAGATGCTGCAATCTGACTCAGACCGTTCTGAGGTCCAGGAAGAAGAGGAGGAGGTTATTTTTCTAGATTGGCTTGAGTTATTCTATTCCACCATGCCCATTAGAAGGGAAAATCAAAGGCAGAACTTGTGAAAGAAATGAAAGGGAGGTCCAGGAAGGCCTGATGAACAAGTCCTTTTGCCCTATCAGAAATAATCCGGCTCTACCAATTTGATTCACTCAGTTGGTGAGGAAGGAGAGAATCGCATCAGTGTTAATTACTATGGATAAACTCGAACCTCCCACAAGCTTCTAATCACATCTAACTTTAAACTAGATAGCATGACCTGGGCAATTACAGCACATCGGGCAATCAAGCTGTTGGAAACACATGAGACTATATCTTAACTGTAAGGGTTGTTTGTTTAGGGTACAGTAGCAGAAAATAAAACAGATGTTTTGCTTTCTGAGAATAGCTTTGGCAAAACAGGCAAAAAGCTTGCACCCACTCTGAAGCAGTGCGAAGGAATCCCTAGTTGAGCAGATGCATTGCCGTACAAAGATGCAGAATGTAGGCTTCCCCATGCACAGATTGTAGTGGGGGCGATGATTGCCCTCTCAAGGTGGATTATCTAAGGAAATGGAGAAGAGGGACAGGAATTAAGGGTGGGGGTGGAAAGACAAATTCAGTTTGATTCACATATTAATGCAAACCTACCTAATTTGCTCTCCTTGAAAAAATAACACAAACCAAAACGCAGCTAACCTTTGAAGTTCCAAATTTTATGATGTAGTTATGCAGCCCCCCCAAAAAAGTGCATATTGGTGGTGGGGGGGAGTATACACAAAACATACATATATTATGAAAATAACATGTAGAATATTAGGGGAAATTGCTTGCAAAAACATGCTCCTAAAATACTGGTGAATTTTCACGAGATCTTTTTTCCAATGATGTCTGAAAGATACGTTAGAACATTTGGAGAACTATTTGGACATATGTGGATTTGTCATATAAACAGGTGCATGTTTAAGTCAGAGTAGATGTATTGTTGTTATTGATGCTGTTTCTTTTTTCTTTTTGTTATATTCACAAACTCTACAGAGATACAGATACAGATGCAGATATATAGATATAGTGGTACCTTGGTTTACAACCATAATCCGTTCCGGAGGTCCATTTGTAAACCAAAACAGGTTGTAACTCAAGGTGTGCTTTTGCTAATGGGGCCTCCAAATTTTTTTTGTTTGTAATCCCCCCCAAAAAGAAAAAAAAGAGTTTGCAATCCAAAAAAGTTCGCAAACCGGGACACGCACTTCCGGGTTTGACATGTTTGTAATCCAAAACGTATGCAAACCAGACTGTTCGCAAACCAAGGTACCTCTGTACTGAAAACTAATGCAGAAATGTGATGAACTGAAGAATGGGAAAATGAGAAATTTAGAAATTTCAAAGATTTGTCTATTCATAAAGATTTGTCCCCCAGGAACAAAGACATTTTCCAGGATGGAAAGGATGGAGTTAATATACCTAAGTTTGCTATACTTTCCCACTTTATATACAACCCACCTTTCTTCCATGTAGCGGAGTCCATGATAGCATTCTTGGCTTCAGCATGGTTATTGAATTGTCACTGGTTTCAATCCTGTTGATGAGATAAAACCAAAGGAACACTCATTTATTATTAATCACAATACAGTGGTACCTCGGGTTACAGATGCTTCAGGTTATAGACTCCGCTAACCCAAAAGTAGTACCTCGGGTTAAGAACTTTGCTTCAGGATGAGAACAGAAATCGCGTGGCGGCAGCGGGAGGCCCCATTAGCTGAAGTGGTGCTTCAGGTTAAGAACAGTTTCAGGTTAAGAATGGACCTCCGGAACGAATTAAGTTCTTAACCCGAGGTACCACTGTACTGAATTGGTTAGTGCACAAGAAAAGGTTTGTGCTTAAAGTAGTAACTGTGTGTCTTTGCATTTCCCAGTAAACATGTTTTCCCTGAACATCCAAGGATGATAACAATTTAATCTTTAGGTTGCTGTTTTCAATGGAACACCTAGCAGATTAGAGGCATTTCCATTGACAATAGGATTTAAACGTTTAATCCACCACAGCTCCCACACCACCATGGGAAGCTGCCAGCTGCGTCCAAATTCGCAGGTCTATAAATTAGCAGTTTCTGGATTTGTGTCAGACCACTGGATTGCTCATTAATCCATGTGGAAAACAAATCTCTTTCCACCCCCACCCCCCAGATTGGGCTACTTTCATGCTAGCAGTGTGCATGTATGAAACTTAATAATTAATGATGTGATAAGAGCGTAACAATATAGCTAGTATTTCATAGGGAAACAGAGAATATTTTCCATGATTTCAAGTGATTTTCCATGATTTCCATGATTTGAGGCCGCCAAGTAATTTGCCAAAATAGATTCATCATACACCTTGCTTTGATGCTGTGCTTCTTCTGGTGCCATTTACATGTTCCTTTTTTTGCCTTCAACTGTCCTCAGCATGAGGACCAAACTGCACAATATGTTAATCATGTGGTTTGGCCTTAAATGCATGATACTTCTTTCAGAAATAGCATGGGCTCCCTGATCGAGACCAGACCCCTAGCATGGGGCTAGAGCACTTTAACCCTGACAGAACCAGGCAGAGGGCCTTCTCGGTAGTGGCGCCCGCCCTGTGGAACGCCCTCCCTTCAGATGTGAAGGAAATAAGCAGCTATCTTCTCTTTAAGAGACATATGAAGGCAGCCCTGTTTAGGGAAGTTTTTAATATTTAATGCTGTATTGTTTTTAACACTTGATTGGAAGCTGCCCAGAGTGGCTGGGGAAACTCAGCCAGATGGGCGGGGTATAAATAATAAATTATTATTATTATTATTATTATTATTATTATTATTATTAACCCATTACCACATTCTGTGCCGTGTTAGAAACTCAGATATATAAGCTAGGCTCCAAATGGCTCCATAAACCAGGGTTTTAGTCGCCAAAATAGAATGCCTCATTGCCATTTTTGGGCCTTTCTGGTCCCTGAAATTCATTCTGTTTGTGTAGATAAAATATAATGGATATGTTGCTAGTGTGTGAAAACAGTTCAGATCCAAGGATCCCCAGGCATGAACCTCCAGATGGTAAAGACACCAGGTGCTATCCTGGTGCCTGAGCATCTTCACATGATCGCAAGTGGCCAATAGGTAAAGGTAAATGGACCCCTGACCATTAGGTCCAGTCGTGGCCGACTCTGGGGTTGCGGCGCTCATCTTGCCTTATTGGCTGAGGGAGCCGGTGTTTGTCCACAGACAGCTTCCAGGTCATGTGGCCAGCATGACTAAGCCGTTTCTGGCAAACCAGAGCAGTGCACGGAAATGCCGTTTACCTTCCCGCCGGAGCAGTACCTAGTTATCTACTTGCACTTTGACGTGCTTTCGAATTGCTAGGTTGGCAGGAGCAGGGACCGAGCAACGGGAGCTCACCCTGTCGCAGGGATTCGAACCACCGACCTTCTGATCGGCAAGTCCTAGGCTCTGTGGTTTAACCCACAGAACCACCAGGTGCAAAAAGCACCTGGAACCTAGTGAATTCAGAAGACTGATTTTGTGGTCTTGATCCAGATCAGGGACCCTGCACCTTCTCTTTACATAGGTCTCTCTCTCTCTCTCTCTCCCCCCCTCTTTTTGTGTGTGTAAGCTACCATTCACACCAATCCATGAGTGTCTGTGACATCATCAACAACACCCACATTTCCTTGGACTAAGCCACAGTGTTCAACAACTGAAGCTGGAAAAGACAGTATGGACAAGGGAGTGGGGTGGGGATGGCATATCAAACAACAGAATTGTGAATCTGATTGCAGTGAGTGCTGAAAGTGAAAAATTGCTTCAAATGGAATTTGTAACGACAAAAAGTTTGAGAGGGTGTATTGTACCCCTGTGCCTTGGATGTGCAGAAATCAGCAGATGAAGCTTTTTGTGTCATGGAGCTAAGCATTATCAGTCACAAATAGCCATAGTTTAAACTGGCATTAAAGAAAGAGCCACAGGGATTAATTCACAATTTTAGAATCCTTCATTGGGAGGGCTTGGGGATTGCTCAGGTTAATGAGTGCTGAAAGGAAGGAACAGTCTTATTATTTCATATGTTATATGGCTCAGCCTTAGTTTTTTAGATGATGGGCAGGATTCTGGCTTAGTCATGCTTACAGTAGACCCATGTTTTCCCCATTGGGTCTCCTGTTCTTAGTCAGAATGCTAAGTCCTGTACGTAGTTGGCACTATCTGTGATTTCCCCCCAGGTCGCTAAGGCTGAAATCCTAACAATATCTACTCAGAAATATCGGCACATCCAACTGAATTAAATGGGGTTTACTTACAGGTTAATTGAGTAAGGATTGTGGCCTAAATTCTCAACAGAGAAATAAAAGAAGCGAGTGTAAGTACCTTTTCTTCATGCAACTAGCTTAAAAGGAAATCCTAGAGTACTTTCACTAGGAAGAGTTAAACTTCACATATTTTTAACTTCATTAGAGGCTTAGGAGGTGTTAATTAGAATGAACTAGGTAATTAAACATAATTACTTTTTTAAGGTCTTAAAAGAACATTTTGACAAGAGTATGACATTCTGTTTGTAAAAGAAAGAAGTAATAAAAAACTTTCAAACATTTAGAAAGCAACTATGTAATCTCCTAATCCAAAAAGTATTAGCAGAGTAGTTTTTCTCTTTTACATATTACCATGAATGAGCATGCACAGTTTTGGGTCTGGAGATTGCTGTCTTGAAGTAGGGGGATTCTGCTAGATTCAACTTAACAGCTTGCAACTAAGTGCTGTTAAGTAACCATAAATTTTGTCCCTTATACATTGGCATAAACTTCAACTGTATATGTCAAGGGTGATCAGATTCATAGACTAGCAATGTATTTCTACCTGTAAGTACATGTAAGTATCACATAGGGATTAGAAAAAACCACATTTGTTGAGATACAGCATAAGTGTTCTGCATGGTATTGCACACTCTCTTGGGGGGGGGGTCATATTGGCAGTTTGCGGGTACACCTAGAATTGTATTGGACTTGGACTTTCGGATTTCTACTACTTCTGCTTGCTTTAACTTGTTCAAACACTTTCATTATACAGACATTTGTAATTTTCTGGCTCTGTTATCGCAATGTGGTCTTGTGGGGATGCCCTGGAAGACTGTTCAGAAGCTGTAGCTGGTCCAGGTTTGCTTGCTTAACCTTTGGAGCAGTATTAATGCCAAAACAACTCAACTGGTTACTAGTAAGGTTCCAGTCAAAATTTCAGGCTATCACACAAATGTCTATTACACACCAGAGGCGGTATCCAACTAAACAGTTCTGTTGGTGCAAGGACTTCTAGCTGCATGGTGGAACTTCTCCACCTTCTCCTCTCTTTGTGCACCATTGCATGGCCCCTAAATCTGTTCTAGGCTTCTCTCCAACTCTCTGGAGCAGATTCTGGGTTTGCACAGGGAGCAGAGAAGGCAAGGAAGTTGCCCTGCATAGCTAAAAGTCCTCCTGCTAGCAGAGCTGTTTAGTAGAATATCGCCCATGCTTCCATTCTTATAGTGTTTGAGATCAGTTCTTCACCAGACTTTCAGTAGCTGTTTTCCCTATGTTGTTGCACTATTTCCCCTGTTCTTTACAGCTGAATGTGTGGGTGTCTTGATGTTGTAGGATACTCTTGGTGCTGAAAATCCTGGCTTATAAATTGAAACCCAAAGCCACACGCATCATTACAGCATTCCCAGCCATTAATGCAGTTTTGTGCATAAGCCACAGCAGAGGAGCCAATGGGAGTACTTGGTAAAAATATTCCAGTTGGCCTTCATCTTAGGTGGGGTACATTTCTAAAGGTAATACAACAATTGTGTATACCCAAAGTCATGTTACCCTTGGAGCCACCCTGTGGCTAGCCAGCTGGTGGGGTGGGCAGAGGGCATCCCTACCAGTCCCAGAGTTGGCATGCTGAGTAGGCCTTACCTGTGAAGCACAGCTGACAACTTAAAAGGTATTTTTTTGCACCAAGTCCACTTGGGGTTACCTGGCACAAAAGTAACTGTTAAGCTCTCAACCTTGCTTCTTGGACAAGGCCATTTCAGCACACCATCTCTGGGAGTGTTATGGATGCTCTTTGGAGATTTTACAGGAGAATCCAATTTCCTGAAAGATCTCACAAGAGCATCCCATGTATGGTTGAAATAGCACAAGGAAACATGCGTAAGATGCAGGCACACTCTGTTTCTCTTGATACCTGCAGACCTCTGTTTGGAGAACTGCTTATTAGTTGCATCCTAGATCATAGACAGCCTGGGGCACAATTTTTCAAGACAGTCTAGCTCCCACTTGAAGTCAGTAGGACTGAAATTGGTTTAAATCTTGGCACTTCGCAGTTGCGGCTTGTAAACAAAATCTCTCTAATCTGGCAGCAACAAATGATCTCTCTAATGATACGTTTGTTATCGTTACTGCCGGGGAGGATGCTTTTATACTATATTTAGTAAAGCAAATATTTTCCCTAAACTTTTCTGCACATAAACACTGATTGGCAGCAATTTGCAAGTAGTGAAGCTTTTGTATATCCAGTGCCATGGGTTAGATTAAATGCTTCTACAGGCAAGCAACCTTATTTATTAAAATGTGTCTCATTAACTATTGTTCTCACCAGACTCTGTCTGGGCTTGCTACATGCTTAATGCGTGCAAATCTCAAATGACCAAATACTGATAAATGAGGATCTAAAAGGGGGGGAAAACAGAAATAAGGACATCCAGTGACACTCTATAACATAACCCATAGAGCAGATTAAAGTGCACTGAAAGACCTTGTTGGGTTCTACACTGACTTCAATGAGAAAATTTGTGTAATTAGTGAATGAATCCTTTATTCAATACTCACTTGACATTAGCTAACCAGGTTCTCAACTCCAAATTACTTGCATGATGATTGTGGGCTGAACATTTAGGACAGGGTAAGATTGCCATCCTCTAATATGAACTTGTTTTTCAACTTTTGTTGTTTAGTCGTTTAGTCGTGTCCGACTCTTCGTGACCCCATGGACCAGAGCACGCCAGGCACTCCTGTCTTCCACTGCCTCCCGCAGTTTGGTCAAACTCATGCTGGTAGCTTCGAGAACACTGTCCAACCATCTCGTCCTCTGTCGTCCCCTTCTCCTTGTGCCCTCCATCTTTCCCAACATCAGGGTCTTTTCCAGGGAGTCTTCTCTACTCATGAGGTGGCCAAAGTATTGGAGTCTCAGCTTCAGGATCTGTCCTTCCAGTGAGCACTCAGGGCTGATTTCCTTAAGAATGGATAGGTTTGATCTTCTTGCAGTCCAAGAGTCTCCTCCAGCACCATAATTCAAAAGCATCAATTTTCACCTTAATACAATACAATACAGACATCCACCCACACATGAAGCTATCTTCCATTCACTTTAAAGCGATGACAACAAATTATTAAACACAAAGCTGACATTGAAGTACCACACCCTCTGCTGCTGTGTGCTGACCCAGCAGCAAAGAAAGCAGTAGAGGTTTGATCTCAGTTACCCAGAGTTCCTGCATAAAATACTTCCTTAAGCAAATGTATTTGGGGACAAAGTTAAGTAAAACATGCAAAATGTATCTCCCTATTTCTGTGCCCCTTTCCCATGTCTTCAGTCATAGGTCCATTATACCCCTCAACCCCCCTTTTGGGTCTTTTGTATTTTAATTAGCACAACAAACTTGTATGTAAACTGTATACTTCCTAAACATATTTTATATGCATTCTTTTCCTATAGCATGCATTTCTGCATGCTTTCAATAATAAAAGAATTGTGCATGTTTCCCCTCTAAAATGCACATTTTTGAACTAAAATCACATAGCAAGATTTGGAGAAATGCACAATCTGATTGAAAGCTGCACTCCCAAAAGACCTGCCCATATATATATATATATATATATATATATATATATATATATATATCCAGTTTACAAAACATACCTTTTCTTCATGCAAAGCTTCCAAGAAAAATAATGGAAACTAAAGAACATGCAGACTACTGTCACAAACGCACAAAAGTAGCAGGAAGAAAACCAGAAAGATTTCAGACCAAAAAATAACATTGTTTCCCATAACATGGGGCTGAAATCCTGGTTATCACATTGAAATCTTCCTTAGGCTTTGAATGGTAAATTGCTGTGATACCTATGTATTCTTCTACTTTCTGTTAAGGTAAATGAGAGAAAAGTTTGATACTAATTGCTGGATCACATTTCACAGCTTGCCACAATTTTAAGAGGTACGTGGTTACATATTCCCTGCTCAACTTTAAAAACCAAAGTGGGGTGTGATCGTCTATCACATCATGTTGATTTTTAATCTTAAGAGAACCAACATATGAACTACAATACTGCTTTCGAAAGCAACCACCATGAAGTTTGATCCCCTGTCATTCACCAATGACAACCCACCGAATGAATAGAATATAACCAGTTGAGTTGCTAAATTCCCAACTCTCTTAGAAAATGACTCAGGACAACATACCATTTTATAAGACAAAAGAAACACTAATTCATCAGATGTATATTTTTTTTAATGATAACTGCATAAATGAAGAAGAAACCTTTTTCTAGCAAAAATAAAATTAAGTAGTATAACCTCAAAAATAATAAGAAGAATATAATTTATACCAAAAAACTTTGACAATTCAGTCTCTGTTGTATGTTTCTAGATTTTCCATTTTCAAATTTTCACTTTTTGAAAACTGGTACAGTATTCCCTCTGTCATCTCTCCAAGAGAATTTGGCCTTCTCTGGGACTTCCAGAGCCAGTGCTGGCAGAGAGACACTTTCCATGTTGGGAAGCTCCAAGTCTACCTCTTCATGTGGAACTTCCTCTTCTGCAATTTCCTCCCAGTCACCATAAGACTTGGCTATTTGAAATGCTGCCCAAGATGTTTCCTGCAGAACAGCTGCTTCAGCCTCTTGATCAGTACTTTCCTGTTTCATTTCTTCTTGCCATTTCCCCATAAGGCTTGAACTTTTTGGCACCTGCAAGGCTTTCCCTCTACTTCTTCATCACTTTCTGTTTTCCTCCAGAATTTTCTTTTTGGCTTTCATAGTTGGTTTTTACTTCCCACTTTCCCAGTATCTGATTCGGCTTCTTTTGAATCCAATCCTTGACTGTCTTCAGAACGGTTTTCATTGTGACTCTCCTTTGAAGGAGACACAAAATTATCAGGGTGATTTCAGATTGATACTCCTGTTTCTGTATTGTAGTACAGTGGTACCTCGGGTTACATATGCTTCAGGTTACATACGCTTCAGGTTACAGATTCTGCTAACCCAGAAATAGTACCTCGGGTTAAGAACTTTGCTTCAGGATGAGAACAGAAATTGTGCAGCAGTGGTGGGCAGCAGCAGGAGGCCCCATTCGCTAAAGTGGTGCTTCAGGTTAAGAACAGTTTCAGGTTAAGAATAGACCTCCAGAACGAGTTAAGTTCTTAACCCGAGATACCACTGTAATAGGTGTGACCATCTTCACCACTTGTTCCTCCCATCCACTGTACTGTCTTTTGGAGTTCCTGAAGGTTGTCTTGAAATCATTCAGGTTTCTTCCACAGTTGTTGTCCAGATATAGTGTTGCAGCAATACACATAGCCTTCTGGGGGTAAAAAAAAATCCTCACATCCACTCCTTTGTTTCATCTGTTGATGTTTTTGTGCGCTCTCTCTTGCTCTTTCTCATCCTTTCCTTTATTTTCTTCCTGCTTTTTTGGTGCTGAGCTTTTAATTAAAATGAAATGTAACAAAAGGTAGATCGCCATTGTGTTTCTCTGGGTTAAAGGAGGAAGAAAATGTGTAAAAGGAAGTTGTCATCACTCATTTGTTGCCACCCAGGGCAGCACCCTGCCTCACATTCCTTCAGAAGCCACATGAAGTTGTTCTTCATTGTTAGTGATATGTAGTGGCATCTATTAAAAATCTATTGCCCTGTTTTCCATACAGATGCATAAATAAATAAGTAAGCAAATAGTTTTCATAATGGGTGCATTACTCTGTTAAATATATTGGTCCGTATGCACATTCCGGATGTCATTTTTCATTTAGCGTTTCTCCTATTTTATGAGAGTCCTCCCTACTGTGTTTTAGTGTTGCCTTAACTTTCTGTTTTAACTAGATTTTGTATCATTCATGCATCAATGATACAAATGCACTTTTGGAAGTAGACGGTAAACTGTGGGAATAAAAGATAATGAGAAGCAGAGCAGTAGGGAAGTAGAAGAATGGTTTTGAAGTACCCTTCTTAACATCCGTGAAGCCTTGCAGAATTCTCCCTGGTTCTTGTTACCACACTTCTGCATTTACAGAATGTTTCTGATGTTTATTTTTCCCTCCATCTCACTGAGTAGATTCAGTGAACTATCGTTTGGATCCAGACCAAGTTAATTCTCCACTACAGTTTCCATGGAAGTCAATGGGACTCAAGTTAGTAGTGGCTAAATTTTTACATTGATTTGAATGGGACCCTAAAGGTAACATACTTGGGCTGGCTTTAACTCAGTAAAATGCAACATGGCCCACAAGTTCTTCCTTTCTCATTCAACATTTGGCTTGAACTATCACACGGGTGGCGCTGTGGGTTAAACCACAGAGCCTAGGACTTGCCGATCAGAAGGTTGGCGGTTCAAATCCCCACGATGGGGTGAGCTCCCGTTGCTCGGTCCCTGCTCCTGCCAACCTAGCAGTTCGAAAGCACATCAAAGTGCAAGTAGATAAATAGGTACCACTCCGGTGGGAAGGTAAATGGCGTTTCCGTGCGCTGCTCAGGTTCACCAGAAGCAGCTTAGTCATGCTGGCCACATGACCCGGAAGCTGTACGCCGGTTCCCTCGGCCAATAAAGCGAGATGAGCGCCGCAACCCCAGAGTCAACCACGATTGGACCTAATGGTCAGGGGTCCCTTTACATTTACCTTTATGATTATGAAAGTATTTTAAGTTTCTTTACCTTTACCTGTCAATGGACTTCTGAACTGAATTCAATATTTGCTTGCAATTGGTTCTTCAATGGAGAACATGCAGACGGGCTAGCATGCCTGGGTAATATGTTGTCAGCTTAATTTGTATTTAATGTAGTTTATTTACATTAGAAGTGTTAAAGGAAGGGCTTGCACCTACATGTGCTTCACTTCTCACTGATGATGCTAACGGCAAGTAGGTGTTAATTGCTTGAAAAACAGGGACATCAAGAATAATCTGTGCTAGCATCACCCACATGGCTGACTCTCCTGTGCTGTAAAGAACACTGACCCAAAACAACAACAAAGCAAAAAGAAAATTTGCTTTGTTTCTTACATGGCAATTTTTGTTGATATATAGTACATGACTAAAACACTGCTCGCTCAAAAGAGTTTGGGGAAAATACAACCTCTCACATACGTTAATATGTATATTTATTTTTTGCTTCAAGTTAAGGTAATAAAAGGGACATGGGAGGGGCTGTGGGTTAAACCACAGAGCCTAGAACTTGCTGATCAGAAGGTCGGTGGTTCGAATCCCTGCGACAAGGTGAGCTCCCATTGCTTGGTCCCTGCTCCTGCCAACCTAGCAGTTCAAAGCATGTCAAAGTGCAAGTAGATAAATAGGTACCGCTCCGGCGGGAAGGTAAACAGTGTTTCCGTGCGCTGCTCTGGTTCGCCAGAAGCGGCTTAGTCATGCTGGTCACATGACCCGGAAGCTGTACGCCGGCTCCCTCGGCCAATAAAGCGAGATGAATGCCGCAACCCCAGAGTCGTCCATGACTGGACTGGTCAGGGGTCCCTTTACCTTTAAGGTAATAAAATTTGCAATTGCAGGCACCATTCTTTAGCCCAGGGGTCAGCAAACGTTTTCAGCAGGGGGCCAGTCCACTGTTCCTCAGACCTTGTGGGGGGGCCAGACTATATATTTTTTTTGGGGGGGGGAGAAATAAATGAATTCCTATACCCCATAATTAATCCAGGGATGCATTTTAAATAAAAACACACATTCTACTCATGTAAAAACACCAGATAGACCCCACAAATAACCCAGATGCATTTTATATAAAAGGACACATTCTACTCATGTAAAAAATGAAGCCTTGACAGCCATTCAAAACAAATACAATCCCCCCGAATACATCTTGGACCTGACCAACCACTGCCTAACCAACACGTACTTCATCCACAATGGACAAAGATACAAACAGATAGAAGGAGCACCTATGGGATCACCCCTCTCACCGGTCATCGCAAACCTGTACATGGAACACTTTGAAACCAATGCTTTAGACAAGTCAGAACACAAACCCAAACTTTGGCTCAGATATGTTGACGACACCTTTGTAATTTGGCCACACGGGAAGGAAAAACTGGATAGCTTCCTCACACATCTCAACAGCCTACACCCCAAAATACAATTCACTATGGAAATAGAAGCCAACAACCAACTTCCCTTCCTTGACGTCCTAATCTACAAAAAACCTGATGGCTCCCTAGGACACACTATCTACCGGAAAAAAACACACACCAACCGCTACTTACATGCACAATCACACCACCACCCTGCACAAATAAACTCCGTAGCCAAGACTCTCATCTCCAGAACCAAACGCCTGGCTGACAAAGACCACTTGACAACTGAGTTACAGAATCTCTCAAATGTGTTAATTGCCAATGGATACCAGCAAAACAGGGTTACGAAGCTAATCCAAAAAGAAACACCCCCCAAAAACCAAGACACAGAATAAAACAATGGCATGGCCCTCCTTCCTTATATCAAGGGCACTACAGATAAAATTAGCAAAATCCTCCATAAACACAATATCAAAACAGCCTTTTGCACCAACCAAAAAATAGCCAATATCCTCAGAAACCCCAAGGATAAAATCCAGTTGGAAAACCAAGGGGTCTATGAAATACCCTGCAAAGTCTGCCCAGCCACGTACATTGGACAAACAAACAGACGAATAAATGCACGTATCGCAGAACACAAGAATGCCGTCAAAAAAGAAGAAAAAACTTCCTCTCTTTTCCAACACATGAAAGAAACAGGACACGAAATTAATTTTGCAGATTCCAAATTGCTCTTTAACATGGAACATCACCACAAGAGAATAATCATGGAAGCCATCGAGATAGAGAAACACCCTCACAACATGAACAAGCGTGACGACACATCCCGCTTGCCAGACATCTGGAAATTAGCCCTCCCCACAAAAACTGACACCAGATCCAGAGGCACACAGAACGCTATCACCAATCAACCACACCAGACCCAAACCCAGACCCTCTCCACAGATAAATTACAGACACCATCCAGTAGCCAAACCATGGTGACACCTCCGGATGCTGCACCCCCCTGCAATCCCTACACAGATCTGGCTGACACAGGCCACAAAACCACAGCTCGCCCCTATACACGAAGCCAAGCCAGAGCACAACTAAGTGCAGTACAGCCATCTTCTCAGAAAAACTCTTCACAAAGTTCAAGAGGTCAAGACACAAAGACTTTAGCAACTAATCCACACCTAATGACCCACCTAAGTGGTACTCAGGATATCACTCAAGAAATCACTCAAGATATCCCTCAAGTAATTAAGGAACAAAAGAAGAAAAGGCACACTAGCCTGGGAACTTCCTCTCTGCCCAGAACATTGGAGGCTATACACCACACCCCCTCAACAGTATTTATAGGAACTCAAACACTGAGATCCTGCTCTGTTCCAGTAACAAGAAGCCGAAAGCACCAGCCTGAAGATGACGAGTGAGACCTCGTCGAAACGTCGCCTAGACACCCCAACTTTTACACGGGAAGACACCCGAGGACACCAAAACCTGCATTCCTGTACCCGTGAAAATCTACGAAAGCATATATATATATATATATATATATATATATATATATTTACTCGTGATTCAGAATTGTAAGTTTGTTTTATGCTCTTACTCATTTAGTCTTTTCATAATCTTATTTTGCCTTTTGTGGCTGTCTTTGAAGATGGTTTGGCAACTCCAGCTAGTGCAGAATTCACCGACTAGGATCAGATGATATGAAAATATAGCATTGACCCTGACCTACAGTGGTCTCCACTGCCAACTTACTTACTTATTAAATTTATACTCTATCTTGCTTCCCAAAGGAGTGCAGGGTGGAAATTGGTTTCCAGGCTCAATTCAGAGTGATGGTTTGACCTAAAATACCTTATGTGGCCTGAATGCCTCAGGGACTGTTGCTCACCTTGGGAAAATACCTGGACCCTGCAATTATCACCAGAGGTCCTTCCCTAACTTCCAAGAAATGTACATAGGATGACAATGCAAGAATGGGCTTTTTTTAGTGACTCTTCCCTGTTTGTAGAATGCTCTCCCCATGGAAATATGCTTAGAGCCTTCACTGTTTCAAATGCCAAGCTAGGATTTTCATTGATTAATTGGGATCATCCTGTAATATGAATTCTGGCCTATAGGTGGTAGTCAATTTTTGGTAGGGTGGTGTTATAGTTGGCTAAGCGTTTTCAGATAAAAATCTGCCTTTACTTACATACTTACCTGGCAGGGGAGACACCTTGATCAAAAATCTGCCTTTACTTTTCTTGATGCATTTCTTTTAAAATGTTTACAAGCTTTGATGTATTTGATGGCTATGTAAGTTGCTTTAAGAAATTTGTCGAGGAACGAAATGGATAAATGAAAATAATGTTAGCAGTAATATGATATGGAAATTATTTTCATTCTAATATTTTATTTCAATATATACTATAAGAGGGACTTTAAAAAACGAAACAAATGGAGCATGTGATTTTCCCATTACATTTGGCATTTTAAGTTTACAATATAGTTTTATTTTTGCCTGGGTTAACTTTTATTTTTTTGTTTATTAATAGTTCTTTTTAATTGAATTTTTCAAAAAGAAACAATCTCAGCCAAACAATACAAAATAAAAATAAATAAATGAAATTATGAAACTTATTATTTATTTTTTGCCAATTAATTTTTATTAAGTAATAAATCAAAATAATGTGTACATTTAAGGGAGACGGGGAAATGCTACAATCCTCCCCCCCCCCCATGGGCCATGACTAAGATACAAATAAAGGAATCTGAATCTGTTAGGATTTATGGCTGCTGTAGTTTGCATTTATTCTGGAGGAGTTTTGGTCCACTGCACATTGCTCAAGGTGCATGGATAAATAAAGGGATATAACAACAACAACAACAACAACAACAACAACAACAACAACAACAACAACAACAACAGTTCCAGGCTGCAAAGGGCCTGACATTCAGGTTGAGAATTTTGCAAACTCTGCTAACCCAGAAAAAGTGCTTCAGGTTAAGAACTTTGCTTCAGGATGAGAACAGAAATCGTGCTCTGGCGGTGCGGCAGCAGCAGGAGGCCACATTAGCTAAAGTGGTGCTTCAGGTTAAGAACAGTTTCAGGTTAAGTACGGACCTCTGGAACGAATTAAGTACTTAACCTGAGGTACCACTGTATTTCTAAACTTACTCTACTCATAAGAGTGTTGTGAGGCTGAAAAGGGAGGAGGAGACATGTTGCCCTGGGATTGAATTATATAAACCTCATTTTCCCTACAAAGGCTCTTGTTCCTTGTCTTGCACACTTCTTTTGGTGGAGTGTGTTGGGGGAAATGGAGCTCCATTGAGAATTAGCTGTGTGTCACATGGTGTTTTCTCTTGACAAAGTCAGGTCCAAAATAACCAAAAGAAATAAACTCAGGCTCCTATCGAGCCCCGGCTAAATGTGACGCTGTTTCTCATACCCTGTTAATGTATGGAACGGTGTTAAGGAGATGACTGCCTTTCAGAGGCAGCTGTTTGTCACTCAGAAATGGGCCGCAACTTTGATTTGAACGTCTATAATATGGGGCCAGCAAAGTTTATTGAAAATAAACAATGGCATTTCGCATAAAATATTGATGGCAGTTGTTCCACAGAGAAGGAAAAAACCCCCAGAAGGAAATCAATTTCTCTTCATTTGAAGAGTTACCTAGAGACATGCCACTAGAAATTATTGCCTCTCTTCTCTTACCTGATTCTGTCTAACAGATTTACGGATGGCAGTTGTCAGAACTGCTCAAATGCCTCCTTTCTTCTTTAGTTCACTTGAGGCAGTCTGAGAAGTGGGAGAAATCTTTCCCCGCTTGATTTCATCCACTGTCATTTTGGGCATTTGGATTTCGGCTACCGAAAGCTGGCCCTTGGTGTTGGGTAGCATAACCATAAACCCCATTTTTCAGTCCCAATTCAAACAGGTGCTACTACCTGCCATCCAGCATGGTACCGTCTGAGCAAGAAATGCATCACATGACTGTTCTCATCATGCATTTCATCTCTGCTGCACACTAAATGTGAAAAATGTATTTTCTTCATGTTAGAGACTTTTTTTTATAGATGTGAATTTTTTTTTAAAAAAACTAGACCAATGTTGAAGAAACATGATATCTCTCTTAAGATATTAAAAAGATTTGAAGCAGGTCATGGAATCATATGCAATTCCCCACCATTGCCTTTTTCCTCCTGGTTTGAGAATCCCTCTAGTCATCTGCAGGTAGGAGGTGTGCTCAGTCCTCCCTTGATCTCTCTTAATCGAAGCTAAGAGATTGTACCTTTGCAGCTGCACCAGCACACTGTATCTATTATTACAGCTGCTTCATATACTGTACATCCCACAGCTCTTCCCACTTTCATGGCTGTTCCAGCAAACCAAATGTGAAGATCCATGACACCCAGGGATGTAGGTGAACCTCATAATTTCCTGGTTAGGAATACAAGCCTCAACTATTTGTACTTCTTACATCCAATATGAGATTATTGCAATCCCCAGATTTCTTCTCTGGCTCATATGTCATCCAAGGTTGGAGACTTGCCCATCAACTTACCTGCACATTCACCCTTACCTGGTGGCTGGAATACTGCAGCAACCCAAGTGCCATGAAGGAAGAAGGGACTTCTACTGTTTTTTTTCTCCTTTTCTGTTGCTAATTCTTCACTGTAACCTTTTGGGGGCTTTCCATGTAAAACAAAACAGAAGTCCCAGATTTTCTTCTAGACTCATACCATAGTCTGCAATGCTACAGTATCTTGGGTTCTGAAAGATTAGGAAAATGTGTTCCAAGACAAGACCTCATGATTTGATCTAATACTTCAGAAGCTAAGCTCCCTTGTCAGTTTCTATTAATGCTAGATCTAATTTTCCTGTCAATATAACTATTC
Organism: Podarcis melisellensis; assembly: GCF_964234715.1. Classification (NCBI taxonomy): domain Eukaryota; kingdom Metazoa; phylum Chordata; class Lepidosauria; order Squamata; family Lacertidae; genus Podarcis; species Podarcis melisellensis. The sequence continues at coordinate 25,593,982 of NC_138531.1, read as the reverse complement.
CCTTGATTGCTTTTATAAACATGTTACATATTGATTGGCGATAGCAGGAGTCATCTCCGAAAACCCTGACATTTTCTTTTAACAAGGCATCTCTCTATGTATTTGGCTTGTTCTTTTATTTTCTGTGCTTGTAACAGCACTAGTATACCTATTAGAACAGTATTTTTGGGGGGTGGGGAGGGGAATAGAAGCAATCCAGTAATTATGTTCACAAAAACATAAGACACACAATATTCTCTTCCAAAGTCACCCCTGTCTAAACTAGTAAAATGTTATCCCTGCACCCTCCTCCCAAACATATTGTAGTGGCATAGAAAGTTGTGGCTTTTTCTTCTTCCCTTTTTTTTGCAGTGCTGTAAAAAATATTCCAATGGGTATCCAAAGCAAGCATCTACTGCTAAGCAGCTGTGATCTGGCACCATGTGCTGTCAGAAGCCTTACCTGAATTGACAATTATGTTTGTAATAATAATACCAGTTTCAGAAGACGGCGTTTTCTCTGAAATTGTGTGGATCCTGTCTGCGTGGTGTCCAAGAGAGCCACCTTTAATCTCGAAACACTGGCTTCAATTGAAGAAGACAGCAGAAGACAAACACACCAGGAAACCAAATCAGCCTGGGTTGACACTGGCCCATTAAAGGTGTTAAAAGATAAGTCATGTCCCATTCTGAAGGACCGAGTGCTGCTGGATAACAAAAGGAGGCAGCGCTCAGCTTTGGCACTTGGAGACAAAGGCTTGACAAGATGCTGTCACCTCTCCATATACCTTTCCATATACAGTGGTACCTCAGGTTACATACACTTCAGGTTACAGACTCCGCTAACCCAGAAATAGTACCTCGGGTTAAGAACTTTGCTTCAGGATGAGAACAGAAATTGTGCTCCGGCGGCGCGGCAGCAGTGGGAGGCCCCATTAGCTAAAGTGGTGCTTCAGGTTGAGAACAGTTTCAGGTTAAGTACGGACCTCCAGAACGAATTAAGTACTTAACCCGAGGTACCACTGTACCTCCACTTTTTTTGAAGCAGAGAAGCACCTTGTATGTTTAAGGCAGGGGTTGGGGAGGCAGAAGCAATCCCTCTCCCCCCCCCCCGAGGATTCAGCAGCTCAGAATCTCAAGTCTGAATGCTTTCAGGTATTTACTTCTAGGCACCAGTGGCTCACGAAGGGGAGGGGGGTGCAGTGGCATCTTCCTGGTGGCAGCTGCATTGTGCTTGCCAGGACAGGGATGTGGTGAGGCAATGCCAAGGTCAGGGAAGGTCTAATGCAGCCCTGCAGGTGTGGCATCTCCACCACTGCCAACCTTGAGCTTCCTTGACTTCGCCGCCTGGCAAATGTTTCCTAATTTCTTGGTCTGTAATATTGGGGAAATACAACCCAGGCTTACCTTTCTCCCTGGAATTAATGGGACTTGAACATGCTTGTCTTTGGCTAGATTGTGTTTATTATTACTTTGCTAGCTATTAATAAAGGAAGCCCCCTCCCCCTTCTGCAATCTTCACTTAACCCCGGTTACTTCCTCTGCCCTTCGGCAATTTATTTATTGCACTCACAGACTGCCTTTTGTCTCATTGCGACCCCAAAGTGGTTTCCGATACTCAAGCAGCGTATTAAAATTCATAAAACACAATTAAAAGTATCACAATTTCATTTGGAGTGACGGTAATGGCGCTGCAACATGGAATGGTGGATCTTGTCTGTTACCTATACTTTGCGTTCCCAAGATGTAGAGCCTATTGTTGCTTCTGTGCTGAGCGGAGAGGTCATGCTTTACTCCTGCTCTCAAAAAAGAGCTGAATATCTCTCCTTTGACTTCAGTGTGACTTCTGCATGGGAACAGTGTCCTGGATAAGATCTTTCATCTGAAACTTTTCCCTCTGCCTTTTGTTCTCTGTGATATTTCTTCACTTCAAATCTCACTTTAATGCTTACCTTAGCCTATGCTAGACTGTGAAACTCCGCTTTTAATTTTGATATTGGAGTTGCAAGAGAAAATGCTGTGATAGATTTTTTATATTTTTTTTAAAGCTGCACAGTTGGAAAAGAACATAAGCCAAGCATACGTCAAGGATATTGGTGCAAAAGCTCAACATTTTTTTTTTAAAGAGTCTATTCTAAATATACAATATAAAATATGTACAGGCGGTGACAAATTTAGGCACGTCTAATTTACATGTGATCCACCATGCATTGGTCCTTTTGGACCCGGAAAAAGTCAGAATGCAGGCGAGACACACTGATAACATTCGAGAGCTGGGAATAGAACCCCCCCCCCCACAAAGGTGTCACCACCTGTACGGGTTTGAGAAGAGGAAAAAGGAATACAAATTATCATTTCACGAGTTCATGCTTTTAGAACTGAAACAGAACCAAAGGCAGAAACACAGTACCATTGTTAAGTTGTGGGTGAACATATCAGACAACACATCGATTCTTCAAACAGCTCTTGTTTATTCACAGGCCAGGACAGAACTGAACTGAAGGGTTCAGTCAGCCTGCTTATATAGAGCTCCAGTACAACGTAACTGTAACAATTTTCTAAAACTATCCAATCACTGAACGTCACTTTCGATCCCTTATTTGCATAACTATCTACAGTATCCCCCTGCTGGCCCAGGGTGAGAACTTCAGTACATAACACCCATAATGCCCCTAGTGTTGGCTATCCTGTACTATGGATATAGTTTCAAAATAACACAGGAAAACTCAGAGGTCATTTCTCCTCTGGTCACTGCTGTGGATGCACAGCCTGTCTGCCTTCAGGCTCTGTGGTTGTCTACAAGGAATTCCCATGCATCAGGGTTAATGTTGCCAGCCTTCATGTCACATTTGCAGACATCTTTATAACACAGGCCCGGTGTCTGAAGCCAGCTCCTCATAAAGCACATCCTTGGGGATCCTGTCACCTTCCATTCTATGTACATGACCAAGCCAGTGTAGATGTCGTTGACCAAGCCAGATGACCAAGCCAGATGAGACAGAAGTGCAAGCTCTGTCATGCCATGGGATGTCCACAATCTTCCACCTTCTCGACTGTTGGGCCCACTATTGGTCTCATCCTCTCAATCTACTGGAGGGAGTAACAAGTCCCTATCTCACCGACAGTTTAAGACCCACCAGCTACCCTAACCTGGTTTAACTGGCCAGTTGAGGCCATTTCATGGGGTGTGGTTGCTGTCACATGACAGTTTCTAGGAGCTATGGGTGAGACCCGAGTACAGAGTGGGGACCAAAGGTGGACAACTACCCTAGAAGGAGCCCTCTCCTTCCATGCCCCATACAGCCCTGTTCCTTCACTAGAAGGATCAATTTGAATAGGTCTCAGAAGGTAGAAAGTTTAAAAATCATTGCTCTGCTCTGTTTGCAGCAGGTGATGGAAGAGCTCTGCTGCTAGGAGTATTTGTGGGATCAATATGAAGTCTCGTTGACTTTGAAACTAATTCCCAAATCAGGGTACTTCCATGCACAGTCCTCTCTATGTGTGCAATATAAATACGCCCTTGCTTTTCATTTGCAGAGCGCATTTCGTACTCTACATCTACCCTCAAGGTTGTGCTTCTGCAGCAGGGACACAATGCCACAATATTTTATTCTTTCCCTGGATAGCACATTCATTGCTATTAGAATCTAAATGTCTCCAGTTACTGCAGTTTCTGTTACTCTGTGATGGTCTGACCTCAAAATTCTCCTATTGTATGGTAGGGCGTTTGACGGTATCTCTAGAGTCTCTCTTTCCCTCTCTCTCCCCTTAACTACCACTTCCAGAAATATTGCACTGTTGGAAAAGAAGCCTCCAGATTCACTCTTATCCACATTTTGGCACCAAGGAACCCATTTGTCTTTATTTTGTCAAAGGCGTACTATTTTTACACTGTGAAACGACGTTTCCCTTGTTGTCACAAATTAGTGACTGAATATTTTGACGGTGTGTCACTTCTCAAGGTGTTTCGAGCTTTAAGAAACTTGAGCACTTCAAAAGCACTTGAGGCTCTGATGGAAGTGCCTGCAAGCAAGCTGAAAAAATGCAGTAATGAAGCATTCCCCCTTAAATCTAGATGTAAATCATTAGCTTTGATCAAAGGGACACACTAATGGAATTGGCCAGGGCCTTGCAATATCCTCCTAGCAGACATAGTTCAAGCTTCTGTCAATTCCTCTACTGATGTGACTAATTTATGACCTTTTTTTGCCTGAGAAACAAGATAGAATCCTATCCCTTCCTTCCCCGCTGCTTTTGTCATTGTGCTGCTGCACTTCAACCCATATATGCCCGCTTGGCCATTTTGATTTGTGGAGCCAGCACTGCTACAGGTGTTACGTCATTCCACACTTGTATGAAATTGACCCCTTGGTGTGGCAGCACCTATGCTATGGAATTTCTACACCTTGACATCAGGTAGACACTGTACTCACAGCTGAAAATATTTTATTTAGGCAAGCCTTTCCAGATATGTAGAAGATTCAGGTAGGCAGCCGTGTTCATCTGATGCAGTCAAAATATATATTGTCCAGCAGCACTTTAGAGACCAACAAAGTTTGTTCTTGGTATAAGCCTCCATGGAAGAAGTGTGCATGTGCATGAAAGCTTGGGTGACCTTGGGCTAGTCACACTTCTTTGAAGTCTCTCAGCCTCACTCACCTCACAGAGTGTTTGTTGTGGGGGAGGAAGGGAAAGGAGAATGTTAGCCGCTTTGAGACTCCTTAAAGGGAGTGAACGGCGGGATAGCAAATCCAAAACTCTTCTTCTTATACCAAGAACAAACTTAGTTGGTCTTTAAGGTGCTACTGGACTATATATATATATATATATATGCAGGTTTTGGTGTCCTCGGGTGTCTTCCCGTGTAAAAGTTGGGGTGTCTAGGCGACGTTTCGACGAGGTCTCACTCGTCATCTTCAGGCTGGTGCTTTCGGCTTCTTGTTACTGGAACAGAGCAGGATCTCAGTGTTTGAGTTCCTATAAATACTGTTGAGGGGGTGTGGTGTATAGCCTCCAATGTTCTGGGCAGAGAGGAAGTTCCCAGGCTAGTGTGCCTTTTCTTCTTTTGTTCCTTAATTACTTGAGGGATATCTTGAGTGATTTCTTGAGTGATATCCTGAGTACCACTTAGGTGGGTCATTAGGTGTGGATTAGTTGCTAAAGTCTTTGTGTCTTGACCTCTTGAACTTTGTGAAGAGTTTTTCTGAGAAGATGGCTGTACTGCACTTAGTTGTGCTCTGGCTTGGCTTCGTGTATAGGGGCGAGCTGTGGTTTTGTGGCCTGTGTCAGCCAGATCTGTGTAGGGATTGCAGGGGGGTGCAGCATCCGGAGGTGCCACCATGGTTTGGCTACTGGATGGTGTCTGTAATTTATCTGTGGAGAGGGTCTGAGTTTGGGTCTGGTGTGGTTGATTGGTGATGGCGTTCTGTGTGCCTCTGGATCTGGTGTCAGTTTTTGTGGGGAGGGCTAATTTCCAGATGTCTGGCAAGCGGGATGTGTCGTCACGCTTGTTCATGTTGTGAGGGTGTTTCTCTATCTCGATGGCTTCCATGATTATTCTCTTGTGGTGATGTTCCATGTTAAAGAGCAATTTGGAATCTGCAAAATTAATTTTGTGTCCTGTTTCTTTCATGTGTTGGAAAAGAGAGGAAGTTTTTTCTTCTTTTTTGACGGCATTCTTGTGTTCTGCGATACGTGCATTTATTCGTCTGTTTGTTTGTCCAATGTACGTGGCTGGGCAGACTTTGCAGGGTATTTCATAGACCCCTTGGTTTTCCAACTGGATTTTATCCTTGGGGTTTCTGAGGATATTGGCTATTTTTTGGTTGGTGCAAAAGGCTGTTTTGATATTGTGTTTATGGAGGATTTTGCTAATTTTATCTGTAGTGCCCTTGATATAAGGAAGGAGGGCCATGCCATTGTTTTCTTCTGTGTCTTGGTTTTTGGGGGGTGTTTCTTTTTGGATTAGCTTCGTAACCTTGTTTTGCTGGTATCCATTGGCAATTAACACATTCATCCACAATGGACAAAGATACAAACAGATAGAAGGAGCACCTATGGGATCACCCCTCTCACCGGTCATCGCAAACCTGTACATGGAACACTTTGAAACCAATGCTTTAGACAAGTCAGAACACAAACCCAAACTTTGGCTCAGATATGTTGACGACACCTTTGTAATTTGGCCACACGGGAAGGAAAAACTGGATAGCTTCCTCACACATCTCAACAGCCTACACCCCAAAATACAATTCACTATGGAAATAGAAGCCAACAACCAACTTCCCTTCCTTGACGTCCTAATCTACAAAAAACCTGATGGCTCCCTAGGACACACTATCTACCGGAAAAAAACACACACCAACCGCTACTTACATGCACAATCACACCACCACCCTGCACAAATAAACTCCGTAGCCAAGACTCTCATCTCCAGAACCAAACGCCTGGCTGACAAAGACCACTTGACAACTGAGTTACAGAATCTCTCAAATGTGTTAATTGCCAATGGATACCAGCAAAACAAGGTTACGAAGCTAATCCAAAAAGAAACACCCCCCAAAAACCAAGACACAGAAGAAAACAATGGCATGGCCCTCCTTCCTTATATCAAGGGCACTACAGATAAAATTAGCAAAATCCTCCATAAACACAATATCAAAACAGCCTTTTGCACCAACCAAAAAATAGCCAATATCCTCAGAAACCCCAAGGATAAAATCCAGTTGGAAAACCAAGGGGTCTATGAAATACCCTGCAAAGTCTGCCCAGCCACGTACATTGGACAAACAAACAGACGAATAAATGCACGTATCGCAGAACACAAGAATGCCGTCAAAAAAGAAGAAAAAACTTCCTCTCTTTTCCAACACATGAAAGAAACAGGACACGAAATTAATTTTGCAGATTCCAAATTGCTCTTTAACATGGAACATCACCACAAGAGAATAATCATGGAAGCCATCGAGATAGAGAAACACCCTCACAACATGAACAAGCGTGACGACACATCCCGCTTGCCAGACATCTGGAAATTAGCCCTCCCCACAAAAACTGACACCAGATCCAGAGGCACACAGAACGCCATCACCAATCAACCACACCAGACCCAAACCCAGACCCTCTCCACAGATAAATTACAGACACCATCCAGTAGCCAAACCATGGTGGCACCTCCGGATGCTGCACCCCCCTGCAATCCCTACACAGATCTGGCTGACACAGGCCACAAAACCACAGCTCGCCCCTATACACGAAGCCAAGCCAGAGCACAACTAAGTGCAGTACAGCCATCTTCTCAGAAAAACTCTTCACAAAGTTCAAGAGGTCAAGACACAAAGACTTTAGCAACTAATCCACACCTAATGACCCACCTAAGTGGTACTCAGGATATCACTCAAGAAATCACTCAAGATATCCCTCAAGTAATTAAGGAACAAAAGAAGAAAAGGCACACTAGCCTGGGAACTTCCTCTCTGCCCAGAACATTGGAGGCTATACACCACACCCCCTCAACAGTATTTATAGGAACTCAAACACTGAGATCCTGCTCTGTTCCAGTAACAAGAAGCCGAAAGCACCAGCCTGAAGATGACGAGTGAGACCTCGTCGAAACGTCGCCTAGACACCCCAACTTTTACACGGGAAGACACCCGAGGACACCAAAACCTGCATTCCTGTACCCGTGAAAATCTACGAAAGCATATATATATATATATATATATATATATATATATATATATATATATATATATATTCAGATATGCAGGTTCTATGTGTTTTATCTCTCTGTTATTGATCTCAATTTATCTCATGAATCCTTTTATATACCTCCTTTTCATGTTTTGCCTTTATTTTTTGTAAGCTGCTTAAAGGTGTTTTTTTAAAAAAAAACAACAACAATAACCACTGGTAAATAAAGTTTGTGAAACAAAATGAATAAGCCCTGACATAGACCCATTAACATTATAGTAGCTTGAGCAGGAGATTTACTGATGTGGGGGGTCTTCCTCCACTCCTTTGGAAGAAGAGTTTTCTCTCTCTCTCTTTTTCTTCTTTTTACAGAGCATACATGGTTAAACAAGATCACGCTCCATTACTTTTGAACCTTGCACCAGTGTCCAGGGATTCCACCAGCACTCTGCACTTTTCTAGCATTTGTGCGTCATAGCAACACCTGTAGTTTCTGTAGTAGCATAAATACAGTAGCAATAGGATTAACATGCATTTAATGCTTCAGAGTTCACATATTATCTCAGCCATCTGAGCCATCATACAGCCTTTGAACTAAAGCCCAGCAAACTGCACCTGGCTTCAACCCCTCTACACTTGGGCATTCCTAGAGGAAAGAGAATGAGAAGGAGCACACATCTAGGCTGTGGAAGATCAACCATCATAGCTCAGCAGCTCAATGAAGGGCCATCTGCTGCTCCCAGCTGGTCCTTCTCTTCTCTTCTCTTCTCTTCTCTTCTCTTCTCTTCTCTTCTCTTCTCTTCTCTTCTCTTCTCTTCTCTTCTCTTCTCTTCGGCAGTCCTGGGAGGAGCAGAGGCTATACCAAAGCAATGCCATGTGTTGGGAATAACCCAATTGTTACGGAATCATATTATTTTATAGAGTGGCTGGGACAGCCCAGCATGATGGGCAAGGTATAAATAATAAAATTATCATTATTGTTATTGCATGCAAGCTGCATTGGGGGCCACTCTGTATTGGGATAGAAAGCAGATAGAGGGTTAATCAGTTGCTCATTCCATTTGTGCTTTTCTGCTGGAACCAAAAACTCCTATTGCACATTTGCCTTCCCTCTCTACTTCATAGTACTTGGTCAATAGAAAGTGAGAGTGGCTGGGTTCACCCCCTGAGCTGTGCTAGGGTGACTGTGTGAGGCATACTATGGAATTTAGTTCTCTACATGGCAATCAGGCTGACTCTGAGAGGTAAACAAACAGACAGTGGAACCTGGCCCAGACAAAAACGGAAACTGCAAGCTATTGTTTCCTCCAGCCACTCAATAAAGCGCCTGTAAAATAAGAGGCAGGGTTGAGGCCAGCAGTATGGACGAATTGTTTTGAACAGTGATTCATTCACAAGGCCATTTTGAATGTATGTGTAAGCTTCCGCATGAAAATCCATCGGTCATAAGTGCAACTGCTTAAGTGACGCTAAATTCAAATGTAAGCATTTTAAAACTTTGTTCGCTTTCCCCCTACCATTTCCTGGAAAGGGAAGGTGGCAGGCAGAAGACATTTGACTTTCTGCCTACGCCTCTTTAAAGCAAAGGATTCTCTTTCACGGGGCAATATACACTGGTGATAAGTCTTCAGCCGTCGAAAGCAGCTCGCCCATGCTGACGTGTCAGCTCATTCTGTAAGTCTCTTTATCCCATTCTCTGTCTCTAGTGAGTCATCTTCTACATGGCTATTACAAGTTCAATGCATCTCAGTCAGTTACTGCTTTGTCCTTTATGCACTCTCCAATCGTATTGCATGACAAACTTGTGAAGATGCGCCATTTCTTTTCATAGATACTTGCTGATAGCAGTTTTCCTAGAAGCAGAGAATTTTAGAGGAAATATATAGAGATACCGAGTGATATTTAATGCTATTCATACTCAGAATATTATAGACCCATTGACTACACTTGAGCCCATTGACTTCAATGGGTTTACTCTTATGTATGACTTAATTGGCTATTACTCACTGGATTCCTTATTTGCAAATTTGACTTCTTTTTTACCCTTTTCTTCCATGGTACCAAAAGATGCCACGATTTAATAAGTTTCTGCTGTCATGGTTCTATGTAGGTTATCACTCAGTGCTTATTCATTTTAAATGAAAACCTTTTATGAAAAGAAAACCGATAGTGCTCTTTTAAACTGTTGTCTTGTTTGACAAAACTATTATTTCTTATCAGAGCTTCCTTTCCTTCCTTCATTCTTTCTGACACACACACACACACACACACACACACAGTATTTACAAGACATCACTGTCTGTATTCAGTTTGTTCATGAAAAAAGGAGCATTGGTGACCTTACTTTGCACAGCATGAACCTTGCACATATATATATGCAAAATGTTGTAGTCTTCTGAAGATCAATATCTTTGTGTCTGTAGGAACACAGCATTCAGTATCTGCCACACAGAGGCTGCAATCTGAAACATTAGGGGTTGTCACCCATTTTGGACCAGGGGGCACATTTTGGATTTTAACATAGCGTATAACGTCCAACATTTCTCTGATGAAAATAGGGACATCCCAGTCCATAATGATAATTTTGCAATTTATACCCCACACATTTTACTGGGTTGCCCCAGCCACTCTGGGCAGCTTCCAACATATATAAAAACATAATAAAACATTAAACATATTAAAAAACCCAAACACCTTACCTGTACAGGATTGCCTTCAGATGGCTTGGGGGTTGGATAACTCCATACCCTCCAACATTTCTCCAATGAAAATAGGGACATCCTAAGGAAAAGTGGGACATTCTAGGATCAAATCAGAAACCGGGACAGCTTCTTTAAATTAGGGATGTCCATGGAAAATAGGGACACTTGGAGGATCTGCATATCGCCAAAGGTGACAGTCACAAAATGGCAGCCATGGGAGGCATGGCATAACACAAAAGTAGAGAGGGTACAGTCACTGCTGCCACTCACACTCATATCCAGCTGGTCCTGATTGCGAAGATACAGCTGTTAAAGAAACAAGATCCTTGTATTCCCCAATGCCAGTTCTAAACCAAAACCTAGGCAACCGTCCCTGCACCCACTTACCAGGGAGTAAGTACCATTAAAAACAACATAAAAAGTGTAGTTGCATTTCAGATTTGGGGCTCAGGAGGAAACCCACAGCCCAAGCCACAGCCTAGGCCAACTCTGGTTAAGGAACTAGTCCTCAAAATGTCCGCAGCGGCCTCAAGTCTTCACTCTACCACACAAATCAACCTAAAGATAACTGAGATGATGGTATATTTAACTTTTTAAACCTTTTAACCCAATGACTTTTTACAAAACTGCGGAGAGTTCTGAATAAACAATAATAAAACAATTGGCTGCCACATGTAATCTTTTTCTGCTTAAGATGTTTTCTGTTCCTTTATAATAAAGCTCACAAGCCTGGGTAACAAAAGGGGGGAAAAAAGATTTAATACGTTGAGTGCAATCAACCATCACAAAAGTAATATGCTTCAGAAATCTTCAAGTGAGATCTTCCCACAAAAATACAAAACTTTCATTATAAAACTGGAAACGCTCTTGTGTTTGCTAGGTCTGCCACATTATTAAATGCTTGTGATTGTTTGTGACAAAGGTTATGACCAGGAACTCCAATGCAGATCTGCAATGGAATTAACCATATCGGACAACAACTTAGCAACATGGGTGGAATCAGGCCTGTGCAGAGGTAGTGAAGCCCTGGGTACACTTGCCACAGGCCTCAGAAGGCTAAACTGGCCAGGCCCCTCACCCCCAAGGACCGGCTGGTTTTTGTTTGAGTTTGTACCTTCATTCTAACAAGACTTCTATCCCAACTCTCGAACATCAGACAAGCTGTGGACAGGCCTGGGTGGAACTGTTAATCAGCTTTTAGAGGACCTGTGGTATGATGATAACGATGATGTACTCACAGAATGAACCTTGATGTGTTGGGATTGGGCCGGGAGTCTACATATTCTACCATTCTAGACAAACTTGAGTCTCCAGCTGCTTTCAGACTGACCACTAGGGATGGTGGGAGTTACAGTGCAAAAAAAAGAAAGATGGAGACCTATGTTTGGGAAGCCCTGCTCTAGCCATTTAAAAAAAAAGAGTCAAAAGCTTTTTAAATATATCTCAAGATATTTGGAACTCACTTTTCGTGCCAAATGTCACATTTGTGCTCAATAATATCCGCTGCTATATACAGGAAATAAACACAGGTGACTAACTGAATTAGTACCAAAAAAATAAATAAATAAAAATCACCCCACTGCTTTATCACGCTGATATACTGCTTTCCAAAGTAGAGACAGAACATATTTAGCACGTTGGCTCCATTGTACACAGGCTTAAGACTGCAAGGATTCTGGCATATCTGACTGCTTAGAAAGCAGCTTGATAGATTGTCTCAAAGTGGCTTTGCATGTTGACACTGAGCGAGACTCTGTGGCTGCATTTCCAAAATTACCGGACCTGGCAGATACTCAAACCAATTTAGTTCAGGCTGGCGTAGCAATTCCTTTTCTTTCAGATCCATGATTGCTATTCTTTGAAACAATTGGAACCAAAAATACAGGCTACAAAGTCCAGCATGCGTTGGACACTGCACATATCATTTGGAAACAAAAGTCATTAGGTGGCTGCCAGTTGCTCGTTGAATGTAAACAATGCAAAATAAAAGCCAAAGAAGTAGAAGCTAAAAAGAGCTACTTTTTCAGTCTTTCACCAAAAATGTAAAGTGTCACTGTGGTCCAGCAGCTGGAAGATTTTGCTCTAATCTTATTTTCCTATTTGAAGTGCACACTTTTGCAAATACATTCTTTAATCATATTCATTATAAATGTGAAAGCTGCACTTGACATTTCCACTTCACTAAGCCAATGCTTAGTGCCAATGCAGACAAATTGAAAAGCTTCGTTACATCCCCCTTGTCTCAAGAGGGCTGTCGCGGGAACAGCAAACACGATTTGATTCACAGGAATGCTAATTGTGAAAATAACAGTTGTTGGGCTTTTGGTTGTTGTTGTTTTAAACAAAACCCAACACCACTAGCATTTAAACGCAATGAATAAAATTATCATCTTGTACATTATTCTACAGAAACCCCACAAATTTTCAAATTTTGCATCAGGCAACCTATTCACATCAAGAAACAAAATACCCATGTATATAACTCTGAAAGATTCTGGCATGATTTCATAAACTGCTAATATTTCCTATTCTACCCCAGACCAGGGTCTTAGTAGAGTGTCAGGGCTGGTGTCAGGATCAGGTCAGCAAAAACTGACATGATGTCAGGGAAGTTAACTATTTTTATTCAAAGAAATGAAACAGCTCAGGAGGCCAGGCCTAATGAGCACAGCAAGTCTTCCTGGTAGATCTTACCCCAATGAAGCAGTTGCAAGGGCTGAAGCTCTCTGCCTTCCCACAGCTGCCTAAGTCTCTTCCTCCCCTGGATGCTTCCCAAGCAATCTGAGGCTCCTTCGTCTTGCTTTCTATGCTCCACCCTCTTCATACCTCTTTGGGTTCTGGGAAATGGAGAGGAAGGGAGCTGCCCATCACAGGAGGGAGAGGCAGCCTGGTTTCCTCACCAGCCTGACTCATCACTTGCTCTTGGCACCCATCCTCACCCACCTCCGCTTCTGCCTCTGATTATGGATTGCTCTCTGCCACCGTTTCTTCCCACTCACTAAACCCCGCTGCCTCTTCCACTGCCAACACCTCCTCCCAGTCTGCTCCCTCTGACCACTCATCACTGTCCCATCACCAATCTCCTGGCTAAGAGCCTTCATCCTCTGGTTGGCATCTCCCACCCCTGCTTTGCATTTAGACTTTTAAAAATTAAAAAGTAAGCTGTGGGGTCACGAAACTAGCAAGGGACACAGAGCTGTGTGTTGTAGTTGTTGTTGTTGTTGCAATCCGGCTGTCCTGAGAGACATTGGAGTGTGCCTTCGAGAGCGGGGAGTCAAACCACTGTGTTAGCAGCATAGGCGTGATCTCCCTGGGATCCTGAGCTGCTCAGACGACAGATGTGGTTGGCCTCACAGATGTGGTTCAAAGGAAAGCAGAACTATACGTTTAGCTCCAGCTTGGCTACAGGAGTCGTGAGAAGGACATGTACAGTGTACCATCCAACTGTCTTAGGGACTCCACTCTGGATTTGTCTAGGGTTTACTTTTAAGCCTTTTCTTATCCTGAAGATACAAGGCAGTGGAGGTTTGGGATTGTAGTTTTTCCTTCTCCTAGATGGTGAGCCCCATCTGCTCCTCACTTATCCCCTCCCTCCCTCTATAATCTGAGCTAACAGGGAGAAAGCAAGTGGTCAGATGATATGTTAATATAATGAATGTAATTTACAGTTACCATGTTCCACCAAATAAAAAAAAGGTCCCAGGAACCATCAAAGCAATTACTGTTGTTGGGTTTCTTGGCCACACATTTAATGGTACTTGTTTCGATGTCACTACAAGCATCTACCATGTATTGCATAGAACTATGCAATGCATAGTAGATATTTCCGGCTGTCAACCTAAAAATCAACATTTCCCTTTGCGCTCATACTGGAGCTGATTACAGGTTATATAAATGCAAGTTTTATCATGACAGCAGAGCAGAACTGATACTGCATACTAATTTATTCATTAAAGTGTAAATGAGTAAATTATGATTGGGAGTGGGCGCACGGTTTGCTCCCACTATTGCTGTAAGCAATACATGTACAACCCAGGCTTGATGTCTCCTGAAAAGCCTGGTGGACCCCTTTAGTGCAGTTTGACTTGCCTTCACTGGAGCACTGAAAAAGCACCAGAATACAATCAGAAGCATCAGAGGGTTTGTTAGAAATGAGCCTGCTAAGTGAATAAGCCAGTGGGGCACCCTTCTCTGATTTGCATGGACTGTGATTCTTATAGGAATAGAATGTACCATATAGGAAATATAGAATGACAAACAGACTTTTGGGGTATTTCATAGAGGGTTTTGCTGATGTTGTTATTAACCCAATTGTCTGAGATGTTTTAAATTGTTTTCATTTGTTTTTAACTTGTGTGATATATATTTTTTTAATTCAGGGGTTTTGTTTCTGCATTGAAAGATACAGGATGTGCCTTGGAAGAGAGGAGCTGGGGAAGAACAGGGAACCTTCCCAATTGCAGTGGTTGAGGGTAGGGGAAGGCATGGGAGGTAGGGCGCATAGCATAGACAGTTAGTGACTTTGCTAGTTCTTCCTCCCATCTGGGGAATTGTGGTTGTCCTGTCAGCCAGCCCTTGGGTCTACAGCTGCTATCGCTGAATGCCATGTTGGCTGTGAATAGGACCTCCCTCATCCATTATCTGATTATGGATGAGGAGGCTGATCTGGTCTATATCAATGAGACCTGGGTGGGTGAGCAGACTGGAGTTCCCAGTAGTGATGTATGGAAGTGAGAGCTGGACCATAAAGAAGGCTGATTGCCGAAGAATTGATGCTTTTGAATTATGGTGCTGGAGGAGACTCTTGAGAGTCCCATGGACTGCAAGAAGATCAAACCGATCCATTCTTAAGGAAATCAGCCCTGAGTGCTCACTGGAAGGACAGATCGTGAAGCTGAGGCTCCAATACTTTGGCCACCTCATGAGAAGAGAAGACTCCCTGGAAAAGACCCTGATGTTGGGAAAGATGGAGGGCACAAGGAGAAGGGGACGACAGAGGACGAGATGGTTGGACAGTGTTCTCAAAGCTACCAGCATGAGTTTGACCAAACTGTGGGAGGCAGTGGAAGACAGGAATGCCTGGCATGCTCTGGTCCATGGGGTCACGAAGAGTCAGACATGACTAAATTACTAAACAACAAGAAGTCTTATCCTTACAACGATGAGATGCATTTGAACATTGCATATGTAGCAACCTGGCGAATATATGCACTGCATCCCATTTGTAGGATAACCACAGTGGGTAATATGGGCATGTCACAGGCTGGGTTCTTTTAAACAATTCATTTGTGCAAAGGTCAAATTATATCTCCGTTTTCAAATTTAAAAAAATATTTTGATATCAGAAAGGTACTTTACATGAAAATCAAATGTCAGGTAATGCTTTATAATTTTCAAGCATCAAAAGCTAATTTCTAAACATATTTTCAGGTGAGGTGATGAAAGATTGCTGGGTATCTTAATTGAAGTCAGAGCACTATCGGGTTGAGACATTTCCAAGTCCTTTAAATCAATTTCCCATTGTAAGTGCTAAATGCTGATGTATCAAAGGTAGTGAGACTGAACAGGAAGGCTGTGATCCTGGGAAGAGCCTACTGATATTTATATGTAAGCCTCATTGATTTCAGCTGAACTTATGTGTGATTCATTGTGTGTAGGATCACTGGCTGCTGCTTCTGGAGGGCATGTTTGGAAGGAACTATGCTTGCTTGACCCATTTTCTTCAGAGCAGCATGCAACAGGAAATTATTTTTGATATGGTGTATTGCAAGCAAAGAGAACTGAGAATTTAGTGATCTTTTGGACAGAACTGAATAGCAACTAGATTTTATGTTTATGTTGTTGCTTTTAATGGAAAACATCAGACCCTCTGCAAGTTTTCCTATTTTCCAAGGACAGTCCTGGATTTACAGAAGCCATCCCAGTTTCAGATTTGATCCTGGAATGTCCCTTTTTTCCTTAGGATGTCCCTATTTGCATTGGAGAAATGTCGAAGGGTATGGAGTTATGCAACCCCCGAGCCAAGGAGATAAGTAACTATACAACCTTCAGAAGACATTTGAAGGCAGCCCTGAATAGGGAAGTTTTTTTTTTTAAAATGTTTGATGTTTTATTATGCTTTTATGTTGGAAGTCACCCAGAGTGTCTGGGGCAACCCAGTCAGGTGGGTGCGGTATAAATAATAAAATTATTATTATTAGGAAATAGGACGTTCCTATTTTCATCAGAGAAATGTTGGAGAGTATGAGCTTGTGCTGTCCATGTATTTTTATTGGCCAGCAGGGTCAGACAAACTGAGCATAGTTGGCTGGGTGGTGACGGGGGGTTAGAGGACAGAGTTGTTTGGGTCGCAGGGCCTGCCTTAGATCCTAAGCTAGCCCACTGCCTGCCAGTAAGGTAGAGGGTACTTCCTTATTGCCAGTTTTGAAGTAAGATTCATCTGCCAATCTGGTCTTCTGATATACATGGAATGTGGTGGTGCATAGGCAGTATCTTGTCCTTTGCTTCAGGCAGCAAAATGTCTTGAGCTCACTCTCTTTGCCTGGAAGAAGTAGTGGTGCTTGGGGCCAGAACCCAGTTTGCATTAAGTGCCAAATTAAGTTGGCTGGCCTTGTCTACTCCTCACCTTGGATGGGGGAGGGGCCACCATCTGCTGCTCTGCCCAGGCAACAAAATGTCTTGGGCAGGTCTGAACTGTAGAATTTGGGGCATCACATCATGCTTTCTTTTCTGACACCCGACATCCCATTTTGCTCAACCTCCCGTCTGGAGAATTTGCAAGTTTGTTCACAACTTTGCGACATATTGGTTGGCCCTAATCAAAAAGCATCACCCTATTGTGGACTTCTGTATCTCTCCACCCCACGAACCAACACGAGTACCTTCACTTTTGCTGCTTAATGCAGCAAAAGGGCACTTGGCACCCACACACAGGAAGCACTCAAGTTCCATGGTTGCAGAATTTTATTGAACCACTGAGCCTCTTGGGCTTGCCGATCAGAAGGCTGGCAGTTTGAATCCGCACAACGGGATGAGCTCCTGTTGCTCTGTCCCAGCTCCTGCCTACCTAGCAGTTTGAAAGCACACCGGTGCAAGTAGATAAATAGGTACTACTGTGGCGGGAAGGTAAACAGCATTTCCGTGTGCTCTGGTTTCCGTCACGGTGGCCCATTGCACCAGAAGCTGTTTAGTCATGCTGGCCACATGACCCGAAAAGCTGTCTGTGGACAAACGCCAGCTCCCTCAGCCTGAAAGCGAGATGAGCACTGCAACCCCTTGGTCACCTTTGACTAGACTTAACCTTTCAGGGGCCCTTTACCTTTTTTTTACCTTAATTATCTTTCATATAGCTTCTGTGTAGTAACTATCTTTCAGCCTACATCAGTGAACTAGGACAGCTACATATGACATGCATGCTATATGGGAGGGGGGGGGAGTATAAAGCGAATTTGCTCGTTCAGGAAAGAACAGAGTGGGAAGCTCTAATAATTATTAGAATACTGTGTGAATGTTTGCATTTACTGTATTTTTTGCTCTATAATACTCACTTTTTCCCTCCTAAAAAGTAAGGGGAAATGTGTGTGCGTCCTATGGAGCGAATGCAGGCTGCGCAGCTACCCCAGAAGCCAGAACAGCATGAGGGATTGCTGCTTTCACTACGCAGGGATCCCTCTTGCTGTTCTGGCTTCTGAGATTCAGAATATTTTTTAAATTGTTTTCCTCCTCCAAAAACTAGGTGCCTCTTGTGGTCTGGTGCATCTTATAGAGCGAAAAATACGGTAAAATTATGCATTCTGTTCAATTAAGGTAGAGAATTTTAACTAGACGACTAGAATTATGAAAAGTGCTTTCCCTCTTTTCATCAAAGGTAGATAAAGGTACATTCCTTGAAAATAACCTTCTTTTCATTGGCAATGCAAACATTCTGCAGCAAACATCTGCAGTGCAGTTGAGAAACCCCTACTATTGATCCTGACCCTGGCATAGAAGGACCTCTTTTTCCGCAGCTGAAAGGTAATTTGAGTATTTGTGCTTACTTACTTTAGAACTTTCCCCCAGGGAAGCTCTAGTCTATCAATAGGAACTGCAGCTTTCCACATTGTGGAACAGGGTCAGCAGTGGCAAAATTTAGCTCTGTCTCTAGCTGGCTGGATTGTTATAGAAACAGTGAAGTTGGCCACAAATACTCAAGCAGCACAGTCCTAACCATGTCCACTCAGAAGTAAGTCCTACCGAATTCATTGTGGCTTGCTCTCAGGTGACTGGGTTTAGGATTGCTCTCTAAGTTATGTAAAAATTTGGACCAAGCCTGGAAGCGGCTTCTATCCATTTACATATAGAATAAATAGCTCTTCTATCATTTTATTGGGCAGTTCCCTTTATCTAGGCCATTTATGCTGTATGAAGGCTGCAATCCTTAGCATTCTTGCCTGGAAGTAAGCCCAATTGAACATAGAGAGCATGCTGTACTGTAAATCAATTAACATGAATTGGTTTTCTGTAGGTTATGTGGATAGATTTATGTAAACAGTATTACTAGAGATTTATAATGAAATATTAGTTTGTATGCAACAGTCCTGGGCCAAAAGGATACAGTTTTTGGTGCGGAGAGCTGGGGTGTTTTTTTTGGGGGGGGAGGGGGAGGATTTGAAGTGTATCTGTGATATAGTACAGTGGTACCTCCAGTTACAAACTTAATTCGTTCCGGAGGTCCGTTCTTAACCTGAAACTGTTCTTAACTAGAGGCGTGCTTTTACTAATGGGGCCTCTTGCTGCTGCGGTGCCGCCAGCACATGATTTCCGTTCTCATCCTGGGGCAAAGTTCTCAACTTGAGGTAACTCTTCCAGGTTAGCGGAGTTTGTAACCTGACGCGTTTGTAACTCGAGATACCACTGTAATAATTTTTGAAGTCTACAAGCTTCAGAAAGTTACTTTAACGTCCTATTGGTATATTACATTAGAAACAATATAAATAGCCAATGTGTTCCTTTACACTTCTAAAGTATTATTCATATATGGTGAAATCCAAGAATAAAATTAACCTATTCGTTCAGAGGATAATGGGCTTACTATTCATCTTGATCCATTAATATATGCCAGTAATCTACTCTTATTTAATTTCATACATAGTTTTTGCAGCAATAGTATGCTTTGTGAAGCATTAGAGATAATTGTCTGTCCTGTCATCAGCTAAATGGGAAAACCGGAGTACTGCTATACTAAAACGGATAAACTACATCAGAGTTTTAAAAAAAGGAAGCGAAAGATGTAATAACTTCTTAACTTTATCCAAATGTGATACTTTATTTATTTGCCAC
Organism: Podarcis melisellensis; assembly: GCF_964234715.1. Classification (NCBI taxonomy): domain Eukaryota; kingdom Metazoa; phylum Chordata; class Lepidosauria; order Squamata; family Lacertidae; genus Podarcis; species Podarcis melisellensis. The sequence goes on along the minus strand of NC_138531.1, from coordinate 25,574,292 downwards.
CAAAAGAAAGGCTGCAGTTCTATTTATGAGAAGCAAATATTTAACTTTTTTTTTTGCAATGATATCACTATCTTAAACAGATAGATAACCATGAAATGGATGCAGAGGTAAATTCAAGAAGAAAAGGTCAGGTTGATGAGATGTTGTAACAAAATCTAGGTAGATAAGAGGGAGAAGTGAGAATGTGTAAGAAAACTGTAAAGGAAGACAACTCTAATGAACAGGCAAGGGCAGTATCAAAAAAAGCAGCAGCAGCCGGTTGAGAAAAAGATGTATAAATCAATGTCTAAATGAAGACCTGTTGCTATTAAAACATATGTGTCTGGAAGAGTCTCTGGTTAGTCATGGCCTCTGTGTTTGATATTCTGTGCAGTGAATTTTGATTACAGTTCCCCTCTAGAGTTACTAAAAAGATGGGTGAGGTCAAGGAGTTGTTCTCTCTAAGGAGAGAATTATTACTGGGGCTTTAAATCTGCCAGGATTTTTTCTTTTCTTTTCTTTCAGACACTTTGCTATAAATTGGTCTTAAACCAACTCTGTATTCCTTGTGTGTTTGACTTCTGCCAGGTCTCTTAGCGGCAACTGCAGGCTTCCCAGAATCAGTATATTATGAAGAAACAGATGACCTACACAGTGTATAACGCATAAGCTTTAAACCAAGACATTCTTCCCACCTTGTATTTTCCTTCCATTTCCCATTGCTCTGCCAACAGCAGCCTTGGGGTTTCTAAGGAAATGCCCTAAATCCCAAAGTCTCATAAAATGTCCTAAATCTTATTAATGCTAAGTGGTCTTCAGTATTCTTGTCACCAGCTCTGAGCCTTCTCTCCTTCATTCCCCCCATTCTTGCCCAAATAGGACATCTTACATCTCACCACTCTGCATTCTCATTTCAGGAGTAGCCAACACTCATCTATGGGTCATGACTCCTTCCTACACACACTTTTATCCTGTGGTGACTGGTACTCTTTCAGGCTAGTAGGGCGGAAGCAGGAAGACCAAGAGAGGGAAGAGCTAATGTCAAGCAGAGCAGACAAATCCTGGTTTGGTCCCCATCCTCCCTCCCTGCTGAGTTCTACAAGGGACAACGCTGAGACTAAGGTGGAGGAATGCGTTTTAGCAGAAGGGGTGGAATGGGTGTTAATAGAAAGCAAGCAGCTGGGAGCTAGCTGAAGGTGGAGTGTGGTTGGTACCATTTACCCTAAGAGACCAGCCTCTACTACCTCCCTCCCTCTTTCTCTGCCCTTCCCAGAAATTAAAAGAGAAGCCAAGGGAGGAAAGTATTAACAGCACCAGACAGGGATAAAGAGGATAAGTAGTACCTTTGCAGCACTGCCATTGTGGATGTTGTGTAAAAAGGTCCTACTGTTCCCAGGCTTTCCCAGCATTTCCATGCCCCTGTATCCTTTTCTGTTTTTAATGTTGCAACCATTTTGTGTTGCGCCTCCCCCACCGCAGCCATTGTGTTGTGTTGTGCCCATAGCTGTCAACTTAAAGATTTGAAAATAAGGGACCAGCAGCCTCGAAAATAAGGGATCAGCAGCCAAAATAAGGGATTTTAGTCAACCAGCAGCCAAACGAAGCCTCAAGCAGTGGTTCCTACAGCACAGCAACCCGGCAAAAAGGATGCAGCAAGAAAAACCACTGTCACCTCTCCGCTGGGAAGGGCTGAGCAAAGGCGTGTCCCCAGGCAATGTGGCCAATTTGATCGGCACAAGGCATGCAAGCTCCACCCCAAGTCATTCTTAGACTCCTTATTGGGTGAGCAATGCAGCCAAGCAACACAGTTGGAGCCTCCCTCCTCCCTGGCCGGCAGAGAGGGAGGGAGGGGAGCTGCTTCCTTTGAAACCTGGGAAATTTAAGGGACATCAATAAGGGACAGCAGCAGGACACAGCGCTGGGATAAGGGAGTTTCCTGCCAAATAAGGGACGGTTGACACCTATGGTTATGCCACACACCCCACAAAAGCTATTTTGTGACTGGTACCCCTGGGACTTTCTCAAATCCCCAGATGTGCCCACTGGCCCAAAAATGGTTATAGCGTTCCTGATTACAGCATATTTGAATGTGTCATTTATAGGGGTTTAAGCATTCCATTGTAATCTGGCTTAGTAATGTAGCTGAACTGCAGGATATAAACCCAAACAGTAAAGAAAAGTGTGTTGTTGCTATTCTAACTGGGAAGGTGGTGATATTCCTCTCTGAGTTTTTCCCCTCTGTGTGTAATCTATGGATCATCAATATTTGGGTCAGTGCTTTAGAGTGCACAGGCTCTACCATGCACCGTCACTGTCAATTGTATAAACTACTGTCACCTTTCCATCGATTGGTACACACTCTGAAATGCTTGCTGCTACTAGCAACTATTGCACAAAATAAAATGGAAGAGATTAACCTGCCATGGCGGCTGAGTTGAGAATTGAGGGGAAAGTTGCCCCCTGTATTCAGTTACTTCAGTCTGGCCCTAGATGGGAGGCGGGGGCGGGGGGGGGGAGAGAGCAGCAAACAACTTTGCTTTTCATTCAGTTTCATTCTTCCTTTTTTGTTGTGGGCATAAATGAGGCCAGCGTATGAGCTGAAAGAGTTTGTCACCATGTAGCAGAAAGCTGTAAGAGGAAGTAATTTTATTGCAGCTGGAATAGAAATAAAGGTTATTGCCCTGCAGGTTTCTGGGTGCTACTAATACCCATTTGTCTTGTTAGAGCTTTTATGTAGCTTTCTGACTTGCTGAATTCTGCGCTGTGCTTTGCAACTGTAAACTGCCTTTATTGAATTTATATACATAGGGAGAAGGATCAAATGTTGTGGCTCTTTGCTAACCTTCCTCTTGTATCATTTGTCATGATGGAAGGTGACAGATAAAACCCAGGTGGATACAGTCTCTAGCTCCTCCTGCAACATTGATTTGCAATTTATGGGTCCTGAGAGATCCAGCCATAGCTGTGGGCATTATTTGACATTCACTGTAAAGCATCAGCATGGGAAGAAATTAGAAGAAAAATGCAAACTGCAGTCTAAAACAAACAAACAAACAAAAAACCCTTAACAGATCTTCTGAAATTCTGAAGTGAATATAGCTCCCTTGTCCCAAGCAAAATAAGTAAATTTTAAAAGAATCCGTATACAGTTGTACCTTGGTTGTTGAATGGAATCCGTTCAGCTTCCGAAAACATTTGACAACCAAGATGTGGCTTCTGATTGGCTGCAGGAACTTCCTGCATGCAATCGAAAGCGGCGTCAGATATTCGGATTCCAAAGAATGTTTGCAAACCAGAACACTCACTTCTGGGCTTGTGGTGTTCGGGAACCAAAATGTTTGCATTCCAAGGCATTTGGGATCCAAGGTATGACTGTACTAAAACTTAGCATCTTATTTTGAAGGCAGGATGGCAAAGTTATTTAAAGGAAGATACAGTGGATGCTCGGGTTGTGAACGTGATCTGTGTGGTAAGGACATTCGCAACCCACAGCTCTGTGTCTGCACACATGCAGGTTGCGATTTGGCGCTTCTGCGCATGCATAAAGCATGATTTAGCGCTTCTGCACATGCGCAACCACCGAAACCCGGAAGTAACCCATTCCGGTACTTCTGGGTTTTGGCGGGTCCGTAACCCAAAGAAACACAAACTGAAGCATTTGTAACCCAAGGTATGTAATGACTTCACCATTTCATAATTTTTCCTCTGTTGTGGTGTGCTTTGCTATTGTAATATTTCTATAGCCTGTGGTCACATGTATTTTTTTCACATTAAGCCTCAAGTTTGCAACTGTCAACCTCCCAAAAGGAAATGTTGCAAAGGGCATTCTCTTCTTCTAAAGAGCGTGTGTCAGAAACTCTTCACATGCATAGATATAATCTGTGCTTAACTTGGGAGATCGTCTACTGCAAGATGTGATGATGGCTGTTCCTTGAAAAGGAAACAGAGAAATTCATGGCAGATCCTATCAGTGGCTATTCACTCTGGTAGCTAAATGAAACCTCCATGTACAGAGGCACTGTATAGCCTAACATTAAGTTCTGGGGGCAGGCTAAAATGGGAAAACTAGCAAATTTATGCCTGGCTTTAATGAGTCTCCGGGGGTTTCTGGTCACTATTGGCACTGAACTTGATGAACCTTTATCTTAACCAGTAAGGCAAACTGATCATACTTAGTTTTCTGGATTTTGATACACATGAACAATAGTTCATGAATTTGAAATGGAACTTAGAGGGCCAAGAGAATCTCTGTGTTTTTCTCATCTCATAGAAGTTTCCATGGACTATCTTCCTTTATATACATAAAAATGTAAGGATGTCATCACACAGTTCCCGTTGGAGAGTTTGTAGTGCCACATCATAATCCTGGATTTTTATGAGTGGGCTGTCAGGAGAGAAGCTCACTTGCCTACTTATTTTAGCAAATAGTACTGAGTCCAGGAGTTCATACAGTATTTCCACTGACCAGCACACCTACTCAGCATTCCTTCTTCAGCATTGGTATGGTGCTCTTTTCCTCAGCAGAGGCAGCACTGTTATGGCCAGAGGGATGCACTTTGTTTTTACTAGAACTCCAAGATAAAGCAATCAGAGCCAGGTGCAAAATAGTGGTTTGTAGAGGCATCAGCCTTTGAGGATGAAGGAACGTGGTGTCTTTGATCACAGGCTCAATACAACCATTGGTTTTCCAAGCTAGAACTGATGTCACAGTGCTGATACACTCCCCCCCCCAAAAAAAGCTTGCACAATTTCATCAACATGATTTAGCAAGGGTGGGGGGACCCTTTGTTGTTGTTCTTGTTCAACAATTGACATCAGAATACTTCAGATCCCTCAGAAATCTACCAGTAGATCCCATTCTATCACCTGCCTACCCACCCTTGCTATACAGAAAGCAATGTAATCTCTTTTTAGGAGCCTTACACTTTCTACATTCGATCTCTCTTATGCATATCAGCTGGTGTTTCTGATGAAATGGCATTCATTGTGAAGAGCAGCAATTCCAATCATAAATGGTTAAAAGGAAAGTACTATCTGGGGAATTAAAGGGAAAGAATGGAAAAGGGAATTAGTAATATATCCTTTCAGCTCTATTACTCACAGGCAGTCTGGAACTATTACCATTTATGCCTTAGTTCTGTCTCCTGAATCATTACAATGAGTGGCAGTGCCAATATTTGTATTCTAGTGAGACACGCCAATGGCCTCCAGCAATGCATTGGGCCTTTCTTCATAATGCCATAGCTGTGAGGGATGCCATCTGCCACAGCAGGGGAAAGAGATGCCCTCTGGCCATAAATATATATTTTTTTCTCCTGCTGCTGATGCTGTGTAGAATTTGCCTCCCCAAAAAGCTGACGTATTTTGATTCTTTGTTTGTCTATCCCCAGATAATGTAGACGTCTTTCTGTGACTGTAAAGAGTAATGATCCAGTCCTGCAAGCTGTGTGAATTTGGGGTTACACCAGGACTACAGCTCCCATCATCCCTGACCATTAGACATGCTGGGTGGGGCTGATGAGAGCTGGAGTCCTATGACGTTTGGAGAACCACAGGTTTCCTATCCCTGCCCTGTGTCGTCGTCGTCTCCTTCTCCTTCTCCTCCTCCTCCTCCTCCTCCTCCTCCTCCTCCTCCTCCTTCTTGTGATGTCTTATTAAAATCAGATAGGAATTGCAGCAATGTATTTCTTAGGAAACTTAAGGATTACTCTTGAAACCTTTCCTGTAATGTTTGTTATTGGAATTGTGGGATAAATTACATGTTAAAAGCTCATTGTTCTGGTGAAAATAACAAGAGCCAAGCACATATATAGCTTTAGTTCTAAGATTAGAACTGATCATAAGCTAAGTCCCAGGCCTATAAAGTTTCAAAATGTGAGTACTGTGGGTGATCTTCATTGTCCTGCTAACTTTCCAATAGGGATGGGAAAATCTGCTCATGTTGGTTTCTTATTTTTCCAGCCTTAAGTGCAATTCTCCACATCAGTTTGTGGTTTAAGTCCTCGTGACAATTTTTCAGCATTTCTTTTTATATGCAATTTTGCCTAACATGCAGATTTTTGTAAGGCAATTACCCATCATATAATGTGTTTTGTGTGTTATTTTGAAGAGTGACTGTGCTTCAGTTCACATATAGCTTCGGAAAGTGCTAATTAGGTAAGTTCACCCTTAAGTGTGATCTGAATCAAATATCTCCCCTTTCAACTTCTCCCACTCCTCCAAGTAGCATTCCTAGTCTTCCACATGAATTCAAGTGTTGGAAAAAACCCACTCCCTTCCCTTTTTCCTCTACTGAAATTAGGTACCAGTTTTTCCAGCTCTCTCCCCTCAAACCAGTTTCCATTGCTTCTGACATGTTTTGAGCATAAGTCACGCCATGACAAAGAAAATGTTGGGAACTGGTGTTTATATTGTTAGAGTGCAACATTTCTAATATCTAAAATAAATTGCAGTCTCCTGACAAATGGGAGGCCCCATTTTACAGATTGGGAGCTGATGAAGAACACGAACCCACTTCACTCAAAACACAAAGCAACAGGGAAGGCATTTGATACCGAATCTGCAAGCTGTTCAAGAGAAATGGCAGACTGCCAAGAATCATAATGTTTTGCGGTGACACAAAGAAAGCCACGTAAAGAACCACTAGACACAAATTGTTCCATTGTGGAGAAAACAGGTTCATTTCATGCAGTCTCCACACTGCTTACTGTTCCTGTTAAGCAGACACCTTGAATCCACAGCAAAGGTTGATTTTGAGCCAACATTTCCTAAAGTCGCAGGTCAGCTCTCTGTCCACCAAACCAAACCCTCTCTAGTGATCTTGTGCTTCTAAACCCAGGCCCAAAGATGATGAAACACACTGCAGCAAATACTCCTAAGCAAAACTACTATGCATGGCATTTTTTTAAAAAAAAAAGTAAAATGAGGCAATTTAATATATATATTTTAAATTTTATTCCTCCATGTTTTAAAATTGCCTTAATTAGTGTATTTTGTTTGCTGCTTATAAGTTGTGCATAGCATAACCCTTTGTTTATAGAATCAATGCCCACACTCCAGCTTAAAAGAAAGGGACTGTGGTTGCAGGCTCATTCTGTGGACTAAGAGAAAGAAAAGCAGATGGTACAAAGGAGTAAGATCTTGCAAGAAGTCTCTTCATGTGCTTGGGAGAATTGTGTTAGCATAAATCTTAATTTCCCCCACTCTTGTTTCAGGCATTATATCTCTGTCTCTGCCACAGGTTCTGAATTCAGAGCAGCCTCCTGTTCAAATTGAAAGATGCAGTTCAGCAGTTTGTATACAAATTTCCCCATAATTATTCCAAGACCAAATACATTCTAGAATGGCAGTGTTACCATAGCTACAAATAACCCCAGTGCTTTAAAGTAGAAAGAGCAGGAATCACCCAGATAGAAGAAGGCACTCCCCAAAAGGATTTGTTTTAATATTTCTCAGAGCATGTGAAAGTCATATTTGCCCTTGGTTTCATCAGCCATTATCATTCATATTACATTAAATAATTGGGTTGTGTCTGCCTCCTTCCCATTGCCTTTGCAGACATCTGATTAATCTCTCACTACACATACATGGCTGACCTTCTCTATGCCTTGATCTTTTAGCAAGGAGCAAATGCGATGCTTGTTTCTCCCTCCCTTCCAGTAAATACTTTGCCATATTTGGTCTGGTCACATGCAGGTATATTCCATTCATTTTTTAAAAAGCCCTTAAGCAACTCTCATGGCAGACTTGAGCACTATAACAGCGCCACATGCAGCCCTGCTTCCCCAAACAGCGAGGCGTTCCAGGGCAGTGCTGCGTTGTCCAGTTTCCCTTGGATAAGAGAGCACAGGGGGATGATCCCATCAGATGTCAAAGCGATAAACAACTACCTGACCTTCAGAAGACATCTTAAGGCAACCCTGTTCAGGGAAGTTTTTAATGTGTGATATTTTAGTGTATTTTTTGTTTCTGTGGAAGCCGCCCAGAGTGGCTGGGGAAACCCAGCCAGATGGGTGGGGTACAAATAAATTATTATTATTATTATTATTATTATTATTATTATTATTATTATTATACAAGGCGACAGATTGAGCACCCTGCATCAGATCCCTAGAAAAAGAGGGAGACATTCTGGATCCCAAGGTGCTTCAATTTCCTCCAACATATATCTAGAAGTGGTCAGCAAGTGTGGGGTGGTGGCACTCAGCTGACCTCCAGTCACCTGTGTTGCTGCTGCATACCGGGTTGGAGAAGCAAGGTGGCAATGAGGTCAGTACAGTGCAAATGCACCTGCAGGAGTGCCAGACTGACTCTGCCCGCGTGCTTGCACTGCACCAACCTTGCTGCCACCTCTCCCTCTCTGTCCTGCTATGCAACAGCAACCAGAGATCAGGTAGAGCCATATATTCACCCCACTGCCCACTTCAATTCTTTCTCTCTGCCTTCTAAAACCCCAGTCATTGTTTCTCCCACACAATCCTGAGGAGATTGTCTATTTAAGGAACACCTGCAGCTATTAAAACATGTTTCACACACCTAAGTCCTATCCGGAATTCCTTTTTTGCAACCACAGTGACAAGGCCATTCACAGCAATCAGATAGCAAACTCAAAACCTCCGTGCAGTGGCGTAGCGTGGGTTGTCAGCACCTGGGGCAAGGCAAATAATTTGTGCCCCCTAACCTGTGGATTTGAGCCCCCTAACCCATGGATTTGCGCCCCTAACACTAAACCCCAGATGTTGCGCCCGGTGCGGCCAGCCCCCCCTGCACCCCCCACGCTACGCCACTGCCTCCGTGAGAACCTGTGAACCCATAATCAGCTAGGGCTGATGGGAGTTGGGAGTCCAACAACTTCTGAAAGGCCACAGGTTCCTCACCGCTGTCATATATATCCAGAAATACAACCGGATTCTTAAAATTGAGGGGTGGCAATGTCTTCCCTTTATTTTCATTGTGGATTCCCTGACAAACTATTAGATTGGGAGCGGCCAGGAAGGGAGATTGTTTGAAAGTCTACCCCTCAGTACTCAGCTCAAATTCCTCTGTACTTTGAGAACCTTCGCTGTAACAGTAGTCCACCTCTGCCACAAGTAGAAAGGTGGGAGGGAGAGATAATGTACATCCATGGACTCATTATGACACGCTTAAGATTTCAGATGTGGTATGGTGGTAACTAATTTATAACGGCTACACCTTGGATTGCAGCTGAGGCCTTATTCAACAGCCATGGCACATTTCTTAAGGCTGGAGGAAGAGTGGCTGTTTTCCCAGCCCATATTAGAAAAAAAAAAACTGTTACTGCTATTGGCAAGTCAAATTCAGAACATCATCCTACGATAGCTGTTACCTCGAGTTGTAAATGTTTATAACAACATTTTTTAAACGAGCTTGGAAGTTTACAATATAGAATTTTGCAGAAGTTATCATAGCTTATAACTGTGCTAGCAGTCTATTCAAATGGATCTGTTTGTGTTTCTCTGTATTTCTCATCTTCATGACAACATAAATCAAGTAAGCAATATGTGGAATAGAGGGAGGAACAGGAAGGTTGAATAGAACGGAAGTAAGGAGGTCATAGGTGGTTACAGAAAGTGAGATGTTGCAGATTGCTATAATAATAATAATAATAATAATAATAATAATAATATTTATTTATTATCATTTTATCTCCTCCCCTCCCTCTCCCTCACATACCAAAGGTTCCTCTTTTTTTGCAAATCTTGCTGCTGATTTTACGTCTCTGTTTTCTCAGATGTGTGGCTTTGGCACACCCCTTCTGGCCTCTCAGACCCTCTGGGGCACAACTGTTCTAGTGTGTCCTGGCCCTCCCCAGCCAAGGGAGGTACACATCTGATAGTTAAGACTTTATTGACAAGAAAAGCACAACAGCAGCTTCCATGGTGCTCTGGATAGATAAGCACACAGGCTTCTAGCCTCTGGGTAGCTGTCCATAGCTCTAGGTGCTGAAGAGCAAGTTGCAACAACAGGGAGACTCCTTTCTGGGTAATAGGATGGATTGCATGCTCACAACCTGAGATTTCTCCTGCATGGAAGTTGCTGGTGCTCTTCCCTCCTGGTCTAGGAGACAGTGGAGTGGAGGAAGCTAAGGATGCTACTGACCCATATGCCAGTTGAGCAGCCTCTTCTTCCGCCACATCTGGTATGCCTTTCTCTTTCTTGGACTGCCCTGACTCTCCTCCCCACTCCTGACTCCTGCCTTGCAGGCAGCATCAAACCCCATAAATCACTGGTCCCCTCTCCTGGGTCACTCTCCTGGTCGCCTGCCTCTGCCACACACTCTTCGGAGCCCTGCCACTCCCTACATTGTAGCTTCTGACAACCTCCATACAAGGGAGGGAGGGAGATATTGTGCTTACATGGCATATACAGCTAGGAATTTATGTCGAAACATGTGGATGCCAGTGGTGGTGTTGGTCTGATTCTGCTGCATATTGTGTATTGAGCAAGCGCAGGTTCCTTTTCCTGGTAGTGGTGGGGACGTGTAATAGGCCGTAGGACAAGAGAAAATGTAAGTGTTGTTTTTAATATACATAGTGCGGAATAGAAGATATTATCTTTAAGGAGAAGGACCTCAGGTTTGGTTTTAGTACTTTAATTTCTTGAACAATTCCCAACAGTTCTTGGATAACTTAAAAGAAGCAAGAGAAAATTAAATATGGGGTTATGATATGACGTGACATGAGCCTGCCACTTTACAAAACTGGGTCTAGGTCTGGTAAGGACTTGGGATCAATATATATACTTCCTTGGGCTGTGTGATGGAAGAAAGGCAAGATATGGCTGTGAATGAATGAATGCATGAATGAATGTTGCACTTAGATTTTGGGACGGTGAGGAACATATACCAGTTAGTAAAATAATTTTCACTGTAGCAGTTAATTAGTATTATATAGTAGTAGCAGCAGTAGTAGCAGCAGTGGTAGTAGTAATAGTAATAGTAGCAGCTTATCCACGGAATATACATTTTTGTATTATATTTATGCTGATTTCTGTATTTATGACATCATTCAAGTGATAATATAAATTGCAAAGTAGCAGTTTATTCCTGCCTATATCCATAATGTCAATATTTCATTAGCACAGTGGTTCTCAAACTTTTTTCTCTGGGGGCCACACTTTCAAAATAAAAATTAGCCTACGCCACACTGAATTTTTTCATTGTTAAGAAATACATTGGATTGGATTGTCCTCAGTATCACTTGATGCTCTTCCTCTCATTTTGAAAATATATCTATCCTTATTCTGCAAATAAAACAAACAAACAAACAAATAATACTTTTGATACTATACTACACCACACTGAAATGTTACTGTTTCTCTCTGATTGTCCTTGAAACTTCCTACCACTCTTCCTGCCATGCTACAACCTTTGAGAACCACTGCACTGGCAAGAAAGCAGTTTAGCTAAAATAGACACATTTATTCTTGCACACTTACTTAGTAAAATTACTCTGGGGTAGGTGGGTTGCTGAAAGTTGCAAGTAGACCATTCAGTCTAATGCAGCAGATGCTTGAGTACATCTCCTTGCAACTTTTTTCAAAATCAGTCAGCAGAAAGTGTATGTTGGGGGTGTGGTGCTGGGATGCAGAGTTTCCCCCCACAATCCAGATCACACACCCCTGCTGTTAGCTGCACTACAGTAAATATACATGCCGGCATTTAGAGAGCTGTGTTTGCTGGATTGGGGTAAACAGGGGAATTGAAAGTCACAGCTCTGACATTCTTGCAATTTAAAACTATTTCAATGAGTTACAGAATTGGAAGTGACTAACGGCAATCTACTCTTACAGTGCGTAAATGTGTGTGTGAACTGAATTCTTTAAAGTATGTTTGAATGGCAAATAGTGTCATATTGCACATTGTGTTTCATCAAATCAGGATCAAGCTGTTCTGTTGGCCTTTCCGTGTTACCTTTTCTGACTTATTTTTCCTATTACTACATGGCATTTGTCAATGGATTTGCCTTGCTCACTGGGGTATAGGCAAAATGCAGTTGCATCCTCTGAAGGAAAACTGCAGTGCATATAGGAATGCTTAGAAAAAATCAAGAGGGAAAACTCGAAACTACCATTTTTTATATATTTTTTTTACATTTTGGATTTTCTTCCTATTGTTAGAGTCAGGTTAAAGTTAGTAGGGAAATGATTTTCTTTGCCACCTTATTATACTGTATACAACACAGTGCTAACTGCTTTGCTTCTTTGAATAATAATCCCTGGTTTCTAAAGAACCAGGGGAAAACATGCAAGCTGAGCTTTTAGAGTCAAGAATCATCTTGTGTAAATAAACATGTGTACTTAAGCTGACTGAACCTCTTGTGCCTTGTGATCTGTGAAAAGAAAATTTGGAATACAGTGCTAAGGAACAGTGCCAGCCTCTTAGCAACTGGTTGCCATTCTTTTTCACAAGCTCTGGAGTGAGTGCCTGCTTCTACCTAAGAGAAAACTGAGTGATTTCCTTTGGTGCTTTCTGTTCCTGTACCTATACTTTGATCATGCCCTCTGCTTCCTCGTTCCAGTTTGCAACTGCTTGCAAGATTTACAGCTGCAGGCATGTTAGCAGAAACAGTAAAGTCCTCCAATCCCACCTGATTTCCATTCCCTAAAGGACTAACCACACATTACATTAATGAAATGATCAGCAATTGTATTATCATAAATGCCAGACATGGAGGTTTAAGCCTCCCGTAGCCTAATGGCAATCTTAGTCACAATTCTCCACCAACATGGCAATTAGCAGCAGTAAACAACAACACACCTCTCTTCATTGCCAATGTCATATGGGGCAATTTTTGCCCAGAACATGTCTGAGGAGGGAAGGCTGAAAAACATGTTTGTTTGTTGCATTTCTACCATACTTTTTCCTCTAAGGAGCTCATTTAATCCCTACAACAATCTTGTGAGGTAGGTTAGGTTGAGAGTGTGTGACTGGCCCAAGGTGAGCTTCATTGGTGAGGGGAGATTTGAACCCTGGTCTCCCAGGTCCTAGTGCAACACTCTAACCAGCACACCACACCAAAAGATGGTGTAACTGCCAATCATGTCATTAATGCAACATGCAACTCATATTCCACTCTGGGGTTGGGTGTTCTGAGCGAAACCTTCAACTTCAGTATAGTACGGCTGTCACTTCATTGCAAATTTCATTACTTGAGTGTGTCAAGTAATATTTGAGTACATAATAAACTAAGGGACCATATTTAATGTGCTCAAGTAAATACAAATTGAATGTTTCAGAGTGATTAGCACATGATTAACTAAGCTTGTGCTATTCAGCCTTTGTCCTTATCAAGAGCTTTCTGAACTTTCTGAAGGATGTGCTAAAGACCAATTAAACAAATTCTGAAAAAGCCACCTTGTGTGAATCTTGATAGCGTCAGAAAGGGGGTATAAGAACTCACTGCAATTCAAGTAAAATATTAACCCATTTGCTTCATGTTTCATAAAGGACTATGTTATGCTTTTTAAGCAAACTGGAGAGGAGTAGCCTGCTAGTCTGCTTTAGAAAAAAGAAAGAAAGAATTGCCTCCCCCACACCAACATTTCTGGTTGAACATGTTTTCAAGGATGGCAAAATATCCCTCTGCTCTTAGCACCTTTTAGTTTGCATTTTTAACCTCCTGGTCTGCAGCTTCACTGCCAATTGCCACATCTTAGGGCTTCTTCCTCAGCCACTCTGTGATCTCAGCTAAAATCACTCACACTAACCTCACTCACAATGGCTAGAACGAATGCACCCCTTTTGCCAAAGCAAACAAAACAACACTCTCTGTACTGGTGTGCTACATGGACAGGTCCATTCCCCACCAAGCCAGCATTACAAGGCAGGGTGTGTTAGCCCAATGGAGCTGCCCTCTGCAGCTGCCTCCGTACTATGCCTGGAACCTTTAACAGTACAGTGGTACCTCGGGTTACAGACGCTTCAGGTTACAGATTCCGTTAACCCAGAAATAGTACCCCGGGTTAAGAACTTTGCTTCAGGATGAGGACAGAAATTCTCAGCGGTGGTGTGGCAACAGCAGGAGGTCCCATTAACTAAAGTGGTGCTTCAGGTTAAGAACAGTTTCAGGTTAAGAACGGACCTCCAGAACGAATTAAGTTCTTAACCCGAGGTACCACTGTACTGCAAAAAAAACACAAGTAAAAGAGGGAGGTAATGGAAGGGTTCCACCTACCCAAAACTAGGGCCATGTGGCCATCATAGATACTAACAAAGATATTGTAGCATGAGTTTTTGTGGGTAAGTGCCTACAACTCTCATTACTTCTGCATTGGCGATCTAGGCTGAGGCTGATGGTAGTTGGAGCCTGAAACATCTGTAGGCCACCAAGTTAGGGAGCAGGTAGCCTACTTCATCACAAGCAGGCACTTGGTTGCAAAAGCTCATGCTACACAGTAGCCCATTAATTTCTAGATCAGTGTTTCCCAGACTTGGGTCGCCAGCTGTTTTTGGACTGCAACTCCCATCATCCCTAGCTAGCAAGACCAGTGGTCAGGGATGATGGGAACTGTAGTTTGAGAACAGCTAGAAATCCAAATTTGAGGAACACTGCTCATAGGACTCTTGTTTTTTATTTTTCTCTGGAGGTGAGTGTGAATTAGATTGCACAATGCATTTGACAATGTATCTGAGACATAATGTTCTACCAGTCACTAATTAAAATATCCCTTTAACCATTAGCATACATAGTAAGCCAAAACACTGGAAGATTGGTAGGTAAAGCAGAGCCTCCAGTCCAGCAACTACCTACTTGTCAATATGCTTTCACTTGCTTCTGTAGGACAAGATTAGGCAGACAGATCGGCATAGACTCACATTCTGCCTTATCTGTCAGCGTAGGGAAAACAGCAGGCATAAAACATAGGCAGCCAAAACTAAATCATGTCAAGTCAGCTGAAGCCAAAGACTTTGACACACCTGCACTGCCACACTTGAGAACCGTTCCTCGTCAACAAACATTCTGAAAAAAGTCCTGAAAGTAAATGAGTGGTAGGTTATTAGAAAAATGTCTAAAAGGTGGTGCTGAGAGGGTATAATTGAGAACTCCTGTAAAGTTCATTCGGTGAGTATAGGAAAGGCCTTCCTAGCATGATGGCTGACTAAGATAATGACGAATGAATTTATTTCACTCTGTGATGCTTTCATCTCCCTGACCACTTCCTGGATGATAGGTCTACCTTGGGCTGATTGCTCTGGTAGTGAAATAGGTGTGTGCACCAGCTGCTAGAAACTGTAGCTGGTGAGCAAATGAGGAACAGCTGCTAGAAACTCTAGCTGGTGAGCAAATGAGGAACATTTTCCTTTCCCAGGTGCAGGCCCTGAGATTTTAATTTTTGCAGTGCCAGAGCAGCAGTGACAGCTCATCTGGCGGCCTTTAGTAAAAAGGAAGCAAGAGAGAGAGAGAGAGAGAGAGAGAGATCCCACAGTGGCCACCTCATCTCATTGTAAGTATCCTGCCCTGCTCCGCCACTAGCCAGAGGGAATCAACTATTATTCTGAATTCAGTTTGGTGTGGAGAGGGTAATACTGTGCTTTTGAGAGGAGTCCTATTGTGATGATTGAACTGAATGGGGATAATAGGGGAATAGATATAGGCCATCTTGGCTTTGAGGCCTTGCAGGCCTTTTCCCACCTGGCCTGGGAGGGAGGGGCCCTGACTGACTCCAGCTACAAAAGCTGAGGCTGCTGAACAGACTCTTGGGTTGGGGTATTGCTTAGTAGGATTTGTTGCAGGACCCCGGGGGGGGGGTTGTTGCTGTTGTTGATATTAATTTTTTTATCTTTATTTTGTATCTTTATTATGATTTATGTGGAAATTGTTTGATTTAATTGTGTACTTTTTGATGTTTTATTTATTGCTCACTGCTACCTTTGTTGTGTTTTGAATTTTGCGTTTTTTCATGGTAGTTCATGAATTTTGCGTTTTTTCATGGTAGTTCATGAATTTTGTGTTTTTTCATGGTTTTCATTGAGCATGGTTTTAAATAAGGAAAGGCAGCATACAAATAAAATTACATATGTACAGGTAGCCCCCCCCCCGGTTTACTTGCATTCAATATGCACATGACCGTGTAATACGTGTATCACACTGAACCTGGACATGAGCTGGAACCGTCATAAAGACTAATCTGAAATATCACTAAAAGTCTAGGGTGGGGGTGGAACAGGGTGTTTGCTAGCTTTTTTAGTAGGTTTTAGTTATATGTGGCATGTGTGGTGCCCCAGAATGTAACCCCATCTAAATGGGGTAGCTTCCTGTATTTGAGCAAGGTAGATTATCTGAGTTGTAAATTAATGGAATTTAGATTCTCTGGAGTGGCTGAATATTAAAGAATTGTGTGGGGGGGATTTTATTTCTAGCAATTATTTTTAAATTTACATGCAGAATTGTAAATTAGCATATGCAGATTAGTGCCCTGTTTTGTCCTCTTTCGGTGGCAACATGAAAGTGGCCATTCTATATCTAATTCTGGGCAGCAGTCCTTGGACCAAATGTACACACCATTTTTATCCCAAACACAAATTCATAAAAGGAAATGGCACTGCACATTTTTCATGACATCTTGACCTTTATATTTCATTTTTGAACGACAGGCCTAGAAAAGATGCTCTGTGAAATCATTGATGGCTTGTTGTTGTTTTAAAAAGAAACGCAAAGTAGAACTTGCTGATGGGTTTATGTGTATCACTAAAAACAGTCTGGCAAGCTGAACCATTTGAAGTTGTTTTATGCTCCTTAAAAGTGTCACTGTGAACTCAGTGGTACTTCAAAAGCATCCTGCTCTTTTTTGCTGAAAATATATTTTGCTCTTTCATCTTCAAGTATGATTTTAGTTAGCACAGCACCATTACGGTTTTATGTTTTGAAATATAGGGCATGAGCTGCTAGATCAAGCTTCATCAAGTCGCAGCATTTTCAATGGAAGTGTTAAGGAATACTTATATACATTTATCATTTTAACCGATCAGTTTTGGCACCAAATGTTTGTGTGTGCACATGCTTCAAAGAGCGTATATATGCGGTATGGAAGGGGCAAAGTGGTGAGCTTTTCCACACATTAAATTTCTGAAAGGAAGAATATCAACTGTGGGACTGAGCTATCTGTTGGGGGGTCTGTTGCTTCCTCTCATGCCACTTAGGTGCTGGCTGTGAAAAGCAGACATTAAACTGCCTAACCTGATGGGTTGGGTGTGTAATTATCAAGACCATGATAATGATGACAGCATTGCTGAAAATTTATCACCAGCTTCTCATTCAACATGTACACATACACACACACACACAGAACAATTAATTTCTATTTTAGTTTGTTCTCATCTGGTGTGCTTCCCTCCCCTCCAGGTTCCTATTGTGCAAAGCTTTAGCTTTCCTTTACCAAAGTTGCTAGTTCTCGAGGTCAATTTAATGTTTTAAAACAGAAAAAAAACATATTAAAATGTGACAGCAAGTCATCCACACTTCCTGTGATGTTACACTGTGGACCAAACATCATGTGATGAGAAATGCATGTATTTTAAAAGACATTTTTTAAAAAAACAACAACAACAATCCAGCCATTTCCTGAACAATCCCTTCCCTCAGCCTGCCTTATGTGGGAAGAACAGACATGCTTTTCCTCCTTGGGCAAATTGCAGCCTGTTGAGGGGATGAGGTCATTAGGGGAAATGATTGAGAATGACTCCAGACCAGACTGCAGCTCAGATCTATGGGGCTTCTTTTCCTTTCCTTTTTTAGTTCAAAAATTCAGAATCACATGCTTATTTCTCTTCTTACATAGTTTAGCTGACATACATTCCGCAGCATTACTCCCATGGCTGTGGTCTCAGCAGATGCTGTGTTGGAAAGATGAGATTTCATGGTCAGAAATACTGAAAAGAGATGGGAGCCCAAGACAGATGGGAGTTTCTTAAAGATGAAATACCTCCTTCATTGGCGGTTTTCAAGCAGAGGTTGGATGGTCATCTGTCGTGGAAGCCTTAATTGAGATTCCTTCATTGTAGGGGGGTAAGACTAGATGACCCTTGGAGTCCCTTCCAACTCTACAATTCTATGATTCTGTTGTTAACAGCCCAATACTATATATATCTGCTCAGAAGTAAGACCCACCGTGGCCTAAGGCTGTCAGGTGTTGATCATTTCACGCAGCAGTGTGATAATATTGCGAGCCATCTTTAAGTTACAAAATAGTTTCATTTATTGTGCATCGACTAAATTAGAATGGAAAACACTTCATTAAAGCTCTTGGTACATCTGTCTTGCATGCACCATCTAGTTA
Source organism: Podarcis melisellensis (assembly GCF_964234715.1). Taxonomy (NCBI): domain Eukaryota; kingdom Metazoa; phylum Chordata; class Lepidosauria; order Squamata; family Lacertidae; genus Podarcis; species Podarcis melisellensis. The sequence continues at coordinate 25,556,016 of NC_138531.1, read as the reverse complement.
ATGAGAACAGTTTGGTTATGAATGGATGGTAAGTGCATGAAAAAGCCTGTGAAACAAAACCACACACTCACTGAGTAGAGTGCAAATTATGTTCTTGAAATAGACTTCTCTCCTATTTCCTGTTCATCGCAGAACCCCTCACATATGTACATTAATGGCAAAAATGATAATGACATAGCACAGTATGAGTGGTAGAGAAAATCGTATGCCAAGAGAGTAACCGAAGAATATATTACTGTGGATAAATAGATTGACTGGCACTGATGACATAATTAGAACTATGCAGAAATGCACTGGGTAAGGAAGGTATAAAATATTTAGACTGCAGGCTTATGCTCACCTACATATTCTTATTCACATCTGCCCCAATAAAATGAAGAGTGGTCACACTCCCCATACAGAAGAGCCTCCTCGTTCCTTTCGAAAGAGATGGCAGATCTATGCCCTGAGACATCAATTCCACTGAAAAGAAGAGCTCTTCAATGTGTGCACACTCAGTCTCACCAACTGGCCAGAAATTCCACCACAACTAGTGGTAAAATGGGGGGAGGGGAGTGACAAAGAGCATATTGATATAAGAATTAGAGACTCCAGGTGTATATTTTTATTTCATTTTAATAATGTTTCAATGTTTCGCTTGAATTGCATTTAACCTTTTAGAATACAGTGGTACCTCGGGTTAAGTACTTAATTCGTTCCTGAGGTCTGTTCTTAACTTGAAACTGTTCTTAACCTGAAGCACCACTTTAGCTAATGGGGCCTCCTGCTGCCGCCGCGCCACCGGAGCATGATTTCTGTTCTTATCCTGAAGCAAAGTTCTTAACCTGAAGCACTATTTCTGGGTTAGTGGAGTCTGTAACCTGAAGCGTATGTAACCCGAGGTACCACTGTACGTTAGGCTTGATTTTTGTGTGTTCCGCATTTGCGAGTCTTCCCCTCCTACGCTTCATTCCAACTCTCCTTATCTGCCCCTGAAAGCGGTACAAATGGCAGGATGTTTTAGCACCAGAGTGTAAATCAACTATCCTTGAAGCAATCTGAGACCCAGGAAGAGGATTTTATAATGCTCTTCCCTCACTGAAGGCTAGGTTTCCAAGGTAATGCTGGACAACTGAGACCTCATTTGGTCTGGGCACATCAGAGCCACTCCAAGGTGACTGCAGGGGTGAAGATACCCGTATGGAGCCATGTATGCTTGACTTCTCATGACATGTAACCTTTCCTGACATATGTGAAGATGTTTTAGGACTCTTTGTTTGCTGTGTTTGAACTACTATATAAGCTGCCTTGGGGCAGACCTTTCCAACTGGCATGTTGAGCTGAGTGAGCTCTGTCCTATTGCAATAGCTATAATAAACGCTGGGTCCCTAAATCTGGATAGTGGACTTGGAAATAGTTTCCTTGGTTCGGTGGTTTAATTCAAAAGGTGGTTGTTCCTGGGTAACAAACAAGGTGGTGTAGAAGTGTATTCTTACCACAATATGAAGCAGACAAATGGGATGGTGCTAATCAATGTAAATATTGGATTCCAGGGCTAGATTTGTAATGAATTGAGTGTCTCTCCAAGTATCTGCCAGCGATTGGGGTATTTGGAGGGGATATTGGGTGAGACTTGGGGTTTGTGACCTAGGCAAGAGTCTCCTCCACTGTGATTCCCTTCCTGAAGAATTCTGAGTTGCATCAGGCATCATCAGTATCTAAGTTTTGCTATTTGCTGAAGACGCACCTAAACTTTGGGGACGCCATAATGTTGCTGTTATGTAGCTTTTGAACTTTGAGGTACTGAGCCAGTAGGATGGTGGTAGGACCCATGAGTATGTATTATCATGTTGCTGCTGCTGCTTTGGAGTTGTGAAATAGCTTTGGCAATTTTAGCCATTATTTTGCTTTCCATTGCAGTTCCTCCTTCCACATTGTCCTCATTAAATTCTCTGTGATCTTGTATGAAGAGCAGTATGTATATGGACATAATTAAACAAATGGTTCATAGGGCGATGTTTTGCAGGAGTGTGGAGGAAATGCACACCTTACACTCCAAGTTGCTCCAACCTCTTCCACCCTGCAGCCTCATTTTGCTTTGCACTCTGTCCAGAGTAGTCTCAAATCTACCACTGGATTCTGGTATTGTGGACTCTGTGAAGGCTAAGGAGGAAAGTCACCAGATTAGGGTAAGCAGCTCGTTGAGCTTAAGGACCCATCTCAGAAGAGCTAGTAGGAGAAGAGGCAATTCCATGAGCCATCTTATCTTCTTGCTTAAGGGCTGCTTTAGGAAATGGATCAGTGGTAGATCCCCTGCTTTACACGCAGAGAGGGCTTGGATCATTCCCTGGATTCCCTTGGATCATTCTCCTGGTAAAAGGATTACGGTAGGTAGGGTAGCAGGTGATGGGCAAGACCTCTGCTTGAGACCCTGGAGAGACAGGCTGTCAGTCAGAGTAGCCAATACTGGGGGCCATCTGGAAAAATATCCTGACCTGATGATACAAGGCAGCTTCCTTGGAGAGCTCTGAGCCTATTCAAAAAGCAATTGTGAAGTGTAAGACAGAATCGCTTTATATATGGAGGCAGCCATCACCCCAAACCTGTGTATATTGGTTTCAACACCTAAAACAACCCCATTTTCCACATTTAAAACAGGCTCACATTCAGCGTTTCTTTTCTCTGGAAGTCAACTACAGACTGCATATTTAATGCAGGAAAGTTAACAAAAACAAGTACAATAAACATTTGAAAAGAAAACATTGCTGAAGGAAGTCCAATATAAAATGAACATTTAAAGCAACACAATTAACAAAGAAACTTAAAATACTTTCATAATCATAAAGGTAAAGGGACCCCTGACCATTAGGTCCAGTCGTGGCCGACTCTGGGGTTGCAGCGCTCATCTTGCTTTATTGGCTGAGGGAGCCGGCATACAGCTTCCGGGTCATGTGGCCAACATGACTAAGCTGCTTCTGGCAAACCAGAGCAGTGCATGGAAACACCGTTTATCTTCCCGCCGGAGTGGTACCTATTTATCTACTTGCACTTTGACGTGCTTTCGAACTGCTAGGTTGCAGGACCAGGGACCAAGCAACGGGAGCTCACCCCATCATGGAGATTCGAACCGCCGACCTTCTGATTGGCAAGTCCTAGGCTCTGTGGTTTAACCCACAGTGCCACCAGTGTCCCTTTTCATAATCATAGAACTGCCCAAATGTTCCCTATGTTTGTTCTGAACAGTGCAAATTAGAAAAATCTTCCTCTCTCCCTATGACTTGGACATAGGGGAATATGTGTGGGTGTCTGTGTTTCTAGCAAGCACAGATAGTGCCCGGATACAATGCCAAGGTAATATTTCTGGACTCGGCCACATAAGGACATAGGAAGGGCCTTTGTGGGGGGAAACAACAGCAGGACAGGACTTCCCTGTCATTTGGAAGCATTTAGGGCTTTGCCTGTTTATTGCAATGCATTTGTGATTTATGACACATACAAATTTCCTACCACAAAATCTTCTCTGTAGTGCATGTTCTGAATCTCAAAGTACATTGCAAAGCTCAGCCTTCCTATGGTTTACTTCCTTTCCTTTGGTGAGATTCCCCCCTCCCTCTTCCAACATGTCATGTTTTGGAAATCACAAGTTGCTATCTCTAACACTTTACGTTTGAGCACATGTTAATCTCGAAGATTATAACTGAACTGCTTTTAATTTGCCAGTGCCTGTACACATTATGCAGGCCATGGGGAAGCACTTTTGCCTGACAGCTGAAGTTAAATTATTCAGGCACACTTGCTTGTGTGATTGAAAGACCCTGCAATTGCTGGAGTGCTTATGTATGGTTGTTGTTGTTGTTGTTGCATCCTGTTGACAACCAGCACATCGCTAAGTGCACCTTTCTGTGTCCATTGTTGGTTGCTTTGACTGCCTGCTGTTAAAAGACACATGCTGTTCTTTGCCCGTGGTTATGTTTTTAGCTTCCTGTAAACACTCCTCTCATTTACTCAGCGATACATTTGGTTTATATCCCTCTAATCCCCCATCGAACGCATTTACCAACATGATATGGTAATGCCTGCGTAAATTCTAATATAATCAATTTGTTTTTCAAAAAAAAGCTTCATTCCACCAAGACTTTTCTATCTATCTATCTATCTATCTATCTATCTATCTATCATCTATCTATCTATCATCTATCGATAGCCGAGATGAGCGCCGCAACCCCAGAGTCAGCCACGACTGGACCTAACCTAATGGTCAGGGGTCCCTTTACCTTTACCTTATCTATCTATCTCTATCTATCTATCTCTATCTATCTCTATCTATCATCTATCTATCATCTATCTATCTATCTATCTATCTATCTATCTATCTATCTATCTATCTATCTATCTATCTATATCTATCTATCATCTATCTATCTCTACTTGCTATGCACTTAGATACAAAATTTTGCATGATTGTTCTTGAGATCGAGGAGCAGCCTTTCGTATTCTGATACAGTTGGATGCCATTTGAATCAAAATGTCAGTTTTAAATTTTCAAAACTGTGCTGATTTTGCAACGCTCTGCACAAAACTGCTTGCTCTAAGTAGCTTTTCATCTGTTTTGTCTTGTTTATGCTGCCTTTCCTAGGAGGGTTTTCTTTGTATTATCTATACACGTAGCAAAAATAATAGTAATAATAAAGTCTTGCTGAATACATACCGTATTTTTCCATGTATAATACTGGGGTTTGTTTGTTTTTCCGAAAAAAATATGTTTAAAATTGGGGCTCGTCTTATACATGGGTAGTGCTGAGAGGGTGTTTTCTTAATTTGGAATCCCCTAAAATAGGGGGCGTCTTATACATGGATGCGTCTTATACACAGAAAAATACGGTAATTGTTGGGCCACATTTACATGTATTTAGCTTACTTTAACTGGTTGGTGTGTAGTGTAGCCAGTGTGGTGTAGTGGTTAGAGTGTTAGACTAGGGGACCAGGGAGATGAGGGTTCAAATCTCTGTTCAGCTAAGAAGCTCGCTGGGTGACCTTTGGCCAGTCTCTTGCTTTCAGCTTAACCTACCTCACAGGGCTGCAAGGATAAAATGAGGGAGGATGATTGTAGGTTAGTCATGCCTTAACAGTGGTGGCTGGTGCGCATTGAGACTGGTAGGGCTGGAGGCAGGGAGGAGCCAGAGCCAATGTCAACTAATTCTAGCTTTGTTCCTGTTCTCTTCCCTGTTGAGTTCTATAGAGACTAACAGGCACGCCAACTCTAAGGTGCTGACATGCTTCTAGCCCTCTCTTATCTATGATGGGAAGGGGCTGGGCCAGTGTGGTGTAGTGGTTAAGAGCAGTGGACTCATAATCTGGTGAACCGGGTTCGCGACTCCGCTCCTCCACATGCAGCTGCTGGGTGACCTTGGGCTAGTCACACTTCTCTGAAGTCTCTCAGCCCCACTCACCTCACAGAGTGTTTGTTGTGGGGGAGGAAGGGAAAGGAGAATGTTAGCCGCTTTGAGACTCCTTCGGGTAGTGATAAAGCGGGATATCAAATCCAAACTCTTCTTCTTCTCTTCTTCTCCTCAATGTTGAGGTGTGTGTTGTGCACATGCAACATCACACACGACGCAGCTTCAGTGGCCGGCTCCTCCAGAGTACTTGGCCTTCTCCAGACATTGCGACATTGTGAAGTCACACACGTGTACCGCACACTGGGCCCCTGAATATAGGGGGCAACTTGGTGTCTCTGGAGGAGGGGGAAGCTGACAGCCAGTACTACCCCTGGATCTATTTATAAGCAAGAAGGTAGACAGGTGTGTGGGGGGGGGGGGAACTGAGAGCATACTGGTATTGGTGGGTCAGTGCCCCATTTGCCCTAATGGAACAGCCTCCATTGTGTTTTCAGGGCTCATTATCCGTCAGTCATCATGTTCTGGCATAATCATTAGCAGTGAACATGGTGCCGTTGAAAGCTGAAGTTGGATTCTTTTGCTCATCTAGAGAGAAGAAACAAGATTGTTCGTTTTCATCCTTGTACCCACAAGGATGGATACATGCTGATAGGTTCCATGTGCTCAAGTACTGCACCAGGAATTGGCAACATGTGCAATGCTTGATTTGATTTTTACATTTTCATAATGGCAGAAACAAATTAATCTAGTTTGAATTAATTGGAAACTCCCATAGTTTTACAGGCAGAGCTGTCAGGCAGCTGGTACTGATTAAGCTGTAGAGAAAATCACATTCTATGAAATGCGGGGGAAATCCTACTTATTAATTTTAGTAGCGTATTAACATTACGATGGCAATATGAGCTGTCGTAGGTACTCATCATTTGCCTGGAGGGAATACTACTTCTATTTCTTGGGCTGCAAGTAGAGATGGGGGAGAAACCTGATTCAGTTTGCATTAAAAGGCAAATCTGCATAATTCACTCTTTCCAAAATGATGTCCGAACTGAAACACAACCATATTTCGAATTTTCCACTTGGCAGAATTTTGCAGTGCAGTCCTCCTGCCAAGGAATGTGTACAAAAATACACATACAAAAGTACAGTATTCATGAAGATGCATTTAATAGTGGAACATACAAAATTGCCTTATATTAGGAAGAATTGCTTGCAAAAAAATCTGTTTAGCAGAAGAAAACCTCACAAAAATGCTGGTTAATTTTCATGAAGACTTTCTTTTTAATCAATTCCAAACTGATGTTGGAGTGTCAAGAACTGAACTTAAGTTTGGAAAAAGGGGGGGAAAAACCTGAGAGATTGACTGCTGCTTAGCTGGAAGCCTATGCACACTTAGTATTGAACTCCATGAGACATATTTTTCTGAATATACGTTTATGGGATTGCACAGTTAGTATATTACTCAAACTAGCCGCATCAAGTGAGTATTTGATGCCCAGGTAGCAAAAGGGACAGTGTTAGTGTTATTGTAGGGGATGGCTGTGCTTTCTGGTGATAGCTCTTTTTCTGTGTATATTATATGAAGTGTGCACATCTAAGACAGTATGTTGTAGTGGTTTGAGATTATTGTACTCACCATCACTGTAAGCTTCTTTGGCTCAGGCTCATTGAGCTAGAAGCACTTGTCCCAGGATCTGAACTACACTAAACATGGCAGCCCTAGCAGGTTGTTAAAAGTCTGAGAGCATTCCAGGAGAGCCCAAATGGAAGATTATGTGTGCAGCTTTGGAAAGGAACAGAATTCACCTAGATGGAATGTGTGTGAGTTTTATGGGACCTACTATAATTTGCTTACCAGATGGCTCCCTTTTATCTTCAATGATTAAAGCCTGGGTTTTCAGGTGGGGTGGGGCGCTCTTGCTAAAAAAAGATGTAATACATTCAGAAATTATAGGTTTGAGTAAGGTAGGATCCCCTGTTTGAAATTCCATATTGCGCTTTATGCCAGAGAGGTCAGATGAGATTTGCCCCTTTTGACTTTAATATCTGTGAATTATATCCACTGCAATCTGGAAATCGTTCCCTCTTTTCAGCCTATTAGATTACCTTTATAGGTTTTGAGACAATTGGTTCAGAAAGTAAGTACGGATGCAGACTTAACTATACCTGAGGCAGACAACTGGTAGTCCCGGTTCAGGTCAGTGGGTTCATTTCTCTCCACTGGAGTCTGGGAGGCTTTTAAGGCCTGTGATTAGGTGGCATACTTTCTTCAGCAGAGACTGAAAGCTTTTAGCCTGCTCCGTCAAAAACATTGTAAGTCCCATGAATGAATCTTAGTGGTTACAATAATGGGTGTTCCCCCTGTGAAGGAAAAGAAGCTGAGAGGAAATTTGTGTTTAGAGCAGATTATTTAAGATTCCTTTCAGAATTCCAATGTATCTCCTAGTGTCAGGAAAAAATTGTACATTATCTAGCACTGTGGTTTCTACCCAAAGGGCAACATCTTATTGGAAGAAAAGTAAAGCGTGTCACTGAGAGCTGCCATTTAGGTGATTGCCCCTGTGGACCTCTGATGCTGGGAGGTGTAAAAGGTAAAGGACCCTTGGATGGTTAAGTCCAGTCAAAGGCGACTATGGTGTTGTGGCACTCATCTCGCTTTCAGGCTGAGGGAGCTGGTGTTTATCCACAGACAGCTTTCCGGGTCATGTGGCCAGCATGACTAAACCACTTCTGGCGCAATGCGATGAAAACCAGAGTGCACAGAAAGACCGTTTACCTTTCTGCCGTAGTAGTACCTATTTATCTACTTGCACTGGCATGCTTTTGAACTGCTAAGTTGGAAGGGGCTGGGTGGCGTAATGGCCCCTGAGCCTCATTTCCCCTTGTACCAGAGGATCCTGACATAAACAGGGCCCTTCTTTCTCTCCTCCTTAACCATGATCTGTAGCCAAGTGTTGTGCTATGGGCACATGTTTTTCTTAAGGAGAGAGAGATCATAACTCTGATCCCAGTTTGGAAAAATTGCTGAGGCAGAAGTTGGTTTAGGTGCAGTCTGTCTCTTTCCTAAAAAGTCTGTGGAGGATCAAAGCTGGTGTGCGCTCCTCTCTGAGAGCAGCGTATTTTCATAGTCATGGTAAGACATACTCTGGCTTTCCAGGAGGTATGAACCAGGCCTGTATGGCTTTTGGGGATTGGATTATTAATCATGCTAGAAGCAAAAAGCCTGGGGTGAGGGGAGAGTTACACTGCCTCATAGCACTACATTCTTTGCTGCATTAGCAAAGAGATATCAAGAGGAGAAAGAGTTCGTGCACCCTCATTCCTTCCAGGAAAGAAGTTTGAAAAGCTTATTTGCAAGTGCATTGCTATTTTTAAAAAACTCTTCATTACTTTTTTAATTTTCAATTTCCCAAGATATTGCCCTCGGGAGCTTGAAAGCAGGCCTGTTCCAACACAGTGGTACCTTGGGTTACATATGCTTCAGGTTACAGACTCCGCTAACCCAGAAACAGTACCTCGGGTTAAGAACTTTGCTTCAGGATAAGAACAGAAATCGTGTTCCGGCGGCAGGAGGAGGCCCCATTAGCTAAAGTGGTGCTTCAGTTTAAGAACAGTTTCAGGTTAAGAACGAACCTCCGGAACGAATTAAGTACCTAACCCAAGATACCACTGTACAGAGCAAACCAGGTCTTCTTTTTCCCATTGTTGTCTTCTGTAAGAGATGTTATGGTCCAGTAGCTGAAAGAGGAAAGTGATCCTGGAAGAGGTTTCAGCTTTTCCATGGCTTTGGGCCTCAGTTTGCCATTTGTAGATTGGGAATAGCTTTCGCAATGCTAATGCAAGGACTGTAATGGCTGTGATACATCACAGTAATACCTGACCTTGGTACACTGGACAGGTTTGACCTGTTTCCCTTACACAGGGGAGGCTCATTGTGATAAAGTTTGTGAACTCCCAAGTCTAGGAAATCTGGTCTCCACTTTCGTGACCTCACAGCAAAACAAAAAAACAAAACACTAAACTAAAAAAAAAGTGAAGCTATTTCTGTGGACCCTTTTTTTAAAAGTGCAAAGACACCTCTAACACAACTGCAGCCTAAAATAGCATATTATTTTCTTGCTCACTTGCAATGGTAGAGACAAAAATAATAAAGGTGATAATTTGGCAGGATTAGCAATATTTTTTTCACAGCCACATACGAGGCTATTAGAACAAGGACAAGGCTGCCTATAATGGGCAAAAAAAGTAATGTGGTTACCTTATCCGCCCCATGCAAGAAATTAACTTGATGTATAACATATGCTCTGTCTCAATAAATTAGCTTGCAATAAATCTGGCTACTGGGAAATCTTTCCTGAAAATCCTTCATGGCTCAAGTATAAATAGATGGGCAGGCTGATGGAAAGGTTCAGTTAGAAGGAAATGAAGTTTGCTAACGCCAGCCAACAAACGTAGGCTGCAGAATCCCAGAGAACCCAGGCAGATGAGCACAGTGGAAATCTTCAGAAATGGTAGAACAGTCTAACATGCATGGGATACTTCGTCACACTTATGTTTTCTTACCTGAATTAATTCACACCCAGCAAAAACATGCATTTGAGTATATCAGTTGTATTGAAGTGCAATAGGTTATTTATTTGGACTGTTCCATAGTGCTAACAAAAATTATTCAGGCAGACATTTTGCAACTTGCTTCTTCTGTCCCAGCCATTTCCTCACTACACCTCTTCTGCTTTTATCACTCCCCTGTTCCAAAAGACTTATTTTTAAATTCTTAAACCTGATTACACACCAGGTTTCTGTTCTTTTCTTTACAATACTCCACACTGAGACCTTTTCAAGGGTTCCCCCCACATTTTCAGATTTCACAGTTTCAGACTGAAAGGAAGATGCTTCCTGATTACTGTGACCATACATCTCTCTTTACAGAGGCCAGTTCTTTATTTGCAGGGCTGCCTGGTCCAGATCTAGCTTAAAGCTTAATAGCCATAAGAAGAGAGACCAGGGCCCTTGAAGTTGCCCATCAACAGTTAGTCTACTCATTGTAGACCCATGAGCATGACTTAAGGTAAAGGTAAAGGTACCCCTGCCCGTACGGGCCAGTCTTGACAGACTCTGGGGTTGTGCGCCCATCTCACTTAAGAGGCCAGGGGCCAGCGCTGTCCGGAGACACTTCCGGGTCACATGGCCAGCGTGACATCGCTGCTCTGGCGAGCCAGAGCTGCACACGGAAACGCCGTTTACCTTCCCGCTAGAAAGCGGTCCCTATTTATCTACTTGCACCCGGAGGTGCTTTCGAACTGCTAGGTTGGCAGGCGCTGGGACCGAGCAGCGGGAGCGCACCCCGCAGCAGGGATTCGAACCGCCGACCTTTCGATCGGCAAGTCCCTTACTTAGGCCCAATATTTTCAGTGGGTCTAAGCTGAGTTGAATACATCACTTATTTCTAAATTAGTATCTGTGCATAAAAATCAGGATATACACATTTTATTCAAATCTGTGTCTTTATTTGATTGCCCTTTTTTTGGCCATGCTTTTTGTGTTGGTACACTGGTGCAGGAGAGTTTGACCTGGTTCCCTTACATGAGCAGCCACTCTACATCAGACATTGGGAAAATGGCATGAGATTTAATGATAAGGCCACACTAACAAAAGTAAGGAACAGCCCGGCCACCAGAGAAGGGAGGCATGTATGTATTGTTGATAGAGTACAATGCTCAAAGCTCTGAAAATATGGTACATAGGGATAAGAAGAGACAATTTATTATAAAACGAAACAGTAATAATTTGACTACAGCTACATAATACAGCCTACTACTTCCTTGCAATTAACAAGGCAGCTTAAGCAGTCATTCCCTCTGTCCCATAGTGTAACATAGCATGCACAACTACTCTGTTCAACATACTCGGGTTACATTTTGCCAAGTAGTGGAAATACGTGCATGGCTTCCTAACTACCTGAAGAGAGAATAGCTGCCATATTCTGTTTCACTAGGCTCTGAGCTGGGAAGGAGAAGCACACAATTATACTACCACAAAAAGCCTAACTAGTTGGGATCACACCCCAACCTACAAAATTATTGTAGCGATGCTTAATCCTGTTCTTTGAAGCATTTTCTGATCTTCTGGTTATGTCTTCTTGTCCCTCTCCAGCCAGCAGGTGGTTTTGACTGTAATGCAGTCTCTTTAGGAGCAGAGACGATCTAAATCCACTTTGCTTGTGATAGTAACAAAGAAACGTTAAACTGAAGCACCATTATACAGATCCTATTTGTTTTCATAAAGCTATAAAATAATCCTAATAAGAATCTTTTCACTGCAATATGGGCACTAGTTTATGAACCACAGCACTTAAAAAACAAACCCAGATTTTTACAATACAGTGGTACCTTGGGTTAAGAACTTAATTCGTTCCAGAGGTCCGTTCTTAACCTGAAACTGTTCTTAACCTGAGGTACCACTGTAGCTTATGGGGCCTCCCGCTGGCGCCACGTGATTTCTGTTCTCATCCTGAAGCAAAGTTCTTAACCTGAGGTACTATTTTTGGGTTAGCGGAGTCTGTAACCTGAAGTGTCTGTAACCTGAAGTGTATGTAACCCGAGGTACCACTGTAGTGTATTATGAAAGAAAGCAAGTTTTGTTCTAGGGGTTGCCCCAGCAGTGAGCTGTTCTGCCATTCAAATAACCTCAAGGCTATATATAAATACATTATGAAGCATAAAATGAAACAATTTTACTGAATTCAGAATTTATATAGAACATCTGTTTTTCCACTCAGTCAAAAAGCTACACAGAACTTCTGAATGTGTAGGAAGAGAAACTGTGTATGCAAAATTATAGAGGCTGTGAGTTTAAGCATTCAGGTTATCTGATTTGAACTGATTGGCTAAGTGCTTTATTAAGTCATTTTTTGCGAATTTACATGTTTCACTAGTGTAGCTTGAACTCTGCTTGAGGCAACTATGTAATTGCACATTTGACCCTTACTAATAGGAAGCGAATGTAAAATTGCATTATTTATAACAAGCAGCACTGTAGATGGAAAGAAAATCAGCATTAACACTTTTACATGGAAGGTATTTCGTTGTCCTGAGTTATTAGTGGCTAATGTTGGAAGCTCAAGTTTTCTCGGCAATCAAGAATTTATGAAAAGTTTATTACCCAAGCTGGATTTATCTGGTGACATTTTTGTCATGGTTGATGGCAATTATTGCTTGAGCCTCCATTGTGAACATTCTACCACATGTTGGCTGTGTCTGTGATAACGATTTCAATGTTGTTGTTTGTTGTTGTTTAGTCATTTAGTTGTGTCCGACTCTTTGTGACCCCATGGACCAGAGCACACCGGGCACTCCTGTCTTCCACTGCCTCCCGCAGTTTGATCAAACTCATGCTAGTAGATTTGAGAACACTGTCCAACCATCTCGTCCTCTGTCGTCCCCTTCTCCTTGTGCCCTCCATCTTTCCCAACATCAGGGTCTTTTCCAGGGAGTCTTCTCTTCTCATGAGGTGGCCAAAGTATTGGAGCCTCAGCTTCACGATCTGTCCCAGTGAGCACTCAGGGCTGATTTCCTTCAGAATGGATCGGTTTGATCTTCTTGCAGTTCATGGGACTCTCAAGAGTCTCCTCCAGACCATAATCCAAAAGCATCAATTCTTTGGCGATCAGCCTTCTTTATGGTCCAGCTCTCACTTTCATACATCACTACTGGGAAAACAATAGCTTTAACCTGAACAGTGGTGCTAGAGAGGAAGGAAGTATGCCCTGCACTGCCATATCAGCAGAGAAACACCCTCTTAACTTTACCATCTATGGCCCAAGTCAGCACTTTGGGGTCTGTAAAGAGGCATTCTTACTGGCCGAAGCTCAGCTGTTGATTATTTATTCCCTGCCTGGAGCCTTATCAGCGCCTAGGTGTCATGACTCCGGAGCAATGACTTAGCTGGAGACTACAGTGTTAAGCTGCCTAAGGAGCCAGTCTTGGCTTGTGACTCTGAGCCTGATGATCAAGAGACAGTTGAACCAGGGTGCCTACTGAACCAGCTTCCACAGCACGAGAGCAAAAACCCTCATGGGCAACTTCTGAGTTTGGAGAAACAGGTGCTTCACTCAGTACCTTGCAAATCCTCCAGTAAAGGGGCCACACCACACAAAAGGCCACAGAATGGAAGAGTTGATGGTTTTCCAGAATGGACAAGCTCATTCCTGGCAAATCAAAGCATTTATTGCCCCACTGACCAATCTAGCACACACACAAAAAAAACCAACAGAATTTTGTGTACAGAACATTCAAATAGTGTCACCGGAATAAATTCTGTAAAGTAGACAAAACAGTTTTAAAAGGCAGGGGAAACTGTTTTTTACATGGCTTGCTGACTACGAAACGTGGTTGGCAAGCTGGATATAAACTACTTCATATTTTCCACATTCTGTAATTTACCACGTTGTCTTAAAAAGGTAAAGGTAAAGGGACCCCTGACCATTAGGTCCAGTTGTGACCGACTCTGGGGTTGCGGTGCTCATCTCGCTTTATTGGCCGAGGGAGCCGGCGTACAGCTTCCGGGTCATAGGGCCAGCATGACTAAGCTGCTTCTGGCGAACCAGAGCAGCGCAAGGAAACACCATTTACCTTTCCATTGGAACGGTATCTATTTATCTACTTGCACATTGTTGTGCTTTCAAACTGCTAGGTTGGCAGGAGCAGGGACCGAGCAACAGGAGCTCACCCCGTCGTGGGGATTCGAACCGCCAACCTTCTGATCGGCAAGTCCTAGGCCCTGTGGTTTAACCCACAGCACCACCCGCTTCTCTTAAGGAGAGTTGTCTTAAGGATGGTTTAATTGGTACATGAGGGTATAGGTAGAATTTGCTTGCTACTAAGGTGTTGGTGAGCATGCAAAGGAAGTTGCACAGTTCTAACCATTATCGATTGCAGTCCTGAGACAAACCTTTCACTGATGCAATTCTAATAAGGAACCCCAGGAATTAATTTGGCATGGTAGCTTTAAAGGAAGTACCTGTTTGTATACTTAAGCAGGATAGAAGGTAGCTGCGTGATTTATCACTGCCCTTGGTTGCATTAGGCTTAGTCCTGCAGTGTAGGAGAAAGAGCAAGTGGTTTTTCCTTGGTGTGTTATTGTTGTGGAAAGGAAGGGGGCTTTCATTGTTGATTTCAGCCATGCTTGTGACCACGGTTGCTCCAGGACACTAGAGAAAAACACTTCCTGGGGGGAAACAAAGGTATTTATGGAAGCAACAGGGAAATTAGATAGATAATCTTTTAATCCATTCATTTAAGTGCTCACAGTTTCCTTTCAAGGAAGGCGGTGCTAAACCCAGAAAATGGATCATATTAAATGAACCCCAGGATCACATTAAATGACTAGGAGATTGAAAATGGGGCAAGCTCTTCAGCACCTGCCAACTCTTCTGAAGAGATTACAGTGCTGAAATTTAAAACAAAAGGAGGCTCATAGAGCAGCTCAATATTTTCTAGTGACGTGTGTGTGTTCTGCTGCTCTGTGGTGCAGGGAAATGAAGATTAATATTTCAGATCCTTAGAACCAGGGAACGGCAGTATATGTCATAAATAAGAGAGTAGCTCTTCTCTAGGCATTATGAAGTTCCTTTCAAGAATGTAGCAGCTCCTTTCCTGAAGTACCTTTTGAGCAGCTGAGAGATGATCAGTATTTGCCTTTGCATTCTCATAGAGAATATGAGAATAGATTCATTCCGCACATGTTATCCTTTGCCAGGGAAGCATTTGTTAGGACTCCATACAAAAAAATCAAAAACCAAATCTTCATTTTCAATTCCTTCCTTCCTTAACTGAATTCAAAATACATTCATTAGGGCAGCCTTACCAGTTTGGTACCTGCCAGGTGTTTGGAATACAAATCCCATCAGCTCCAGACAGCATGGCTAAAAGTCAAGGATGACTGGAATTGTAGTCCCAACGAAACCTGGAGCATACCAGGCTAGGGAAAGCTGCATTGGGAAGACACAATATGCAAACGTCGCATCCAAAGCTTTGAAACTCAAATCTGAACTGAAAGAAGATTGAAATCAGTGAGAGTCGATTGCTATGGAAGTGATAAATAAAGAGAATCCATGGAAGTCTGGAGTTGCCAGGGCACAAATTTGAAGAATGCACAGAAAAATAGAGATAAACTTTGCAATGGAGATTCCCCAGGAATTTGCTGATCTTTTCAACTGCTGCTCAACCAAACTTCAGATCAGAGATGATCCATTTACAGACTGTTTAGGTCCTTTGAAACACTGAACAAATCAATGTTTATAATAACAAAACACAGAGATTTAGGAGGTTCCAAACTTGCCCACTTTCAAAGTGCCGTATTTATACTGGAGCGGACTGTAGTTGGAGAGGAGAGGCATTTATGAAAGTGGAAGACAGTGATGAGAGAAGCCAAACAGGAGTCTGGAGCCACAGCACTATTACAGTTTCAAACAATTGAGTGAATTATTGCATATTATCTAGGTAATTTGGAAACTGCCCAGAGAGTTAGCTAAACTGAGAAAGACAGTTGCAATATCAAATGAATAAATGGCGGATATGCAGCTCAACCTTCACAGTACATTTTGGAAACCTATCTGTAATGATGCACCTCATATGTACACTAACCCAGAAAGATGTTATAATGAACCTAATGGTGTGTTTTTTTTAAAGCACTAACATTTTCCCTATTCGAATTGGTATAAGAACATAGTTGTTCAAAATGCTGTTCAAACTTACAAGGCACCCACACCAGTCCCGATTCTAATGTAGGGTACTCTGTTTTCTTGACCAGAAGGAGGGACTGGGGTGGGTTATTGGAAGAAAAGAACTACAAGCAAACCAACCTGACTGCCTAAATTAAAGGCACCAAAAAGCCGTCTTTTAGTTGTTCGCATGCCAGCTATTTTGGTTTCAACCACTAATCTATGCTCTCCTCACCTGTTAATCAGAAAAAGCACTCAGCAGGCAAACCAACCCATGCATTGAGATGTCCTACAGAGCCATTGATATCACAAGATGCCCTGTGCAACAAACTATTAATCATACTTGATTGCTTGCACCCATGTTCTCCTACAAGTACTGTTATCAACCAGGAAAGAAAACGCAGGGGATCAGCAGGTTTGACTGAAATTATTCTGCTGCCCCTGATAAGGGGGATGTTTTTGGAGCGCTTGTTAGGCCTGACTTAAAACCATGTTTTTTTCCACAGAATACAATTATAGGATCCCCTAAGGAAAAGGGACGTGGATGTCAGACTGTGCTTTGTTTCCAAGATAAAACTACTGAGCTCACATTTCTACATTCACAATAGAGAAAATATTCCCCTTAGTCTGAAATCAAGACTGAATATTTGCTCCAGACTTTCTTTCTACATCTGCATTCTCTTTGCATATCTGGAATGAGCTACGAATCTGCACAATAATCTATTCCTTGGCATTTTTATGATAAGCTCGTCCCCTCCAGGATTCATAGCACATATTCTACCTAGACAAATCTTGTAAAAGACCAGTCTTCTAATTTTGGGTGTCTATAAACTCTTTGTTGCCGCTGCTACTAACCTCACGATTAGATTACCAAAATGTGCTGTACGTTGAGCTGCCTTTGCACTTAGCTTGAAAATTAGTACAGTGGTACCTCGGGTTAAGTACTTAATTCATTCCAGAGGTCCGTACTTAACCTGAAACTGTTCTTAACCTGAAACACCACTTTAGCTAATAGGGCCTCCCGCTGCTGCTGCCGCGCCGCCGGAGCACAATTTCTGTTCTCATCCTGAAGCAAAGTTCTTAACCTGAAGCACTATTTCTGGGTTAGCAGAGTCTGTAACCTGAAGTGTCTGTAACCTGAGGTGCCACTGTACAAAATGTAGCTGCTAGGGTG
Source organism: Podarcis melisellensis (assembly GCF_964234715.1). Lineage (NCBI taxonomy): Eukaryota > Metazoa > Chordata > Lepidosauria > Squamata > Lacertidae > Podarcis > Podarcis melisellensis. The sequence continues at coordinate 25,538,747 of NC_138531.1, read as the reverse complement.
CTTATTGTGGGACACAAAGCTAGGAATATAATGGTTTGGGTGAGATATTCAGTTCAGTTTGCATTTAAAGATGAACCGGCCTAACTTGAGAGAATATGTGAACCAAAAACACAGCCATCCTGTGAAATTTGCTATTTTCCAAATAAGAAATGCTGTTCCCCAGCCAAGTAATATGTATGAGAACTGTTTTGCTAGGTTGAGGTACGCATTTAAAATGCTTATACCAACTTCAGCTGGTGGCCCAGCTGTGCCCCTGTCTGTACAGGGACAACTTAACTGGTAATCTCTAGCTTAGATTACTGCAACACATTATACACAGGACTGCCTCTGAAGACAGTTTGGAAACTTCAGCTAATGCAGAATTCGGCAGCCAGGTAGCTCATGAGGGCAAGATGGTTTGAGCATATTACAGGAAACCTGGCCCAACTGCACTGGCTGCCAATTAGTTTCTGGGCCAATTCAAAGTGCTGGTTTTGACCTGTTGTTGTTTAGTCATGTCTGACTCTTTGTGACCCCATGCACCAGAGCATGCCAGGCACTCCTGTCTTCCACTGCCTCCCGCAGTTTGGTCAAACTCAAGTTGGTAGCTTCGAGAACACTGTCCAACCATCTCATCCTCTGTCGTCCCCTTCTCCTTGTGCCCTCCATCTTTCCCAACATCAGGGTCTTTTCCAGGGAGTCTTCTCTTCTCATGAGGTGGCCAAAGTATTGGAGCCTCAGCTTCACAATCTGTCCTTCCAGTGAGCACTCAGGGCTGATTTCCTTCAGAATGGACCATGAGATCATTCTCTGAGACCCTTCTTGGTGTGCCTCCTTCACATGAGGTCTGGAGGGCAGGAACACGAGAGAGGGCCTTTTCTGCAGTGGCTCCCTGTTTGTGCAATGCTCTTCCCAAGGAGGTTTGGCTAAAACCTTCATTATACACCTTTAGGTGCAAGGCAAAAACGTTTTTAGTCCAACCTCCTTCCAGATATGCAAACTTCCCATTGGGAGTGTGTGTGTAAAGCATTTAAACATACTGTCAAATGTCCCATCCAGGAAGGACTGTACCATATGCCATTTCCGAATATTTTCTGCATTCCACGGATCCATATCTGCTGTCTTCATTTGTAAAACAAAATAGCTTCCCCACCTCAGCGGGATTCTCCTTCAGGCAAAAAACAGAAAGCAGGGCACATTACTAGCTTAAAATGCAGCCAGGCTGTTTCTCAATTCAGAAAGAAGCTTGTTTGGGGAAGAATATGTCAAAATGCGTTTTTTTATGAGAAAAAAACTAGATAGATACAGGATAAATATGGAATGTGGCTGATATCATGTATATAGCGCTTTTTTCCTATATAGTCCACACGTAATCTATATCTAGTGTATTCCCCCTTACAAAAAAAATGCTTCTTGAGAAACTATCTTCATTCCAAAATAAAAGCTCATTGAAGATTGATTCTGCATCACCCCCACAGTGTGTCAATTTGAAAAATGACGAACGTAGTTGTAGGAGGCTTTGGCAAAGAGAGGTGCACCCACATGGGCTCAGTGTTGTTGTGGGTGGACGTATACCAAGATTACAATCATTACATCCTTTTTCATTCACTTGGGGCATGTGCAGAGGGGGAAAGATGTGGATAACCTAATCAAGCGTAGGGATTTCAACACATATCAAGTAACCACACCCACAGGATCTAGAATCAATCTAGATTGAAAGCAACGTGTTGAGGATGAACGTAAACAATTCAGGATTAAGGAAATCTGCTTTTTTGTTCTGTGAAAAGGTTAGTGTGTACACAGCCAAAGACAGTAAAATTATTGCTCTCAGGATTTGTTTTTTCTTCCGGTCCTAATTAATGATCTGATAATCAGCCCATGTATTCTTTTAGGCAGCTTGTTTTACATAATTTGGACCAATCGTTTCCTATTATTTTAGTTTACAGATTGCTGCCATTCAGTTGTGACAGGCGGCTGAGTTAAACATAAATGGATGAATCTCCCAGGGTGGGGAATGGATGTGTGCAGTCATCACATCTAATTGATATTCATACTTCCTTTATCTCATCCTTTATAAGAAGTGGAAAAAGAGCAGAAGTATGAATCAACATTCTCAACACATTTGTCAAGACATTAGATGTTATACTGATGTATTTTAAAAGGGGAAAGGCGTTGCTTGATTTAGCCCTTAAAAGTAACAGCATATGCACTGTGGTTTTTTCACCGTTGGTTGGTACAAAGGAATCAGTGCAGTTACTTCGGGTTTGGATCCAAATGTGCCCTTCCGCATGTAGAACTGTTTTACACTTTGCGCTAGAGCAGGCTTTCTCAGATATTACTGATCCACTTGTACCTATCACTAGCACTGCTGCCTGTTCCCAGACTAAACTAAGCTTCTCGTTCACAAAGAGCTCATTTTGCACTTGTCAACTGTGGCTTGTTTGGAGATAGTGCGTTTCTGGAGGAGCTGTGGCAGATTCTTAGAGAGGAGATGGTATGATAAGATCTGGCTATCAGCGCTAGCTGAAAAGTTGACCCAGCAATGTAGAAAAGTGGGAGGCGGAGGATTAAAAAAGATTTATTTATCTTTTACACATGTCCTCCATTTCTTGCCTTGGCTAGAAGCAATGTTCAGCCTCCAATTAACCAGAACACAATTTGGAGAGACTTACTTCCTTGGGTATGGTGGTTATTCTCTCCCCCTCTCCTTACTATCTCCTTGTTTGCTGCAAGCCAGTAAGGAAGATGTTGTCCAAGTAATGACACATGAATTTCATATCCTTCGTGTTATCGTTTGAAAAAACTTCAATATTTTTTATAAAATGAAATCAAATCCAAAGATCTTCCATTTGCCCAAGAGCTTGTATTGTATATCTGTTGTATAAGCAGAAACAATGAAAATTGCTGTATAATGTACCTATTATTACAGAATTGATCAAACTCTTGTAGAACCATTTGTAGAAGGAAGTAATGACAGTGTTCTTTCCATTCATAGTTCTTTGGATCTCTTAATCCTTACATTTCAAACAAATGCTGTTCTATTTCTGGAAGGGTGAGTGGGGGGCAACTGGAACAAATGTGCATAGAATAACTATTCAGTGCAGGATTATTATTATAATTGGGTTTAAATTTAGGTACGTATGACCATGTTGGCAAAGTTGCCAGTCTTATTACTTCATTAAAAAAAAAATGTACACAAAGCTACAAGGGGTATGTAAATGCATCTGTGCAGCAGTTGCATAAAGGAAGTCTGCCACTATTAGTGACCCATGCAAACAGTGCAAGCGAGCGGCTATTTGTAAGTACTCTTCCCCTGTTGTGTTGGCCTCCTCTCCAAACCACAGCTACAAACAAGCCTTATTTAAGAGAAGATGGGGGGAACCCAATTCTAGGCCCATCTGCACCCCCCAAAGGCCAGCGAGCAAGCAAAGTGGCAGTCAAGCCACAAATTCACCACCACTGCATTACCGCCATTGGCTTCAGTGAAACTTGCTCCCAGGTGAGATTGTAGCTAGCAGGGTGCTGCTTTTGCCTGACATTCTCTTGCCCTTTAACCAATGATTTACATAAACCATTGATTTGCATAATTCCTTTTGTCTTGGTTACTTTTTTCTTTAAGTGTCTGGTTCTCTTTTGCAGAACTGGAGGGTTAATAAATCAGATTACAGTGCTGAACGGACACCATGCAATTGTTGAAACACAGAACCAAACTCTTACCTTATTGAAGTTTCTAGAAAAGCTAAAGATACCCTGCCCAACTTTTTAAAAAATGTAGAAAAGGCATCAGTGGGAATTAATGGAGGTTTAATGATTTATTTGAAAAGGTTAATTAGTGCACTCAGGGGACAAATGAAGGTAACTGGATCCAAAACATCCCTCAAGCTGGCATCTGGTAGATCCTTCTTTCCTTCATGCATGTTGAGTTTTCAATCAGGATAGCTTGATACCAGCACACTGCCCCCCCCCCCGTCATTGGTGCTGTGTAGCGGGAAATTTTCATTTTGCATGCATTTGAATGAGTAAATCCATGCAAACAATAGTGTACACATTTATCTCTGAGAATTAGTTTCCCTAGCCTCTTCCCTAGCCCCATTTCTGCCACAGAGATCATTTCCTTCCTCCAACCCTTCCAGAATGACTGACTGCCCACCTCCACTAGACATATAGCAAACAAACAATTCCAAAGCACGCATCGTGAACTTTTAGCATTTGTTTTGCAAGCTTCTTTCACAAACAGAATCCTGAAGGACGAACAAAGCCCCTGTTAATATTCACTTGGCAACAGGCTTCGCAGAGCACCGACATTAGAGCCTGCTATATTGACAGATAACGTTGCGAAGAACTCTGGGGTTAAACAGCTGTTCTTTCGTGGAAGCCATCACGGGACTTCCTCCTTGACAGTCGTTTTGCAGTGTCAAGGAAAGGCCGGTAGATGTTCGTTGAAAGGTTTATAATGTTTAATATAAAAGATGTAGAAAGGGTAACCCGAGTATTCCACATAATATTGTATCAAAAATATGCATGCAAGTTTTTGATGCTACTTGGGATTCTGTTCCCCATCAGTCTTACTGTCAATGTTTCCCCAGAAAGTTAGCCCATTTTGGTGTGTGTGTCTTAGCTTTGACTGTCCTCCCCCCCCCCACTAAACCTGACAAGGTCCAAAACAATTCTTATTAGAAGTGCTACTTTTCTAGAAAAAGAGGCCCCAAAGTTCACCATGAACTCCTCCCTTGTTCTCTTAGAATGGCAATGGCTCCCACCTGAGAGGTGCCACTGCTCAGCTCCTGTGAGCTCCAGCTGAATAAAAGCCATGCTTATTAGGCTTTTTGTATGAACCATATAGTAAAGGTAAAGGGACCCCTGACCATTAGGTCCAGTCGTGACCGACTCTGGGGTTGCGACTCTCATCTCGCTTTATTGGCCGAGGGAGCCAGCGTACAGCTTCCGGGTCATGTGGCCAGCATGACTAAGCCACTTCTGGCGAACCAGAGCAGCGCACGGAAATGCCATTTACCTTCCCACCAGAGCGGTACCTATTTATCTACTTGCACTTTGACGTGCTTTTGAACTGCTAGGTTGGCAGGAGCTGGGACCGCGCAACGGGAGCTCATCCTGTCGCGGGGGATTCGAACCGCCGACCTTCTGATTGGCAAGCCCTAGGCTCTGTGGTTTAATCCACAGCGCCACCCACGTCCCATGAGCCATATACCTCCCATGAAAAGGGTTGCTCATTCAGAATGACATCCAAACAGGGTTGCCACTTTGCCTCACATGCACTGCCACAACTCTCTTTAAGAGTTGGTCAACAAAACCCATCTCCTCCCTTGTCATGGGAAGGCAAGATTAGAGATTGGGCTCCACAGATGGTTGCAATTTTCTTCTTGAAGAAGAAAAGCAAACGACAACATGAGAAGGGCTGTGGGTCAGTAGTAGATGGCAGGTTTGGGCCCTGGCATCTCTAAGTGAGGCTGGGAGAGATTCCTGTCTGGAATCTCTTGAGATCAACAGCATGCCAGTGTAGTCCAGTGGCTCCCAAAGTGGATAGTATCTCCCTCTTGGGGGGCAGTGGGATTACATAGGGGGTGCTAAGAGGCAAGAAAGGTGGCAGGGGGTGGTGAAGGTATAAATGACAATCAGACTTTGAAAGGCTGGTTGACAGGATCAAGTTACAGTGGTACCTCGAGTTAAGTACTTAATTCGTTCCGGAGGTCCGTACTTAACCTGAAGCTGTTCTTAACCTGAAGCACCACTTTAGCTTATGGGGCCTCCTGCTGCCGCCGCGCCACCGGAGCACGATTTCTGTTCTCACCCTGAAGCAAAGTTCTTAACCTGAAGCACTGTTTCTGAGTTATTGGAGTGTGTAACCTGAAACATATGTAACCTGAAGTGTATGTAACCCGAGGTACCACTGTAATCAGTTTTGTTGAGTTAAATCGTTTTCGCTTGATTTTGAAGACATGTGCAATTGATTATTACTCATTGAAATTTTATTATAATATTTTCTTCCTTAGCAGGTCATGTGAACTGCTATTCTGAATAAAGCTTTTTATGAGGTAGGGGGCCCTGAGGGTGCCTTTATAGAACCAAGGAGTTTGTGGCCCAAAAATGTTTGGGAACCACTGGTGTATAGTTACTAGCCAGGTAGATGAACAGATGGTGCGACTATAAGGCAGCTTGAAATGCTCCCACAAGAAACCCCATCTTATCCTCTCCCTCTCTTGGCCACCTCAGCAAAGTTCCACCACAACCCACTTTTTCTGATCCATTACACAAGCACAAGACTCCACTCCTCCCTGGTGTGTACAGCAATAGAAGCCCTGCAGACAATTTCTCTTTACCTCCTGACTCCAACTTAAGAACCAAGACAGAGGCATGTGAGAGGGACCCTCTGATGTGTGATGTTGAGAATTCTGCCACATTTCTGTTGCTGCTCACATTGAAGAAACCCCCCCTTTTGCCTGTGGGTTGTCTCTTGTGGGAGTGAACCTGTGGATGGACCCAAGATTGCCAGTCCTTCAGCCTTTGCTTGGTTAAGGACATGCCCCCTCTCAAAAAATAAATAGCTGTGACCAGGGAAGCAACGGGCAGTTATACTAGCAGACGTCGTATTAGTACTGCTAATGAACAGCAATTCTAACACTTGACGGTTTTTTGGTAAAGATCCCCAAAGGAATAAAAGTCTTAGAATTCTTTCCATTCAAGCAATACCACCAGGAAGTACTGCTTTATGCATCAAATATTCATTAGGAAGAAAACGAAAAGAGAACGAGGGAGGAGGTGAGTGAGCTTTCTTACTGTGTATTAACATTCATATGAGCTGATCATTAGGAATTATCATGTCACCTCGCTAGTTCCCAGCCTAGACAACGGGGATTTTACCTGTCAATCACCCATCCCTGTAAGTGCCCAAAATAGTAGCATTTCAGAGTCGTTCTCTAGATTAGCTGAGTTTGAAGGAATTTGAAACCTGAGCGGGAAATAAAACACTGACTCTCAACATGGTGTTTCCCAGTTCTGTGCACACCTAGCGAGAACAATTTCCTAAGTAGGTGCATAGGAGTTTACCATAATCAAAATCATTATTGGGAAAGGCGAGATAAGGGCTGCAAGAAAGCTGATCTTGAAAGAAAACACACTTGACTTTTTGCTTTCTCCTCCCCGCCTACGATCATAGCATGTGGTTTCTGCGGATATAGCTGACAGCTTATTGCTGTGCTGAGTATCACAGGCCTGTTAGCACCACATCTATCATGCGGCTTTGATGCTTATAGAGATGGCATCTTCAATCCTTTAAAAACACAAAAACAGTCCAAAATAGTTACCACCACAAGGAGAAGCAGCTCAGAGTTAAAAACAAACACAAATAGACCAACCACGGCAGCAAAGAATAAACAGCGAACTAGGATTCAGTTGCTAGATCAAAGTGGGGCTGTGCATATTGCACAGCACTTAATTCCGCCTAAAGCTGCAAGATTTCTTTTGTGGAGGAAAATCACACAAATAGTATAACAAGACCCATAAAGGTGGAAAGTGATATTAGATATGAGTGCTTTATGTAGACCTGTGGAAGAACATACTTTGTTAAATCAACCTCGGTTGCAGTTAATAGATATTTCTTCATAACTCTTTTATTGTTTGGTCTTCTTAAGGTAGTAATATTGTGCTTGCTTAGCAAGGTGGCAGTCCCATTGACTCAGGAAATGAGTCACTCATCAATTGCTAAGACAGATTTTCAGGAAGGAGAAATTACTTTCCATGTGTTCTTTCCTTGTTCTGTGTCCAGTGAAGAGCTTTGGTTTCCAGCAGTACATCATTTCCAACGGGAACCAAAACAATTCAAACCTGTGCACATTCCCTGCACTTGATGAGATTGTACTAGTTTTGATACACAGTAGACAGATGCAAAATGATTTGGCTCTCTTTGTGAGCAAGCCTCTTTAAATGGTTACATTCCTGGATTGGGAAATCTGCTGCATGTCCACAAACTTCCACTTCTCCTTTCTCCTTACCGCATGTGCCCTACTTAACACAGGACTTAATGATCTGTCAAATCAGTTTGCTGCAATGTCCTAAACAAGAAGCTTATTTGAGCCCTTCAAGCCAAAATTGCAAATACAAATAAAACCGTGGTTTTCAATCGTGGTTTGTTGGGCTCATTCAAACCACAGTTCAGCAGTTTGAATGGCACATCGAAACTGTGGTCTAAGAATCGAAGAAAATGTATATTCACTTAGTGGATATTGTGGTATTTTTTTTTTTGACAAGGAATGTGCTGATTAAACCAGGGCGTAACATCTCCTGACAATACTTCTATATCCTGTGTATCTTCACCCTGGTTACTTTTTTAGAATGTAGAGTGTGGACAAAGAATTAATGACTTACCCAAGATAATCTAGATGCATCCATGTTCTTTGATTGGAAAGTCCCATATGTAACATATAAAATGAAATTCACCACTGCAATGATTTTAGAAATTCATGAAACTTTCATGTGCAGAGGCAATGTGGCTCTGGTATAACTCAACTTAGTTATGCAAGGGGGTACAGTTTGGCTTCCCCCATCATTAAAAATATATATATCCTCATAGGTAATGGTATTTTCTCATTCTTCCTGGTTTTTCCTTTTTATTCACCCTGCACTTTCTATCTTACAGCTCAGAACTCACCCGTAGCAATGTCATTCCGACTAAGAATTCTGTCTACCTGTAGTATCTAGCTATGGTTTAACTCTGCATTCACACATGTGGAATCCACATTTGTCACCTTCTGGGAGACGAAACTGGTATTTCCTTGCCACAGTTTCAATTGTGATAAAACTTGCAAATTTACTTTGAGCAGACTGCTGCAGGAAAGGAAAAGACAAACAAGTGATGATAGCTCTATCATGCTGTCCCTGTTGTGTCCCTGAAAATGTTGTGTCTGCACCCAGCATATGTGAAAGCCAAAGACAGGCAATAGCATGTTGGTAGGGGACGTGGGTGGCGCTGTGGGTTCAACCACAGAGCCTAGGACTTGATGATCAGAAGGTCGGTGGTTTGAATCCCTGCGACGGGGTGAGCTCCTGTTGTTCAGTCCCTGCTCCTGCCAACATAGCAGTTCGAAAGCACATCAAAGTGCAAGTAGATAAATAGGTACCGCTCTGGTGGGAAGGTAAAAGATGTTTCCGTGTGTTGCTCTGGTTTGCCAGAAGCGGCTTAGTCATGCTGGCCACATGACCCGGAAGCTGTATGCCAGCTCCCTCGGCCAATAAAGCGAGATGAGCGCCGCAACCCCAGAGTCGGTCACGACTGGACCTAATGGTCGGGGCCCCCTTTACTTTAATACTCCTAGGTATGGGGTGAATCATCTGTGAACTCGTTTACTCATAAAAGAACATATTGTGAATTGGAAGCTACATCACCAATGGGTTCAAACTGCCAAAAAGAAGTGGTGGTCTTGCATGAAAGCGAGGGTATTTTGGGAAATGATACATGATGAGATAAAAAGTATGTTCAGAATGAGTATACCAAAAAAAAGGAAAAAGCCAGAGCAACCCCAGAGTCGGTCACGACTGGACCTAATGGTCAGGGGTTCCTTTATCTTAACCTTATATTATTATTATTATTATTATTATTATTATTATTATTATTATTATTATTATTATTATTACTACTACTACTACTATTACTGCCTTCTCATTTAAATGGTCCAAGAGGTTGTTCAAAACCTACTCAGTAAGAACAACTATAGACCCTTGAAGAAAGGCCAGATTTAACAGCACACACAAAACTACCATTTCAAATATCTATAAAACAATTTGAGACAGTAAAAATCAATTACTATCCAAGGCTTACGCAAAGAAATGTGTCATGTTTATCAAATATTATAAGCTTATCTGCCATATCATAGCTTGCGCAAAGACAACTGCTTTATCAAGCAATAACGTCATGTATTGTTTGAATAATATAATCTGTGGTGTTGCCTTCAGCCTTGAAAACAAATTGTCAAGATTGGGCTTGTAAGCCCCTTCCATAATGAGCACCTGGATGATTTGTGAAATTTTTCATCCTATTCTTATGCAGACGATATTTCACATTTAAATCATATAATCTTTGAAAGCAGAATACCAGCTGAATAGTTGATTCTGCACTTCATAGTAAGATGCAGTCCACTGATACAATAACAGGTGTGTGATGCCAGCATCAAGCTTCCATAGAATATGAAACAGATATAATATGCAGGCAGTTAACTTTTACCATTAGGACTTGTTCAGTGTAGATACTTTTTTAGTCTTTTGATGAATCCTGACTAGTTACCATGGTATTCCAGTAAAGAGCATCTGAATAACTGAATCATATGGAATGAGGGAAAGTTCCTAGGGTATCTCTGTGTCATGGAAACATCCTGTGGCTTTGGCTAGCCAGGAAGTGACATGTGATATGGCATTCTCAGTAGCAGCCCCTATTAGGGAGCTTCCTCCTGATTGCGGCTCAGTTGTCCCTCACTCTGGCTATTCTTAGGCACACCTTAGAAACTTGTTTATTCTGCCTGTAATTTGCAGTTCCATAAAGAATTCCATTGTCCAAAACAACAGAATGCACCTTTGTAAAAAAATATTATTTGGATTAAGAATGTGCTTCCTGACTATACCTAATGCTTCAAGTTCATGCTTTCCATTTGATGTTCTTGGTCTGTATGCAGAAAGTCAATTTGTGTTTGATAGAGTCAGAATTCATTTAATATAAGAAAGAGAAGTTAATACTAGTTGTCTCTGGAGGGTCCTTGGAAAATGAATTCTTAGTAGAAGAGTCTCACATGCTCTTGATAAAAATAAAAGGTGCTTCAAATTGGGGGAAAGAGAGTTGTGAAAGGCTGTTTTTACTGCATCTATATTTTACCAGTTTTTAACTGACATTATTATCATCAATATTTCACTGCCTGACATTTAAAACATGGTTTAATCTTCAGTTTTCTTCAGAACCACCTTGCTCATATTTATTTTGGATATTTCCACTATCTTAGACTGACAGAATCAATTCAGACATTAATCAAAGGTGTGTTTGGATGTTACTTTGTCTCCTGTTTGCATACAACTCCCATCCTCTGGTGGCTGTATTGGCTTCTGGGCTCAAATTGAAGTAGTTTTAGCTTAATTCAGCTTAGGATCATGTAATTTTTTTCAGACTTTTTGGTTCCACATAGGTTTACAAATTTCAGTGGCCCTGGTCTTGGATTCCTCTCACAACTTTGTGAGCACAAGAGACAGGGCCTTGTCTGAGGATGTGAACACATCTATACAATGCTCTCCCAGAAATCTGGCAGGCTCCCTCTTTGTGTCTGTTCCACCAATTATTGAATACATTATTCTTACTTTGATTGGCTTTTAATGTGCAACACTCAGGGCTATAGTACTGTACCCACCTGCCCAGAGTTGGGGCCCATTTAGCTTAATGGTACTTAACTTCTGAATAAACATGTATAGGATTGTACTGTTAGCTTTATTGCTTTAATGGTTTAACCTTGCTACTGTAAGGTCACATGTGTGTATATAAGAGAGATAGAGAGAGTTGTGTTGTATGTTCTTTTTTATTACTTTTTGAAATCATAGAATCAGAATTGTAGAGTAGGAAGGGACCTTGAAGATCATCTTCAATGCAGGGATTGAAACTGCAACCTTGGCATTATCAGCACCATGCTCTAACCAACTGAGCTTGTTAGTTGTATTTGTATGTATTTATTTCCTGCCATGGAATTGCACCCGTAGAAAGATAGGAAATTGTGCCCACTGCCCACCATCCTCTTCCTAGACGGGTATTGAATGCTGTGTGGAAGAAATTCTGGCTTAGAAGTTCTACTTACAAATTAGGACGTGACATTTTTACAGAATGACATAAGCATGAAGGATATGTTGCGATGTACAAACTAGACAACTCGACTTCTCCCCCTCTCCCACCATTCTGTCCCATGCTTTACAACTACAACAGCTTCTACTTTCCTGATACAGAACATTGGGGCTAGGGGAACAAAATATTATTGGAGGAAACTAGTTATCTGGACATTTCGGTCTGGGTTCAGGCCTGGTTTGGGGACAAAATGACCTGAAGGATGATCTCTTCAGGGAGAGAGAGACAGAGGAAGTTCAATCTTGTTAATCATGCTGGATCCTCAGTGGTTCTTTATTCTGTTGAACACAGCATGCCCTCGGATTCTGTCTGTGGGCTGAGGGTCAGAGGCACTGGATTATAGTAGTTCAACTGCTACCTGTGTCCTGAGCAACCCCAGGACATCCCTGATGTCCTGCAATGCTACACACACACACACACACACTTCCAGCCTGAAGGCAGCTGTCCCCAGATCTGTGTCCTACAGAGCAGTTGCAGCAACAGTGGGACACCCCCTGTCTTCTTTATGTACTCTTGCTACACAGAAGCCATCATTGCTCTTTCCTCTTCACTCCAAATCTAATGACTGCTCCCAGCAGCGGCATATACATTAAACATATGCTGCTATGCAGCACCTTACGGTTAACTGCCAGGGGGCTGAGGCACAGTCACTCAACGCCACTCGAAGGAACCATCTCTGCTGGCAGGGGCTGGCAGGGTTCTGATAAGTGTGTGGTGGAGTTAGGGGGGCCATGAAATTGGCCCAGAAGAGGGGACCAGAAGTTTAAGGGGGTTGGTGCCACCCATGAGACAGGGCAGGGGGAGGAGGAAGGCTCAGAGCAGGTGTGCAGGATGTGTTGGGAGCAGAAGAAGAGACTGTTCAGGTGAGGGACAAGCCAGTCAAATCCTTCTTATCCCCCGCTGCACTGACTCCTAGTATGTCTGCCTGTTCTGGATGCCCTTGGAGCAGGTACACAATCTGAGAGTATTGTTTGATCTCTCTCTCAATAGAAGTCAATTGACCTCTGCGGCATGGAGTGCTCACAACCAATTTTTTACATCACTGCTAGATTACTGTAATGAGTTCTATGGGCTTAGTAGGCTGATGTGGCAAAGTACTGAGTGGTATATCTGGCCCTACACATTTATGCTGGTTCTTAAGGACCTGCACTGGCTGCTTGTTTGCTACCAAGCCAAGTTCAAGGTTTCATTCTTGAGATATAAAGGCCTAAAGCACTTGGGACTAGCATACCCAGCAGACCACTTCCTCTACTATGGGATAAGCTATCATAATAAAGGCTAATAAACGTTAGATGCGATGCCTAGTTGTGGCATCTTGCTTTAGTCAATCGCAGATCTGTTTACTTATTTTGTTTGCTAACCATCACATTAAGATGCACAATGAAGTGTCATATTGTACCCTAAGGGCAGATTTCTCTATCTATGCATTCAGTAAACAGGCAGCAAGATAAGTGTTGGGTTGTGAACAAGTGGTAATACTTGTGACAGGCAGATACTAATATCTTTGTGTGCTTGGTGACTTTCCACAACATAAAGCCAATCTTCATGGTAATCAGCAGTGATGGCAATTTCACTGGTACTCTGTTCAGAAATGCTGGTGCAAAAGCATTCTTCTATTAAATTTTATCAAAAGCTATATACTGATTAGGTAACGCTAAGTTAGGGCAATACATGTGTGATTTACTAGTCTCCTTTCTCTACCCTACTTTTAACTGATAAAATACAATCTGCTGATTTGTTTTGTTATAGTAGCTTATAAATTAACTGGTGGAAATATTTATAATCTATAAGAAATACTTCATATGCTGTAAAACTAAACAATTCTCCTGTAATATTAAGCATTCGTGTACCTAACAAATAATAGCCTATCATAAAACTCAGGAAGCTCTCAATGGAAGCCCTGCAGACAATATGCATTCCTTGTAATAGTTTGATTTAATTTGGCTGATAGGATTTAATGCAATAAATTCTTCAGATTTTACCACAACTGAGTTTAATCTTACTTGGGGGGGAGGGGAATGACGGTGGAAAAGCACAGATGCAATCTGTATTTGTCCCTTTTTCATCTTTTCTAAATTCAAGTTACTTTAGCTGTTCTGATATATGACACTTTGGTATTTTTCTCATGTATCTTTTTAGATACATACAAACCAGAATGAAGGCTATAGAACAGCTCAGAAAAGGAAAGGCACAGACCTTTTCATTCACAATATTTGATTTTTTAAAAATAAACTTTACATGGGAAGGAAAGCAGATTCAAAAAGAAAACCTTAGAACCAAATTGCAGAATCAAGTATGACCCAATTGAAATCAATATAACCGAACCTTCAAATGGTATCAAAGTACCACTGATATCAGAGGGCTTCAGATGCACATAATGTTATATGAAATGTGTATATAAGCACTGTGTCAGAGAACACATAGTAACAAGAGGTACATGGTGTGCAAATGTCAAGTGTACAGGGAATAAAGTATCATATCCAGCTACTTTGTCAGGTATATGTTCTGCCATACAGAAGTGGTGTGTGTGTGTGTGTGTATGTAGGAGAAAGCTATTGCAGTCATATCTTGCTTGTGGGCTTCCCATAGCCATCTGATTAGCCACCGTGGAGCTAGAAAGGGCTTTAACGTGATACATCAAGGTTCTTCTTCTGCTTAGTAAAGGTAAAGGGACCCCTGACCATTAGGTCCAGTTGTGGCCGACTCTGGGGTTGCGGCGCTCATCTCACTTTATTGGCCGAGGGAGCCGGCATACAGCTTCCGGGTCATATGGCCAGCATGACTAAGCCGCTTCTGGCGAACCAGAGCAGCGTACGGAAACGCCGTTTACCTTCCCGCCGGAGCAGTACCTATTTATCTACTTGCACTTTGACGTGCTTTCAAACTGCTAGGTTGGCAGGAGCAGGGACCGAACAACGGGAGCTCACCCCTTCGCAGGGATTCGAACTGCCAACCTTCTGATCGGCAAGTCCTAGGCTCTGTGGTTTAACCCACAGCGCCACCCGTGTCCCTTCTTCTGCTTACTAGGCCACAAATGTATGCACTGGGCACCCTATAGAACCAAAGTCCTCTTGATATGCAGCACTATGGTCTGTGGGTGTCTGTTTAAGTACAGTTGGTGACCATTTTAGGCGATTGATGTGCGATTGCCAGCACACAGGTCCTTTTGGATCTGGAAGAGGAAAGAACGTGGTAGCAGTGGAATGGGGTGAGGAACACTGATGCACTGGGGTGGTGGTGGCCGGGAATGGAATCCCCACATGAAATTATTGTTGCCTGTATTATAAGCCTGAGGAACTGCTGGTGCTCTACAATTATTTTAAAAGCAAAAGCAGACAAGCTGGTCCATAAGGCGGGTGGGGGAAATCCACAGGCAATCCTTTTATTAGGGCCAGCTAAAATTGTGGCAGGTTTTTGAGTTATCTAGATGTGCATCTGTGTTGGCACGGATGCTGTATGTAGAGAGCTGTTCCCAAGCACACATGTAGATTGTTTACTTACACATCCACAGATAAGAGGAAATGCATCACTCATAAAGGAAAAAAAAGTGTATGTAGAAAATGCAAAGGGGACGTGGGTGGTGCTGTGGTCTAAACCACTGAGCCTAGGGCTTGCTGATCGGAAGGTCGGCGGTTCGAATCCCCGCGATGGGCTGAGCTCCCGTTGCTTGGTCCCAGCTCCTGCCAACCTAGCAGTTTGAAAGCACGTCAAAGTGCAAATAGATAAATAGGTACCGCTCCAGCGGGAAGGTAAATGGCATTTCTGTGCGCTGCTCTAGTTTCGCCAGAAGCGGCTTAGTCATACTGGTCACATGACCCGGAAAAACTGTCTGCGGACAAACGTTGGCTGCCTCGGCCAGTAAAGCAAGATAAGCGCTGGAACCCCAGAGTTGTTCGTGACTGTACTTAACTGTCAGGGGTCCTTTAACTTTACCTTTTAGATAATGCAGATTTATATACCTTTACCTTACCTTTTAGATAATGCAAATTTATATGCACTATAGGTAAAATAGCAAGGCAATACATCTCACCATAGTTGTGACCACCATGACCAGGTTTGTCTGTGTGCCTGCTCAGTCTCTGTCCAGCTCCTAAGTGTTGAAGCGGCCCTGCTGTCCCTTCTTGGTTATCTTTGAAACTGGGCTTGGACCAGGCAGACCTTCAAACAGAGGACTCATTCAAGCAGAATGCTGTCCTCTGACAGAACTTCAGATAAAGGACTGTCCTATATAAAGTAGGAGTTACAGCCAACCTATGCAGATCCCACTTGCTAGATCATTTGTCACTTGGTACCTGATTACTAATGATTCACAGAATGTCACAGCTTTAATCACATGTGTGTTCCCCCGTTCCCCCCCAAAATGTGCAATGGTTACCTAGTCTCATATCTCAGTATGTAGCTTATATATCTTGCTCTTGTTTAAGAACCCAATTTTATTTTTTTATATAATAAAAAAACCTGTCACGTTTCTCTGCTCTGGAATCCATAGAAAATTGATTTTTCCACCACTTCCACAGCTTTCCTTGGTTTTCGTGCAGCATAAGCCAAGACCTATGTTTTATTGAATCGAACCCTTAGACAGTACATCATATTTTGGAGAGGCAACAATTCTGCACTTGAGACCTACACTCAATGTGAATTCTCCAGAGGACTCTTTCTACCCCAGCAGTTTGACATACTGTCCCTTTTACTGCTTTGCCGTGTTTAACAGTTAGAAGTAGAGAGGAAGGGCATGTAAAAGCAGGAGAAAATGAAAAGGAGACTGAACAAGAGGGAGAAAGGGTCTTTGTATTTGGAATGTGGGTAAATGATCCTTTGTACTGTTGTAAACAAAATTGCCCTTTTCCTTTATGGGGTATCCAAGAGCCCATATAGAGTCCTTACATAGGTTCCCTATTGGTAAGAGAAAATAACAGGTGCCAACCAGAGAAAATTGAGAAGCAAAGCAGCTAGTAAGCTTGATCTTTATTGATCTGTTTGAACAGGGTGCTCCCCTCACCCGCAGGAGAGGAGGAGGAACCCAGAACAATGGTGCGCAGGGCCTTATAAAGACTTTTGAAATTGCCACCCTGTAGATCAAAACCACCCCCAGAAACATCATACATACATCACAGAAGGGGTGTAACCTAAGACCACCCCTCAGATACATCACACCTACATCACAAAAAAGGCGGCCTAAAACAGAAATTTGAATGTTGTTTTTCTCCTGTCATTGTTTATCTCCTGTCTGGCAGGTTACTTGATTGGATTGCCTGGGGAGCCTGGCCAGTCTTTTGTAATGATAAATACTTAGTTCCTGGGCCAGGTCACAGGTTCACACCCTATTCATATCTTAAATGTGTCTTTAAGACAGGATTTGTGAAGGAAAAGACAATGGGGAGGCTTTTCCATTTTCCTTTGACCTTGCAGAGAAAACATTTGGTCAGTTTGGGAATCAAAATGGTTCCTGGTTGGTCTTTCTGTGCTGATCTATGTATGTGCTTGGTAGGTACACTTATGAACATTTAACATATATCTAAAACCTCAAAATTCCTATCACAGTACATTCAGGTAGTTTGATTCACAGACAACATTCTAGGTTGCCATGTTTGCGTACTTCAAAGGGCAGTTAGAAAGAATAACACGACGGCACACTGTGAAAACAACATAATCAAGAAACATGTATTAATAGTAACCTAAGGGTTATTGTTCCTCACATTCTCTGGGATGCTTGCAACAATGTACATTACATACATCCTGATTATACTTCCATTGTTTATGTAGTTTCCAGTTCCAGCTGGCCTTATTTAATCAGAGTTGACATTATTGCAATGTAGATCTACAGCTCAACAGGAGAAATGAAGAGTGACATAATAAGGACTATTTCCTTGGTTTCTCATAAAGAGGCTTTCAGTTGAGTCTTAGGAATAACACAAGGATTACTCAGTGTTGCTGGCTACCTTCTTTCAGGAGACAAAATGATGTCTCCCGGCACAATGTATTCAGAAAACAGTACTTTGTTTCGATGCAGAATTTGCAACTTATGAACCATTTGTGACAGATTTGCAGGCTTTGTATCGCCTCACCCTACCAGGGTAAAATAGAGGCCTCCCTGCCATTAAGTGTATTCCCTCTCTCCTCTAACGCCTACAAAACATTTTGAAACATGAACAGTGACTTAGCTTTTATTTCTTCCCAAAGCAACTTTGTGAAACAACATCATATTAGCTCCAAACAGTCTTTTTTTAAAAAAAAGCATGTTTCTTTCTTTATTGAAAGTTAAAAAGCACATAATTATATGTGCACTAAACATGGTGAGACGTAAATAAAAGAGAGAAAAAGAAAACGAGAACAGCAGCCGTGTAGAAGGGAAGGTAAAAAAAAAGGGGGGGGAGAGAACCCAAAACTGTATACTTTACAAAGTTGCTATTATACTTCACCAGATCTTAACCTATTACATTCGTACCTTGGAAGTTGAATGGAATCCGTTCCAGAAGTCTGTTCAACTTCCAAAATGTTCGGAAACCAAAGCGTGCCTTCTGGTTGGCTGCAGGAAGCTCCTGCAGCCAATCGGAAGCCGCTGAAGCCCCGTTGGACATTTGGCTTCCAAAGAAACATTCTGAAAATGGAACATTCACTTCCGGGTTTGCGGCGTTTGAGAGCCAAAACGTTCAACTTGCAAGGTGTTTGGGATCCAAGGTATGACTGTACAGTATTTGTAAGAATGGATTCCAAATATCGTTGAATTTGTCCATGTCAAGTCTATGTTTGTATGCAAGTTGTTCATATGTTGCGAGTTTGTATAAGTCTTCAATCCAATCGTAGAAACGAGCTGCATTTTTATTTTTCCAATTCATCAGTATCGGTCCTCTTGCTGTGGTAAGGGCACAGTCTTGACCCAGTTTTCCTTTGGCAGACATGTCAATTTTTCAGAAGCTTTGAAACCATGAGGGCAATATTGAATATTGAAATACTGAGGAAACTTAAATAGGTGTGGTTCTTACTTCCTTATCATACCTAGGTAAAGGTAAAGGGACCCCTGACCATTAGGTCCAGTCGTGACTGGCTCTGGGGTTGAAGTGCTCATCTCGCTTTATTGGCCGAGGGAGCCGGAGTACTGCTTCCGGGTCATGTGGCCAGCATGACTAAGCCGCTTCTGGCAAACCAGAGCAGCGCACGGAAACGCTGTTTACCTTCCTGCCAGAGCAGTACCTATTTATCTACTTGCACTTTGACGTGCTTTTGAACTGCTAGGTTGGCAGGAGCAGGGACCGAGCAACAGGAGCTCACCCCGTTGCGGGGATTCGAACCGCCGACCTTCTGATCAGCAAGTTCTAGGCTCTGTGGTTTAACCCACAGCGCCACCCGCGTCCCTATCATACCTAAACTTTAGTAAAAGAACATAAAGTATAATGTGCATAACATAAGGCAGCTATCAACATATTAAAATAGCCAACAAAGCAGCTAGCCGGGTGGGACCAGATTGCTTACTTGGTTTTTCCAATAAGGAAGGAAGACCACGACTATTCTCTGGCTCCCCCCTGGTTACCAGCAGTGGCCACCATGTTGGAAAGCAAAGTAAGTAACACAGCTGCTACTGCAGCAAGATCAGTTACATCAAAATAAGCAACACAAGTTTCTGTTTATGAATAGAAAGTGAATATACACAACCCGTGTTGCAACTGCAAGCTGTTGCAGCCAATAGTAACCAAAGTGCAGCTGCACCCAATAGCTGTCTATCCTGCCCTTCTTGTGAATAGCTTAGCTTTTGCTATTTGGGACCGCTGGAAAAGAAAGAGTTGAAAATAGATACCATAAAAACATTACAGTGGTACCTCGGGTTAAGTACTTAATTCGTTCCGGAGTTCCGTTCTTAACCTGAAACTGTTCTTAACCTGAAGCACCACTTTAGCTAATGGGGCCTCCTGCTGCCGCCGTGCTGCCGGAGCACAATTTCTGTTCTCATCCTGAAGCAAAGTTATTAACCTGAAGCACTATTTCTGGGTTAGTGGAGTCTGTAACCTGAAGTGTATGTAACCTGAAGCGTATGTAACCTGAGGTACCACTGTATAGCAAACCAAATGAAGGTGGTGTTATTTGGGCTTAGAAACAATGTGTGCACATTACTGTGCACACACGAACTCATATTTAATATTGGGGGGGGGGACGCATAGAAAATAAACGCTGGTGTAATGAAGGAGTAGCATAAATGTTGGATATTCAATTACACTTTATAATAAGCTCGGAGGCTTCAGTATTGTTTCATTACCATACACAGCCAGTGTTGTTTATTTGTTTGATTAATATGCTGCTCCATCTTGGTAAATAATTTATCATTGGTAAATAATAGCATACTCCAGGACTATTTCTTTAGTCATACTCTTAGACTAAGGTTGGAAAAGTGATTTAAAAGGTTCCAGAATACTGAACATCTTCAGGTATTTGTAGGCACTTTCAGAGGCCCAGGGAGGCCCAGGCCACTTCCAGCTTTTGAGGCTCCTAAAGGTAAAGGTAAAGGTACCCCTGCCCGTATGGGCCAGTCGTGTCCGCCTTTGGGGTTGTGCGCCCATCTCGCTTAAGAGGCCGGGGGGCAGCGCTGTCCGGAGACACTTCTGGGTCACGTGGCCAGCGTGACAAGCTGCATCTGGCGAGCCAGCATAGCACATGGAACGCTGTTTACCTTCCCGCCAGTAAGCAGTCCCTATTTATCTACTTGCACCCGGGGGTGCTTTCGAACTGCTAGGTTGGCAGGCGCTGGGACCGAGCAACGGGAGCGCACCCTGCCGTGGGGATTTGAACCGCCGACCTGACGATCGGCAAGTCCTAGGCACTGAGGCTTTTACCCACAGCGCCACCCGCGTCCCATACTACAAATGCAAAATGAAAACACAGGAAACTAAAATAAAGGCATGCATGTATCCTTTGCAAAATGCAGTAATTATCCAGTAAAAATCTAGCTTTCGTACAGTGTCAAAGTTTGTATTTTGGCTGTGTACACCCCATACCTTTAAGGCACGTTCAAAGCATGTTCTTTCCCTCAGTTAAGGGTTGCTGGGAACTGTAGTTCTGTGAGGGGCAAACTACAGTGCAGTCAATAACCAAAGGCCTGCTTGAGATATTATGGCCAGCAAATATGCACAGTTTCCTTCTCATGGGGCAATTATGCACATTCTCCATGCCTGAGGAACATGCACAGTGGCTGGTTGATATGCATATTAACTGCTCAACTTATGTTCCCCTTTTCATTTACACGAGTGTTGTGTGCTGTGCAGCTTGCATTTCCCAATGGCAACTGTTTCTTAAAACAGTATTTAGAAGCTGGAGCCCCAGGGGTCCCTTTACCTTTAAGTGTCTGTAGGGCTGCAGCCTCATCAATCTCATTAGATTCCCATAGGGTCTCCCATCTGCTATCAGCCATACCAGCTCCTATAGAACATTACATGGGGTTGGCCTAGGATGCAGTCTTTCTTATGGCTGAATCAAATATTTCTGATGATTCCGGTTCAGTCCTCATGTGTCACAATTCAGGATTCAAGTAAAGAACCATTTGTTTAAAAACCATCACATATTTAGATTGTTGTCACTTCAGCTGTAATTGTGTGGGTTTTTTTTTTCCTTCTAATGTGGAAGGTGCTCTAATTTTTTTTTGTATATTTTTTTTTGTAACAGCCTGAATGTTTCTCTTTCCGGTTCATTTCTGTTTTGATAATGGTGTGTGCTTATTGGATATTCTGATTCATTTTATAATAATATGTAACAAAACATCAAATTAGAAAAAGAAAGCTTCCTCATATGAAAAGTGTGCCGTTTCTTTAGCTATAAAAGGTAGATGTAGATTTAGGAAACTTCTGTCTGCTGCCTTAAGGGGTGTGAGGACTGGAGTATTGATTTGAAATGGGAGTCTGAAAGCTCATAACTTTGGGAATATAATTTGGATTTTCCCTAGGCCAGTGAAAGGCATGTAACCTGAAATATCTGTGGATTTTTCACATACTCAGAACTTGCAAAGTTCTTTTAAAAACTGTACCTGTAGGTGGATGTAAAAATAATTGCAAACAGTGGGAACTCTGCACCTTGAACAAA
Source organism: Podarcis melisellensis (assembly GCF_964234715.1). Classification (NCBI taxonomy): domain Eukaryota; kingdom Metazoa; phylum Chordata; class Lepidosauria; order Squamata; family Lacertidae; genus Podarcis; species Podarcis melisellensis. The sequence continues at coordinate 25,516,825 of NC_138531.1, read as the reverse complement.
ATATTTGCAACAGGTATAACTTAGCCATTTTCCATTAGATATTTCTGAAATTCGAACAGAATCATACTTCTCCCTGGGCCAATTCAACATGCCAATTTTTATACCGATAGGACAAATTGTCTTTATTTTATAATGAATCACTTTCCAGTCTTCCTCTCCTCTCAGCTATAAACGGTAGAACATTGAAAATGCCAGCTGCACTGTAATATCTTGGGATCACCCAAGAAAGATGCTTAGCAAGAGGTTCCAGGCCAACAAAAGGGTTTAACTTAAAGTATTTGTATGTTTCCCAGTAACAGGGTTTTCTGGGTGCCTTGCCTAGGTAAAGGTAAAGGGACCCCTGACCATTAGGTCCAGTCGTAGCCGACTCTGGGGTTGCGGCGCTCATCTCGCTTTATTGGCCGAGGGAGCCAGTGTACAGCTTCCGGGTCATGACTAAGCCGCTTCTGGCAAACCAGAGCAGCGCACGGAAACGCCGTTTACCTTCCCGCTGGAGCAGTACCTATTTATCTACTTGCACTTTGATGTGTTTTCGAACTGCTAGGTTGGCAGGAGCAGGGACCGAGCAACGGGAGCTCACCCCGTCGTGGGGATTCGAACTGCCGACCTTCTGATCGGCAAGTCCTAGGCTCTGTGGTTTAACCCACAGCACCACCCACGTCCCTTGGGTGCCTTGCCTGATCACTATTAAATAGTGATCAGGTTTTTTTTAAGCAGCATTAAAAATGTCAGTGGCAGCAAGTAAAAAACTAGAAAGATGCACAGCAATGCTAAATGTACACAGCAGATCTGGAACCCAGTGTATTAAGAGCACATGGATCAACGGTGCTTGAAAACATATTGAAAATAGTATTGACAAAAAGACACTAGGTACAGTAAGCTTCTCTGGGAAGGGCATTCTCAAATGGTTTGCCACCAATGAAAAGGCACTCCAGATCTCAGGATCTGGGTAGTTTTGCCTCCCACACTCCAATGCACGATAAATTTATGGAACACATTGCCCCAAGATGAGGTCATGGCTGCTAGCCTACGGCCATGTGGATTATGCGTTTGTCTTATGGGATGTATAAAATTATGCATAGAGAAGTTTTCCTTCCTGTCTTGTAATATTAGAACTTGGAGACATCCAAATGAGCTGAATGTTGGAATATTCAGGACAGACAAAAGAAACTACGTCATCAGAAAGTTAAATGATGAAATCTGAGCCCAAGTAGTAGTGTTGACCACCAATTTGGATGGCACTAATAGAGGATTAGACAAATTTATGGGATATAAGGCTGTCAACACTATTAGCCATGACGGCTATGTGATACCTCCATGTCAGAGGCAGTATTTCTCTGATCGCGGGTTGTTGGGAATCACTACCTGTTGTGCTTTTGGGTTTTCCATAGGCATCTGGTTGGCCACTGTGAGATGAAGAAGCTGGACTGGTTGGGTCACTGGCCTTATTGAGCAGACTGTTGCATTCTTATGAGCACCATGTAAAGTTTAGAACACTATTGCCTATTCTGATTGGCAGATATTCTGGGTTTTGGCAAATATTCTGGGACCACTGGCATGCAACCGATGTGCTTCGCCATTCAGCCAAGGCACCTCTCCCAAAACATCTGTAAAGCTTCGATAGCATGGGGAAAGGATGGTAGCTCTATCAGCCCTGATAGATAAACAGACGCCTCCAGGTATATGGGACAATATGCCTCTGACTAGCAGATGATGGGTTTGGAGGGAGAGTTGTTTTCGTGCCCTGCTTCTTTGCTTTCCAGAAAGCTGGTCAGTGTGGGAAATAGATGGTCTAACCCAGAATGGTGTTCCTGTTGTTCTTAGGCTGATGCCATCACCAGTGTATGGTGCACTGAGAAAATTCACTTAGCTGCCTCAAAATATGCCACCTCGGTTCACCATGTATCGAAGTGAGGAGGAGAATACTCTTCACTAAGATGTCTCAGTAGCAGAAGCATAACAGGTCCTCTACTGCTAGTTGGAAGGTAGCAATTGACTTCTAGAGTGGGTGGTGCCACTTCTCCTGTTATCAGCAATGCCTAGCTGCTCTTAGGTAACTCCTTGAGAATCAGCAAACCCCTTTCATTTGCTACTGTGGAGTCGGATTTTCACAGCAATAATTTATTCAATATTTGTATTTTTCCCAACAGGAGATGCATAAGAGATAAGATCAGCCAAGGCATTGAAAGCACAAGGGTTATTAGTTTCATAGCTAGCTGTTTCGAAAGCCAGTACAATTTTTAAAAAGCTCTTATCCAAACAAAACAAAAGTTTCACCTTGATTTTTTTAGCCTGTAAATAACATGTTTAAGCTAACAACAACATGGAAGCTCTCCTTAAGCAATTGATATTGCATTTGTAATGGGAATATCTTTCCCTGCAAGGTACAATGACAAAAATCCAACTGCAAGTGGCAATCATAAACCACAGATTAGCAATAGATGTTTTTTTTCCCCTTTTCTTAGCTGGTCACCTAGCAACTTTGCCACTACCTGCTGCCATTGCAAATAAGCTGAAGATAACAGCTTTGTGGGTAATTACAGAAATTAAACTTTTACTGACACAAATTAAAACCAGAACAGATAAAATGAAATGGGTTTAAATTGAACCAAGTTCTCTAGGAAATTATCCCTTTTCAAGCTCCCAGCTGTTGAATTTCCAGTTCCCTCCTCCCTTAAGTTCTCGTTGTGCTTTTTGTGAAGGCTAGGTACAGAGAGGAAAAAGGAAAAATAATCAGTTAGTCTATACTGCTTTTTACAATTGCCAGTGGAAGAAATGTACTTACTAATCCTCTCAGAAATGCTTAAATGACCATTATCCAACAGCTTAGATAAGAATAATAATATTAAGAAATTGTATGAGGCAGTTATTTTTCTGGGATTCATTTATTTAAATGAGCATTCTGCCCTCTTTTAAGGGCTCTGGGCAGGTGAGATGTTTAAAGAAACAGATTAAAAACATCTAAAAATAAATACCCCCCCTCCAGTAAACAAAATATACCTTCCATTGGCTTAATCCCCAGTTGTTGTTTTTTAAAGTGTGTTGTTTTTATTTTTTTTAATTACCTCTCACTTTTTAAATATACATATAAACTCAAAGCAGCTTATGACATTAAGGTTCATATGTATAAAAAAATCAAATGAAAATCTCAGCCCCGTTGTAAGAAAGATCTTCTGGGATATTGATTTAGATTTAGTAAAATAAGCCCCTGTAATGCCATTGTGTTTCCTGGGGTAATCTGGGGGTTCTCTAGCTCCAGAAGAAGCTCAGGGTGCAGTTCATCTGTGGACTTCTTGGGTTGGTAGATTTCTTCATAGTACACACAGCATTTGCTTATCTGCCAAGGGAGAGAGGTCTTGCATGTAGACATGCCAACAAGTATGCTGGGGGTTCACTGGGTTGGAACTTAGTGGGCAGGAGCAGAGCCCTGCAAACTGTGGTGGATGACCGTAGATCACGGGCAGATCCTGGCAACAGAATATGGTGAATAGTGAGTGGAGCAAGATTCCAACTCAGAAAGCCAGAAAGAGAGCTGGGATGGAATCTGGCGAGTCGGTGTGATAGTCTGGTGAAATATGACTGGTCATGGATACATTTGCAGTTGCTACTGAGACTGTTGACGTGCCTCTGCTGTTCAAATATGGATAGTGAACTTTAGTGAAAGTACTCGTTGGCAGTGCTATTTTTTGGGGGGGGGGCATGTCCTGGAACTCACCATGAATGCCTTCCATGTATGGCAATGGCGTTCCCCTGAAAGGTGCCAGAACTTGAGTTCGGGCTAGAAAAAAAACCCAGTCATAGGATTAAATGAAAGGAGATGTTCTCAAAGCCCAAGCTATTCATGAAAACATATATGAAGATTAACTGCTACAGGTAGAAAAGTATTACATCTAAGCATGTTATTTAAAAAGTAGATCAATATGCTCTTGAACTACGTTGCCAGAAATATCTGGGGTGGAGGGCTCACGGTTATGAAATCCAAATTAATGGTCCTTCCAGTTGTTTCTACGTATGTCCTTTCATCCCGAGAGTTTAGATGTTCAAGTGATTAAAAAATATGGAAATAGTAAATTTATATAGCATGACACCTGAGTGATCAAAGGAGCCCTGTAGCACATTGCTTTTAGCTGCTATACCTGGGTTTTGATCTTTAGTTGCAGGGAACCAGCACCACCTTCTGTGAATATTTGTGATTGACTTTACATGGTGAAACTTCAGCAGGCAAACTGATTGGTATATCATTTCTGGAAGCTCTTTCTTGTATTTTGTTTCCATTGTTCAAGTATATAACTTTGCCAAACAGATGTGGATTCACTCTGCCAAGGGGACTTTTCAATGGAGGCAATGTACAGGCAGACAGAAATCACTTTAAAATCTGGGCCTGGCAGCCGGCACCAAGGTAGCTGAAAAGGAAGCAGGCTTCTCCTCTTCCTCCAGGTGTTGCTGCTGTTCAGAAATGGCTGATGCTTTCTCTTAACTCTCCAGTGCATTCATTTCCCAGATAAGCTCCACCAACCATACCACAGTTCCAGTGCATTTTGGCATATTAAATCTGCCTCCTTTTTTCTTCTCCCTGATCCCATTCTGGATCTGGGGTCTTTGGGCCCGATGAGAGAGATGCCAGGGGCCATCTCTCCCTGCCCAATACCACAGCTGCTCCCTTCACTTCCCCATGCAAGTCTTTCATCTCACTGATGTGCTTGGCTCCTCATCTCTCTACCGTCTTGCATTCTGGGGTCCTGGAATATCTCATTGGCAGTCCCATGCCTAGCATATTAATGTGAGGTCAAAACTTTAGATAAGCGGGAGTTAATACAGCATGCTGAGGAAGTCCTGGCAGAGATTCCAAGTGCTTTCCTTTTTTTAAAATGGAGAAGACTGGGTGTGATTGCAATATTAAAGCCTCATCTGGAAGCACCCAGCAGCTTAGATTCCATGCTAGTCCTACTCAGAATAAACCTACTGAAATTAATGAGCCTAAGTTAAGTCATATTCCTTAACTTCAATGGGACTACTCTGAGTAGGACTGGCACTGAATGCCACGCAGAGAGTAAGGTTTGGGCCCTGTGGGCATTGTAGGGTGATATCTCCCTGAAGGACCTATGTGGCAGCAGTGGACTTAGTTTGGTTGTCTTGTTGAGGCACAATAACAAAGTGAAGCCAATTCTCCAAACAGGTCTTTTTTCCACCTGCATGGAAAAGGGAAGCAGGTGATCCTGAGCCTTAGTTGTTGTTGCAGCTTGCTTGTCCACATAAAGCTAAAGCCTGTTTTGGTATTACATGCAAACCAGGCATGTATTTCATGGAATTAATGATTGGATAAAGAAATAGAAAGCATTTCAGAAAATCATTTTCTGGAACTGGAAGGAAAGTAATGCAATTTACCTGAGTGAGAGTCTCTTAGAATTGTGTGCTGTGCAAATGTGTACATAGTGAATCCTGGCGATGTTGCTTTGGCTCATCTGTATGTCTGATTCTTTTCTTTCTTTCTCTCCCCCCCCCACCTCTTCCTTAGACTGTCTACAAAGCCTGGCTCTGTTCCCAGTATTTTGAAGTCACACAGTCTCACTGCAACAACACAATTCCTTGCAAGCAATACTGTTTGGAGGTTCAGACAAGGTGTCCATTTATATTACCAGACAACGATGATGTCATCTATGGAGGATTATCCAGTTTCATCTGTACAGGTAGGACAGATTTCAGCAGTCGTTATTTGGCGTCTCTCTCTGAACACACCACCGTATGATAGGGCAAAGTATAGTCATTCCCAAAGGCTTTCAAAGGTTGTAAAGCAAAGGTGTCCAAAGGAAGCTTGAGAGCAACCTGTCCGTGGGTCGGCATGGCTGGGGATCATTACACAACCTGCCCTTGTCTGTGCTTCTGTTTCCCCATCACCCTGCTATTCCATTGCTATCAGGTGGTACAGAAATTCCTCACTTCCTCCTTTCTACCCAAGAGCCCTTCCCCAAAACCCCAGCCCAGTCCAGAACCCTATGTCTGAACAGCTACCACTTCCCACCCACCCCTCTCTCTCTGTTGACTTACAATTCTCAGAGGCAAGTGCATGCCAGGCTAATCTTATTTGTTCTCTTTCTATTGGGTATAATTTATTTTAATGCTCCTGTGCACCTCCTGCTCATGTTGCCTGCTCAAAAGCCACAGTTGCTCTTTCAGGGCCTGTGTGGAGAGAGCTTCTCATGCTGCTGGTTGAGCTCTTGGGTTCCTTCTCCCTCCTAATCCCCCCCCCATGAACTGCATAACCCAATGCCACTTCCTGCCACTGTAGCTTGGCAGTTCCAGTCTATGTGCCCTTGCTCACATTGGTAAGTGGTGGTGATTACTGGGTGATTGTTGGGCTAATATTGCCAATAATGCACTATAACCTCACCGTAGGTACTTATTATTTTATTTTTTTACAAAGGACCACATTTCTTTGCATTCTGCACATCAGGCTGGCCATTCATGCAGCCTGTCAGCTGAAAAAATGGCGAAATGGTTCACCTGTCTAAGACCTGTTTAGCTCCCAACTTCACTGTTGTGAGTAATCAATAGCTATTCCCCCTTATGACTATGTTCTGTTTCTGAATACCAGTTGCTAGAAAGAGACAGAGGGGGGAGTGCCCTTGTGCTCAGGTCCTGCATCATCATCATCATATTATTTATATCCCGCCCATCTGGATGGGTTGTCCCAGCCACTCTGAGCAGCTTCCAACACATATAAAAGCAATAAAACATCAAACATTGAAAACTGCCACAGGGCTGCCTTCAGATGCCTTCTAAATGTTGTGTAGCTCTTTATCTCTTTGACATCTGATGGAAGGGCACCACTGCCAAGAAGGCCCTCTGCCTGGTTCCCTGTAACTTCATTTCTTGCAGTGAGGGAACTGCCAGAAGGCCCTCGGAGCTGGACCTCAGTGTCCAGGCTGAACGATGTGGCTGGAGACGCTCCTTCAGGTATACAGAGCCAAGGCTGTTTAGGGCTTTAAAGGTCAGCACCAACACTTTGAACAATGCTCAGAAATGTACCTCGGGTTACAGATGCTTCAGGTTACAGACTCTGCTAACCCAGAAATAGTACCTCGCGTTAAGAACTTTGCTTCAGGATGAGAACAGAAATCGCGTGGCGGGAGGCCCCATTAGCTAAAGTGGTACCTCAGGTTAAGAACTGTTTCAGGTTAAGAATGGACATCCAGAATGAATTAAGTTCTTAACCCGAGGTACCACTGTACTGGGAGCCAGTGTAGATCCTTTAGGCCAGGCAAACTCTGGCCCTCCAGATGTTTGGTCCTGTTAGCTAGGGGTGATGGGAATTATACTGCACCCCTTCTGTGTGTAGAACGCATACACAGAGCTCAGCATACTTTCTATAAATCACTAAGCGACCACATCAAATTCCTGATGGGAAAAAAGGGACTTTGGTCACATCTTCTCCTTAACATAATTAAAGGAGGAGAAATTCTAGGTTTTGCAATACTGCAGGGAGAATAATTAATTATTGAACAGGAACCTTTTATCATGCTTGCTTTTGACACTGCTATTAACTGTAACATATGCATACAATATCATGGCTAATTAATTCTGTTGAACATGCAGGGCAGAATAAGTTATTCTTCACTTTTAGACATTCACAGCTAATGCATATATATACTAGGGAGTCTCATATGCCCATACCAAGCCCAGAGAAATCTGCAAAGTCTGACATAGCAGAAGGACCTGGAGTCAGCACAAATGCCACAGCCAAAATACCAGCCTAGCCCTGGTATGTACAAGGACTACCTATCCCAAAGTGGTAGGAGGAAGACCCACACAGAGATCTGCTATCCCAGGTGGTTACTGTTATTTACCTTGATGCTCCTTTGCTCTGTCTGCAAAGAAGGCTGAGGTGCCTGAGATATCATAGTAAAAATACAGCCATACAATTGTTAAAAATCTAAAAACTACAAGAACAAAACATCAGCATTGCACAACAAGAACAATAATTACACTGTTAGATTCAATGAAATTTTACCTCCTGAAAGACCAGTGAACAGGCATGTCTTCAATTGACATGTTTAAAAATTAATGGCAACCTGAAGGAGCATCTCCACCCCCATCGTTCAGCCCGGACACTGAGGTCCAGCTCCAAGGGCCTTCTGGTGGTTCCCTCACTGTGAGAAGTGAGGTTACAGGGAACCAGGCAGAGGGCCTTCTCAGTAGCCCACCCTGTGGAACGCCATCAGATGTCAAGGAAATAAACAACTATCTGACTTTTAGAAGACATCTGAAGGCAACCTTGTTTAGGGAAGTTTTTAATGCTTGATGCTTTATTGTGTTTTTAATATTCTGTTGGGAGCTGCCCAGAGTGGCTGGGGAAACCCAGCCAGATGGGTGGGGTATAAATAAGAAATTATTATTATTCCACAGCTGAGGTGCCACCACAGAAGAAGCCCTGTCTCAAGTCACCATACCACAGACCATGCTGGTCAGGAGGGCCTCTCCTGCCAGCCTCAAAGCAAGGGGGCATTAGGTATTAGGAGAGACACTTGGGCCCTAAGCCTTTTAAGCTTTTTGTATGCCAGCACTAACACCCTCAGTAACTCATGGCAGGATATGTTGTGCTTTTAAAGACCTATGATCCCATCTAGCCTGATAGCTACCAGTTGCAAGGTGGTCTTCAAAAACAGCCTCAGGTAGAGAGCAGATATAAGGCACCAGGAATAGCACTCTCCCCACACTTGGTTTTTCAGACCATGTGTGACTGTACATCAGCAGCATTTATAATTCTGACCAAATCACTACTTCTGTGCACTGAGTAAATTGTCCCATTAACATTTATGGATGTGCTTTTCTTCCATTTTCAAACATGGGTTCTACAGAGAAGTTCCCACTCCATAAGCAGTGAGGTGAGCAGAAATGGCCTTACATAGACAGCATGTGCTCCCAACCTTGTGATCTCTCTTTCTCCCGTTCAATTTAATATTTACGTGTTATCAACAGGAGCAGCAAATCACCATTCAATAATAAAAGAGTTTCTCTGAAAATAGTACCAGAGGGCTCATGCCATAAACACATAACAATACACAGATTGCAGTTGACCCCTCGTATTTTTCAGTCGTCGCGCTCTCCACAGGTGGCGATGTTTTGCACTTCTTATGCATGAAAGAGTCTGAAGTGGCAGCCTGCAGTTCTGGTTGGCTGGTCTTCAGCTGCTTTCTCCTCTTCTTGCCTGCAGGTCTGAAACAGGAGGGGGAAAAAATGTAAGGCTTATTTAACAGGCCTCTGATCAGTCTGGTTCCTGGGAGAGAAGAAATCTCTCCGTTTTTGAAGTAAAGAGGAGGCTTTTTTTGGAACTGCATCTTTCTCCCCCTTCTCTGCTTAGCAGGGCAACTCTGTTTAAGTGTCATGAGTTAGCCTGCTCTCCCTTCAAGTATTTTGTTGGTGCCTTGAACTGTGGGGGGGGGGGGATACGCATGTAGAGTGACCACTTAGACATCACTTTTTTGTTTAAAAAAAGGAGATATGAGCTTTCCCTTCAAATTCCTCAATGGCCCCCATTCAGGAGTTGAATGGACTGTACTTGGCAACTACGGTAAATTTGCATGTGTTGACCCTTATCCAAGGTATGGAGAACTCTCGGGGTATGCCTGAATGTCTTTCAGGAGACAAGGCTGGGATCAGGCTTGTACCAAGGTCAAGCAAGGTTCATTATGAAGAATCTCATGTCAACCTGAGGTCCAGTGCCTTAGAGTGCCGAGGGTCTTCTGGCGGTTCCCTCACTGTGAGAAGCAAAGTTACAGGGAACCAGGCAGAAGGCCTTCTCGGTAGTGGTACCCGCCCTGTGGAACGCCCTCCCACCAGATGTCAAAGAGAAAAACAACTACCAGACTTTTTAGAAGACATCTGAAGGCAGCCCTGTTTAGGGAAGCTTTTGATGTTTAATAGACTATTGTATTTTAATATTCTGTTGAAAGCCGCCCAGAGTGGCTGGAGAAACCCAGCCAGATGGGCGGGGTATAAATAAATTATTATTATTATTAACCTTCTTACTTATGCCATAAACCATAGAAGAGGTTTAGACTGACACACCTATTCACAGAAATGTCTACAGGACTCCTATGAAGGATATATAAATTATGCTAGAATACTGTACAAATGCCAACAATTTCAGGCCTGGTGTGTTATAATTCTTATCCAAAGAGCAATGAGAGGCTCGTAAAATAGCCTAGGCCTAAAAGTAGCAAGAGGCACTGTGAAGTTGCAACAATTCGGGCATTGAAATCCCTGCAAAGAAGTATAAATGCTGTGGAGAATTTATGGCTGATCTGCCCCAGTAGGGATGCTAAATCTGACCAAATCTTGGTGGTCAGTGACCGTAGGGGGAAGGTAGTTGTTTATACACTAAAACAGGGTTCCTAATTCAGTTTTTATTTGTGCTGGCAAACCGTAATTGTTTTGAATTCCAAAATCTGCTATCAAAAAATCTCCTGCCGAATCAAATAATATAAAGGTATCCAAGCTCCCACTTCTTAGGCCCTTTAGGATTTGCTAACAGCTGCCTGCCTAAAATAGTTATAACCCTGTAAGGCAGAGGAGTATTCTGTGCATGAGACCAAGTCTCTTGTAAACATATTATATCCTATTGCTGGAGCAAACAAAAAAAATTATTATGCACCCAACATGACAGATTCCAGGAAAGTATGTTAAGATCTTTTTGATTTCTAGAAAATAGACTGCTAACAGAGTAGGAATTTTGGGCCTCTAACCTAGGCATATTTCATCCAATACCTACGTTCAGGCCAATATAATGAATATTCCTTTCTTGTCCATTCTGGATTTTATTAAGATAGGTGACAAAGACAGGAGCTATGGCTCAAGAATTTCTAGCTCCTTCCTCTCAAGTTGCCTTTTCCAGACTGCAGTTCCCTTTTCTAATAATTACATGTGTATCTGAAGAAGTGTGCATGCACACGAAAGCTCATACCAAGAACTAACTTAGTTGGTCTTTAAGGTGCTACTGGAAGGATTTTGTTTTGTTTTGACTATGGCAGACCAACACGGCTACCTATCTGTACATGGAACCGATATCTAACTTGCAATGGGGGTGGGGCTGTTATTTGAACAACATTTTAATTCGATTAACAGCTCTCCAATCAGCAATCATGAATTAGAGACCAAAATTTATCCCGTACATATGGCTCCTGAAAGGTTAGTTCAATACTGCCTCTCTGATCACAATTAGACAGATATTTGCAATGTAAACCATTTCCTACATTCAGGGAAGCCCTTGAATTCCTGCTCGTAGTTCAGATTCTGTTTTCATTATTCTGGTGGGTTTCTTCACTGGCCACCTTTGAAGGACCACCGGTAGAACATCTGGGAACCGCTTTCTAAACAAATTTGGTCCATCTCCTGAGTTCATATTGGTGTAAAAACAGGTCTCTGGGTTGAATTCAAATCCTGATAGGGACAATTAAATGACATTTATCAGATTCAGTAGCTAGAGAGAGCTCAGACCTAACCCCGTCTTGATATACCTTCAAACCTTTGCCAACTTCAGCTTGGTAGGTCCTGTCTGTGGGGCTACAGTCAGAATTCCAGTCTCCACTAACACAACCTGTGTACCAATTATGGCATTCAAACCAGACACTACCTTTTCCAAAACATCAATTCTGCTAAAGATTCCCTTTGCTGATTTCCCACAGGGAACTTTTCAGTCTCTGTTGTGGCCAAGTACAATATACCAAAATTGTTACTATGTATTGTTGATGTTTTGGTATATGGAGTAAGCTGAAGTTGCCTGGGAGCGTAGGCACCATCTCCCTAAAAGTGCAGTTCAATTGACCAGTTAGCTAAGCTTTCAAGAGGAATATGTAGCAAAATCTCTTACTTGGGTAAAAAGCCTCATTTCTTGCACACTTGCCATGTAAGGAACCAGGTCTGTCTATATAAGATAAATTAATTGCAACCTGCCTCAAACGCTTTGCAGTTACCTCTGCCTCGCTTGCTCCCTTTGGCATTTACACTTTGATACAACATATATTCATAAACATTTATCTGAGTAGTTATTGTTATTTTAATTTTATGTAACTGTTGAATGTCATATTCTCTAATATAAAACAAAGATATGTCTCAGTGCAACCATGCTAAACAGTTTAAAGATGAAAATGAATAAAAACAACAGCAATAATAATGGCACATATTTATAAAACATTTTGATAATTGTGGTCCATGTAAGGCTTTTTTAATGTATTTTTATTAAAGATTTTTTGGCTTTTAACATTAAACTCATCTCCTGGAATTTGAGCCAATAGATTGCAGTCTCAAAGTTTTTTTACAGCCCGTGAGCATGACACTGCACAAATGCTGTAGCAAAGTGCTATTGATATTTAATTGTTGTGTTTCAAATTCTGTGAACTATGCATGGCTTACCACTGCTATATTTTTTGTAATGTTTGATAGGTAACTGGGGACACCTAGTGGAGACCAATAAACATTTCAACCCATATTCAATAGATACTGTGAAATATTCAGAGGGTACAAGCTACACTAACAACTTAACTGGTTTAATAGTCATTTTTCTCTCCAGGAAACTTTGAAAACTATAGGGGCTCTTTGGGGGGATGGTAGAGGGCCTACAACCCTTAGCATTATTTGGGAGGAAAGCCATGAGCTTATGCTGATATAAAAGCAATATGACAGCTTTATGATAAATTGGAAACTATTTATTGAATATTGCCTTTTTTTAAAAAATTGCCTCTCCAGTCAACTATCAAGGCGAGAGCTGACAGCAGCAAGTTAAATTAAATGAAATGAATTGCAACTCTGCCAACTGAACAACTTCCTGCTTTTTGTTATATGGGATGGGGTAATAAGCAATAGGGATGCAGGTGGCACTGTGCTCTAAACCACTGAGCCTTGGGCTTGCCGATCGGAAAGTCGGTGGTTCGAATCCCTGCGACGGGGTGAGCTCCCATTGCTCGGTCCCTGCTCCTGCCAACCTAGCAGTTCGAAAGCACATCAAAGTGCAAATACAGTGGTACCTCGGATTAAGAACTTAATTTCGTTCTGGAGGTCCGTTCTTAACCTGAAACTATTCTTAACCTGAAGACCACTTTAGCTAATGGGGCCTCCCACTGTCGCCGCACAATTTCTTTTCTCATCCTGAAGCAAAGTTCTTAACCCGAGGTACTATTTCTGGGTTAGTGGAGTCTTTAACCTGAAGTGTCTGTAACCTGAAGCGTCTGTAACCCAAGGTACCACTGTAATAGCAATGGCATCCACCTGAGATGTGTTGGAACTGAGTTCTGGCTGAAAAAAACAACCCTGCCTGTAGGAAAATATTTTTTCTTTTTTCTAAGTGCTAAAGTAGCTGCTGAGCAAGGCAGCAAACAGACATTTCTGCCAGCTCATGGAGAATTAACCCCCTTTTTTTCATTTTCTTTAACATTCTTTAAAAGATATAGCGGCTTCATGGAAGGGGAATGGAACCACCATAAGTCCAAATTCAATACTTTGTAGGAGGCCGGGGCACTCTTCAGACTTGTCATATTTAATAAGAGCCCCAGTATATCCTAACTACTGTCAGGTGCCAAAGACATATGGTTAGAATTATATATCAGTGTACAGTGGTACCTCGGGTTAAGTACCGTATTTTTCGCACGATTGGACGCACCGGACCATAGGACGCACCTAGTTTTTTGGGGGGGGAAATAAAGGGGAAAAAATTTCCCTTTATTTCCCCCCCAAAAGCAGGTCAGGGAAACCGAACCAGATTGAGGAACAGCGGGATAGTGGCGCTGCGCCTCCCTGCTGTCCCCCGAGCTTGTGTGGCTGGCTGATGTCTGCCTGGTGCACAGGGCGCTCTGCTTCAGCGGGCCCCACCCGCCAGGCAGCAGGCTGCTATGCGCAGCGTGGGGAGCCCTGTGGGGAACTCCTGCAGGGCTCCGCACACTGCGGATGTGTGCCCGGCGCGAGGGGTGCTCTGCTTCAGGGCCCCCTTCGCGCCGGGCGGCAGGCTGCTATCCGAAGCGTGGGGAGCCCTGTGGGAAACTCCTGCAGGGCTCCCCACTCTGCGGATGTCTGCCGGGCGTGAGGGGCGCTCTGCTTCAGGGCGCCCCTCGCGCCGGACGGCAGGTTGCTATCCGCAGCGTGTGGAGCCCTGCGGGGAACTCCCGCAGGGCTGCCTAGGCTGTGGATGTGTTCCCGAAGCACCAGGCACTCTGCTTTCAGGGCACCCGACGCTCCGGGAAGCAGGCTGCTATCCACAGCCTAGACACGGCTAGCGGAGCATTAATCCCGAAGCTTGGGGCGTGCGGAGCTCAGCGCGCCCCAAGCTTCTGGGTGCCGGCAAGGTCTAGACGGCTAGCGGAGACCTTGCCGGCACCCAGAAGCTTGGGGCGCGCTGAGCTCCGCACGCCCCAAGCTTTGGGATTAATGCAGCGCTCTGCTAGCCGTGGGAGAGCTGGGTCTCCCACAGCTAGCGGATAGCTTCCTGAAGCCTGGAGAGCGAGAGGGGTCGGTGCGCACCGACCCCTTTCACTCTCCAGGCTTCAGCGAAAGCCTGCATTCGCTCCATAGGACATACACACATTTTCCCTTGCTTTTTAGGACGGAAAATGTGCATCCTATGGTGCGAAAAATACGGTACTTAATTCGTTCCGGAGGTCAGTTCTTAACCTGAAACTGTTCTTAACCTGAAGCACCACTTTAGCTAATGGGGCCTCCCACTGCCGCTGCACCACTGCTGCACAATTTCTGTTCTCATCCTGAAGCAAAATTCTTAACCCAAGGTAATATTTCTGGGTTAGTGGAGTCTGTAACCTGAAGCGTATGTGACGTGAGGTACCACTGTACTTCATTACCACATTTTGAGTCTAGGAATTTGCTCTCGGTACCAGAAGTGAATAGATCTTAAAATGATTTTATGCAAAAGTCTACTTCTCATTTTCCTGTTGAATAGCTACTTCCACCAATAAGCTGACTATAAAGTAACGCCAGCACAATGTAATGTCCTAACCACTGGGAATCAGAAACTTTTGCTGATCCACTGCAAATTACCCAGAGATTTTCCAGTAGATCCTGCTTGGCCTCATTGCCTACTCCAGCTCTAAATTATGTAACAGTAATTTTAAAAAATAAATAGAAGGTAGCTTTACATAAAAGTTTGGACTCTTCCCCCCAGCTTGTTGTTGCCTATCTGCAGGAAGTAAAGGTAAGTGGAATGAACAAGAAAAGGAACTTTTAGTAACTTATAAACAGATGGTGACAACTACGCCGCCCTAAGGCTAACATTCTGGCGCTTCAGCTGTTTTCGTTCACTGGAGTGAATTAAGTGCAACAGTGTACTTACTCAAGCGGCTTTTGAGCAATAAGTACACCTAAATCTTCAGCACGTTTGCTTGAAAATCAGCCCCATTTATTTCATTAAAACCTCTTCCTCCATACTGGTATGCTCAGAATCATACGTAATGTAAAGTGGTATAGAAGGTTCAACTGTGAATAGTTCCGACTGAATCAGTAACTTATTAGCAGCTTCTTAATACTCCTAGAGGGCACGGGTGGTGCTGTGGGTTAAACCACAGAGCCTAGGACTTGCAATCAGAAGATTGGCGGTTCGAATCCCCGCGATGGGGTGAGCTCCCGTTGCTTGGTCCCTGCTCCTGCCAACCTAGCAGTTTGAAAGCACGCCAGTGCAGGTAGATAAATAGGTACCGCTCCAGCGTGAAGGTAAACAGTGTTTCCGTGCGCTGCTCTGGTTTGCCAGAAGTGGCTTAGTCATGCTGGCCACATGACCCAGAAGCTGTACGTCGGCTCCCTCGGCCAATAAAGCGAGATGAGCGCCGCAACCCCAGAGTTGGCCACGACTGAACCTAATGGTCGGGGGTCCCTTTACCTTAATACTCCCAGGCGTGGGGTGAATCGTCTGCGAACTCGTTTACTCATAAAAGAACATATTGTGAATTGGAAGCTACATCACCAGTGGGTTCAAACTGCCAAAAAGAAGTGGTGGTCTTGCATGAAAGCGAGGGTATTTTGGGAAATGATACATGATGAGATAAAAAAAGTATGTTCAGAATGAGTATACCAAAAAAAAAGGGTGGGGGGGGGAGAGAAAAAGCCTGAAGGGTAGAAAACCCAAAGAAATTGTTAAAGCTGTTTATGTATGTAACAACAGCAGCTAGGATTCTTTATGCAGAGAAATGGAAGGAAGAAGAAGTTCCCACCAAAGAAGAATGGATAAGCAAGATAATGGACTATGCAGAACTGGCAAAATTAACAGAACCTAATAATGAGTGTCTTATGGAATAATTTATGCATTTTCGGATTACTTAAAGAAATACTATGGCATGATGAACTCGTGAGCAGGATTTGAGCAACAGAAGCAATTAGATTACAATATCGTGGTTATGGTTCAATAGATAGAAGATAGGGTGCAACCAAAGGGGGGAAACAACTCCATGGAAAATGGGGTGGGAAGTCAACAAAAACAAGACAGAAGATGAAACTGGGTTTTGATTGTATATGTTAACAATGTTGAAGCCGAATAAAATATAATGGGGGTGGGGAGGAACTGCCAAAATCAAGAAGAAAAGAAAAGGCTTAAGGCTCATCCACACTTCCCCCTGTCCTCTGATTTCTTCTGTTTGTCCCCGGATTTCTAGGGGTTTTTGTTTTCTCCTGCAACTTTCCCCAGAAAAACGCATGGTTTGTTGCTGAATCAGAACAAATGCCACTACTCAGAAAACCTGGTTGATGTTTGTTTCAATTCAGCAGTAAACTGCACCTTTTCCTGCAAAAGGGGCAGAGCGTAAGAAAAAATTACCAGAAATCATGGGAGAAAGAGGAGCATGGATGAGCCCTAAGACTACACAGAAAAGTTCCCAATGGAACACTATAATTCTGTGATTCTGTCTTTGGTTTCTGCAATATCTATCATCTATCTGTATCATCTGCCACCATGAAGGCTCTTGCAATCAGCCATGAAGCCTCCTTTAAGGCAGTTAGGAAAATAAGATGTGCATCAGTCCCAAGCCTATTTTAAAAACTCACATGCACAAATTTGTCGGTACATGCAACACTTTTCTATGTAGCTATCTATACCTGACAAAAGTAATCATGAGTGGATAGGTGTGGCAGGTGAAGAGATCTTCTGAATAATATCAAGACCAAAACTTATTTCATTTTCCTCTTGGAAATAGAAAGCAAACGTAAAAGCAACAGTGATCCAATCATTTGAACACAAATTATGCAGCAAAAAGCATAAATACAAGGAGCAGCACTAATAATAGTCAGTACATGAAGCAGCTACAGAATCAAAAGTTTGTTTAAGGAGGATGGAGTGGGTGGAATCTATTGTTTTATTATTATTTTTATTCCTACTAACTTGACTTTGTCTGACGCATTTCCACATAGACTGTGTCGTGCAATGTAACTTTTTGACAGTTAACTCTGCAAGTGAGATACTTTTATTTTGAAGGGCTTCTTTGGACTTGAAACTGTTGCTTATTTGGTTGAAGGGGAACTTTGGAAAGTTGGAAAAGATACTACATTGCAATACCATTGATTGTTATTGTGTCCACCTAGAGGAATTCTGAAATTGTTACAACTAGCTAGGGGATTTTCCACTTTTAACTGGCCTGGGAAATTTCCACTGCACATAGACTGTGTCGTGAACCATGTGATTATAAAGAAAATTATAGCATGGTTTGCAGCACCAGAAAAGCAATGCAACACAATAATAGCTATACAATAATACGTATCAAGTAACACTACAATAAGCCTTCTAGTTGAATATCGTGTGAAATAGTCACCAGAATTCACTTACTGTTGTTTTCCCCTCCCTGCAGGGCTCTATGACAACTATCCAACCAATGCAGAACCAGAATGCTGTGATGTCAGATGGGGACTATTATCAGATAACCAATCCAAAGGGACTATAAAAACAAGTGACTCGATGTGTCACCGGACATCACTCACAGTTTCATCAGCATCAAGACTGTGTAACAGCAGACTTAAACTGTGTGTTCTCGTACTAATTCTCTTACATACAGTACTAACAGTCTCAGCAGCACAGAACTCAACTGAACTGGGCTTTGGCGGCATAACAACTTTGGAAGATAATTCAACCAATGAGGAATAAAAGATCCAATTCATCTTCTCCTATGGGCCTACAGCTTGCCCACATGTACTGCAGTCAAACACAAGAGACTGGGTCCTTTTGCCCTCCATTCAATCCTCCAAAGGCCTTCTGGGTAAAACTCAGCAGAAGGGCCACAATCCAAACAAGGACACATCAAATACAGCTTTTTATTGACTAAAAGGCTGTCTGGTGACTTAAATTTCTCACACCATTTTATACACTGTGTTTTAATGTTTGGAGTTTCTTTCTTTTGTTTTTGCACTTGTTAATACAGGATTTTATTTTTTGGACAGTTTCTCAGAGCTAAACTAAGTCTTTTCACTGTCTTATCTATTTCTAGTCATTGTGTGTGTTCATCCAATAGTTCTGTCTTTTATGTCTTGTCAGTTTCTATTAGAGGAAAGAACTGCTGTGGTTCCATGGCATAACTAACTAATGGATTAATTTTTATTTTTAGAAAAAACAACAACAGTAACCTTGCCCCCTAAACGGCCCTACTCCCCCACCAAAAAAAAAAAAAAATTGGTTCTCCTTCTCCTCTCCAGTGCCCCAAAGCCGAAAATGCCCGCTTGCTTTTCCGTCTGTGTAATCACAATGAATGGGCGCACGATTCAGATGAGCCTCTGCCCATGTTGCACAAGTCACCTGACTGGAACCCAAAGTGAGGAGATGGGGAGGCAAAAGAGAAGTGCTCTCTTTCTAAGGTGGAATCGGACAGTGAAATTGTAACGTAACAAAACCTATAACAAACTGTTGCTCCAATTCCCATTTTCAAAGAAGTCCAGTCCTTTCTCACTGGTCAGTTGAACAGGAGCAGCCTGGGACGGAAGACAGTGCATGCAAAACCATGTTTAGAGCTCAGCAAAGATGACTAGATGAGAGAGGCCTTCACAGTGGCGGTAGAAGTTTGGCATTCATTGTGAATTGCGGTTTTTTAATTCCGCCACAGTCATGCGAGCAGCACGTGTCAGTATAATCTATAGGAGCAAAGAGGTTCAGCAAAAAACAAAGACTTTCCTTTTCCCCTTTACCAGTTTCTGATTATCTCTTCACAAATTCCCCCAGAAAACACATGTGTGGACATCACACATGAGTCCACACCCAAACTAGTTTAAATAGCAACATTTCTTGGAAATCTCTGACCCCCAACCAGGGTTCCCAGATGCCTGTATACTGGTGTTTAAAGACGCAGTTGTGTTTCGTCCACATCACACATTTGTTGTGGGAACATTGGTATAAGGCGTGTGTTTCCTGCAGCAACCCAGTGTATGAAACTGTCCGCAGTCTATTAAGTATGACATGTTAATGAAATTCCCCTTGAAACTAAAGGCAGACAAGGACATTGGGGGGGGGGGCGAAGGCAGAAGTAAACATTAGCACAGCTGAAAAAGAAAACATAATGGTGTTTTTTTTAAAAAAAAACATAATAGATAAACCATTTCCATGAGTGTGCAATAAAATTTAACACGTTGGGCTGAGTAGTCAAAGTGGGGCAGGGAGAAAGAATAATCCAGTTGTCTTTTCCCCCCATTTCTTTCTTTGTAGAATCATATCACCTGCTGAGTGTATAAGAACTTGCTTTTTAAAAAGGCTTTTTAGAGTTTACACTAGAATAAATGGAAGGAAAAGTTAATAAGGGCTGTTTTAAAAAAAAACTTTTCATTCCTTCCTGTTCTCTAACTACACTTGGAAAGTGCACTTTAGAGCTGTTTGCTGTGTAGCTGAGAGATGAAGGAAAAAAGATAGGAAATATTCTCTTAGCAAACCAATTATCTACTTTCTAGCTATGAAAAACCCCATCCTTCCCTGGCCCTTTCAAGAAACCGTTTCTGTTCATCACTGCGGTGTTGATAATGCATTTTTATTCATGTTTTATGGTTTGTGAAGTTCTGCAAAAAATATATATAGATATATACAAAAAAAATATACAAAAAAAAATCCCTACTGCTTTAGCAGGTTAAAATAATGCATTTGTTTAAGATGTATAAGCTCAACTATTTTGCAAGACTTCTTGTTTTGATAGTGTTTTGCTATGAACTGAGAATGAGGATCTTAAAATGACCTGTGCAAATACAAAAAAAGCACGTAAAATGCAGAATTATTCAGCTTCAGTTTCTTTCCTTACCCTTCTCCCCTCCTTACTGCGCATGTGCACACACAGGTATTCTACTTGGCATTTAAAAATGGTGCTTTTATTTTCCCACCCCCACCCCGGAAGAGCACATCTCATATGAATTATACTCATAACTCTACTGTGGAAATACTTTGAAAATTTAGGGGTGGGGTGGGGGGGTGGGGAGAGAAAGCTTTAACCGATAGTGGAATGTAAATTTCAAAGAGCATTTTGGTCTGTTGCGAAAAAGAAAGTAATGCAGCAATAAGGGGGCTGGGCTGCAGTACTTTAGGGAGTTTGCTAGAGTCGCGCGACTAAGAAAGCACATAGGTGAGCTCTTGTTCAACTGACCTCTTCTCTTGATATTAAACGTAAATGGTCAGTAAACAGTTTGTTATAAACCTTGATCTACCTCTGCTGTGCAAAGGCCATTCAACAACATCCATTTCTGTGACATTCATTGCATTATCATTTTGGTTCACCCATGGACTAAGACACTCATTCATTCTATTTTTTTTTTTTGCACTGCCCCAATACAGTAGCGAGTTCTCTTCGTCCCACATTTAAAGTGGCATTTAATGAAGAAGTGCTGGTTCTTCTTAATGGGACCCTATTTTGCCTCCTGCTGACCTAACTGCAGAGAATACCAGAAAGGAACGTTTCTTCTTCTTCCTTTCCTTCCCTTCCCTTTACTTCTCTTCCTTTTTTTCCCCTTTTCCCTTTTTAAAATGTGCTTTCAAGGGGAGAGGAAAAACACAGCTCTAACGCTCCCTGGCTTCAAGCGATGACACCAGGAGGGAGAGAAATAGAGAGAGCTGAAGAAAAACAGTGGCAACGTTATTCACATGCTTAAAAAAAAGAGAGAGAGCGCCAAACAATGAGTAAAATGAAAAAGGAAGCACAAACCATTTTAATTAAAGACATAATGAAACACTCCAAATAGGTGCCTGCAGTCAACATGGTCTGTGAATTCTCTGTCACTATCCGCCCCCCTTTTTCAGTCTATTTCCTTCATTTTTATTTTTTTATTTTTAAGGAATATCACGTTCCCGGGTACACTGCTGCTGTGATGTTACATTATCATTTGAGCCAGGGTATTTCTGCTCCAGCAGTGTGGTCTGTATCATTTCTTGGTGGCAGCTAGGAAATCACACATAGATTTCCTAATGGAAGTTCAGAGAACCGTTAATCATGTATGATGCAAAAAGCTCATCCCATCCATTCCTCATCCGTAAACAGTTTTCTTGGCACAAACCTGAGCATGCTTGATATTGTGCACCTATTACTTTTGCCCGAATAAATTTGCATCTTGCCACTGTAACTGCCATCTTGTTCCATTTCTCCTTGTGCTGTATGACTTGGACATACATGATGAAGAACCGGCTTCAGGATAAATGATGTTCATGTGTTTTTAAAAGCAGAAAAAGAGAGGTATCTATTTCAGAGTCATATAGACCAGACTTCCCTGCCCTCCCCCCTCCACTGCAATGTGTTTTATCATTTTATTTTTTTTCTGAAACAGGGAAAATTCCAGAGTTTGTGCAATATATGAATACTGCAAAGCCAAATGTCATAGATCACAACCAGAGCTATATGTTAATTCCTTATTGCATTTACATTTGAGAATACATTATATTGACTTTTCCTTTCATTAAAGAGATAGAATACTTTTTTTTTGCAAATAATAGCTATTGAAGGCTGTCCTTCCGCACACCAATGAAAAGTGGAATAAAGGTTGAGACCCACAAGTGCACCGTCAACTTCAAAAGACTCTGCGGGATAATGGAACTGGGCTGAAAAGTTTCCAAAAAAGTATCGCCATGCATAGTTTCCTAAAAGCATAGAACCACTGAAAGGTAACAGGAGCTGTCCAGTACAACAACACAGAGGAGGTAGCAAGTGTAAGTGGCTATATTGTGTGATATCGTCAAATGCAGTAGTTTGAGAATAGCAAGAGGACAAAACAGAGTCCTTTCTGGTTCCTGGTACTGTTTGCTTTTCACTACATCCAGTCAAGGGAGTGAAATGAAGGCAGGGGGAACACGATCAGAATTAGGGGCTCTCGAAATCACTTTCCATGGGATGGAATAAAAGTAGAGAAAGACAGTGGGGGCAAAACCCAGTGAAGTTCTTTGCCTATTTCAAAGGTTGCTAAGAACTTTTGAGATAACAACACCTGGACCCTTGATTGTGTAAAGCACGTAGGGTAAACTACTGAGTCTGACCACCGGCCCGTCTAGTTCAGTTCTGTTGACACTGACTGGCAGAAGCAGCTCTCCAGCCTTTCAGGCAAGGGACATTCCCGGCCATCTCTTGAGATGCTGAGAATGGAAACTGGGACCTTCTTGCATGCAAAGCAGTTAGTAGTGAGCTACTGCCCCAGTATATGTCCTAGTATACATCGGTCACATTATCCTGCATATACATTAAAGTGCCAGACAGTTCCATCAAAGCAGAACATGCCTTTAAGGATTTCACAGAAATCACAGAATAGGGATGGGACTCTGAGGATCGTGTAGTTCAACCGGCTGCAATGCAGAAAGATGAAGCTTTCACATGCAGGGATAGAACCTGCAACCATGGTGTTATCAGCACCACTCTCTAACCAACTGTGCTACCCAGGCAATGCTGCAATTGCAGGCCACCACCCAAAGTTCCTTGAACCAAAGAGGTCTTTGAACAGGAACACACAACTGGCATGTATCAAACCGATGGGGCTTTCAGATGCAATTTGTGATACGGGAGAACATTAAAAATGCAAGGCCTACTGGCTGGGTTATAGTTTAAAATGTATTTTTAAAATAAAATGTTGCAAAGCTGAGTTGTCTTAGGCCATTAGTGGCCTCTCCATGAGTTGATGAAATGAATTTCCTTGTCTGGGCTTCTCTTCATTTTTCTGCTCAGGGCACACAGGGTTTCCCTTGGCTACTGGCAAGGGCTGAGCCAACAGTTCTCCCAAGCCATCAATGGCCTCCACACAAATTTTCTCACCTAGGCTACTTTTCTGCCTTTCCCTTCAGAGCACACAGGCCTTAAATACCAAATTCAAAAAAATAAAATATTAACAATTAAATTTGGAGTAGGCTGAAGATTTCCTTCTTTCCTGAGTTGCAGACCTACCAAGGAGGTGACAGGTCCAGTTCTGACTCTCTCTCTGAGGTAAAATTTCAATCAAGCTGTGATAACCACTCCTTGCAGTTGCTCCAGATAATTATGCCTCTTTATTTACTGTAGCTATTTATATGCCTCTTAGTCACTAAAGCTTCTGAGCAGGTTCTAAGCAGCTACACATTCATGTTTATACGTCATCCAGGCCTGCAGTGGAGGTAGCTAATGGTCTTAGCAAGCATTCTAAATCTAGGAGGATGTGATGATCAAAAGTGTGCACTGACCACAAGATACAGGTCAGACACTGATTCAGTCAGCGTCTTGTAAAAATAGCCTTCAATTTGACTAGGACCTCTTCAGAGGTTTCCCATTTCACTTCAGTTCCAAACTGATTCGGATGTTTTCCATGCCATTCCCTATCATTCCCCCCTACTAATTGGTTGCCATTTTTGCATGGCAATATCACAAATCGTATGGCCTGTTTTGGCACTGTGTGACTTTTCCATATATTGGCCCAAATCAGTTTTGAAATCACACCACAATAATGATTTTGACCCAGCAAGCTGAGGGAGACCAGGGCAGCTGGCCTCAAAGGCACAATGGCACTACCTTCCCCTGGCACTGAGGCGGAGCAGCTTTTCTCAGTCAGCAGGAAAGCAGCAGCAGCCACAGTGGACATTCATCTTCGTTGGCTTCCACCACTGACGGCGCTTGATGCACACAGCCTGTCCCCATCCCCACCCTCTCAAACCACGTGGTGGGAGTGACTCCACTTCCTCTCTCCACCCGCCCAATCTTTGTGACTGCTCCTTCCCTTATCCCCACTAGGCCTGGCTGACCATGAGGACGGCTTCACTCAGCAGTATATCATGGGTGAAACTGCCGCCGCCTGAATCTCTCTGCTAACAGCGCCCAGCGCATTGAGTGAAAGATGAGCTGCGGCCGGGCGCTGGAGGCAAAGGAACTCAGGAGCAGTGACAATTTCACCAACGATATACCGCTGAGTGAAATCGCCATCGTGCTCTGCCTCATGCCGCTGCAGAGGGAGAAACAAGCGACATCCCTTGTGTTAAGTTGTGGGTGACGACACAGCGATTCTTCAAACAGCTCTTGTTTATTCACAGGCCAGAACAGAACTGAACTGAAGGGTTCAGCCAGCCTGTTTATATAGAGCTCCACTAGAATGCAACAGTAACCATTTTCTGTAACTATCCAATCACTGAACGTCACTTTCAATCCCTTATTTGCATATGTGGATCTGAGTGAAAACTATCTACAGTATCCCCCTGCTGGCCCAAGGTGAGAACTTCAGTACATAACACCTTGCTTCTTTACACAGCTTGGCTGAGGAGCGCACCACTGCCCTTGTCTCAGCCAAGCAGTTCTACAGAGCCCCCAACCTGCCCCTGGCTCACATGAGCCAGGGGCAGGGTGGGGGCTCCATCAAAGTGCTCCCGCTCCCCAGCATGTGAGGAGTGGGATCACAGCTGCTCAGCTGGGGAGGTGCAGGCTCTGCCACACTTTTCCATTGAGGGGTGTACAGTTCTGCCCCCTTGTTGGAGAAGTCTAAAGAAGCCCCCACCTCACCTCCAGGGACATCAGGGCTTGCTCAGCTGGGGGGACGGGAGCCTTCCCACCTCCCAGCTGAGCAGTGGACCGGGGCCAGATGCATTGGCCCCAGCCTGCGAGGCACTGGGGTGAAAGCACCTCAGCTCCTGTGGTGAGAGCTGAGGCAGTTTCACTTGGTGCCTGACGCAGCTTGTTTCCACATCATGGTTTATTACCAAACTGCGATATTCGGCTGGTGATACACCACAATGTTAAAAACCTGACATCGCCCAGCCCAGCCCTAACCCCATGCCTGATCTGCACGCACCCACCCAATCTATGTAGCTGCTCCTTCCCTTATCCCCACGCCTGATCTCCTATTTCAGACATTGTCATATATCGGAATATCACGATGTTTAGCTGTTGATATATCACAACGTTGAAAATCAGATATCGCTCTGCCCTAGTCTGTTTTTTACTATACCTAAAATCCTTTGCTTATTAGGGGCTACCCCACATTTTGTTCAAAAAATTGCTTTGAAGAGGTAATGTCAGGCTTCAGGAACTCAGCTTCCTCCACCCCCAGCCCCCTTTGGCAGTAGATAAGCAGAACAAAGTGAAAGGAGTCTCTTACCAGTTTGAAAATTTAATGAGCACAGCGAGAGAACAAAGAATCCATTCCTAGGAATGAAGGTGCTCCCAATTAAGGGTTCCACCCACTTCCTCCCTAGTCACCCACATCACGACCGCATCTTGTAACCTGATCTCGCAACCACTGTGTTTTCTTTGCTGCCACCTTATCTGCTCTTATAGACCTTCAGCTGAATAGATGAACACTTTCAAGCAACAGTGAGTCTGTTAACTCTCTCCCCCAGTTCTTCTCCTAGCTGTTCCCCATCCAGTACTTCCCAGCTTCTGCCTTTTGAACTATGCCTCTCTGCCTACCACTGTTCCAAATCTATACTGTCCCACTGCTCCTGGAAAGATTCAGGATACTGATCAGGACCTGGGGGAGGGGGAGACTCCCACCATTCCTCCTCAGTGCAGCCCTCCTTAACACGGTCCCTGATACCATACAGCTATCAAAATTTTTAAAAGCAGGGGCGTCCATGGATTGGCTTTTGAAGAATAGGGGGTCCTTAGTAATTACTGGTAGCTAACTGGGAACCACTGGTTTATAACATTTTTAATCTGGTGGTACAACTGGATAAAAATTTACAGGCATGAAAGCCCTTCTTGAAGCAATGAATATTGTGAAATTTTAGAAAGATATGTGAAGGGGTTTTCGTGCAAGGGCAACTTTTACAGTGTTGGGGTAGTTACCCTCCCTATTGTTTCGTTCAAAAATCTGTATGTTTGAAAATGGCATACAGTGGTACCTCGGGTTAAGTACTTAATTCCTTACGGAGGTCCATTCTTAACCTGAAACTGTTCTTAATCTGAAGCAGCACTTTAGCTAATGGGGCCTCCCGCTGCCGCTGCGCAATTTCTGTTCTCATCCAGAAGCAAAGTTCCTAACCCGAGGTACTATTTCTGGGGTATCGGAGTCTGTAACCTAAAGCGTCTGTAACCTGGAGTGTATGTAACCTGAGGTACCACTGTAATTCATAGAGGTTTCTCCAGGTCATAAGCCTGGAAAATTTCAGAAAGGGAGTTTTCTGCTAGGTCTCCTTAAAGCTGATTAGAGAGAGAACTAAAGGGGATTCGCTCCCCTCCCTGTTGCCTTGTGGGCAACATTCAGTATGAAAATGGTATAGGGGTATCTAGGGGTTGAGATTGAGTGAATGAGACCAATAGAGGGTCCAATGGTTAAGAAAGTGGTTTCTACATGTGCTGCAGACAGAAGTAAGGGGCAGATGGGGCTCGTCCACATGGAAAGGGAGGAGATCCTAAACTTCCACTGCCTTGTGGGCTATATTTGGGAGAAGAAACAGCTAAGGAGTAAACCCTACACAAATCCAGGATGGAGTCCCTAAGGTGGTTGGATGGCATCTTGTATGCCTCCTTTCAGCAACTCCTGCAGCCAAGCTGGTGCCAAACATATTGCTCTGCTTTCCTTTAGACCACATCAGCAGCCCAAGACCTCCATACACATGGTCCAGGGGTGGTCACTTCAGTGTTGCTAATGTCGCAGTTAGACCCCCAGAGGTGCACTGCATTGTCTCTTGAGACAAATGAATGCCAACAACAAGAAACAGCCCATATTAGCAGCAAAGCCTATGCACAAAACATGTAAGCAAGCAAGGGGTTTGGAGGTGGTCAGTGTTAGCAAGAATAGATTGAACAAGGCTGGCCTGTTCCTTCACCATTCCTGTCCCAAAGCAGAGATTGGAGAGCCCTGGGACCATTAGAAGCTAGACCTTTCAGTTACAAAACTATAGCACTCACCCGCCCTCCTCCCTGCCCAAATGTAGTTCTTATATGTTCAGCACAGGAAGGAAATGTGGCAATATTGTCTTTGAATCTCCAAATTGCTTGTGATATTTCAGAAACCAGGCCTGTATAGGGAAGTTTTTAAACGTTTAATGTTTTATTATGTTTTTATATGTGTGTTGGAAGCCACCAGGAGTGGCTGGGGCAACCCAGTCAGATGGACCAGGTATAACAACAACAACAACAACAGGGTGTCCCTATTTTCATCACAGAAATGTTGGAGGGTATGCCAAATATTATTATAATTATCATCACATCTCAAATTGCTATATAAAACTTAAAAGCACAAGGCTGATTGATTTAGTCGTTTAGATTAAAATTAAAAAGAAAGTGGGATCCATGCCTGTAGGCAATTAGAAGAAGGAGGCAAAGGGGGGGGGGAGGAGAGGCGAGTCCAGTGGTTCACATAGCAGAGGAAAACATTTGATGCAGTTTACAGACTTGCAAGGAGTTAAGAGATGTGGATTTTGGTAGCCCTAAGTTCCAGAGAAAGGAAGCAGGAAAGGGACAGGAAAACGAACCCATGATCCAGACAAAAGAGTACCAGTACAGCAGAGAGGACAAGAATGCAAATAAAGAAAGAGAAGCTGTAAGATAAGAAGGTGCCAAAACAGGAGAATAATTGAAAAGAAAAGAAAAGAAAGAAACTGAAACTGGATCAGATAAGGAAACCAGAGTCCATGTAAGTAAGACTCTGTAACAAAGGAGAAATGCTGGCAAAACAAGAAACAGAGAGACAAACTAAACAGGAAGCAGAATTCTCAAAATGGTTAAGAGATTGGAGGAAGCTAAGAAAGAAACCAACCGGGAGGGAGAGAATTACTGTAATGAAACTAGGCAATGATGGGGTAATAGTACTGCAGGAGAGGGTACCGCAGAATAGCATAAAATAGCGGCGTCGTTTCATTTCTACACACAGCCAGTCTGAAGCAGAATCAAAGGTGAGTCAAGATGTTAGAAATACAGAGAGTAGTGAACAAGAAGAGGTGCAGGTGACTGTGTGGAGGTTAAAAGAATGAACAATGGGACTAAGAGAAAGAACAATGAGAGAAAAGGGGTCCCAAGACCAGCTGAACAGGGGGGAGGATAATGATATAGGAAATGAACCCTCAAAGAGCTAAGAAAAAAGCCCCAAAGGCACATGCCCACCAAAACCTAAAGACTATGAAAGAAGGAAAAATGATCAATTGTATCAAAAACTGAAGATACATCAATTAGAAGAACAGAGGACGGAACATGTGAAAAACAACAGGTTTATAGCAAGAAGAGTAGATAAGTATAAGTGAGTGAGAGGTGACAAAAAAATGAAAAAGAAGGAGCAAGAAAACAGATGGATGAAGTCACAAAGGATAACAATTTTTTAAGGACTCTCATCCAATGGAAATTCAAGTGCCTACATACAACACGTAGTGTAAAAACTTGCTAGGGCATTCTCCAAAAGCTTGAAATCCATAGCTCCTTCCTTTTTGTTTTCTCTCCTTCCCTGCATCTAAGCATTCAAAACATCTCTTTGACTGAGACAAAGTGCCTTCACAAACGCATTCTTTACCCATCCCATTTGGGTTCATGGGATTTGCATCCCTCTCTCACTTACTCATATACATAGGTAAAGGTAAAGGGACCCCTGACCATTAGGCTCAGTCGTGGCCGACTCTGGGGTTGCGGCACTCATCTTGCTTTACTGGCTGAGGGAGCTGGCATACAGCTTCCGGGTCATGTGGCCAGCATGACTAAGCCGCTTCTGGCAAACCAGAGCAGCGCACGGAAATGCCGTTTACCTTCCCGCCAGAGTGGTACCTATTTATCTACTTGCACTTTGACGTGCTTTTGAACTGCTAGGTTGGCAGGAACTCATATACATACACCTCCCCTAATCATTGCTGACTGGCCTCTGCGATGCTCTTTGCACCTATAATCAGGTGTTTCATGTTTCATGATGTATCTAGCACCACAGCAATCATGTTCTTCTTTTTCAAAAACAGTGTGTGTGACTACATCACCACTTATTGCTGCAGATATAGGGGAAGAAGGGCCTTTCCTTCACTACTCAACCTTGAATGCATCTACTTCTGCTTTCAAGGAACAATAACGGAAGAAAGAATTCTGAAGGCTTTAAGACTGAAATTACAGAGCATGGGAGAAAGGACTGGGCTGCAGGTAACTGATCTCCTAATAGAGGAATGCAAAGGACAGACCTACCATCAGCTGATAAAGCAGCAGCAGCAACAACACTGTTATGGCCCAGTGGATAGAAAATAACAGTGGCAGAAAGACAATGATGTGAAAGAATCTAGGCACTCACACAACAGGTGGATTACATAGATATAAACTGGAGAAAATTTGTGTGTGTGTGTGAATTGGTATTAAATAAAGAAGGCAATGTTAGATGAGGAAGGGGCAGTGGGGATTTAGTATTCTGAAAGATGCTGTAGAATGCATGGAACCACAATGAGACTCAGTACATCTGGAGCAAGATCTTCTCTCTCTTTTTTTGCCACAGTCTTACAAATGACTGGGGGTGCGCAAACCAATATCTATAGTAAAAGATTCACAGAATTGCAGAGTTGGAAAGGGCGACAAGGGGCATCTAGTCCAACCCCCTGCAATGCAGGACTCTTTCACCCAACGTGGGGCTCAAACCCACAACCCTAGGGTTAAGAGTCTCATGCTCTACCAACTGAGATATCCAGCCTCATCCAGTAATTTATGCTTAATGTAGGATGTCCAAGTCCCTAAAGATGGTCTTGAATATATCTCATTGGCACTGGGTATTCATGCTCATGTCTCTGTATCCCTTTTTTTTTCTTGTGCTGCCCTTTCACCCAGGAATGCATCACAATACAAAAGGGTGGCAATAAACTCACACGTGTTCACATTCTACAACTACTATGAGCCAGGGAAATGGAAGTGCTCTGGTCAGACCTCACCTGGAGTACTGTGTCCAGTTCTGGGCACCACAGTTCAAGAAGGACACTGACAAACTGGAACATGTCCAGAGGAGGGCAACCAAAATGGTCAAAGGCCTGGAAACGATGCCTTATGAGGAACGGCTAAGGGAGCTGGGCATGTTTAGCCTGGAGAAGAGGAGGTTAAGGGGTGATATGATAGCCATGTTCAAATATATAAAAGGATGTCACATAGAGGAGGGAGAAAGGTTGTTTTCTGCTGCTCCAGAGAAGCGGACACGGAGCAATGGATCCAAACTACAAGAAAGAAGATTCCACCTAAACATTAGGAAGAACTTCCTGACAGTAAGAGCTGTTCGACAGTGGAATTTGCTGCCAAGGAGTGTGGTGGAGTCTCCTTCTTTGGAAGTCTTTAAGCAGAGGCTTGACAACCATATGTCAGGAGTGCTCTGATGGTGTTTCCTGCTTGGCAGGGGGTTGGACTCGATGGCCCTTGTGGTCTCTTCCAACTCTATGATTCTATGATTCTATAAGTGCTGTTTCTGTATTTAGTTCAAGTTCAAAGACAAGTTCATACAGCCTAATGTTGGATCTGAAACATAAATATATGAAGCTGTGATAATATGACTGTCCTCCACCAGTCCAACGAAGTTTAATTTTCATTTCCTTTAGATCTATTCTTATTTTGGAAAACAGAATTCTGACCTGGATGCAAAGTGGAAACTTGGCTTTGTCAATATAGGGCATTTGCAATAACCATTTAAATCTTGCTCTCTATTAAGTTGTCTACTTGCTTGAGCAAGTCCTACTGAGCTCCTAATGTTCAGCACTGACAACTTTGAAAAATGGCCAAATTCCTGCTGCTTTTATTATTATGGCTGCAACATTATAGCTGCAATCTTATACGCACTTACTTGGGATGAAGCCTCATTGAACTCGCATCTTAGTTTGATGTCTATAGGAGTGTGCTGTTAGTCAATTAATCAGTAGATGAAATGATTAAAAAAAAACTTTGCTCAACTAAAAACGTGCCCTGATTAGAGTAGCAGCTTTTAAAAATATATACAGCTGAATACCAATGTTTGGGAAAAGCTCTATATGGGAAGGAACATTTTAAAAAGGCATTCTTTCTTCAGAAGAGGCATTTGCCTGTTATGACTCATATGTGCTCCATAAAAACTCCCAAAAGCAAATGCAGTGTGCTTCATGTTTTACTCACATGCAAATCTCTGCTAATTGAATCAATAGCCTAACTGACTCTAACTAATCATATCAACTTTTTACAAATTGGGTGGCAGCCATTTTTAAAATTATATGTATCCTGCCTTTCAACCACTTGATCCTCAAGGAAGCTTTAAGCTATTATTTCTCCTTCTCCTCCTCCTTTTCTTCAGGTTTCTGTACTTGAATTATTTCACTCAGCTACATCAGGCTCTCATTTTTGGTGGCCACCAGAGAAACTTCTTGACAGTGTACAAGAGGACCACTGTGCTAATGCAGAGTGCCCCTGATGAGAGGGAAAGGTGACCATGTAGGGCCTTAAGCAATGTGCCTATGGATGCAGCGGTGCTTTTTGGAGCATGTAGGAAGTGATTCTTTGATCAAGCAAAATTGTCACTGCAGCCTAGCTGCAAACTCATCTGGATACTCTGAGGTGACTGGTATCAGAGTGAGCTTCCCCCAGTTTGAGCATCTGGATAAAGGTTTATCAGTGATCACTGGTCTGCAACAGTAGGCTTATGGGTGT
Source organism: Podarcis melisellensis (assembly GCF_964234715.1). NCBI lineage: Eukaryota > Metazoa > Chordata > Lepidosauria > Squamata > Lacertidae > Podarcis > Podarcis melisellensis. Next base: position 25,484,852 of record NC_138531.1, on the reverse strand, counting down.
CAGGAAGGAAATAATGCAATTAATAGGTGTCAATAGAAATTTATTGCTATCGCGTGGAGCCACCAATGTGTTCTGTGGACAGACAGAAGCTTCCCGGGAGACAGATCTCCCTTTAGCAGGCTGGAGTGCTGCTGCAGACATTGTGGGATGGTAGCTGTGAGACCCTCACTACTTACAGCCCCTGCTTCGTTTCCTGTAACAGCCGCAGGAACCAAATTGGACCAACAGGACATGCTGAAATGCTTTGCCAGTCTATGCTACCTGGACTAGAAACATAGCAACAGCAATCTTTGCAGGTAGGACCATTTGGAATTTCTGTGGGTAGCTTTCCTCTGCAGCTACTCTAGGTTGGGATTCCAATAGTAAGTCCTGTGTCGTTTGGTAAACACAAAACAAGTGAAGAAGCCACAGAAACAAAATGAGGTGCGGCGATAGAAAACATACAAGTGTGCAAAACCAAACAACCGGAAGCCAACTAAATCTTAATCGGTGTTGAACAAATATGCAAACATTCACTACTCGTGAGAAGGTAAGGTCACTAATGTACTTCCCTCAGTGTGGAAGATCTTTCCTTGGGGATATAAGCCTTTTCAAGATGACACCAGAGAGGGAATGAGTGGGTGGAGAACAGGGGTGCTCACTTGAATAAAATATTGGGAGACGGGGCAGGTAGTCCCCACCCTGAATAATGGATCACAAGATGCAGCGCGCGCAACCCCCCCCCATTTGAATGGCAAGATCCATCAACTTAGGGGTGGCCCTCAAATATTTTATATGGGGGGGCCAAAAGGACCTCGACAACTAGTAATTAGCTCCTATGGTGAGGGAGGTCACATGCATTCATCCGAACCTAGGCCAGGACCAGCTAATGTGATACTCTCCATATGATGTTGGACTACAATTCCCAGCTGTCTCAGCTACTATGGTCAATGGTCAGGGATAACGGGAACAATTGTCCACAACATCTGGAGGGCACCATGTTGGCTACCCCTGGCCTAGGCATGTACAATTTGTATGCATGAAGGCATTGTACTCAGGTTCAGATGAATGCACAGAGGTCAGTGGGTGTGATTCTCCCTGCCCTGGCTATATGCACACATTCTCCAAACATTCATTCTTCTTTAGTTTTTACCTGAAAGGGTTTATAAGTGTTGAGTGATGACAAGAAGGGCTGCCAATTCAAGGGTTACCCATAGACGCTGCTGTGCCCATCCAATGCCATCTGCAAAAATGTCTCAGTAAATATGCCCTCAGAAATACAGATTATTTGCTCTTCCTGCTCAGTTCCTGTTTGCACTCCTACATTGAGTGTGTCCTTTTAAACGTCCTGGCCTAAGGTAAAGTAAAGGCCGCCTGGACAGGTAAGTCCAGTCAAAGGTGACTATGGGGCTGCGGCTCTCATCTCGCTTTCAGGCCAAGGGAGCTGGTGCTTGTCCACAGACAACTTTCTGGGTCATGTGGCCAGCATGACTAAACTGCTTCTGATGCAACAGAACACCATGACAGAAGCCAGAGCGCACAGAAACGCTGTTTACCCTCCCTCCACAGCGGTACCTATTTATCTACTTGCACTGGCATGCTTTCGAACTGCTAGGTTGGCAGGAGCCGGGACAGAGCAATGGGAACTCACCCCATTGAGCAGATTTGAACCACCGACCTTCTGATCGGCAAGCCCAAGAGACTCAGTGGTTTAGACCACAGTGCCACCCGCTCCCCTATGGCCTACCAGTACTTGACACCCACTCCCCTCTCTCCTGCATTTTTGCATTTCAGTCCTTGGGAAAAGGAAGGCAGAAAATAGCAAGGGAGCAGCCACCAGCAGTAGCTGTGCAAACTATCAGGAATCGTATACCGGTTTCACATCACTGCGCAAAGTTTAATTAAGAAAATAAAAATCTGTTCAGCATGCCTCCTTGAGGAGGTAGGGGGAAATACATAACACAACCTTTCAATACTGACAACTGTTGCAAAATCCAATGTTCGGTACACAAACGTTTTGAATAGAAGGTTAAGTGGGAGCTTGCACAGCATGCAGGCACAGAACCTCCAGCACATCCCTTGGGCCAAAACAGGCAACTGCCAAGGGAAGCAGCGCGATTGGGATATGACCCAAAATAGATATATATATAAAATTGGCAGAAGGCGAACTCTGAGATTGACCACTAGATGGCAGTGCTGCTCTACCTTTTCAATAGAAAATGTTTCCCTGGAATGGTTTTAAAATTCAGACACACTCTTTAAAGTTTCCAAGCGGCTCAGAGTTTAGGGCAGTGGCAGCAGCTGCCCAGACAACTCGCAAGCAGAGGGGAGAGGAGGCTAAAGGAACGCTCCACAAGGGAGGGTGCTCAAAAAGGGAAGAGGGGCGGCTGGCTCTGCAGACAAGGGGTGCCATATCTGAGCATCTGAGGCTCGGAGTGCTTTTTTCCCACAGGGAAGCCGCAGAAGGAATGCCAAGGGAGTCACTTCCTCTGCTCTAAGTTATCTCTCCCATACTAATCTCCCCCTTTTTCCATTGTAATCACCTGCCTACAGACACACAGCCAGTTCAGCAGTGGGGGGATCAGCCACAATGGCTCTTTGCACCAGCATCTGGCTACTCTGAGCACCTCCTTCAGCATTCCATCTTAAGAGTATAACAACATCAGACTTTGTGGCTTTCATCCCATGCCAGCATTTCCTCCCCATCTTCCCTCCCACCCACCCCATTTTGTTTCACAACCAGCCTGAAGAAAAGCTCCGAAGAACTCCGGAGCTTGATCACTATTTCATGACGTTTTGGTCGTTTCTAACCAAGGTATCACCCCTTGGAAGATTTAGTATTACTCTAGGTGCTAATCTCCACAGCAGCAGTGTTTCATTATCTTAAAAAGGCAGGGAGGTGGAAGGGAGAACAACTTCTAATGGATGAGACAACTAAGGCAAGTGTTTTATGCCTGCGACTTTGCTCATCTTGGGAGAATTGCTTTATATCCCTGTTCTAAATCCAAGGTAACATTCTCCGAAGAATAACATTATGGGCTCTTGGGATCTCCATTTTGCCAAGGTCATAATTTCCCCGAAGCAAAACTTTCAGGAAGAATACAGGCAACTAGTAAGTGGAATCTGAGAGAATGAAAACAGTGCTAGTGTCTAGACATGAACAAATATGCAGGGCAGCAGAAATCACACTTCTCACATGTTCAATATTCACATCTTCACCATGTTTGGAGCACAACCATCAAATAATAGACATTTATCCATCTTCCTCACTGTTAGGTCATATTAAGGCTGGATCTACACAGATATAAAAAGCACCATGAAGAAAAACTGCTATTAAAAAAAAGAAAATGGCTCCCAATGCCATTTAACATTGACTTGCAGCTCTATAGCACCATCTAGTGCCACATTTTTATAACACTCTCATAACGTTAGAATTGTAGCTGTGTAGCTGAGTCCTAAGAGCCCAACTACATGTTACACTCTTTTTAAAAGTGTGCTTAAGCTGGCCTCTTTAATTTTGAAGGACCAGGAAGGAAGGTGTCTGTTTCTGCTTCTACAAGGTAAGGCCTATTGACTAGAAACATGCCACATTGATTCCAAGGGCCTTGCTGCCACTTTCTGTGTTTGCAATAGGTCTTTAAAACACAAGAGCTGGTTCATGGAATACTTTGCAAAAAGTATGTCAGGAATTTCAGGCTTCCAGAAATAAATGTGTGAAGTGCAACTGGCATACCTCAGCCCCAGTGATGCCCAATTCATCTGTTCTAAGTGTTGCATAGGAACCAGATTCCTTGGTGTGTCTCTGTAAGGTAAGTGTGTGTGTAAGTGTGTTTTATGTGGTTATGGCATTTTGCACCATTTTGCAACACTTTAAACTCGCTTCACTGAATTGCATTTGTCATTTTAACCCCCTTTTTAGGTGTCTTTGATGTGACCTTGTTACAGCAGAAAGTGATGTTTTAATGAATAAGCTGATAAGCAATTGGTGGTACTTACCTTTTCCTCGAAAAACTGCCTAACTTCCTTGTTACCTCGACAGTTTGTCACTGACGCTGGGATGCTTTGACAGCTCTTGCTTCTAGGATTGCTGATTCTATGAAAATATGAAATTAGAACATTTGGTAACATCACCAGAAATGCCCAAAGCTTCTACTTAAAACATTTTATTTGTGAGGAATCTGAAGAGTGAGGCACTCATTCTTTTCCCCAGCTGTTAAAATAACATGTGAACCAGCTTTCAGATTCCAATTCAAAATTTCACCTTTAAAGTAGCAAGCATAGATGTTTATTTCTCCAAGGCAGGCTTAGCCTTTTCCCTAGCATATTAACAAACACTATTTGCCAAGCTGCCCATCTTTCTTCAAGTTCCATCACATTTCATTCTAGTTTAATCCCTTGTTGTTAGGAGAAGCGGAAAATGCAATTAAATGCACTTTGAAAACTCTTTCCCCAGAGTGCTATTTACCATATTGCCTATGCTAAGCAACCCTGGTAACATTTTGCAACTCCTGACACCCTCACCCCCCACTTATGTGCTAGCTATGTGGGAGTACGGGAGAAGAGAGCAGGGAGACAATGTACAATAGCAAAGGCTACACAGCTGCAATGCCTAGGATAGATAAAGGCACCATTTGCACTGTGCATTTAAAGCTACATTATACCACTTTAAACAGTCACAGCTTCCCCTCAAAGAATTCTGGGAGATGTAGTTTGCTAAGGGTGCTGAGATTGTTAGGAGACCCCAGTTCCCACAAAGAGCAACAATTCCCAGGGTGGTATACAAGCCAATCCCCCTTCGCAGGGAACTCTGGAAATCAGTTTCAATAAATGCCTCTTGTCACATCAAACGCAGACCTTGCCAATGTTCTCAGAAACTTTTCTGCAGGGGCAGAATGCTGTCACCAGACTCATGACTGGGGCCCAGATTTCGCAGAGCAGTTTGTTTCATCTTTATTGCCTCTTGGTCTGTTTCCACATTAAAAGTGCTGGTGGCAGTCATCTTTGGAGAGTCAGAACAGCTTGGGGCAAGAGTCCCAGATGTTCTAATGCTGAGGTATAGTGGAAGAGGCACTGGTCCTTGTCCTATCACCATTCGTGATAGTGAGCATTAAGGCAGGACCTTCTCAGATGATTAATGAGTCTATAAGACAGGGCCTTCTCAGTTGTGGCTCTAAGACTGTGGAGCTGGCTACCAGTCAAATGATCCCTGTGCTGTTAGGGGTTGTTTTTTTTGGTGTCTAAGCCACTTTAACTGGCCTTAAGGACCATTGTTCTTTCCCCATGTTAAATTGCTTGTGTGCTGCTGTTATTGAAATGTGGGTTTTTTGTTTTGCTTTTCGCTTCTCAGCTGCTTTCTATTGGAATGTTGACTATTGCCATTTTGCATTAAATGGTTATAAGCTGTACTAGGGGGAAGAAGAATGGAGATTGCATTTCAATAGAAACCCACAAACCCACAATCTCACAGGGTGCTAGACATGCAGCTCAATATGTAAAGTGACTCAACTGAAAAACATTTGTGAAATGTCTATATGTCTTATGCCTATAATGGCCGCTCACAAATGCACACTGAGCACTTCTAACATGAGAAGCAAAAAGTGATGCACTTGCGGGCATGAAGCCATCTAATGCTGAACATCTGTGTCCAGAACAACAATCCTTTTTTAAAAGTTTTGATAAAAATCTAAGGGAGTCCCATCATGCAATGTAGGAGAGAGCATCTGTCATGGTGTAAATATCCTCCAACTGAGTGGTGTTTACTTTGTTGAAAATCCAGAGATGTCCATTATATTGGTCCAGCCAGAAAGTGGTATTACTATGTTTTTGCCGTTTTGTAGTTCCTCAAATAAAAGCTTGAGTTAAAGCACTTGCTTTCCACATTTAAATAAGATTAAGCTGTAATCTTCCAGGGTCTTCTAGAAAATCTCATGGCAATTCAGAGTAGCCACTTTTCATTTCTTATTCTAATCTCTGAATATTGCTGTTCAGCCTGCCATCCACAAGCCATCTGCTCTCACGTAGCCTTGGCTTTTCTCTGTAAGGTTGCCAAGCAACTCATACACAGCCTGCCCACCTGATCAACTTAGTTTTGATTCAGGGCTATGCTTTAATCCATTGCTGTTTAGACGATTTAAGGAACCATATTCAATTCCGAAACCCTCTTACTGCTTAGAATTTTTGGGACAGGATGAGTTGAGAGGAATAGAGTGATACTATAGAGTCAATAGAAAAATTGTTAGATATAGTATTGGTCTTTTTATGATGGCTTGAGGTGGATTGCTGGCAGAGCCTATGGGCCATTAATTGTTTCCTCCTCATTTGTTTAGGGAAGCTTTTAATATTTAATGCTGTATTGTGTTTTTAATATTCGGTTGGGAGCCGCTCACAGTGGCTGGGGAAACCCAGCCAGATGGGTGGGGTATAAATAAATTAATAATAATAACAAATTATTATTATTATTATTATTATTATTATTATTATTATTATTATTATTATGCACATAATGATAAACCACTGTTGAGCTGCAGCAAACCTTGGGCTTGCGTGCACCCACTCTGCAAAGACAGTGAGGAAGGTTATGGAAGCTTTTGCTCCCATTTTAACAAACCATAGTTATTTCTATTTAAGAGTTCAGGGTTCAAACCTGACACTAAATTGAAGTAATCTAAAACTGAAGAGAAAACTTCCAGTCTCCCATGCCCTCCAACATTCCTACAACGAAATGACTAGGTTGCCTCAGCCACTCTGGGTGGCTTATAACACATATAAAAACATAATAAAACATGAAACATTTTTTTAAAAAAACTTTCCTATACAAGGCTGCCATCGCATGTCTTCTAAAGGTTGTATATATTTACTTATCTCCTTGGCTCGGGAGTTGCATAATGCCATACCCTCCAACATTTCCCCGATGAAAATAGGGACGTTCTAAGGAAAAGCTGGACTTTCTGGGATCAAATCTGAAACCGGGACGGCTTCTGTAAACTCACAACTGTCCCTGGAAAACAGGGACACTTGCCTCATGGCAATACTAAACAATGGGGAACATGTGAACCCAAGATTTGATGCATCTCACATTTGTGATAAATGCATGCAGTTGAATGTTAATTTCCCCAACATACAAGTCATTCCAAAGTGTTTTAGTCATGAACTAAGGCTATGATATCAATCTAACCTTTAATAATTTTACTAAAATGCTAACAATTTAAATAAATATATTGCTTTGAATAACATCAAAAGTAAGCTGATTTCTTACAAGTAGAGGTTTATCAGATAAAGGAGACTGGCTAAGTTCCAAGTGCCGAAAGCACATATATATATATATATATATATATATATATATATATATATATATATATATATATTACAGAATTGGAAATAGAGAGAGAGAGAAACCATAAATTACTGCACATGTTAAAATTATGAGTTCTAAAAGTTGGCTTGAATTTATAAATAACAACGAGGTTTGTGATTGAGGCTCATGGATCAAATCCCATTATTTATTTTATTTAAACAATTTGCATGCTCCTTAACACCTTAAGTTTCTAAGCAGTGCAGAATAATACTACAAAAAGCATATGGTGGATGAAACAAGTTAAAATTAATCAGAAAAACGGAAAGCTTACTAAGAATGCCAGCTGCAATAGAAGGATCTTCATCAAATGCTCAGATTTCAACAGAAGAGCAGCCTAACTGATCTCAGCAGGGAGAATCAGGCCCGGATGCAAGGCTCCTGATGTGTATGAGCTTCACACCTGAGCTATAGTAGTTTTGTGGCATCATCCGATGCAAGATGCGGTTCCTGCTTTCTGAAGACCCGCCATTTGTATTTGCCTTCAGTTTTTCATTTATTGTTTTATTTGTTGTATCTGAATTTGTTGTTTACTAAGCTTTGAAGATGATCTGGTGTGGAAGGTTAACTGTATCGGAAACAGAAGTAGCTCCAAGATTTGAGAAAGGTCTTCCTATTAAGAGCTAACTAATATTTCGGTTATTGCAACTGTGGGATTGTGTGGAAAATCAATATTTGGAGGGAAAAGGAAATGAAAGCTTGGTTGGGTCAAACACCCTTTCGGTTGACCTGCAAAGGAAATCTTGCTCTGTTCTGCTGCTACATCTTCTTCCAGTTGTTCGTCTCTTGTTTATCGTTCTTCCTCACGCAAGACAACAACACGCAGCCAATCTGCTCGAAGGCTTCCAGTCAATACCGTTAGGAATTCTTTTCTGTTTCTCCACAATTATCTCTGGCAGGAAAAAGATTTGGAAGCGGGCTTCTCAGAAGTCAGGGGGTGTTTCCAGCAGGGAAGAGTAAGGCCTGCAGTCATACTAGATTTGATTGCATTGGGACTGGCTGTCGGCCTTTTGATTACAACTTTTCACTTGCCCATTGTCACAAAATGAAAAATGGTGATTGAAGGCTTTCCTCCCCTTCATTTTTGCTCAATAACCTGTCTTTATATTTGATAGAGCCACAGCCTGTTAAAACCACCACCACCAGGCTGGCATTAGTTATAATGAACCAAACCAGAGTGTTGTTCACAGAAGATTCCTGAGGTGACACCAGTTCCTTGCCTCCAAGTCTTTTGTCCCCATGCAATTTTTAAAATATAGCTCCAAACCCATGGGTTTTACAGTGTCCTTTTCACATCAAGCACAGAACATACTGTTCGTTTCTTTGTTTGTTTATTCATCATAATATCTCAGGGCAGTTCACAGAATAAAATTCAAGATAAAAACAAGGGGATGGAATATGAACGTCTAGGCCCACATCCTGAAGATAGGGTGGCCTTCTGCCCCACTTTACAGAGGGTAGTTCTCTGTTTGAAGGACTCCTCTATTTAAAGGGCTGATTAGTTGAAGTTTGGTTTTCTGCTAACAATATAAAGAACCATAAAAAGAAGAGTCAGAGGGACTCTGAAGTTGCCCGTGGCCAGTTAACACCTCAGCGGCAGACTGAGCAGGCCCACACATCACCTGGTCATCGTTTTCCCCACTATGGGGAAATGTATCATATTTCTATTCAAATTACAGCAATTGTTTCTAAATTTGCATCTGTACACACAAGTTAGTTTATGCCAATGAGCCCTGCTTTTCTCACCAATGTATTTCTCGTTTATCAGTGATGCATAAGGCGCAACCCTACTTTTGAGGGAACTCTGCCATGCGTCTAAAGCTATGTTGGCAGACAAACATGGCCGTTCTCCCCTGAAGAATCCAGGCTGTGGAAAAGCAACTGGCCGGATTCCAGGGGTGGAGAATGGGGGCAAAACAGGGTTATGTCTGGCGGTCAAGATAGGAAGCTGCTCAGGACATTGCCTTTCATAGGCCCCAAAATTCATCTTAAAGAGGACTGCGCAAGCCAACAGTGGCTGTTTCCAAGGACAACAGACTAGTGTGCAGATGTAAAAACAAAGAGTTGCCCCGAGGTTTTGCTTGTTTGAATAATGATGAATCAAGCAAGATCCTCTTGATAACTTTGCCAGGAGACAAATAAATCTAAAAGTGAGTCACAAATATCCTTCCCCTACTTCTGATATGGGCTACAGAGTCTGCTTTACTTGCCAGCAAACATTCTAATGACTGACACGCTTGTTACAGATTATGCTCAGCTCAGCTCCATATAATATTCATATACATACCTCCAGAAGTATATGGGGTGACAAACGTGCTAAATGCCGATGGTGTACATGCAAGTATAAGAGGCCAAAGACTTGCTGGTGTTTGTAACACCCCCCTCCCCACAGTTATGAGCCATTGGGTATAAAAAAAAGAGATGCTAAATGCATTGCTAAAATGCACCGTTTTGCAAGTCCAGCGCTGACAGTTTATTCTTTATATATAACATTTAACATATTTGTTTGAGCATCATATAGCTGTTTATTTGTTACTGAGCATAAATTATATACAAAAATATCTATGGCCAAATACTATTATTTTAAAGGGTGCTTTCTTAAAGAAAGTACCTCAGACAATAGTTTGACAACTACATGGGGAGGTTAGATTAGTCTATATTTCCCAGCGTATTTTCATGTCACCTTCCATGTTGCAAAAAGTCCATTCCTTTTGGGAAACAAGTCTGTTGACATCCTAGCCAACTTTTAACTGTGCAACCTGAATCTGCTTGTATGCGATTAAATCCAACCCCCAAATAGTGACAATGTGGAAGCACCCTCAGTAGCTTTTCCTAAATTCTACCTGTCAGGTTTCAGAGCTTCTAAGACAGGAGTAGACACCATAGTGCCCCCCCCCCCCCCGATTTTTAACTACATTTCCCATCAGTTCCATGCAGCCTAAGCAATGATCAGGGCAGGGATGATGGGACTTACAGCTCACCATCATCCAGAGAGCACCACATTAACAACCCCTGTTCTAAATGCTCAAGACAATTAATACACAACCAACTGTGATGTCCTGAAAATCTGTACGCTCCCTGAATAGTTTGAAGCAATAGTTTGAAGCAATTTTCCTGAGAAATGCTTATCTGCCACTAATAGATCTCTTGGCTTTAATGGGTATATTATTATGTAACCAAGACAGAAATCCTGAAAACACTGACTTTCTAGGCAGTAATCCCCAATGAATTCCATAGGTCTCGTTTTTCTGAGTAAGCACACTTAGAATTGCACTGTTATGGCACAGCTGCACGGTTTGTGACCCTCCAAGCCAAAACACTCACAAGGCTGCCAAACCATGTATGGTGGGCCCACCAGGGGCTCAATTAATCTTTTTGCTTTCCCTGCCTGCCTGGTATTATCAAGCACCTGGCAGGGTGCAATATGTATGGCTGGTGGGCTGTTTTTTTACTTGGTGGGTTACAAATTGTGCTGGCATGATCTACAGATTACAGCCTCCCCTATCAAAACCAGGGTTTCCATTCTGTCTTTCCTCGCTCGCTCATTCACATGTCTCAAATCTTTCCTTCTGATTGCAACCTGAGCCCTTTATTTTCTCGCCCTCTGTCTGCTCTATCCTTCCTTGTTCTGTCTCCCCCAACTCCACCTTTCCTTATGTATCTCATTATTTCATCTGCAGTAGGCTGCTGGTGTTACTCCTGAGAGGGCCCGACGTGGCTGTGTTTTTCAGTGACCCTGACCACAGCACCTACTAGCAAAAAATGCAGAGATTATTATTCTCACAGACATATTTATAAAAGCAGGATTTCTGGCTCTCTTTGGTGTATTATTTTCTCAGCTGGTTCATCATGCATTTTCCAGAAGAGGTGAGGGAAATACTCTTATCTAGGGAGGGATTACTCAGGGGTAACAGTATATTATTTTAAGGATAGACAGTTAATTTGCACTACCAATGTGAAGCAAATCTTACAAAGAGTTCAGAAGCGACATTCGGTCCCCAGGTGTTTTGCCAATAACTTACTGGTGGTGCTGGTCTTGGGGCTGTTTGTCTAAGTAGTGAGCCAACACTCCCCCCCTTTAAAATAAACTTTTGTTGCAAATCACACAGATTACATAGGTCTGTTGGTTGCACCCCTTCAGAATGCAGCTGCTAAAAAAGAGAAAGCAAAACATACTTTGAGTCCACGTCTGTGTTTGAATTAGCCCAGAACAGGAAAGCAACCAAAGTGGGAGCTGTACCGTGAATCCTGATTAGTTGGCAACCTACCAAGCAGAATTCATGGGCAAATCCTCGGTTTATTTGTGTTTTTCATGCTTCCCCTGCCCACTGTAGGAACAACGGGCCAAACTTTCCACTTGATGATATGCAGGGTCCCTGCCACCAGCTCTCTCTCTCTCTCTCTCTCTCTCTCACACACACACACTGAGAGAATTGCATGTATTTACAGAATCTGGAAAGCAAGGCGCTGGGGGAAAGATTAATTGAGCATTAGTAGGACTTGCTGCAAGTATCATTGGCAAAGCTGAGAAGACTGCTCTCCAACATTTTCAGAACTTCACAAGCGGTGTTTATCAAGACAGCCACTTCTGAGCTAGAGAGGAGGTGGAGTTGCGGACTTCACGTCATCCCCGGGCCAGCCAATTGGCTGGCTCGGGGGGGGGGGATGGCCTGGGCTATTGAGCCCCAGCCCGGCTAGGGATCTCCCTCTTTTGCTGCTGCAGCTTCTCCAGTTTGCTTTCCCTTTGGTGCTGCTCCTTCTCCTCTTTCCTGCTTGCGCTGCGCGTATTGGGGCACGGCCCCCGAGCGGTGACCCTGGTGGAGTTCCTAGTTGATGTGCATCAGCAGGACTCCCTCTACTGGTGGTTAACCCTTCCCGGACTTCAAGCAATCAGGCTGAAGCCGGATAGTAGGTTAGGACCAATGCCTGAGCCAATACCGCTCATCACCTGTAACCAAGAAAGTTGTGGCCAATTTTTGCCCATTAACCTAAAAGAACTGTGTCATGTGTCATTATGTCCACCAGGGGGAGGCGGGAACCCGCCACGCAATGTGAGTCTGCGGGAGAAGTCAGCACATCAGACTGACTGCCCCAAAGCATTAGACTCTTGTAGAGGCTGAGTGCCCCTGCCTCTAGAGGGTGCTGTTTCATGCAGTACTATTGGTAAGCAACAAGAGGGACACTCTGCAACAAACTTGCTGTATGGAATACCTCAGGTTCTCAACTATTCCATTCCATCCCCTATTCTTTTGGTTTTTCCTTCCCCCTCTCCTAGGAGTCGGTCAGCATCCCATTGATACTGAGCACATTCAGCCCTCCTTTTCACTATTTTTTGAGGTTTGTCAGGGATTTTCCCTAAAGCTTTTGCATACTTCAGCAAACCTCGGGGTTCCCAAACCTCTTCCTTGTGTGTGGGTGATGCTATTTTGACTCCATCAGCAATGGCACTCACATCCTGAACATTAGATGTCATGTCCCCAGAGGAGCTAAACCTTGCTGCCCCTTTAAATAAATAAATAAATAAATAAATAAATAAATAAATAAATAAATAAATTTTATTTATATCCCACCCTCCCCAGCCAAGACAGCGCTCAGGGCGGCTAACAACCAATAATAAAAACAAGTTGATTAAAATACAACATGAAAACATTAAGATGCAGCCTCTTCACAGGAGAAGAAAGGAAAAAGAAAGAGGGGGAGGGAATCAAACTGATTCTAAGCCAAAGACCATGCAGAACAACTCTGTCTTACTGGCCCTGCAGAAAGAAATCAGATCCTGCAGGGCCCTGGTCTCATGAGGCAGAGCGTTCCACCAGGCTGGGGCCAGTGTTGTGAAGGCCCTGGCTCTGGTTGAGGCTAATCTAACTTCCTTAGGGCCCAGGACCTCTAGGGTGTTGCTATTTATGGACCTTAAGGTCCTCCATGGGGCATACCAGGAGAGGCGGTCCCATAGCAGCTATTTGTAATGTTTGCACTGGACACAAGAATATCAAAATATGGTCATGAACTCTTGTAGCTATAGTGCAGATGCAAAGCAAACTTGGGTTGGATGAAGACACTCTTTGCATTACTATGGCCAATGCTGGGATAAATAAAGATATTTATTTATTTGAATGGGCCTTTTGCCTGTGCATCTCCTTTGCTGCTGCCTTCACAGCATAAGCAATCAAACCAGGAATCTTCTGATTAACTGTGTTTTCCATTTCATCCAGACTGGGAAACTATGGTAACTCACTTTGGAACAAGTCAGAACACTAAACTATAGTTTGAAAGAAATGGGAAACTATGGTTAACTAGAAACTTCTAGCTTTATTGTCTTCACTGTGATGAGATGAGGAAAAAGGGTTGCGTGTGTAAGAAAAATGCTAGCTCTTATCTCAACTTATTAAGCCAATACAGGTATATGATCATTCATACCAGGCCATTATTTTCTAATGGTCAGCCATGGAAAGCATCTTAGTTATTTAAAAAACTAGCCAAATTTAGACAAGTGGGTAGGAGGTCTGACTAGGGTTGTCATATTTCGAACACTGAAAATCCGGACAGAAAAGTTGTTCAGCTTTTTATAGTTTTGCCCAAAGTTTTTGAGCTTTATGGGGGCAAAAGTGCCACTGTCGACATGCCAAATTTCCCCAGACATTTTCACCGATTGCCGACTGCACTATTTTGTATATGTCCGGGAAAATCTAGAGGTATGGCAACCCTAGCCACGTGGCATTTCTATTTTCTCATCTCTGAAGCTGAAAATTCTACCACTTGTTCAGCCATCCCCTTATCTCTTTTCCTCCAGAGAATGCAGTAAATTCTGCCATTTATTATGGCAGTATTTCTAAGACACGGCAAGTTCATCATTTCATTCACCTGCAAGTGATCATTCAGAGGACGGAACACTTCAGAAATACGGTAAGGTTTGTTGTAAAAAAATGGTGTTCAAGAGCAGAGCATAAATCATCTTTTAGGGCTGGAAAATGCTCCGTGGTGAATCTAAACAGTTTATATTCTGAGAGAGAGGGCTTTTCTCCCTTCGAAAACCACAACTTGATGTGTGCGCACAAAATATTTCACTATCAAACTCTTTAGAGAGCTTCTTGGGGGGGGGGTCAAAAAATCTGTGGTCCAGAATCATGCCTGTCACCTGCAACCCCACTAAACTTTGTGTTTAAGTTGGACTTTAAATGGATTAACTCAGCTGAAAGATTATGATGTGTGCAGTGTGATGTCCTACTAGCATGTCAAAAGGGGAAATGACACATTACATGCTGATGCATGTGCTATAATATCTCAGTGGACTTCTTTGTGGACAGAAAAGCATTCCATTTAGAATGGAGGTCAGCATTTGTGACAAAGATCCTAGATTCTTTCAAGGCTCTTTTCCTGGCTTAATTGCATTGCCAATTTGACATACCTGCCCAATGGGGTCAGGTTACAGGGTTACGTGAAAATTATTCCAAACATTATTTCAGAAAGCCTAATTACTGTCACGGACTGCCCTGCACTTTAATGACTTCAACGTTACAGATGCAGCAGATATATCAGAATATAACATTGGCTCAAGTTATTTTCTTTTCTCTAAACCTAGAAAGACTACTGCTTTCCTGACAAAAGTTTTTCCAGAACAGTTCCTACAGCCCCACTTCCTACATTCCAGCTGTGCTTGGTGCCTTGGTGCACAATACCTTTATGAAATATGTATTTCAACCATGGCAAGTTGCATGGAATGAACACCCGAGGAATTCACAATTGGGAATGATTTTTTTTATTTACTTCCTCACATCCCCGGAAGTGAAGAGTTCAGGGGTTTTTTTAGGCGCATCTTTCAAAACGTTGCCAGTTCAGCCCACCCCGCCACCCATTTTAGTACTAACAGTCATACCACAGGTATCAATTTTTAAAAACAAAGATCTGACATTTTTAGAAAGGGCTGAAGAGCCATTTCCACTTGCTAGTTTCTGAACACTGAATGAAATTAAGGAAACATACATTATCAGGCTTTTTATAAAGCAAAAGAAAGCTATGATCTGGCAAGTTCTTGTGGGTTTTTAAAATATCTCCTCATTCATCGCTGGCCAGATTTGCAAGAGGGGTTACCCCTCCCCCCAAAAAAACCTTCTGTCACTTCTAAAGTTTTCTCTACAAGAACATAGGACTACATAATGTAATGAGAGAAATATAAAGAGGCTTTTAAAACTGAGTGGCTAGTTTGCAAAATGGCTAACAAATCATTTTGCTAAATAAGCTAATCATTAGAACTATAGCTCAAATTTTGAAAAGCTGACATGGGGTAAATTGCCAAACCTGCCTCCTTCGCTAATTTTGGAATGATATACGTTTTAACCCCTAATTTGGGATAAGCACATGATGTTTTCAAGAAATGTCATTTGCAGTACATCCGACAATCGATTGCATCTCCAGTGTATTGATAACAGGCGTTTCAAAGCCTGTTGAAACCATCTCTGCATTAATTAAAGGTGTGTTTTGCATGTCCCCATGGAGCATTCTACTTTGTTAAAAAAAACAAAACCTAATTGCATAGCTATATTCTCACCCTGCATCTGCAGTTTATGTCGAGAGGATGCAATATCATTTTGACAAACACCCAGTAGCACCACCTTATTGCAATAAACGTCCCCCTATGGGGAATTTCTCTTGGAGGTTATTATACCGCCGTTTGTTATTTCCCTGCATTTGGAAGTGCCGTAACAGAGGCAGGCGTGTTTTGCATGTTTATAGATATTAAGGCCTTCTTGTTAAATCCTACAGACCTGCTTCCTGATCAGTGCTAGACCCACACCTACTAATTAGATTGATTCATCTGCCAACCTTAGCAAGGCGCTGCCAGTTGGGAGAGGCTTCGCTCTCCAGTCGGGAGAACAACAGAAGTGAATTATTTCCTTGCAATTCTGTGGAGCTTCAAGTAGCTCAAGTACTTCTAAACTTTGCATCTCTGTGGAGCTTTGGGCTCCCTGAATGCCCGGGGTCTGAATGAGCTCAGTCTTTTGTTCATCCTTTATTGTGATTCACTCACAAGGATGAAGGGGTCTCTCTCAATGAAGTGGGTTTTTCAGTGCAGAGGTTTTAGTTGAGATAACCCACCCATTGGAGGGCATGCCCTTTGGAGAAGCCCTTCAGATTGTTTAACGAAGCAAAGAACTGGAAAAGGACTTTGTTCTTCTTATCCACATCTCAGATCCATAGCATTTAGCAGCACACTAATGAATCTGGTGTGATGGGTGGGAAATATTCTTGATGTAGCCACTGCTGCCAAGAAGTGGCAGCTTTTGAATTTTTTAGTTTTCACTGCTGAGGGTTATATGTATATCTGGAAGGACCAATATGATCTAGCATTTAATTAACAGATTTATTCTTGTTACTTATTCTGATGTATTTTTCCTTGGCAAGAATAAAACCCCATAATATTGTATCAGGAAAAAAATTGTGTCCGTTCTGAGCTGCTTAAAATGTTATCATACCTACATACATCCAGTGTACTTTATTTACAGAAGACTTTATTGTCCAGGTCAGAGAGCTGTGCACACACAAGACTCCTACATGTGTGGTCTACCCCTGTTTTAAACTGAAGGCCCAACTCCAAGCATGCCAAGATTCCTTGGCATGTGGAGGTCTTTCTGTCCCAGTCAACTAATTAAATGGAAGAAGCCCTAGCACGCCAGAAGCCCCAAATACACACAAGAGACCACACGCCTTCTGGATCAGGGTGACTAGTGCGAACTGCAGCCCAATTCGCACCTCCAAGCAGCACCCTGATGGCCACTTGGAATGAAACTACACGGAGGCAGCTATAGTCAGCAACTTGCTTGAGTTCATCCCTGCCTCCTGCTTGTGTTTACCATATAAATCAGCAAACCTGAATGATAAGCTATAGCATACAAATGCCTTGATAGGTATTAGGAGAGAACCAAGCACTGAAGGTCCAGTCGGATCCAGAGGTTTCCGCAACCTGAGGACCGCTTCTGCACATGTGCGGGGGGCAAAACCCAGTAAAATACTTCCGGGTTTGCCCTGTGCGCATCCCGAAGTTTACGTAACCAGAGGGTTATATAACCAGAGGGTTACATAAATGGATGTATGACTGTAGCCTGGTGGGGTAAACTATAGTTCCTGGCATTGTTTGGGGGAAGTCATGTGTTTTAAATGAATGGTGTGTATGCAGGGTCAATGGCTAGCTTGCCTGATACAGTTTCTCCACCACTCTGTTTCTTTGTGCGTGTGTCTATCTGTCTGTTCACCACAGAAGAAACACAGTTTTCTCCTAAGCACTATCTTGGGCAGGGAGAAGCAACAGAAGGGAAAAGAAGGGGAGAAGTTTCCTTCCCTGTCCACCCAGCTCTCCCCTGTCTACTTGTGCAGATGAACCATGCAGGATGTTCACTATTTATTCTTTAAAAATCGCTACATCTCTGGGAATATGGAAAGTCAATTATAATTCTACTTTCAGCAGAAGAGCAATGAGAGGTGACACCATCCACAATTTGTAGAGGACAACTGAAGTGTAGGTGGGTTCCCACAAGGCAAGACGCAGTGATAACAGCAGACATCCTACTGGTTTATTCTAGAAGTGGAATGCTCTGTGCTGCTCTCTTCTTTCTCATTCTTTCCTGCTGTTCTGAGAACATTAGCGTTCATGGTTAAAGATGGGGGGTTTCACCTACCTGAATGTTGCATAAGAGCACATGAAAGTCAGAGCTCTTGACTCTGCCCTGGTAAAAGGTTCATTTTGCTGCTTCGACAAATGCCTTCCCTTTTTTCATGTGGTTAAGAAGCCGTCAAATAAAGTATGATGAGGTTTTGGCTTGTAACAATGACTTTGACCTATGTGTAATAAATCTCAGAGAGCAAGCCTGTTTCGGAAAGGCTGCTGCTACAGCTAAAATGATGCTGAAACACAGCGCCCTGAATCAGTGATAATGTAATCAGTAGCAGGGTGTGAAAAGAAGAAGAAAAAGATTTGCTTCATTTAAACAAATAGCAGTTACGAACACAGAGGAAATGGTATATTAAGATATCTAAGCACAAATGATAAGGAACGCAGAGGAAAATATAAGAAATGGAAACGAGAAGGCAGTTGAAGCTCATGAGATACAAAGCAGAATTGATTGTATATTGTGACTTAGCCGCAAGCTCAGCAAAGCTAAGTTTCGGTGCTTGCAAATCCCTGATTCAGCTATTGCTATTGCAAATGCAACCATGGGAAGAGGTTGGATCCAGTTCTGCCAACATAAGTCTGCACTGCTAAGTCGGTAGAAGCAGGGAGAGGATGGATTGATCAGTACAGAAACTCACATCAGCAGAAATCTGCAGTTACGCAAATAGTGGCAGCCCTATGAAAGTTAACTCACAAGTAAATGTTTACTTGCTAAGTTTGATAAGATGTGTGCTTACTTGAAAGAGAATCCCACTATGATCAATAGGGTTTCCTTCTGAGGAAGTGTGTTTAGGATTGCAATCCTACCTTCCAAGTTAATATGTATGTCCACAGTAGTGATGTATGGAAGTGAGAGCTGGACCATAAAGAAGGCTAATCGCTGAAGAATTGATGCTTTTGAATTATGGCGCTGGAGGAGACTCTTGAGAGTCCCATGGACTGCAAGATCAAACCTATCCATTCTGAAGGAAATCAGCCCTGAGTGCTCACTGGAAGGACAGATTGTGAAGCTGAGGCTCCAATACTTTGGCCACCTCATGAGAAGAGAAGACTTCCTGAAAAAGACCCTGATGTTGGGAAAGATGGAGGGCACAAGGAGAAGGGGATGACAGAGGACAAGATGGTTGGATAGTGTTCTCGAAGCTACCAGCATGACTTTGACCAAACTGCGGGAGGCACTGGAAGACAGGAGTGCCTGTCGTGCTCTGGTCCATGGGGTCATGAAGAGTCGGACACGACTAAACGATGAAACAACAACAAAATGCATGTCCACTGCCATACTGAATTCATAATAATAAGGTGGACACTGTTTGGATAATTAAGGTGCTTATAGGAACAGTGCCATGATCAGAAAAGATCTCATGTGCAATAACTTCCCAAGTAACAAAACCAATATGGTTCAGTGCACCGTTTCCAGAAGGCATAGGATCCAGCTTAATTTAAGGATTATAACAATGAGGCTACACGAGAGAAGGTGGCATGGTATGGCTGGCTGGACTAGTCTCTCTCTCTTTAATAGGATTGATATTTGCATGCAGTTGTCCAAGGCACCACTTGTGTTGCTGCAGTTTCCGCAAATCTGTAGGATCTGATTTTAAACTGGAATGGAAGCAGAAACCAATAACAGAGTTCCTAGGCATTAAAAAAAAGACAGCTGAAAAGTTTTAAGTCAAAAAGATCCTTCTAATGTTGCATACTGTTAAATTATAAAACAACCTCTAATCCATATATGCTATGCCAGAAATATTACTAATCAGATTAAGCTTGGTTTCTAATACATGATAGTTTAAGCAAGTAAACAACATGAAAGAAATAGGATTTTGATTTCCAGGCTCTGTGGCATGAAAGATTGTGGTATGTGCTCACTTTTTCAAGATTTCCTTTTGCTGTTCAAGGGAAGGGAGCTCAACACAGAAGGAATTGTTCCTGCCTCCTGCATATAAAGTTGCATTTGTTACCGCTTCAGTCATTGCTAAAATGAAGAGGGCAAGTGAGTACAGATGGAGCTATGAGTCCGTATTCAGCTGTAACTTCTGTAGTAGCAGTTTTCTGCTCATTGAGGAGCCTTGTGCGATACTGAATCCTCCAATCAGGGACCTCAGTAGGGTGGGAAGTCTACAGCAGGGTCCCTGGCTGCAGAAGTTCAACCTCAACATGAGAAGGGTTGCAACCTCAACATGAGAAGGCTATTGGGAGCACGACAGAGTGTTAGGGTCCATGAACACACCCCACTTTGCAACCGGAATTGTATGAAGGGCTAAGTCAGTGGCGGCCAAACTTGACCCGCCAGCTGTTTTTGGACTACAATTCCCATCATCCCTGGCCACTGGTCCTGTTAGCTAGGGATGATGGGAGTTGTAGTCCAAAAACAGCTGGAGGGCCAAGTTTGGCCACCCCTGGGCTGAGTGTATCTTCCAGGTCCTAGTGTATCTTCAAGATCCACCAGTGCCAAGCTTAGTTTGGACCCTAAGTCAGCCCAGCCAGGGATGAATTCTCTTGGGACTATAGATTCCTTCAAGATAAAGTGCAGATGATTGTCTACTGAGAAAAAGTAGTGGAGGAAAGTGAATCACACTTTCCCATCTGATCAGAAATCCAGGGAAGCAGGAGAGCCACATGATTCTCCTCTCAGCCTGAAGGCAAGGCAAGAGAGCCTACAGCAGCCAACCAAGCAACTCAATGAACACTGCAATAAGTTAGCGATTAGCAAACCATCATCATCTCTATCGACTCATTCTGATAAATGAGGGAGAGAAATCAATACCCTCCAACTGACAAAAATGGCACAGGAATGCAGAAACGGCACCTCTTGCTTGTTACAGCCTACTTCTAACATACAAAAGCACACAAGCACAGAGAGTATTTTTTTAAAAACTGCCAAGAAGGAAGCAGAAGGAAAGGAACAAGGAAAGGAGCAAGCGGATCCAACCAAAGATTCCAGCCTCCAGATTAAGCGCTCGCATTTTGGAGTCGCACTGTGTGTATGTAAGTTGCACTTTCTAGTGCATTTTTAGTTATGGGTATGCATCAACACTTGGACACCACAATAGAAATTTTGGATTAATTCCCTACTCCAACCCCTGGTCATGGTATTGGTTTAGGTCCCCATCCACCACTCCACCCCAGCCAGGTTCAAAGGATTGCTTATCCTCTTATTTTGCTAGTACCTTCCTTTTAAAACTCGCAGTTGTCGTTGCACATACAGCTACACAGATCTAAAGTGATAATTTGCTTTTGTCTATAGGCAACCCCAGTCCCTTTGATAACAGCTGCTGGTGTGGCTTCATCTCCCTGGATGCACTTTCTTCCCTTATCAACCACCACATGAGTCTGCGCTTGAGGAGTTAATCAATAACTAAGGGCTCACTAAACAAATATCCCCTTGTCTTGAGCTATGACTAGCCAAGAATGATTATTCATTTACGAGTATCATAACTTGGTTGCTAAGCAGAATGAACAATGGGAATTCCGGTACAGGGTTTCAAATCAGAATGCCTTGCTGCAAGCTCAGGTTGTAGCCCTTACTATTTATGTTTTCTGAGTGTTTAGTATTTTTCACATTTCAGACCCTCTACATTTCCATAAGCAGTACACAAGGAAGGTAGAAGACTTTGACAAATAGAATGTTGTCCCCAGCGAGGTCTGCCTGGCGAAACGTTAATTCCAGAGCCAGGTAAATATGTATCTCTTCTCCCAGGCATTTGACAGATTGTCATGATTTCACTGCTTACTGATTATATGTTTGGGCGGCTGTTTTGTTGGGTCTGTTTTTATTGCGGCTGGCAGAGCAGGATTGGGGAGCATTGCTCATCTGGCTTCCCAACGGGGAGGTTGCTGCCAGCAACTGA
This sequence comes from Podarcis melisellensis, assembly GCF_964234715.1. Classification (NCBI taxonomy): domain Eukaryota; kingdom Metazoa; phylum Chordata; class Lepidosauria; order Squamata; family Lacertidae; genus Podarcis; species Podarcis melisellensis. The sequence goes on along the minus strand of NC_138531.1, from coordinate 25,463,011 downwards.
GAGGGAGAAGGGAGAAGGGAGAGGCAGGGGGCGGGGGGCAGGGGGAGGTCACTGCAATGTGGGCACAGCAGCATGAGAGTTGGCTTGGTTCTGCTGTTGCACCTGCACCGCACCTGCACCACCCTCCATGTTAGGAAGCCAAGTAAGCAGTGCTTTCCCACCCTGCTGCTGGTCAGTTTGATGGGATATTCTGGGTTTTTTTAGGGTAGTGTATTATTCTTTTTTATTTAAACATAGAATTGTTGAGTTGGAAGGGACCCTGAGGATCATCTAGTCCAACCCCCTGCAAAGCAGGAATACGCACTTGTCCCAAACAGGGATCGAACCTGCAACCATGGCATTATCAGCATCACACTCTAACCAACAGAGCTTTCCAGGCTGAAAGTTAAAAAATAAAAATAACTTAGCAGAGGATGGTTAATGCTTTAAAGTTTTTGTAGGTCGCTGGGAGATTCCTTACGTGCCAAGCGATTAGCAATTATAATGATCATCAAAAAGGGCCTAGCGGTGAGACTTAACACATTTGTACATTTTAGAAACTGCGGCACAGCATTCCTGCAGGTGTTTAATGCTTTCCCACAACAGAGCTGATGAACTGCACAGATACAGGGAACAAGTATGTTGGACTGGATTTCAGTAGATGGGGTGGGATTCAGTTTCACCCTCTTCCAGTTGTTCCATCTGTGCTAGCGTTCCAGCTCGCCAGAAATAACAATACACCACGTCCTTCCTCATGTGCTGTTCTGGGAGGAATTATCCCAACCCCCTGACTCAACTGCAGGGGGAGGAGCCAAAAAGCCCTGCTGTAGAAGTGGAAGTCCTTCCACAGAGCTTTCACTGATGGGGTTTGTTGGGTGAGACCCACACGTGGGATGGTATTCAACTAAGTTTGACTTAGAGTAGACCCATGGGAATTACTGGGCCTTAGCTATGCTCCTGGAAGACTCCCTGGAAAAGACTCCCTGGAAAAGACCCTGATGTTGGGAAAGATGGAGGGCACAAGGAGAAGGGGACGACAGAGGACGAGATGGTTGGACAGTGTTCTCGAAGCTACCAGCATGAGTTTGACCAAACTGTGGGAGGCAGTGGAAGACAGGAGTGCCTGGTGTGCTCTGGTCCATGGGGTCATGAAGAGTCGGACACGACTAAATGACTAAACAACAACAACAACATGTTATGCTCCTTCATTTCAATGTGTCTATTCTGCGGGTGGCACTCTGGTGTAAACCAAAGAGCCTAGGGCTTGCCAATCAGAAGGTTGGTGGTTCAAATCTACATGATAGGGTGAGCTCTCAGTCCTAGCTCCTGCTAACCTAGCAGTTCAAAAGCACATCAAAGTGCAAGTAGATGAATAGGTACTGCTCCGGCGGGAAGGTAAACGTCGTTTCCGTGCACTGCTCTGGTTTGCCAGAAGCAGCTTAGTCATGCTGGCCACATGACCCGGAAAGACTGTCTGCGGACAAACATCAGCTCCCTTGGCCAGTAAAGCGAGATGAGCACTGCAAACCCAGAGTCATTCGCAACTGGACTTAACTGTCAGGGGTCCTTTACCTTTACCTTTATCTTTACTCTGCATAGAACTTAAATATCACCTATGGGTTCTAAATTGGATAGCCAAGTGCACTTTTTTCAAACATCACAGATTCATGTCCCATAGCACAGCCCATCACAGCTGAGGGCAATGACTTTCAAACTTGCACCAAGTCACTTGGCAACTAGGACATCACAGATGATTGGCCCAACCTGTCAACAGGTGCCAACTAGTTGAGATAAGGCCAAACAGCAATGTATGGCCAAACAGTGGAAAAGGGTGGCTACAAGACTAAATTAATGTGTGCATTTTGACCCGAAGCTGGTCACACCTGGGCAAGTCTACAGTAATTTTCTCCCAGGTACAGCCCAATCTATTTATGTTTATACAAGGCCTTCTCTGTTCCATCTTAAAAGTTACAAAATGCACATTTGAGTTTTCCCATCAGGCCCAGTGCAACACCTTTTCCTTCTCTTCCCCTTAAAAGCACATAGTGTTTTTAAAATGTTTTTTAAAATTTTCTTTTGGATTTTTTGTATGTGGGGGGTGGGGGTGGGATGGGGGTTTGGTTGGGTTTGGGGAATAATTTTTTTTATTTTGCTGTTTTTGTAATTTTTATATTTTTTTGTTTGTATTGTTTTATTGGTTTTCTTTGTTTGTTTAAGTTGTTGTTTTGTTCTTAGGGGGAGGGGTCAGGGCTGCCGGGGAGTGGGCCCCAGCCCACAAAATGGCTGGGGCATGTTCCACAGGGGGGAATGCACTGGGACAACCGATCTCAGTGATCACGGGTAGGAGGAGGAGTTACGCTAAGACCAGACCATGTCATTACAGAGGAGGCAGGTTTAGTCGTTGTTTGAGGACTATTCCTGCCTCCGGGTCTGGTCCTGACCGGATGGATACTAGAATCAGCAAGGTCGTGGCGGATGTTCTCCTGGAGACACCTAGCTTGGTCGTCCTAGGGGATTTTAACATCCATGCCGACACGACCTTACAAGGGGCAGCTCGGGACTTCGTGGAAAGCATGGCCTCCATGGGGCTGTCCCTGAATAAGTCTGGCCCAACCCATAGCCGCGGACATGCCTTGGACCTGGTGTTTACCTCTATGGATGCTGGTGATCTGACACTAAGTAAAAGTGAAACAAAAGAAGTGCCATGGTCAGATCACTTCCTGGTGCAACTGGACTTCTCTGCGACCCATCCCCTCTGCAGGGAGGTGGGACCAATTCGGATGGTCCGCCCCCGCCACTTAATGGATCCAAATGGTTTCCAGAGAGTGGTAGGGGATGCTTTATCCCATGTTGATGGCCTTTCAGCCGATTCCCTGGTGGCCCGCTGGAATGTGGGGTTAACTAGGGCTATTGACTGTTTGGCTCCGAAGCGCCCTCTCCAATTGCATGGAGCCCGGAGAGCCCCGTGGTTTTCCACGGATCTGAGGGCAATGAAACAATCGTTGAGACGGCTAGAGCGCCGGTGGCGGATAACTCATTCCGAATCTGACCGGACACAGGTTAGAGCTCAACGTCGAGCCTACCAAGTGGCGATAGCGACGGCAAAGAAGAATTTCTTCGCCGCCTCTATTGCATCTGCAGAAAACAGCAGCAGGAGACTTTTTCAGGTGGTTCACAATTTAGCGGAACCACCTGTAACATCGGGGCCCAGTACGGGCCACATATTCTCCTGCAATGATTTTGCAAAGTTTTTTGCAGATAAAATCGCTCAGATTCGGGAAGAAGTAGACTCCACCGTGGGAGCAGGGCCGGGGCGGGAGAGTGCTAGAGTTCTGTCTAGTCAAGTTGAGTGGGATCAATTCCAATCTGTTACCTCCGAGGATGTGGACAGGCTGCTTGGACGAGTGAAGCCAACCACCTGTCTCCTGGATCCTTGCCCATCCTGGCTTATAAAAGCTAGCCGGGAAGGACTGGGCGATGGGCTTCGTGGGGTGGTGAATGCTTCCCTCCGTGAGGGAGCCTTCCCAGACCCACTGAAAGAGGCGGTTATCAAACCGCTTCTTAAAAAACCATCTTTAGATGCGGCCTCAATGGCCAACTATCGCCCAGTCTCAAATCTTCCATTCTTGGGCAAGGTGATAGAGTGAGCGGTTGCCGAACAACTCCAGGCACGCCTGGAAGAAGTGGACCATTTGGATCCCTTCCAGTCGGGATTCAGGCCTCATCACGGGACTGAAACTGCCTTGGTCGCACTGGTTGATGATCTCCAGCGGGCTAGGGACAAAGGTGAGAGCTGTTTCCTAGTTCTACTGGATCTCTCAGCGGCGTTTGATACCATCGACCATAACATCCTTCTGGACCGTCTTGAGGGGCTGGGAGCTGGGGGCACTGTCCTACAGTGGTTCCGCTCCTTCCTCCTGGGCCATGTTCAGAAAGTGGCGGTGGGGGATGAGTGTTCAGACCCCTGGGCTCTCACTTGTGGGGTGCCTCAGGGTTCTGTCCTCTCCCCCATGCTTTTCAACATTTACATGCAGCCGCTGGGAGAGATCATCAGGAGGTTTGGGCTGGGTGTTCATCAGTATGCGGATGATACCCAGCTCTACCTCTCTTTTAAATCAGAACCAGTGAGGGCAGTGAAGGTCCTGTGTGAGTGTCTGGAGGCGGTTGGAGGATGGATGGTGACTAACAGATTGAGGTTGAATCCTGACAAGACAGAAGTACTGTTTCTGGGGGACAGGAGGCGGGCAGGTGTGGAGGATTCCCTGGTCCTGAATGGGGTAACTGTGCCCCTGAAGGACCAGGTGCACAGCCTGGGAGTCATTTTGGACTCACAGTTGTCCATGGAGGCACAGGTCAAATCTGTGTCCAGGGCAGCTGTTTACCAGCTCCATCTGGTACGTAGGCTGAGACCCTATCTGCCTGCAGACTGTCTCGCCAGAGTGGTGCATGCTCTGGTTATCTCCCGCTTGGACTACTGCAATGCACTCTACGTGGGGCTACCTTTGAAGGTGACTCGGAAACTACAACTAATCCAGAATGCGGCAGCTAGACTGGTGACTGGGAGTGGCCGTCGAGACCATATAACACCGGTCTTGAAAGACCTACATTGGCTCCCAGTATGTTTCCGAGCACAATTCAAAGTGTTGGTGCTGACCTTTAAAGCCCTAAACGGCCTCGGTCCAGTATACCTGAAGGAGCGTCTCCACCCCCATCATTCTGCCCGGACGCTGAGGTCCAGCGCCGAGGGCCTTCTGGCGGTTCCCTCATTGCGAGAAGCAAAGCTACAGGGAACCAGGCAGAGGGCCTTCTCGGTAGTGGCGCCCACCCTGTGGAACGCCCTTCCAGCAGATGTCAAAGCGATAAACAACTACCTGACATTCAGAAGACATCTTAAGGCAGCCCTGTTCAGGGAAGTTTTTAACGTGTGATATTTTACTGTATTTTTGGTTTTTATGGAAGCCGCCCAGAGTGGCTGGGGAGGCCCAGCCAGATGGGCGGGGTATAAATAATAAATTTATTTTTTATTATTATTATTATTATTATTATTATTATTATTATTATTATTATTATTCTCCCCTTCCAGCCTTCAGGTTTCTGAGTCTGGTGGACTCAGAAACTGGCACATCTTTTAACTGATGCCAATAAAATAAGGTACGTTCATCAGGCAATGGCTTTTCTATCCTGCTTTGCCACACCCTCCATCCCCAAAACCCTTTCCCAGACCACAACTTCAAGAACAGCAGAAGCAGCTAGGAAGAGAGAAGTTCAGGGATTATTTTTTAAAAAAATTAATTTAATAAGTTGTGTGCTCTTGTTTCTCAGTTTGATCATTTGACATGGTTTTGTAAGTTTTGTGGTATTTTATGCATTGTGATTTGCTGTTATTTTTATTGATTATAGGTTAGTAATTCTTTATTGTAACTGATAAGTATAAACTGTTACTGTGACTTTGGTGCTTTTATGTGTGTTGGAGGCCACCCAGAGTGGCTGGGGCCACCCAGCCAGATGGGCAGAGTATAAATAAATTGTTGTCATTGTCTAGAACTTTCAGTTTGTAATCACAGCAGGGTCCCTACCTGTGAAGAAGTGAGCAGTGTGCAATTTTATCCCTGGGTGGAGCTATTGAATGACACTGTTTCATTACAAGATGCCTCATTCCAAGGAGTTTGTGGGTTTATATACCTTATTAATTTTTAAAAACTGTATCCAAGGTAGGAAGATTCTCATCATCCATATAAATATTTCAGTTCATTCTTATTTGCATGTCACAGAGCTTATGGTTTCACAGATATTTGAGGGAGGGGTGACTGTAGAAGTGGAGGAAAGGCTGAGAAATGGGCTGGACCAGTTGGTTGCTGCAAAGGGAAAGTAATTACAACTTGGCTCTGCTGTTGCACCTGCACCACACCTGCACCTGTACTTACAAATTTCCTACTCCGCCACCCACTGGAGACATACAACTGTAAATTGTCAAACAATCTGAGGTAATAATAACCTAAACTTTTTTTTTGCCAGTGTTGATTTAATACTGAAACATAAGTGCAATTCTGGTATTCAAACAACATGTGAGAAGAAGAAGCAGCGGAGGAGTTTGGATTTGATATCCCGCTTTATCACTACCTGAAGGAGTCTCAATGCGGCTAACAATCTCCTTTCCCTTCCTTCCCCACAACAAACACTCTGTGGAGTGAGTGGGGCTGAGAGACTTCAGAGAAGTGTGACTGGCCCAAGGTTACCCAGCAGCTGCATGTGGAGGAGCGGAGACGTGAACCTGGTTCACCAGATTACTAGTCTACCGCTCTTAACCACTACACCACACAGGTGAGGAGAGTGTGGGGTGGCAGAGATGGGGCACATCAACCCTGTCCCCAGTGTCCCCATCCATTGTGCACCACCCTCACCTTCCAGTATTAAGTGGGAAGGTTGAACTATTGAACATTCAGGTGACCATATTTCAAAGCCCCCAGACAATCTGGAGCCCAGATAACTCAAGGTTCCTGATCATGTAGAGCATCCAGCAGGACATGGTTCAAAGGCCCCGTCAGATGTTCCCATTTAACATGAAAAGGTCTTGATGAGGTTGGGGTTGTACGCACAACACCTGCCGTCCTGTATCCCACATTTACTTTGAAAATCTGAAGAGGGCTTTTGTTATAGACGTTTCTGCTTCTCAGCATGTTCTCACTGACATGAGCTGCAGCAACCATAAAACAGGATAATCTTGGGGTTGCCACTGTGGTGCCTGCAGCTACCAGTGTGCCTCCAGAGGCATGCCATGGTACCAGACAGCTAATTTGCTCCGTTCCACATCAGATTACCCCCTTGCCCTAAGGTAAGGGGACCCCTGACCATTAGGTCCAATCGTGACCGACTCTGGGGTTGCGCGCTCATCTCGCTCTATAGGCCAAGGGAGCCGGCGTTTGTCGGCAGACAGCTTCCAGGTCATGTGGCCAGCATGACTAAGCTGCTTCTGGTGAACCAGAGCAGCACATGGAAACGCTGTTTACCTTCCCGCTGGAGTGGTACCTATTTATCTACTTGCACTTTGATGTGCTTTCGAACTGCTAGGTTGGCAGGAGCTGGGACCGAGCAACGGGAGATCACCCTGTCGCGGGGATTCGAACCACCGACCTTCTGATTGGCAACTCCTAGGCTCCGTGGTTTAACCCAAAGCGCCACCAGCATCCCTTGCCCTAAATCAGATCAAAATGGCTTCCTGGCTGCTCCTTGGGCTCCCTGGAGTTCCTTGCAAGGCCTTTGCTGCGCTCACCCCCTTCCATTCTTTCTGGACAGCAGCAGGCCTTTGGATTACATGGATGGAAGAGAGAAGGCCACTGGCACATAAGCCACCTCCTCTCCCTCCCTCATGTGTGTCCACCCTACCCAACAGCTGACTGATGCAGCTGAATGACAAAGCTACACCCAGCAACTAAACCCATGCATTGCTGGATAAAAGTCTGTGCATTTAACATCTGCTGCAAATAATGATATTATTAAAAGTGTGTCAGAAAAGTAATGGTAAAAACAGAGTGGTAAGAATGAGATACTTGCTTCTGCCCTAAGGACTTGGTAGAATAAAAATCCTTTAACCATAACAGTCACTCTGAACCTGGTGGCCCTGTCTTAGGACACAATTCCACACTTGTGAAAAAGCCCTGCTCCACTGTGGCTATCAGTCTAACATCTTCCAAAGGAGCACCAGGAAGTGAAGAACCTATGGCTGCAGTGTAGTAGTGCCACATGAGGGCGAGTGTTCGATTCAGTTGCTTGGTCAGATCTCCTGACAGGCAATTTGAGGGATCTGCCTTCTTCCAGCAGCCAAGCTAAACGCCAGAAGTGGCTCAGTCCTTGCACTTACCTGAAAGGTAAGAACAAGGACCAACTGTTCTGCATAAGGCCATAAACACTTCTCATTTGATGAAGATGCTAAGTCGAGAAGCTTATGCCAGGAAAGGCATGCTGTACGATTATCATAAAAGCCAGGCAATTAAATCTGTAAGACTGCTATCCTACATACACAGACCAGGGAGTATGTGTCCTTGAAGTAAGAGAGCCTTAGTTCAAAGTAAATATATCCATGTTTGAGCTGCACAGCTGTGATCCAACACACACTTACTTGAGGGTAGGCTCATTTGATTTATGGGACTTGCAGCTGAGTAACCAAGTTTAGGGATTGTCAGCACCAGCCACCACTGTCTAGAATCTAAGTGGTAAGTTTAAGCAGCATGATTGTAATATTTTTCCCTGTGGCTTACCCAGCCACTTATAACTACATATCAGAGTATCTATGTTGGAAATAATACAAATATTTGTACTAGAAATTTTCTCAAAACTATCAACAGTCTGATCCAGGATCATAACATTTTCAATATTTTAAAAGCAATTGCATTTATAGGCATATAAAATGTTTGTTTTATTTTTGCAGAATGCAATAGTATTCTTTGATTGGGTAGTGAAAATGTAACTTTATCAGTCAATGCTGAAACTTTTGGCTTTAGTAGAAAGAGATTATATGTCTGCTCAAAGCTCGGTTTATAGGTAACTACCTAGTACTAGATTCTGATGGTTTGGGGGCAGAAAATAAGTTGTAATTACTTTCCCTTTGCAGAATATGCCAGCCCAAAATATCTATCCTTTGTAGAAATGAGGTTTTCATTATTCATGTCTCTTTCTGTATATAATGCATATCCTAGATTGCATACATGCATAATTCATTTTCCAATCCAGATAGTAATTGCTCTAAATTTTGTTTTATTTCAAGTTTTGAAAATGAAGTAGCCAAATTTCCAACTTGGAAAGGGAAAAATCAAGAGTAACTGAAAAAGCTGTTCAAATAAACAGGAAATTCTAGGTATGATCCAGCCAAATCCCACTGATTTCAATGGGAGTAAAAAAACAGACTTAAAGTTATCCCACAGAAATCACCAAGATTTAAAAAATGTTCACTTTGGCTAAATTAGGTTCTTTGATTGATAAAAATCTTTTTCAAAATCAACTTATTTTACATCTCTCATGCTTTAGAAAAATCTTGTCACAAACGTAGCATTTGCTAATGGAGAACCAGTGTGGTGTAGTGGTTAAGAGCGGTAGTCTCGTAATCTGGGGAATCGGGTTCACGTCTCCGCTCCTCCACATGCAACTGCTGGGTGACCTTGGGCCAGTCACACTTCTCTGAAGTCTCTCAGCCCCACTCACCCCACAGAGTGTTTGTTGTGGGGGAGGAAGGGAAAGGAGAATGTTAGCTGCTTTGAGACTCCTGAAGGTGAGTGAGAGGCGGGATATCAAATCCAAACTCTTCTTCTTCTAACAATACAAAATGCAGTTTTCAAGTTTTAAAACACCCCAAAATCTTAAAATCCATAAGCCCATAAAAACCACTATCTGCCCAGCATGATCATAAAAAACACAGTATAAAGAATATAAATGGCACCATCATGTCAGCATCCTACTTAAAATTGCTCCTTAAAAGTGATAGAGCACAGATGGAGAAAAGATGATTTGTTGACCAATATTGCCAATGAGGTTTCCCTCACACTTTTCTTGGTATACACAGGGTTAAGCACTCAGTGTTTCCAGCACTGCAGCAGTCACAGGGCATTTTTCCCCCTTCCCAAAGTTAGTGGACATAACTTAGAGAAACTGTCCCACTAAGGTCAGTGCTGGTAGTGGCTTTCACAAGCAGCGCATAATCCAGTCAGATCTCTTTGAAATAGTTCTCTTCAGAGGAATAGGCTGGAAAGTCATTTTTAAAATATAGCATCATTGAGAATGCTTTATTATTCAAATACTTCTTGCCCAATGCTTTATTTTCTCTAGCATTGCCACATCATTTTTCAAAAAAAGACACCCAATCATTCACCCCTGTAGCACTTCTGTCAATTTCCACAGCTATTTTATGCAATGAGCTAACTTTTAATTGCATTAGATGCCTGCAATATCCAAAATATTTTAGAGCGCCATTTGATGGCAAAATAAAAAAGAGTAATGTCCTTCAGAGGAAATGTTTTCAATTTTAGTGACATGTTTAGTGTTATCCTCTTAGTATCATTTCATACAATTAATTTTTAAAAATAAATCCCATTTTCAATATTTTCCCCCTCAGCAGAAAATAAATGTTTAATAAACCTGAATAAAGTTAAGTCTGATGAGGGCACCTGCAACCATAAATTCTCAGCAACCAGCCTATTGGAAAATGTAATGCTGCCGTGTCATTAAAGGGGAGAAAAACATTCAGAGTTCTCAATTTTTCATACTGTTTCCCAATATTAGCGTGAACCGATAGCATCTAAAATATGTGTTTTGACAAAAGTAATTAAAGGGTGGACATTTTGAGTTATTCTCAGATTTGAAATGAAAGCTTGTCTCCGTTATTATATCTCATCCATCAATTGTTTCCCACTTGGCGTGACCTTAAAGCTACTCTAGCATAGCGGCGTCACCTTGAAGGCAAATTCTAAAACTCATTAGAAGTCACTTTATTTCCCCAGCAACTCTGTTGGCTAGAACAGCAGCAGGTAAATGGACTCGGCGGAGAGCAAAGTCAGTGCCCCTCAGGTGCATAATATAGGTAAATTAGGCAGCAGATTCATATATCTATCTATCATCTATCTATCTATCATCTATCTATCTATCATCTATCTATCTATCATCTATCATCTATCTATCTATCTATCTATCTATCTATCTATCTATCTATCTATCTATCTATCATCTATCTATCATCTATCTATCTATCATCTATCTCTATCTTTAACTACAAGGAATGTCTGGGAGGATTTAGAAGCAAAGCATTTGGGGACATAGCCACAATGGCTTTGCATACCCTCCAACATCTCTCATATGAAAATAGGGATGTCCCAAATAAATAAATAAATAAATAAATAAATAATACCCTGCCCATCTGACTGGGTGGCCCCACCCACTCTGGGCTGCTTCCAACATATATAAAAATATAACAAAACATTAAACAAAACCTTCCCTATCAGCCTTCAGGTGTCTTCTAAAGGTTGCATAGTCACTTATCTCCTTGGCTCAGGAGTCACATAAATCCATACCCTCCAATGAAAATAGGGACGTCCTAAGGAAAAGCGGTACATTCCAGGATCAAATCAGAAACCAGGAAAGTTTCTGTAAATACCAGGCTGTCCCTGGAAAATAGGTAAACTTGGAGGGTCTGGCTTTGTTCTACCACCGCTGTCAGTATACATCTGAAAACCAGTTGCTGGAAATTGGGAGGGGGGCAGAGTGCTGTTGCTTTCAGGTTCCCATGGGCATCTAGGTGGCCACTGTGGGAACAAAATGCTGGGTTAGAGGGATCTAACAGAGCAGGGGCTCCTCTTAATGTTCATAGTTAGCTCGCCATCAAAATGGAAACAGATGGGGGAGATGTTTGACAAACACGGGCTGGCAAAAAGTCAGCTCCCATCAGGGACAGAGGGCCAAGCATGGTGCTAAAATAGAAATTAAGGAAATGATGGCCACGATGCAGGCATTATGCGATTGCATGGGGAAGGTCATAGGAGGTGAGGTGCACAACATGGTGGCTTAGACTGCCACAGCCACTGAGAGGACACCACTGCCACAAACTGCCATTGCCCCTTTTCCAGATGGTTAGGAGGACTCAATTGGGCTTAGATGTCAAGGCGGACACCTCCAAGTTCCCCAAAGGAAGCCATGTGACTATATGAAGTTGCCTTATGGAGTCAAGAAACCAAGCACAACATTGGCCTATCTAGTCTAGTCTTGCCCAGCTTTTTGGATCATAGTTTTCCAAGGTCTCCTGGTCTTTTCTGGTCTACTACTGGGACATACCATGTGAAGTCTACTGTCAGGTTATTGTCTCTTCCATGAGTGTAGCCAAGGGGGTGGGGCAGGGAGGGGCAGCTGCCCCCCCCAATCAATAAAAAGCAATAAAAATACAGAGCAAACTGAGGTTCTGCCTGCCCCTAACAAAAGGCCTGACCCCCCCAAAAAATCTTGGCTACACCCATAGTCTCTTCCCAACCTCGGTCCTCGCTCAACTCAGAGATATGGAGGAGGAGGAAGACAAGAAAAAGCTCAGTGCATGGTAGTGATTTTTACCCAACTTTTTATATTTGGCTTATGAAACTATATACGTTCAAGCAATCTGGCAGTTTGAAGCAACTTTATTTAATAAATACATCCTTGACGGCATGCTAAAAACATTAAATAAAATGAAAGGACAAGGTGAACACCCGCTTTGTAACCCCAACGTATTTAGAAGCTAATGAAATGAACCTTTGTGTAGGCATTGATGATGAAGAAAAGCTGTCTACAGCCAAAATATTATTCGCCCACCCATATGGATTTCTGTAAATGCACATTATTCTGCAAGCTTTTGGGAAACCAAGATAAAGCATATTTATGTTGTTGAAAAGGATTGCATACTGTGAACTACTGTTCTCATGTTGGGGTGGGGGGAATTACGTCCCAATTGCTTGCAGAAATTCAGGTCGTATGGTCAGCACATGAATTAATTATCTCGTTGTGACTGATTGGGGTTAGAGCAAATAATGGCTTGTTAGCATTCAGCACCCTCAGCAAACTGTAGTTGGCATGCCAGGGCATGGTCCTGCCCTTTCCCATTTAACTCTTTCTCCTTTTCTGTTTTAGTCATGCCGCACTATTTGATATCACTAGGAAAGGAAACTACAAACGGAAAATGAAGGTTCAGAAAATAGTAGCTGCCATTACTCTACATAAAAAGCACACATTCCTCTCATCTACTAGATTGCTTGCTTTCGGGAATAGCTTTCCTGGTTCATACAGTGGTACCTTGGGTTACAGACACTTCAGGTTACAGACTCCGCTAACCTGGAAGTAGTACCTCGGGTTAAGAACTTTGCTTCAGGATGAGAACAGAAATCGTGTGGTGGCAGCGGGAGGCCCCATTAGCTAAAGTGGTGCTTCAGGTTAAGAACAGTTTCAGGTTAAGAACGGACCTCCAGAACGAATTAAGTTCTTAACCCAAGGTACCACTGTATCTAAAGTTTACTTACAGGCATGAAAGGTCAAACGAAAAACTACACATTACACAGGAGGGAACTTACAGATCACCCCCCACCAAGTGGAAATGCATCACCCCATAAGATGAGAAAGATCCTGATTTGCACAAGATTTATGTATGCTAATAAATATGTATGGGTGCAAATTGAGAAAGAATTCAATTAAAACAATGCAAGTATTATAAGCACTATAATTTAAATAAAAACACATTACATCTCACCATAGTGGAGAGGACTGTGATTGGATAAGCTGTGTTCCTGCTCGGTTTGCTGTCCAGATGGTAACTTTAAGCCCTGCTCTCTCTTTTCATGGTGCTTCATCTTTCAACTCAACTTGGACCCTTCAGATAGAGGACTGTTCTTTGATAGCTCTTCAAACAGAGCATTGTCCTTTTGTAAAATAGAACAGGTTGTTATCCTGCCGACATCATCAGGCACAAAATCAGGAGCATTGTGCACACCTGGTGTCACCCACTGAGCTGAGCAATGCAGTATAGGCTAATGAGTGTTGGTGGAAACACCTGAGATTCTTATCTGCTTTGTAAAACAAATGCTTTGCCATGTGATTCTTCTGATTACATAGTTTGGTTCCTCTACATTCAAAGTACCACTCAGTTAAGTGTGATTTATTCTCAGGTATGTCTAGGACTGTAGCCTAAGTGATGGTCATGGTCCCTAACTCTTTATACAATATTATTGTAAGATATAATAATTATATATAAATATGTGCAGGGGGGAAATTTATTCCTCTTGTATTCATAGCCTTTAGAAGTAGTGGAAGCCTAGCAGTGGGTGGCCACATTGGAGAGAGGTCATCCTATAGTAGAGTTCCCCAAACTTGGGCCTCCAGCTGTTTTTGGACCACAATTCCCATCATCCCTGACCACTGGTCCTACTAGCTAGGGATGATGGGAGTTGTAGTCCCAAAACAGCTAGAGACCTGAGTTTGGAAAACCCTGTTCTATGGCTCCTATGGCTTCTTGTCCACTACATGGGAAGATAATGAGTTGTGCAGGAATTGCCCTTCTCAATTCACATGCAGCAATAGTTCAAGAAAAGGGGAGATGCAAGTGTGATGGGTTTAGAGTGAGTGAAAATAGAAAGATGTGTGGCCACAGGAAATTTGGAGGACAAGTATTAAGAGGTTCACTCTTTTGCATAGAGCTTCATTTCAGCACCAATCTGGACCCCAAGATCTCCTGAACGGACTTCCACTCAGAGAAAGGGTCTCCCAGGGCTTGCTGACAGAAGGGAAGAGGCAATTTTCAATAATTACGCCAGTAGCACCTGAACATTGCAAACCCCATCTGTTCCAGAAGGTTTGAAGGCCTTCTGGATAGTGTGGAAGGAACTGCGAGGGACTACCAGTGGAGGATGAATCAGCAACCATCTCATTCCACTTCCTCCACACCCCTCTCAGAGACAGAAGAATGTCTTCTGTTCACAAAAGGGCACCTTCATTGGCACTTATAGAGTGCTTTGGAGTTCTCAGGGAATTTCACATACGTTAGCTCAGTAACTTGTAAAGCAACAAATTACTCAATAATTTGTAAAGGCTAAAGCATGTGCTTAACTTTTGCTGAAATCAATGGGATTTAAGTACTTAATTTTGGCTGGCTTGTGTCCAGTATAATTAAATATATTGTAGTACTAGAAGATGCTTGATCTCTGCTGTAAGCTACATTTTTACTCCAGGTCAGGTCTTTCGCATTATCTGATGTTTATCATTCCAGATTTTCTTAATAATTTCTGAAGGAAGCGGATGAGGTCAGCATTGTTAAGAGAAGTGTCACATATAACACACTTATGTCATATGCCATGTAAAGGAATTTGGGTCTTATTATCAACATCAAATGGACAATTTTTTTTGGGGGGGGGGTTAAAAAATGCCAAAGAAATCCATTATTAAGCCTTGAGGCATCTTTGGAGAGAGACAGTAATAAATCAGATTGATAGACTAAACAGTCAATGATTCTCTGTATTAACCAAATAAGATCAGAACCAGGCCATTATTCCTAATGAAAAGCAAAATTTAATTAGCTAATCTACCAGTGTCATTTAGTGAATCAAAAGCTTTTGAGGGGTCAATGAATCTTGCCCTCATCAGCTCATTATCTTCCATCACTAACAAGATATCATTAAGCAACTTCACAGGAGCTGTTAATGTCTGAGTGTGCTGGCTGCTATGGACATCATTAAAAAAAGAAGCTAGCATTTATTTGCAATTAGAAGCTTTTAAAAGTATTACATTAAAAGGTACACAAATGTTTATAAAATTATCTTTGAAGTAACGTTCTCTGCACTTTCACATGTGCTCATTTTTATGCTCACCTTTAGTCCTCTAAGTCAACAGGGTCTCATCACATGAACAGATGACAACAATGTTAAGTACTCCATAGGCATTATATAGACCTCTGCACCTTATTTCCATCTTTTTTATTTTATTTTATCCTGCTTAATTTATGGAGGTCTATAACCCAATAATCCCTAAGAAGAATATCAGGGAAATTGTCGTCTCAGCATTCTGCTCTGCATTGCTTTCTAGAGAAGATAGGAAACAGTTCCTGCATGATCCCGGTGGAAGGAGATAGCTAGGCCACCAGTCAAATGGTGATTGTCACATAGGAATGCCCTGCATGGTTCTTCTGCCGGCTAAATCCACATTAAGAAAAAGCACATGGAAAGGTCCTCCATGATATGTACTACTTCAGGTTGCAGGCAGAGGATAGCATAGTTCTTACTCACTCCCCTAAATCAACAAATCCTACGGGAGGCAGTGATGGGCACCAACTTAGATGGCTTTAAAAGAGAGCTAGGAAGTTAATGATGGAGAATGATATTTATGGCTACCAGCCATGATGACTATGCTCTGTCTAAACAGTTGGAGGCAATACTGCTTCTGAATAGCTGTTGCTGGAAGCCACAGCAGTGGAGAGGGCTTGGGACATAATAGCAGGTTTACCACAGGCATTTGGTTAACCACTGAGAGAACAGGAGGCTGGACTAGATAGACCATTGGCCTGATTTAGCAGGTGCCTCTTATGTTTTTGAATTCTGGCCACAGAAATTGGCATACCAAACAGAAGAATTATTTTGTCCATATATTTAATGATGGCAAACCATGGGCTGCATCCAGCCTTCTCCGTTCATTAGCACAAGGATGGGTGAGTTTTTAACAATGTGCAACAGCTGCACTAGCAGAAACGTGCTGCAACAGATTTCAGAATCTAGTGTGCAATAAAGTTACCAGCAACTAGATTGTGCATTCTCTTCCACACTGTTAGTGCCGACAATGTTGTGGTTTATTCTTAAAGTGAGGATAGCTCCCCAACTTCATTACCCATCTCCATGAGTGCACATAAGCTTCAGGGTGGAGGCAGATAGTTTCCCAGGACAGTTTTCTGTGTTCTTGGGTGCAATATGCACATTGGCCACACGCACATCTCTGTAGCAAACGGTGGAAATCCTTCTGCATCTTCCAATACTTTGAGCTCCACCAAAGAGCTGTGAACCAATTTTTCCATTTAATCATGAACATAACACCTGTGGTTTTCCCCCCGCCCATTACAATATGCCGCCTTACAAAAGGAGAATGCGTGTGCAGATGGTCCATTTTGCCCTTTTATTTGCACTGAGAGTGGCAGAATAAGAGGAAGCGTCTCAAGCAATTCAGCAGAGATAACTTAAACATTAAGAAGTAAAATGATAATGAAGCACGGGATTACTGTGAAATTATGAGCAATAATGACATGTCTTTATATACATTCCCACCTATAAAAAAAGAGACTACCAATCATCTACAAGTTAATGATGGCTGAGCACATTCTGTTATGACAGCCAAGTGTATTCTAGTGTGACAGCCCAAAAGAGTCCCAGAGGAAGTTTAATGATCAGTTGTGGCAACAATCCACAAATTAAAGATCCTCCGTAGCACGCGGTGCCAGTATGAGCTGTTAGGCCTCTGGAAAAACCTTTTTCATTCTCTCATGCCAAATGATCCATGGCTTAGGGGCTCACATTTGTGTAACACATTGTAATGGGTCTGAGGGAGCCATCCCCATTCTTCACGTCAATGATCCATGAATAATAGGAGTTGTCTGACGAGTGTCTGAGTCCATGCCAGACTGCTTTGGGGAGAGACTGGAGTGTGCTAAGGCTGAGCAAGCATTAATGTTCCTCAGTGAATACCTAAAACCTTCCTATTTACACTTTTAATTTTTTTTTTTAAAGAAAAGACTCTAGTACATGTATGTGACAGCAACTAAACAGGTGAAAAATCAATTTTTAAAGGCATGGGTATTTCCCCCTTTCAATCTGAGACATACAGGTTGGGTCCATATATGCCAGTGCTTGGCAAAAGCTAGAAGTCCATTGGCAGGCGCTGGAGATGACCAACTTCATTTCAGGAGGGGAAATGGGTTGGGTAGATCTAAGCTAGGACCAGCTCTGCCCATAAGACACAGAATATGGGATCCATAATTTCGCCCTATCTCAGAGTCTCCAAAACATGTGGAGATGGTCCAAAAGCCTCACAAGCCTCGAGTCAGGGCTCCCCCCCCCCACAGCCAGAACTCACTGGAACTCAATTCCGGCACCTCTCATTATAAGAGAATAAGGGAGGTGTTCATGCTCTGCTACCTTTTTTTGTAGAAAAATAGCACTGCCTCTAGTGATGTCATCAAAAGCCTGTAGTGGGCCTAGAGACTTCTCTGCAGCCTGAACCATTGCTCACCTGGCTTCTCAACATGGAGCATGTGGTTATTGAGAGGGAGGGGCAAGGCAGAGGAAGCTCAGTGTGGTGAGGCTGCAGTGGTGGAGCCAATCTGATGTTCCCACTGCTGTGCCCAGCACATTGCCCCCTCTTCCTCTCTGTAACCATCAGCGATGTTCATTGTTGGGAAGGGGGTGAGCAATGCTGCCCTCCCAATCACTACTGGCTACAGATTAGCCACTGTTACTGTAAAGGTAAACCTGAGAACATTTAGTGGCCGCTTGGTGTGGGGAAGGGGTGTTATTGGCAAACTGGCACCTCCAAGAGATTCATATGTGGCTTCTGGTTTTTGAAAGCACAGCTTAAGCACAGCTCCCCCCGCCCCGCCCCGGACTCTCGACCTCTACGAAGCCGCTTGCCTCACCCGTTCCTTGGTGTTGCTTCAGCAGTGCCTCATGAACCTTCCTTTTCCAACATCAAGCTTTGTAAAAGTTTCCAAAGGTTCTCGACTTTGAAATTTGAATGAACTGTGAAATGAACTGTTGCCAGAAACTTTCTTTTTGTCACAGTTCATTCCAGCTAGAGAAATTTAATGTTCTTGATGCAGAATGGAGAGTTTTTACTGAAACAGTTGGCTGTTCCCTTGAGATAAATATACTTGCAGTTTATATCCAGGGAGCACACCCCACAATTCCATAACAAGGTCATTAAAATAACTATTTTCAGTTATCCAATAAATTGTCAGAATACACACACACACACACACACACACACACACACACACACAGAGTATATCTACTCATTTATGTACCACTGAATGCCAAAATAGACTTCTAAGCAAGCTACAAAGCATATAAACCGATTAAAAAGGCATTAAAATGTAAAAACCCATGATTAAAACACACAAGAAACAATCCTTTTGAAGCAACACATCAGTTAAAACTGGAGAGACAGAGATAGATTCAGATAGGAACTGGAATGCCTTTGAAGAATTTGCTGTACTGTGTACTGTACATTAGTGGCCAAACCTTAACTTAAGTAAGGTTACCATAATCTCTATCCTAGAGCTTCAGTATGCTGATGACAACATAGTGTGTGCACACTCAGAGGATGACCTCCAAACCAAAATATCTTCATAGGAGCTTACAGAATGCTTGGTCTATCACTCAGTATCCAAGAAAACCAAAGTGCTGCACCAACAAGCCATCAAATCTCAGAAATACGTATTTTCCAAAAGCTTTTACAAAATTTTGACCACTAGCATATGTAGATACTGTGTGAGCTTCAAAGAGAATTCAGTTCCATTTGTCACTGCTTTGTCTGGCATTTTGTAAAAAAATGAAAGGTTAACCGATAACAAAAGAATTCCAGTTCACTGCAAGGAAAAATGAGTGAGTATAGTTTCTTCATGATCTAATAATAGGAAAACATTAACTCTCTGCAATAGCTCAGTCAGCTTTCAAAGTGTACCTTATTGTATGATATCAAGTTGGAAAAATACATGTGGATTATGCACTTTGAAAAGGCAAGGGAACTGAGCCATTTCCTGCTTGAATACAACCTTCAGTATTTCAGGTGTTCTTAAACAATGTAGTGAAATGATCCTTTCTTTTCATTTCAACAGCTAGGGCTCAGCTTGGACAATCCAGTTCGCCAGAACGATCCTTTCTCAAATATCTAATTCCCCTATCACATACAATTATAGAAGAATGGAAGGGAGGAAACCCATGTTTGACTGATGAATGCTATTAGCCATTGCTAGGCGTGCTGAGTATGATTCATCAGCAGCACTACGTGCAGTCATAAGGCCATATTTTTACCATTGGTGGGACGCATAGGCTTAGAGTTGACTCACTGAAATCAATGAACTTAAGGTAGGGCTTGTCCACACACTTCCGCTTGTTCCGTGCTTTCTAGACACAGCTAAATGTGGCATTGTCCAAATAAGGTATTTAGCTGCGCTGTACCAATCAGCAAGAGGCGAGTATTGAAGTGAAATAAAAAAAGGATTCCATACAGTTAGTATAAAATATGGAAGTTGCAGATGCTGGAGGAGTGAAGTTCAGGGGCTCCCTCAAATCTGAACCAGAGAAGGATGCCCAGTTCCCCTTCCCCATCTCTGCTGCCCTCCTCTATCCCCCAAAGCCACTCCTTAAACGTAAAGGTAAAGGGACCCCTGACCATTAGGTCCAGTCATGACCGACTCTGGGTTTGCGGCGCTCATCTCGCTTTATTGGCCGAGAGAGCCGGCATACAGCTTCTGGGTCATGTGGCCAGCATGACTAAGCCGCTTCTGGCGAACCAGAGCAGCGCACGGAAATGCCGTTTACCTTCCCGCCGGAGTGGTACCTATTTATCTACTTGCACTTTGACGTGCTTTCGAACTGCTAGGTGGGCAGGAGCAGGGACCGAGCAACGGGAGCTCACCTCGTCACAGGGATTCGAACCGCCGACCTTCTGATTGGCAAGTTCTAGGCTCTGTGGTTTAACCCACAGCGCCACCCGCGTCCCAAGCCACCTCTTACTGAACCCTAAATACACTGCCACCTCCCCTTTGTTTCCTTTGGAGTTCAACAGCAGCAAAGGGGGCATGCAGGGAGAAGAGGGGAGAGGGTTTCCTCCCCCTTTCTTCCCTCCTTGCTATTGCTCTAACAGGCTGGCTGACCATATGCAGGGGCGGAGGAAGGGTGTGTGGTCTGCCCCGGGTATCACCACTAAGGGGGCTGTTCGTGGGCATGCCGCCCCAGGCGCCTGAGTGGCTTCCTCCACCGCTGACCATATGCTGGTGTGCAAGAGCTTCTGGGAAGTGTAGTTCTTTTCTAAGCACTTCCCCAGCAGTCAAAAACACCTTTAAGTGATTATCTTTGGCTGGGCTGTGAACAGACTTGCCATAAATTTCATTGAGGCAAACCCTCCCTAAGCAAAGTAAGCTTTGTTTGTTTGCTTTTAAAATTGCTCAGTTTAAGCCTTATTTTGCAGCCAATGAGCCAAAAGTATTAACTGGGTAGCTTATCATCAGGGCTGTGTCTCTAGGAACTAGTTGTCCTTCTGAAAGAGTTAGATAAATAAACCATTTGCTGATTCTATTAGCCAACTTTAAACATCCTCTTCTCAATTACCTCTGGGCAAATCAAACTGATTTCTCTCTCTCTCAAATAAAATCTGTTAGTAATTTCATTTGTTCAGGAAGTAAAGATTACCAACCTGTAAATCACCATTATGCATGCAAATTCATTACCTCCCTTTGGACAAATAATTATATGAGTCATTATTTCAAAGGCAAAAGCTAAGGAGCTACTCATTCCAGCAAAGAGAGACTGAGAACTGTTTCAGGGTATCCCTTTAAAGCAGTGATGGCCAAACTTGGCTCTCCAGTTGCTTTGGGACTACAACTCCAATCATCCCTAGCTAACAGGACCAGTGGTCAGGGATGATGGGAATTGTAGTCCCAAAACAGCTGGAGGGCCAAGTTTGGCCATCACTGCCTTAAAGGGATTTGAGGCTTTGTCTAGATGCCCAAACAGGAACTGATGGGCCAAAGCACCCCCACAATGGTGATCTTATGGGGTCGCCCAAATTTGATGTACAGTGGTACCTTGAGTTACATACGCTTCAGGTTAAAGATGCTTCAGGTTACAGACTCCGCTAACCCAGAAATAGTACCTTGGGTTAAGAACTTTGCTTCAGGATGAGAACAGAAATTGCGCGGTGGAGGTGTGGCGGCAGCAGGAGGACCCATAAGCTAAAGTGGTACCTCAGGTTAAGAACAGCTTCAGGTTAAGAATGGACCTCCGGAACGAATTTAAGTTCTTAACCCGAGGTACCACTGTATGTCAAAGGGTGATCCTTAACCTTAGTTACTCCTGCAAAATCAACCATCAATCGGATTGGTCGATTCAGGATACACACCCAACATCTCTGCCAAAACTTGCTGACATCTGTAATCAATAAAGTTGTGGCCTGTTTAAATTCCAGTTGTTTGTCCTGTGTTTGTTGCAACTATATCTTGCTCTTGCCCTGCCCCACCTTCTGAGGCTTCACAGTGCCTGAGCTTGAAAAGCTATCTACAACAGATTTACATACCCTCCATAACTTCTCTGATGAAACTGGGACATCCTATTCCATAATGACAAAGATGATAATAATAATAATAATGTTATTATTTATTTCCCCACCCATCTGACTGGGTTGCCCCAGCCACTCTGGGTGTCTTCCAACACATAAAAAAACATAATAAAACATTAAATGTTAAAAAAGCTTCCCTATACAGGGCTGCCTTCAGATGTCTTCTAAAGGTTGTATAGTTGCTTAACACATAACTCCATACCTGCCAACATTTCTCCAATGAAAATAGGGACATCCTAAGGAAAAGAGAAGGGATGTGGGTGGCGCTGTGGGTTAAACCACAGAGCCTAGGACTTGCCGATCAGAAGGTCGGCGGTTTGAATCCCCGCAACAGGGTGAGCTCCCATTGCTCAGACCCTGCTCCTGCCAACCTAGCAGTTCAAAAGCAAAGTGCAAGTAGATAAATAGGTACCGCTCCAGCGGGAAGGTAAACGGCATTTCCGTGTGCTGCTCTGGTTCGCCAGAAGCGGCTTAGTCATGCTGGCCACATGACCCAGAAGCTGTTCGCTGGCTCCCTCAGCCAATAAAGCGAGATGAGCGCCGCAACCCAGAGTCGGCCACGACTGGACCTAATGGTCAGGGGTCCCTTTAACGAAAAGTGAGATACTCCAGGATCAAATCAGAAACTGGGATGGCTTCTGTAAACCCGGGACTGTCTCTGGAAAATAGGGACACTTGGATTATAGTGGTAAAATTGGGATGAGAACAGATTTAGAGTACCAGCCAACATGCATCACAAAACTCTCACCAAAGGCTAAATATGAATGCCAAGTCCTAGTAAAATGAACATTTAATTCTGCCATCAACATCTAGTATTTCTTTTTATGGGACAGGATAGATCAGATAGCTACAGCATGTGTTTTTTAAAAAGGGAAACTGCTTTTTTTGGAGGGTGGAGGATAAAATATCCTATATTATGCAGTTTTATGCTTGTTAAGTGACTAGATATCGTAGCCTGGGAGCAGGTTCTACTGAATTTAATGGGGCTCACGACTAAGTAGACATGCATAGGGCTGCACTTTTAGTAAAATTTTAGTAAAATCGCTTCAAGGGCTGGTTGGTGCGCAATGACTTCCATGTGGGATTTGCTTTAAATTGCTCCTTGTGGCAGCTTGCCTTCACAAGGCCAGCTGTTCATGCGCAGATGCTTGCGCAGCTCCTTCATGTGCAGATTACCATGCCTATATTGGGCCATTTTCTCCATGTCAGTGCAAACCAAGTGTCTGTTTCATAGGCGCTGTTCTTCCAGAGGGACCTCGGAAGCAGATTTGCCTGCACACATCTACAGGAACTTCATTACCTGAAACATGCAAGGTATGTAATTTTATCTCCTAAGGGCATCTTTCCAGGATCCAAACAGGGATGAGGCATAAAGAAGAATGCAATGCTCCTATAGTTTTCAAGTGTCTGGTTGAAGGAGCTTCACAAGTGAATTGTTCGATGCATTTTTCAAATCTGAACTCTCGGTGACTTTTCATGAGCCAGCTCGGCTTCCTATGAAGGAGAGCAGGCAAATTGCACTTAAACAAGGATGCTCAGCACGTACCCTGTTCAATAGTTCTTAGCAATGGAGCACAAATGCTTTTTTGTTTTGTTTCAGATAATAAAAAGAGATATATATATTTCTGTTTGGATTAGTAAGATGATGCCCATTCTTCCCTTGAAGCCTGCTAGGGCACAGATACCTGCCCAGTTCTGTTTCTGGTCCATCTGACTTGTTTACACAAGTCTGATTCCTTTTTGCCTTACATATTTGCACACCACCACACTTAGCGTTGATCATATTGTTTAGCAACCACAGCCATTATTATCCATTCCCAGATCTAGTTTCCTACTTAATTTGGAGCTTTATCCTGCTCAGATAATGTTTTAAAGAATGCAGTTTCAATATCTGTGGGATCTGAAAATAATATTTGCTTTAGATTAGCTTGGGGGAAGGGTTATAGCTCAGTGGTACAGCATCTGTTTCATATACAAAAGGTCTGATTCAGAGGAAGGCACCTTCTAATGTATGTATTGTTATAAGTTTGTGGCTGCTAGAATTTAATTAAGGCTTGGGGTGCTGAAACTGGCTGCCAGACCTGTGTGCATTAACCCTAGACTTAGGACTAATATCTTACTATACAATAAAAACGTAAGCGTGTCATCATGCTGCAGTTTGCATGGTTACAGACACTTGGCAGTGAATGGGTGGCCCAGGCAAGCCACACTGGGATAGGCACAACAGGTTGCAGCAGCCTCCCAGAAACTACTCTGTTCCTCTGGTTCCTTCAGCTGCCAGCCCAGATACCCAGGTGGGCTGGCACAGGTTGGGTGTCTGCTGTTTCTGGCACCACCGGATAAAGAGTTGACCTGACAGAAGGAGCAGCACAGGAAGAAAGAACGAGAGCCCAGGTAGATGGCTTGCTAATAATCTGCTACTGCTGCCCCTACCACTTAGTATGAAGAGTCAGCCCAAATATGTCAGTCCTGCCAAACTGACTCTTCATCCTTCTTCACTGTAGCAGCATAAGGTGGAAAGGAAAACACTAAGGCGTTAGTGGGGGTCAGCAAGATCCAGGGGTAGTGGGGTTGGTGGAGTGTGGGGCTTTTGGACAAGAGGGTGAAGGGGGTAGTGGAGAGAGTGGAGTCTAAGGGTGAGGGTTTGTGGGGAGTTGGTGAGGGACTGGGAGGAGATGTAAGTGGGAGTGAAGAATAAAGTAAGCAGGCAAATAGGTTGGATGGGTGGATTTTGTGGTTACTTCCCACAAAATGCCACACTTCTCTGTCATTATCTGAGTAGTGGCTAAAGCAAACTAAGTACAGCCATATCTTAGAAGTTGAATGGAATCTGTTCCGAAAGTCTGTTCAACTTCCAAAGCGTTCGAAAACCAAAGCATGGCTTCTGATTGGCTGCATGAAGCTCCTGCAGCCAACTGGAAGCCGCAGAAGCCCTGCCAGACATCCGGCTTCCAAAAATAGTTTGCAAACCGGAACACAAACCTCCGGGTTTGCGGCATTCGGGAACCAAAACGTTCGAGAAATAAGCTGTTCGAAAACCAAGGTACAACTGTATTCCTTTGCAGATCTGGTAAGAGTTTGTTGGAAATTCCAACTCATTCTAATGAAAGAAAAAGGACAATTGAGCAAACATTATAGCAGACGAAATGAGGAAGTACTGATGTGTCTGGTGGGGTGAGGGATGGGCAAATGTGGACTTGCAATACTAATATATTCACCATATTCTTCAATTTTTGTCAGAGTTCATAGGTTTTATAAGAATTGCATGCAAATATTCTCCAGCAGCTTTTGATAGATATAAAAATAGATATATTGTAGGAATGTTTTCAGTTTGTGACACTTCCAAATATAAAATATAGTAATATAATACCATAAGTAATATTGTCCTGCTTTCTTATTTTATCTGCAGCTATCTGGGATATGTATGGCACATTTCATAACATATTTCCATTTTTTATATATATATAAATAAGCATCCGGAATAAGAATTGCAATAAGGCACTATGAGTTGGGGGGGGGGGCTTACTCTATGATCACAGCATTTGATTTCGCAGAAGGTAAATTCTATCCATCATTTTGTCCTTTGCTGTCAGGAAAACAGCTTCAAGTTTAATTCTATAAGGCAGGTAATAATAAAATGGGCACAGAGTCAAAGCAGATCAATTAAATTAACAGCCAAAGAAGAAATATATCAGTTGTGGATTTTTCACATTAAAAAAATAAAAAAAAATTCACGTGGAAGTCATATTAGATATGTGGTACTCTTGGTTTGAAATATATATTTATATTCAGGAAGTATATATTTAAATACAGGGTGGATGTGGGTGAAATTAAAAGATCAACTCTGCTATTTGTCATTGTGTACCCATTCATGCTGGCTGCACAGGGTGCATTTGTCACAATCAGTCAAGCACTGCTGCTGTGCGCTAGCCATTCATTTGAACAAGACTTGCACAGACTGTCCTGGAAGCTCCATTGACATGTATAGAGGCAGCCATGCCTGGAGGGCTGCATCATTAGACCAGCAAACAGCCCTGTCCTAGAGTGAGGATGAAGGTATTGTTACACTCAGCCTAATTTTCTGAGCAGGGAGAAGTTCCAGCAAAAAGCACTGCTCACTCAGGTTTTTGTTCCTGTTGAAGGAGATCGCAGGTATTGACATTTTGTGGTGTAACAAATACACAGGTTGAACCTAGGTTAGAGGCACAGCTTAAATGCTCCAACACAGAGACAAATCCCTGTGCCACCTCACTGAGTTTTCAGACAGCACCCCAAAATGTTGTTAGCTTGCTGAACTGCAAATTCAGCTCTCTGTGGGTACTTGCAGATGGTTGTTCTTCTGGGATGGGATTGAATCACCTACTGACCAACTCAGGTTGTTGCACCGTTAAGCCACTTACGAACTGGAGAGGAGGTGGAGTTGCAGGCTTCATGCCCCCTCCACGTGCGCGGGAGCTGGCTCTCCCCGGCCGTGTCATTCCCTGGCCAGCCAATTGGCATGCCTAGGGGGAGTGGCCTGGGCTATTTAGCTCCAGCGCAGCCGGGGATCTCCCTCTTTTGCCGCTGTGGCAGCATTGGGGGCGGGCGGGTCATTGACCACCCCAATATCCAGTTCAACAAGGTGGCCCTCTACCGAGAGGATGGCATGCATCTTTCCGATGCGGGAAATGATATCTGGTTGGCTGACATATCTTCCGGGATTAGGGATTGGTTGCAGGTCTGAGGGTATTGGCTGCGAGCTTTTGCTCGAGTGGCGGTTAGGCATTGGTATGGATATTGTTATGTAGATGAAGGGGGAGGAAGCGCCATCACCTCCCCCGCATACTGAAGGGTAGTCCGATAAAGGATTCTGGGGGGCGTGCCCCGGCCGAAGCCTATGGAGGTGAGGGCCTAAGGCACGCCCCCGAGCGGTGACCCCGGGGGAGTTCCTAGTTGATGTGCATCAGCAGGACTCCCTCTACTGGTGGTTAACTCTTTCCGGACTTCAAGCAATCAGGCTGAAGCCGGATAGTCGATTAGGACCAATGCCTAAGCCAATACCGCTCATCACCTGTAACCAAGAAAGTTGTGGTCATTTATTTTGCCCATTAACCTAAATAATTGTGTCATGTGTTGTTATTTCCACCGGGGGGAGGCAGGAACTCGCCACGCAAAGAATCCCGCTCCTCCATAATAAAGAGAAATGCAATGAAGAAAGTGACAGGAAAATACAGCGGGAAGTGTGGGATAACACTCGCTTGACACAGCATGGCATAACTCCAACAGACACAGTTAATGCTCAATAAATAGCTGAGTGCCCAACCTCCCTGCGGGCGTCATGCAAACAACTCAGGATGGATGCCGAAAAGATGGGTGAAGTGAAAGGAAGTGAGCCAAGTCGTAGAATCATGGAATTGTAGAGTTGGAAAGGACCACAAGTATCATCCAGTCCAAATCTCTGCAATGCAGGAATCTTTTTGCCCAGTGTGGGGCCCAAGCCCACAGCCCTAGGATTAAGAGTCCCATGCTCTGCTGACTGAGATATTCCGCAGGCTCTCTGTGCTTTTTCCAGTCTCTCTGCCCCTCTCAGACTACAGCCAGTCCCTTCACAAGAGGCCACAATTGCAACTCCCTTTAACTAATGGCATGCCCTGTTGCCAAAGTGGCTCTCAGTTTCAGACGGATGTCCAGCTGTCTCCTAGTCATTGTGGGCCATTTACCTGTTATTTCCCTGAAAGGGAAATGCTATCCAACATTTCCAGAGCCATTATTGCAGTTCCCAACAATATTGGTTCCAATGACTCCCCTTTGTCTACCCCTCCCTCATATTATACCTATCCAGTCCTATGATTTGAAGAGACATTTAAGTCTCTTTTCCAGCTGTAAAAATTATTTGTTTCTCTGAATATTTCTCAGTAGACAAAGGATCCGGTTATCCTGAATAGCTAATACTATAAAACAAAGGATGGAATGTGTCCATTAAAGGAACAGGAGTCCTAGATCCTTAGAATTTGTAGCTAGGACATTTTTTGGTATTGTTCTCTTCTTTCTTAGACACAGAAAATTGCTATTAATGCATACTTAAAATTATGTTTGGTAGAACTTTTGAGGGATTTGTTCGGTTCCATTCTATTTGCAAAACACAATGGTCTGGTTCACGCGTCATGCGAAGCCAAACCATGGATTAGCATAAAACAAAAAAAATTCCTTCTTCTTATCTGAAGAAGTGTGCATGCACACGAAAGCTCATACCAAGAACTAACTTAGTTGGTCTTTAAGGTGCTACTGGAAGGAATTTTTTTTTGTTTTGACTATGGCAGACCAACACGGCTACCTATCTGTAACTGGAACTATGGAAGGCACCACATTGAGCCGCATGAAATGGAAGTCCATCGTATCTGAAGAAGTGTGCATGCACACGAAAGCTCATACCAAGAACTAACTTAGTTGGTCTTTAAGGTGCTACTGGAAGGAATTTCTTTTGTTTTGACTATGGCAGACCAACACGGCTACCTATCTGTAACATGGATTAGCATGAACATGCAAGCGTGGAGGCTCCTGGGGAAGAGATCCCAGTTCCTTCACTTATCACTGGTTGTTTTTCCTGCTGTGCCACATTGAGCTAAGCTGTCTTTTAGCTTAATGTGTCGTCCAAATATGGGCTCATGCTTTAGGTCTCTGGTACAAACTATGAGCTGTAAACCATAGGACAAACCTTGGTTTCAGCTCATGGAGAATGCTACTAGTAGTAAATAAAATAGAATTTTTAGAAATAAAAAAATGTATCTTACTGGGCATGATCACATGCACAACCACCATTCTGGAACAAGCTGTCAGGCAACTGTTTCTGAGCATATTTGTACCTTTGTATAGTCAAGGACAGTGAAGTGAAAATCCCTGTGCAATGGTTTGGTGGGTCATACTAAGCAATGAGCTCTTTTTCAAGATCAGATTGAATACTGGCAGAGAAATATCTTAGTACTTTCCAATTCATCATTTGTTCAGGCAGCTTAAATGTCACAGATATGTGAAGGACTAATAACAATATGTGGGTTTGTGAATGTGTGTGTGTTAAAACCCTTACAGAAGATGTTATATATTTCCTGGTTGCTTAATTATTAAATTGCAAGTGGAACTGACGAGTGAAAAAACAACAACTGATTGCTGACCATCTCCTAACGAGAAAAAGAACTTGTTTTCCCCCTCATGTGCTCATACAGTTGCACACACTCACAGTCAAGGTTGATGTGGCATCTGTCTTTCAGGGAAGACCTGAAGCTGTGCCACATCAAGGCTTTGAAAACATGAGGTCAAGCACTTCATGTCAGGTCACATAGCCAGTGAATTCCAGAATTTATTTTCAATCTACCCTGGCACTTTGCAGGATCCCTGCTGTTGTTGCTGGAATACAGCACCTCTCCCTTGACTAATTCCTGAGCAATGGACTCTCCCAAATAAAAGCAGGGAATGTTTTATGAATCAAACAGAAGGAACTCAGCAAATCTCTCTCTCTGTGTGTGTGTGTGAGAGAGAGAGAGAGAGCTGAAACAATAGACTATATATTAATTAAATGAAACATTGCAAGAGTAGTATAATCAGAACCACACCAGTAGGCAGGGCCACAGGGGCAATTGCCCTGGGCACAATATTCTTAGGGATGCAAAATTTCAAAGAAAAAAATGGAAAGATAGTAGTAATTAAAAAAAGAAAAGGAAACAGCACCACCATCCCACACACTCAGGAAATCTCCCAATGTTCACATGGGCAGAATGAGGAGTCGATTTGGGTGATGGCTATTGCTAGGGTGCCATCTGCACAAGCTTTAGAAAGATACCCACTCCCAACAGCCACAGCTGCCACTGGGGTAGGTTGCCATGCTATTGCCCCTTCATTCTAACCTATCGGTGTGTGGTGCCAAGGTTACTTGCCTTGCCCAGGGCGCTGGCCACCCATGCTATGCCACGGGAACCACACCCAATGTTGTTTGGCTGTCATATTCTTAAAACTGTTTTATAACATAGTTTGTCTTCTGAACGGCTCAGTAGAACCAGAGGCGGGTGGCACTGTGGTCTAAACCACTGAGCCTCTTGAGTTTGCTGATCAGAAGGTTGGCGGTTCAAATCTGCACAACAGGGTGAGCTCCTGTTGCTCATCCCAGCTCCTGCCTATCTAGCAGTTCGAAAGCACACCAGTGCAAGTAGTGGGAAGGTAAATGGCATTTCCATGCACTCTGGTTTCCATCACAGTGTTCCGTTGCACCAGAAACAGTTTGGTCATGCTGGCCACATGACCCAGAAAGCTGTCTGTGGATGAACGCCGGCTCCCTCTGCCTGAAAGTGGGATGAGCGCCGCAACCCCATAGTCGTCTTTGACTGGATTTAACCAACCAGGGGTCCTTTACCTTTTATCTAGTAGAACAAGAGTGGAGTGGTGGTTAGAGTGCTAGGGAACCAGGGTTCAAATGCCCACTCAACCATGAAACCCACTGGGTGACTTTGGGCCAGTCACTGTCTTTCGGGCTAACCTACTTCAGAAGGCTGTTGTGAGAATAACACAGAGAGTGGGGTAAAGTGTGTACGGCACCTTGAGCTCTTTAGAGAAAAGGTGGGACATAAATGTAAAAGGTAAAGGTACCCCTGACTGTTAGGTCCAGTCATGGACGACTTTGGGGTTGCATGCTCATCTCACTCTATAGGCCGAGGAAGCCGGCATTTGTCTGCAGACAGCTTCGGGGTCATGTGGCCAGCATGACTAAGCTGCTTCTGGCAAACCAGAGCAGTGCACGGAAACACCATTTACCTTCCCGCCGGAGTGGTACCTATTTATCTACTTGCACTTTGACGTGCTTTCGAACTGCTAGGTGGGCAGGAGCTGGGACCAAACAACAGGAGCTCACTCTGTTGCAGGGATTCGAACCACTGACCTTCTGATCAGCAAACCCAAGAGGCTCAGTGGTTTAGACCACAGCGCCACCCACGTCCCAGATGATAGATAGATAGATTTCTACAGACACACATACATTACATATGCATTATACTTTATAATGTCAGCACTTGTTATTTTGCAAATTCAGGATACACCTGCTGGTCAAGATATTCAAGAAGTGTTTCCACACTCTCCCTTTGCCCAGTTTTAAACCAAAAAGCGAGAAGAAATGCATAATATAGATTATTTTCAGGGGGAAACAGGAATCTAAAATGGGATGACAAACCGGATCTGGCTGGCATGTCAGATTCTTGTCTCTCCTACCCATCATGGACCAAATTTGACAGGCAGTTAGTCACCTGACACCACAGTGGCATCATCGGCACTTCAAAGCACCATGCTGAGTTTGCAAGGAGCCCTGCCTGGTGCTTTGAAGTGCAGATGATCAACCGCTCAAAGTCATCGCTGATCAGCTGATGGGCAGTGGCTTCAGGCTGTTTTCTGCAGGCATCAGCTGTGCAATCTGATTCCCCGTGGAATAAATGGAATCCCATAAATTAATATTTCACAAAGCCACCTCTGGGATTCTGAGATAAAGTGTGACCCTGAGATAAAGGCTCTGAAGCATTTAATGGTCAAGCAATGGAATTATGCACAGAATAAACCATTTTTAAATGCAGCTTATTTGTGAAGGCACTATTCTTGTACCCGTTCATATTTCAGAGAAAGCTTAAATTTGAGCTTTTGTGGCTCCAGTATTTGCACTGCTTTGTCTGTAGGCAGAATCAGCAGAAATGCAGTGATGTTCCCCTCCTTTTTCCTTTTCTTTTCCTGTTGTGAGTGATAAAGTGAATTCCAGTATCATGCAGCACTTGGATTGGACTGAGGAGCTCTCGGAGGCTGAATTTTTCTTGAGAATTCTTGACTGCTGCTGTTTGGCAAAGGTCAGCCTGAAGGAAGAAAGACTGGCTGCTGAGCATATTCTGTGGCTAAGATTCCATTGCCGCCTTTCCAACAATCCTTGCTTGAGAAATGTAAGGTGGTGTATGAGACTTCATGAGTTCCCTGTGTAGCAATGGGAAACACAAGGTCTTTTCAGGTATAGAAGCAAAAGTTATTGGGTTTAGTGGTAGCAGGGAGAGTATGTATGTCCTGTTCTGCACTGTTCCTGAACCCTATCTGATAGGCAGCCTGCTATTGGAAAAGACATGGATTTTCAAACTTGAGCTACAAAGTGTGAAAGATCCATGACATCTCTGCTTAGGACAGCCAAGGCTTAATCTTGGAAGTTTCCAGCAGTTCCATCCCATTACGACTTTGCTTATGAGATCTGACAAGGCCACTGCTTGAGGTGGTTTTGCTATATAATCTGAAGAACCATAATTCAGTCTATTCTGAAATCCTATATTTGCTGCGCAATGAAGACTAGCACTGTTTCATGTTTAGCACATGCTCAAAAAAGTCTAGTTCATATAGCAGTGATTTAAGTGATTTTGGGTTTTTTTTAAGAAAAAAAACCTGGGCACAAATCTTGCTTGTCTGAAAGCAATGCTAACTTGAGGCATGAGTAAATTTCATGACATTCACTTCTCCTAGTGTGGTGTAGCATAGCCTGGCACACCAATTACTGCTCTATAACATGCGTCTAGAAGTAGGGAAGAAATTTGGTTCAGTTTGCATTTTAAGGTGAAACTCGCCAAGTCATACTTCCTGAAATGATACACACACCAAAACACTACTATACAGTGGTACCTGAAGTTACAAATGCTTCAGGTTACAAACGCTTCAGGCTTACAAACTCCGCTAACCTGGAAGAGTTACCTCGAGTTGAGAACTTTGCCCCAGGATGAGAATGGAAATCGTGTGCTGGCGGTGCAGCGACAGCAAGAGGCTCCATTAGCGAAAGCACGCCTCTAGTTAAGAACAGTTTCAGGTTAAGAACGGACTTCTGGAACGAATTCAGTTCATAACTAGAGGTACCACTGTACTTAGAAATGTGTACTTCTCCAAACCGATTCAGTACTCCAGCCAAAAGATGTGTACAAGATGTGTACAAAAACCCACATATTGGGTGTAAAGGAGAACAAAAATATAGTAGCAAAAATAATGTACAAAATTCATTATATCAGAGCAGGCTTTCTCAAACATGGGTGCCCTCATCCTTAGCAAGCAGGACCAGTGGTCAGGGATGATGGGAGTTGTAGTTCAATGTCACCAGGGGACCTGAGGTTAAGAAAGGCTGTATTAGAGAAAATAGTTTTCAAAAGTGTGTAAGGCATAATTGAATACAGAAATGCATATATTAGGAGACATGGGCACTAAAGTGCTGGCAAATTTTCATGAAGACTTTAAAAAAATTCCAACTGATCCAGAAATGCGGAGAGTTGCACTTAAGACTGGAAAACTGAGAAATTGAAACTGAAAGGTACATGCATCCAGGCATTATAATCTGTGCTTCTGGCAACCAAAAACCAGAGCAGGACCGGTAAAAATGATTTGGAAATGATCAAGATGTGTAGGTTGAGAGAAGAGGGACAATTCACTACCAGCAGCGTCACAAATCCAACTCAATGGTGTAATGTTGGAAAATGTTGATCACTTCTCCTACCTAGGCAGTTATCTTTCCACAAGGGTCAACACTGATGCCAAAATCCAGCACCACCTGAGCTCTGTGAGTGTGGCTTTCTCCCAATTGAAGTGCGGAGTGTTTGAAGACCAGGACATTTGCAGGGAAACCAAAATGCTTGTTTACTACCAGATACAAGAAACAGGAGATAGTTGTCCCTGCCTTGAAGGGTAAGATTTCTTGAGAAATTTGACAGGCCACTGTTGGAGATCCAGTGATGCAGTTTATGGACTGCTGGTCTCCGAACTAACCTGGCTGGTCTTCAGCAGTCATTTCCTAACATGTTGAAATATGTGCCTTTGAAGAAATGCAAAACATCCTTACACAAACCATAATGAGTAACAGTAATCCAACACATCCGATATCCTGATGTCATTCTTCTTCCGATATCCTGATGTCATTCTTTGATGCAAAATGTGAACCTTTCCCATCTTTTCCTCTAATGATACTTCACATAACATTACTAATACAGCTCTAAAGTTTTCTCACACACACACACACACACACACACAGAGAGAGAGAGAGAGAGAGAGAGAGAGAGAGAGAGAGAGAGAGAGAGAGAGAATTGTGTTTACTGTAATTGCTGGGTTATGGTCATAAATGTTTATCCATGGGTGTGTTCTGTAAAGATAGTGGCACTCAAAACATATGTTTTTTTCAGCTCAGTTGCTCCAGAATAAGTGCAGTTCAAGGATGGAAAACAAATTATCACAAATAACAGGTATTTTGCCTCATTGTGCGAAAGATCTACTTCACAAGTGGTCATTCCAACTGTCTGTTCATCCAAGTGAACAGGGAATTTTCTGCACCTGTTCAGAAATCTGGAGAAGCAGCTTAAATTCTCCACATATTTGGCAGGACATAACATATGACTGGTATATCAAGTGACTTGGCAGAGTGGTCCAGGACTGGCTCTCCCATGAAGCAAGGTGAGGTGACTGCCTCAGACGGCAGGAACCATAGGGACAGTGGATCCCAATGTAGATTTTTATTCCCCCTTTGTTCCTAGTGTCAAACTTTACTCCCCTCTTCTTCCCTGGTGGGAAGATTGGTGCCATTTTGTGGTTCGCCTCAGATGCCAAAAAGTCTTGGGCCAACCCTGGAAGGGTCATCTGTATTCACCTTCCAAGTGTGTTTACTAGAGAAACAACCACCACCTCCCAAACATTCCCAAGGAGGTCATGGGATGCTCTTTATGCTTAATCCTAGCAGCATAGCTCAGCTGGTTAGAGCTTTGACCCTCCAGATGTTTTGGCCTACAAC
The DNA here is from genome assembly GCF_964234715.1 of Podarcis melisellensis. Classification (NCBI taxonomy): domain Eukaryota; kingdom Metazoa; phylum Chordata; class Lepidosauria; order Squamata; family Lacertidae; genus Podarcis; species Podarcis melisellensis. Next base: position 25,428,378 of record NC_138531.1, on the reverse strand, counting down.
TCCCATGATCCCTAGCTAACAGGACCAGTGGTCAGGGATGATGGGAATTGTAGTCCAAAACATATCTGGAGGGCCGAAGGTTGGTGATCCCTGGGTTAGAGTGTGGTACTGATAATGTCAATTTTGCAGGTTCGATCCCCATATGGGATAGCTGCATATTAAGGTTGGAGTAGTGCCTGGGGCTTGCCAATCAGAAGGTCGGCAGTTCGAATCCCCACAACGGGGTGATCTCCCATTACTTGGTCCCTGCTTCTGCCAACCTAGCAGTTCAAAAGCATGTCAAAGTGTAAGTAGATAAATAGGTACCGCTCCGGCGGGAAGGTAAACGGTGTTTCCGTGCACTGCTCTGGCTTAGGCATGCTGGCCACATGACCCAGAAGCTGTATGCCGGCTCCCTCAGCTAATAAAGCAAGATGAGCACCGCAACCCCAGAGTCATCCGCAACTGGACTTCAGTCAGGGGTCCCTTTACCTTTAGATGATCCTCAGGGTTGTAGAATCATGTTGGAAGGGACGGTTCCAACTCTATGATTCTATGATTAATGTTTGAAAGCCATTTGCCATGTAGGTGGGGCTAGTTAGATGACTCACTTACTTGCCGTCCAGATGGGAAGGACCACATGGGAAGGACCACATGGGAAGGACCACTCTGTTAGCCCCACCTACACGGTGATTGGCTGTCAGCATTATATAGAAGTGGTTTGTCGAGGGAAGAAAATACGTGCTAATTTTAGGCATCTTTGAGCAACTGGGAAGTCACTGATCAAATCAGCTGAACTTGCTAAGCTCAAACACAGATAGCCTCAGACCCATACATTTTCATGATAGATTTTTTAAACTAGAATAATCTGAAGAATGATAATCTGGGTTTTATATCCTCAATCAATTTACAGGCAATTTCACCATAAATTTTATTTCAACAAGACTTAGTTTAAGTATAATTAGTTATGCCCATTCATTAACATTAGCAATTTAAAAAACAAGTATTTTGCCAACAACTCCCATCTGCCACACTTTTATTGGAAACGTATCTACACTGGGAAACTATTACTATTAAAAAAAAAAAGTTAAAGGAATCTTGCCACACAACTGAGTCACAAGCCTGAGTTGAACCTGCCTTTAAGAAATGGTTTTCATCTCATTAAAGGCATGTCAAACATACACCTGTCACCAGGATGTGGCTTTTGAATGTGTCCATTTCCAATGCTGCTGCTTACTAAGTTAATAAAATCAGATTTTTCATGAAATCTTGAGAAGGTTCTCTGGGGAGGGGAGGGGAGGAGGGATAGATTATGGAAAGACATGAAGAGTGACAAAAAAGAAAAGAGAAAAGGAAGCCAGTTTGCTGAGAAAAGCTATTTCCCGATGTGACATTTGTCTTCTCACTATAACTTTCTTAAGGAAAACATTTACCATCACAGCTATCTTGTGGACCTTCCGAACGCAATCAAAACTCTGACAGAGCTGTACACATCTGTGAAGGAATGCTGCCAAAGATGTAAAGAGCACCTTACTTCAGTCAGATGTGTGAATACTCCTTACAAGGAGATGGGTATATATTCTACATCTTCTCATACTGTGTATCAGCTGTCAACAGTCTTCCGCCACTTTTTTTAAAATTCTTCACCAATTCTGGAAAAGCTTAAATTGCCTTTTAGAATGCAAGTACAGCTGGGGAACCTGTTTTGCTGGAGATGTGTGAGATTGATTCTGGATTACCTATAACCATCTGATTTGGGGACTGGATAAACCTTTGGTGAAACCTCTCCAGCATCGGGCGGATGCGGGTCAGGCAAGGCTGCTCTTTTCACTGCTAGGCTCGAGCCAGGCTGCTGTAAATCTAAGCTCTGTGCAGGACCCTGCTCTCCAAATCACTCCGAGAAGAAATAAAGCTGAGTAATAGGAGAGAGGTTCAAAGAGCTCAGCGTGGAAGGGGCGCAACTTTCAAGCTGTGCTTTGGAAGTTTCGTTTCAAGTGTAGTCTCTGTGCATCTTTGGGGGACGGCATATGGCATGTGCTACAGATGGATAGATAATGATACATGTACAGCTGGATGTCTCTGGCATAGGTGGGCCAGCTTGCCTCGTGCCAGCTGGCGAGCAGCAGCTAGGTCTGTAGGATGATTTGATTACCCACAGCTGTTGCACAAAGTCAACATAAAGCAGTGGGAGAGGGGAGGTGGGAGATGCTGTGGCAGAGGAGGCCAGAAGGGGATCGTGCACTAATCCTTACCTTGAGGAGGGGGCGAATTTTAATCAAGCGACAATGCCTCTCCCCCAGACAGGACTTTCTTAATATGCCAAGGTCTCGTTTGAATGATGCCTTTAAGATGAAGGTTAAGACCGGCTAAGTTTGAGCAACTTTGCGGAAGAATTCGCGTCAGCCAGTCCTGAATAATGCATGAACGGCATTGACAGCCCCCCTCCCCGAAACCCCAACCCTCTGTGTGGTACTCAGAGCACAGCTGGCGTTTGCTTTGTGCTGTATACCATCCCTAACCGAAAGAAAGCCTAACTGCATTTATTACTGGCATTCATCCTTTGTACCCATGCATCTCCCCTACCACTGGTCTCTCTGCTGATATGCTACATATATGTATTATACATGCGATTATAATCTAATGTATTACATGCCCCATATTACCTGCATCACCTAGCCTGCCTACATTTAGGTTAAATGACCCTTAGGAGAGGCATCCATCTTTGTTTACGTTGCACTGTAAGTGCAAAAATCAGGGGTGGGGGACTTCAGGCTGAATGTGGCCCTCTAGGTTTTTTACATGGCGCCTAAGCCTCCCCCCACAGGTAATATTTCTTCCTCGGTCACATCCCTTCTCCCCAGGCAACCCCCACCCCTCACTGGGCCTGCTCCAAATCCCATACTCTCCAACATTTCTCCGATGAAAATAGGGACATCCCATTCGATAATGATAGTTTTACTATTTATACCCCACACATCTTATTGGGTTGCCCCAGCCACTCTGGGCGGCTTCCAACACATATAAAAACATAATAAAACATTAAACTTTTTTTTAAAAAAGTCTTCCATATACAGGATTGTCTTCAGATGGCTCGGGGGTCAGATAACTCCATAACCCCCAACATTTCTCTGATGAAAGTAGGGACATCCTAAGGAAAAGTGGGACATTCTGGGATCAAATCAGAAACTGGGACGGTTTCTCTAAATCAAGGACGTTCCTGGAAAACAAGGACAGTTGGGCGGTCTGATATCTACCTTGAGGGTTTTACCTGTTGGTGTCTCCTGTTTTCCTGGGTGGAAGGGGGGGGGGAATGTGAGAGTGCATGGGAGCTAGACGACTGTACAAAGGTAACATTTGCATTCATGGCTTTAACCTCATGGTGTACTGCATCATTTTGCCTGGCTGTTAACCAAAAGGTTGGTGGCTTGAGCTCACCCAGGATTCCTGCATGACAATGGATCAAAATAATATTGATTTTACCCTTGAAAGAAAATTACAATCAAGTTTTCTTACTTCAGTGCTATCCCACTAGAGCGTGCACATGAGAAATCTCTAGAGATGAAGCCTTCTGTGAGTTAGTGTGTCACATGTTCCTGCCAGCTCCAGATAATTTGTGAAGGGCCCCCCATGATTTTGACTGCCTAGGGGTCTCAACAGGGTTCAGTCTGGCACTGGTATTCCTGCACTGCAGAGCCTTGGACTAGATTGTCCTTTTGACTCTACGATTCTACGAAATCACTTTTGCCTCTGGGCCAGCCCACCACTGGTATGTGGCGGTATGTGCCCACCCCCAGAAGGTAGCCCAGAAAGGTTTGGTATTTACACCCTCCTTTTGTGTGGGTGAAGGGATTCACAACGTGGCAATGCAGTCTTAGGCTGAAAAGGCTTGCTTGCCTCTGCACTGCTAGGCCACCAGCACCACTCTGGAGCTTTCCCCCTAGATGTCTGGTACCTTGGAGGTTGCAAGGACAAGGGGCAGAGACAGCCTGCCAGTTGGTCATGTCTAGCATGGACCTTCTTTGTTAGCCTATTAGCAAAAAGCAAAAGGAAGGCCATCTGACCTATTGTTGGGAAACTACCTTCTAAGAAGTCAGGTCATGTGTCTAAATCGGTCTCCAGCAGTCTTTGGACTACCATCATCCCTAGCTAGCAGGACCAGTGTTCAGGGATGATGGGAACTGTAGTCCGAATTTGGGAAACCCTGCAATATAGCATTACCTCCACCGATAGCCTTGAACCTGAGACCTTTGCCTGCGAAGCATGAGCTCTAGCACAGAGACCCAGCCCTTTCCCATCAGCTGTGTAGGCATTTAACACATTTAGATTCAGGGTTTGGGATGCTTCCCAGATGCTCTGGCCACTCCAACGAACCTGTTCCAGACTTCTCATTAGATTTTATTCCTTCAGCAAGATAAAAGGTTTTCTAATGAAGGCAACAAAGCTGTAAACTCCAAAATGAATTCACTGACGGCTTGGCCACCAGGGCAAAAGCTTTTGCTGCACTAACATGGTGCTGACCTAGCTAGCTGGCACAGAAGTGTCATTCTGAAAATCCATTTAAGAAGGAGCTGGAGGACATGAACTCGGGTTGACATGAAAGCTGCATGTGTTTCATTTAAAAGCGTGTTTATTCAATTAATGCATTTGTTAGGGAGAACACATTTGTGTTAACACATTTGTGTTAATTAAGGGAGTTTGTTGCTTACTCTTCATATATTTCAGCCAAACAATTATGATCTCCTTGCCGTTACCTATGGGCATTTGTCAACCTACAGAATGGTAGCATGCATGCATAATAACAAAGAGGTGAAATGCAAAATTTTGCGAGTCCTTAAGGCGAAAGCAAAGTGCTGCTGAGGAAAACATTAACTTCGTTGCATGCAAAGAGTGATGTCAAGAGGCTGGCAGAGTTGATTTTGATCCTGCTCTTCAGTCAGCACTAATTTAATTTGAAGGTCCTGGCAGCAGGAATAATCTTTGGTCACAATGAAATTAAGTGCGTACTGGCACTGCTTCAGATATGAGGCTGATGTTTTATAGAATAATAATACAGTATAAGATGGACAGATCCTGGCCCCATACTCCTTCTCACACTGAACGGCAGAAACAAATGATAAAGACTGCAGTCCTCCGCACAAATCCAATTGAACTCACTGGAAATTACTTCTGAGTGCATTTGCATAGGTTTGCACTGCAATACATGCCCCCAGAGTTTTGAACCTATAATAATCAAGGCAGTATTGCCTAAACTAGGGGTAACCAATATAGTGACCTTCAGATGTTGCTGGATCACAATTCCCATCATCCTCAATCACGTGGCTCATGGGAGTTGGAGTCCAATGTCTGAAAGACTCCATTTCTATACCTCTGCTCCAAACAATTGCTCTTACACTAGTAGGTGGCCCACAACCAGGTTGTCCGCTGAGGAAAACCCGGTCACACCATGCCATGTTGTAGAGGTTATTGTTGAAGCACTTTTAAGAGAAGGGGCGTGTGTGTGTGTGTGTGTGTGTGTGTGTGAGAGAGAGAGAGAGAGAGAGAGAGAGAGAGAGAGAGAGAGAGCCAGAAGAATAAAGACCAAGAAAAGCAGAAACAAAGGTAAAAATAGGGTTACATGAAATTAGATCTAACCCCAGAACATTTTGTCCTTGTGGGAATTTTATTGTACGCTGCAACAATTTTATTAGCCGCAAAATGGCTTTCATCCAAGATACCTACAGTAAATGAATGGCTGGAGAGAAAAAAGTATGGTATGTGGCATTGAAGCAAATCTTACTGAATTAGTTCAAATCAGGGAGAGGAGACGGAAAAGAGAGTACTGTGAGAAAACCTGGTCTTCTTTCATGGTTTTCGTGCAGCGGAAATTTAAAATAGAATTGCCATTGCTTTCCCACTACTGAGATAAAAGCTAATGGAATATATAGATGAGATCTGCAGTAATGAATGCTTCTGGATTCTTTTCTTTTCTGTGTATATGTGTATAACATGTGCGTGTATCGCTATTAGAAATTAGATGTTCCGATAAATTATATAAGATGACTAGCCAGAAAATAAGACATACGATATTTTTATATGTGTATTTATTTGTTGTTATTAAAAAAAAAAGTCATAAGGAAAAATTATCCAATCCAGCTTGGAAATGAATGCGGCTTGGCTTATTCTGAGCCCCAAACAAACCCTGCAACATGCTTGATCATGCCATTAGTAGTTCAACAGGGTCTGATCCCTCCCTCTGCTCTCTCAGTGAGTCTGCAAGCCTCCCCTCTACTCCCTGCAGACCAGCTTCAAACAGGGGGAGGTGTGGGAGAGATCACTTCTCCGTCTCATATTGCCACTACAGCACCCAACCCAGTCAGGAGAGTGGGAGAGTTTCAATTCCTTTTTGGCTCAATTTTTTAATCCAAGCCAGAGGAGGAGTTTCAAAGCTAAAACATTCATCTTGTGTTGTGGAGATAACCAGGAGCCTGAAAATGTGGTTGGTTTCAGGTTTGAAGTGGGTTAAAACATTAGGGCTTGAAAGGTTTAATACCAGGGCTATTCTTTTTAAGGGGAAACTCACCAAAACTCTGTTCTGGCACCTCTCAAATGGGCGCCCTTGTCCAGACCCTCCAAGTGTCCCCATTTTCCAGGACATCCCTGATTTAGAGAAATTGTCCCAGTTTCTGATTTGATGTCCCACTTTTCCTCAGGACTTCCCTACTTTCATTGGAGAAATGTTGGAGTCGTCTGAAGGCAATCCAGTATACAGAAGGTTTTTTAAATGTTTAATGTTTTATTATGTTTTTATATACAGTGGTATGCTTCAGGTTACATACGCTTCAGGTTACAGATTCCACTAACCCAGAAATAGTGCTTCATGTTAAAAACTTTGCTTCAAGAAGAGAACAGAAATCGTGCTCCAGCCACACGGCAGCAGCAGGGGGTCCCATTAGCTAAAGTGGTGCTTCAGGTTAAGAACAGTTTCAGGTTAAGAACGGACCTCTGGAACGAATTAAGTACTTAACCCGAGGTACCACTGTATGTTGAAAGCCAGTCAGAGTGTCTCATCGGAGAATTTTGGAGGGTATGCATTGGCCGGTCACTGAGTTCCAACACCAATTTTTCTAGAAAAACAGCACAACTATTCAGGTGTATTTTATACAGAGTAGTGGAGTGGGGAGAGGTGAGGCTGCAGTGAGGTCAGTGCAGTGCAAATGCACCAGCACAGCCAATCCAGTGCCCCTGCCCATGTGATGAAAACACTTCCTTCCTTTCCCTCATGATGAAGACCAGAAACCTATCTGTAGGTAGGAAGGTCAAGTAAGCATTCCCACCCCACCATGTTGTCTCTTGCTGTACCTACAGAAATCAACTACAGTATGTGTCCTTCTTCCCTCTTCATTGCTAATAAACAAAAACAAGAAATACACTTTCTCTCCACCCCATCCTTTACAGTCACTATAATTGAGTGTCTAGGTGTATAAATATCTGAACACAAGAGTCAAGGGGAAACACTCTTTAAAGTTCTTTTCTTTGTGGGAATCTACCTCAAGAAATTTAGAAATTAAAGCATGCCATTCCTTACATAAATGTTTGTCTCTTGTAGGCCTGGTTTTTTTTGTTTTCTGTTTTAAAAAAGATGGAAGAGAAGATTAAGCACATATCGTGTGTTTTTGGAAGGGGGGCTGCTTCTGAGTTACAACTCGCTTTATTTATAGAGACCTCAGTCTGAGAACTGTTAAAAGTAATAAACCCTGTCTTTTTGAAGAATACAACTCCATAATTTAATCATGCCTACAGGGAAAGGCACAGGCAAATAATTGTGTCCATGTCATTCAAGTGTGAAATCACCAGCATGGCTTGAAATCTAATTTGAGCAAAACTCTAATGCTTGGGCCGGTTTTGGACAACCGCAATTTCATTTTTCACTCCCCTGCAAACAGAGTTTAATGAAGTGTCCCAGATTCAGAAAGCCAGTGTGTTTCCATGTTGCTATCCTTCATGTTGTCTGTCTTTCTACCCAAATCACACGTGGTGTATTAATATTCCAGCAATCCTACAAGGCAAGCATTCTTATAATTATGTTGTATTAATGCCCTAAGCAGGTATGTTATTTAACACTGCAACTGAAGACATAACAGCATGTCCAAAGCTACTGCTGTTAAACAGCCATTAAAAAAAAATTGAGCGGGGGGACAGGGGATGGGACCACACAACTGTTTTAGCAAACTTTTTATACCTGGTTCCCATGGCATTCTACATCGGTGGAAGTTATAAACAATTGCAGACCCCTTTATGGCTTTATTCAACAATATTCTGCTCAGAAAGAACATGTTGTACAAACAAAATACCTGCTGTCTGACTTCTCTGATTTTCTTCTGCCCTCAACAGGAGTTTTGATATGCCGGTATGTGATACAGCTATAACGTCAGTAAGAATCTGCGGTCGTGCCACCGTGTGTGTTACTCCCCTCACTGAAGTTCCTTACACAGTTTCGACTCTCAGTGGCGTGGCGTGGGTTGTCAGCACCCGGGGCAAGGCAAGTAATTTGCGCCCCCTAACCCTAACCCCCAGATGTTGCGCCCGGTGCGGCTGGCCCCCCCTGCACCCCCCCACGCTACGCCACTGTCGACTCTACAATTTTAGAGCAGTTTATCAATTGATCCCTCTTCCCAGGAGTCTCTGTGAATTGTAGTTCTGTGAGAGGAATAAGTGTCTCCTAACAATCCTCACCACCCTTAAATTACAGTTCCCAGGATTCCTTGGGGGAAGCTGTGACCGCTGAAGATTTCTGTAAAGCTACGGTGAGGATGTAGGACATGCTTCTGAGAAAGCTAGCATCTTACCTCAATTCTACCAACCCTGAAAACATGCTTAATTGTTTCATACTAAACGCATTATGCACATTGTCAATGGTGGGGGAGGGAGAGAGGCAATCAAATACCTCTTGATCCATGAGTTCCATTTATTGATAGCCCTGGCCCACAAAACCAAAAACCAAAAGGCCAGGGTGGAATCTAGACACATATAAAAAATGTTTTTGTTTTTTAAAAAGTATTGAAAAATATACAGTGGTACCTTGGGTTACAGACGCTTCAGGTTACAGACTCCACTAGCCCAGAAATATTACCTCAGGTTAAGAACTTTGCTTCAGAATGAGAACAGAAATCATGTGGGTGCAGCAGGAGGCCCCATTAACTAAAGTGGTACCTCAGGTTAAGAACAGTTTCAGGTTAAGAACGGACCTCTGGAACGAATTTAGTTCTTAACCCAAGGTACCACTGTATTGAATTTGCCATGAGCTCACCATCACCATCTAGTGTCACATTTGTATAATGCACTTAAAACGTTCTATTTGCAGCTGTATGGTTGAATCCCAGGATTCCTTTAGCTTGGAACATGTAACACTTCTGTCTTCTCAGGATTCAGCTCCAGGTTCACATCCAGCCCATCACTGCCTCTAAACACCTGTCTAGCACTTCAGCAGCCTCTCAATAGCCCATCTCTCCCTCCCCACTTTCATATGCAGAATCTGCCTGGAATGGCAGCTGAACGTTATTTTAACACTGGTGATAGGACAGCATCATTTGGCATCCTAGGGAGACAGGCTAACTTGAAAGGTTAGAAGGCTAGCTTAGGCAGTGTCAAGACACACCAAGCTCTGTCCTCCAAATCCAGCAGCCACTCTCATCCCCTCAGCAGCCGCTGTTTGAGACAGCTACTTTGCACTTCCTAAAGGCTTGTGGTCTCTGGACACTCATCAAAGCAAGGCAAATACAATTTCCAGAAGCTGTGTAAGACATTTTTTAAAAAATCCAAGCTTGCTTTTGGAGCCTAAAGGACTGAGTAGAAGAATTGCTTACATTTTGCTGTTACATGTCCCAGGCCCTTGGGACAGATTGGATTTATAACTCCAATTAATCGATCAAAGAAAGAAAGAGGCTAAAATCACTTATTTGAAAGAAGGTTCAACTGAGATCAATGTGTTGTTCTTCCATAGAGATGTGTGGAGAATCCACTGTTTGTATTCAGCGCTGTTTGGCTGAGTTCATCACGGCAGCGCAATAAAGGAATTCAGAAGGAGATTCTACATTGACTGGCAATGTGAACTCCGAATGATCACTGCTTAGCAATGTTTGGATGAACATGATTGCAAGGGTTAGAGATGGATAAAGGCAGAAATTATCCTGTTCTGAGAACTCAGACTGAGGAAATTTAATTCCTCCCCCCCTCCTGACACACATACACAGAGCAGTGACATAATCCAGGGAGATGTAAAAAGTATATAAAATATACTTTTTTTACAGGAGCAGGTTAAAGAAAGTGAACAGCGTTCTTAATGGAAGATAAACGACTGCTTGTATGGGTTTTCCCCCTAACCTCCTTGTCAGATTAATCTCAAAAAACATCTCTAAAACTGAACTCTAAAAGGCTGCTTAAGGGCAGCTTCACCTCTTTCCAAAACTAATAGCCACAGTTTACCACCTATGCCCTACACATGTGAAATGTTTAAAATATTTGGCAGGAAATTTTCTTCCCACATTTGGTTAGGTTTACTCAGTGAACCCAATGTGAGATAATCCAAAAAAATGTAGGTTCAGCAAAGGTTGGGGAAATATTGTAGCAAAACATAAAGCTCTATTGAAAAGCTTCTTTGATCTTCAGATTATCAAATGCAGCTTCTAATTTGACAAATTTTTAGTGGCAAAGCATAATATCTAAACATTCCTCTTTTGTCATAACAGTTTAATCCCTTAAGAATGTGATTTAAACACACGGGGGAGCAAAGGTTACCACAAGATTTGCAGGAAATAGGAAACCTGCCTCAGACACCTAGCTTTTTTGAAAAAGAAAAAATAGCAAGGCCATTAAATTATATAACTATATTCTCTATATGGATTGGCACAGCCCGGTCATACTCAGTTCAGGTTATATCAAATATACATTGACTTCAAAGACAATTGCGTGGTAGGTGGAATATAAAAGCAGCAATGTTCCATCCTTCAAAACTTTCCACTTGCATTTCAAATCACTCAAGATCAATAATATCTATAGTGAAAGGATGGTTTTATTGTAATTGAAGCCTATTCCATTCACATTAGCCAACAAATGCCTTTGAAAAGTATTTACCTAAAAGATTGCAAAGGGAAATTATAGCAGAGTTAGAATGACAAAAATAAAAGCAGTATCATTACACTCTATCTATAGGTGCAAGACAAAATGAACCCAAGACCTGTATCACATACTCTAGTGACAGCGACTGACAATAGGAACCTAAACATTATTCAACTTATTATATAAAGGGAAGTAGTTTGGGGATGCTCAATGAGTGGGGAGGAGGCATTGCTGTGGTCTGTTATGACTCCATCTTTTTGCATTGCTACCCTGCATTTGGCTCATGAGGTAGTATGGGGATTCTGTTGATATAGACCCCCACCCTGCTCCCCCAACAGCGACTTTAGGTGAGCTGGTAGAGGTGGTCTTGGAGATGTTGTTGGAAAGCCCTGGAAGATGTGGGTATCTATGCCAAGATCTTCTTGTCTATAGGTTTTCATGGACTGCAACAACCATGGGAGTAGGCTTCACTGTTTTGAGAATGGACCAACCCCTGTTTATCTCACAGGCAGTCATGTTGATACTGTGGTCTTTCACTAGAATTTGGATACAACTTATGGCATACAAAACTGCTCCAAGAGGTCTTCTCTGAACCAAGAAAGCAGTTAGCTCCTTGACTTAAGAAAGAATTAGAGGCAATGAAACAGGTTGGGCAATAGTTTGAATGAATGACAGTACAGTTGTACCTCCACTTACTTATCCCCCCAGTTATGTAAACTTTGGGATACGTAAGCGGCAAACCTGGAAGTATATTTCCAGGTTTTTGCCACCTGTGCATGCGCAGAAGTGCTCTACTGCCACGTGTATGTGTGCAGAAGCTGTCTCTCCAGTTGCAAAAACCTCAGAATTTGGCTGGACCTCCAGAATGGATCCCGTCTGCAACTGGAGGTCCCACTGTAAAGTCATGACAACGCCAACTGAAATGCACAATCTGGGCTGTGCATTTAAATGTGTGGTTCTGGTTGTGGTTGTGGCTTTCTCTTCTGATACAAGAGGAATCTTATAAGTACAGATTCCCATCCAGAATCTTGACTAGAAAGATGAAAATGAGGGAAATCTCCTGTATACAAGCTGTGTAGCCTGATTCTATGTTTACTTGAAACAAAGCCCCACTGAGTTCAATACGGATTACTCACAAGTAAGGCCCACTGAGGTTTAATTCAAAATAAACTTGCATAGGATCAGGCTGTACCTGCATGAAATCAACCAAAGTCTCCCTTCTGTTTTCTCTTCAAACTCTATGTCCAAGTGTATTATTCTAAAGTGTCTTTGAAAATGTAATGGAGTTCAGAATTTTGACCACAAAATGGCTCACAAAGCCTTCTCAGGGTGAATTTATATAAACATTAAACCTATAAGCACCTAATCTCCTTTAGAATCAAGGAGTTAGTCAAAGGGAGGGAATGGATGGGATCAACATGGCTCAGAAAGAACGTTTAAGCGAAGGTAAGCTAAGCAAACACACACACACACAGCGACTTAACCCAAAAGCATTCCAACCCGTGCCAACACAGCTGCTTTTGCAGCCAGCCAAACAAGCACCCTCTGCTGCCAAAGAGAACATTAGGGGAAGCAGTTTAGTCTTTGGGTGCCGCAATTACTCAGCCACAGTTCCAGATCTATTGTTTCCATTTTTTCAGCTATTCTTCCTGGAACAGATGTTTTGTTTCGGAGTTATCAGCATGGTACTGTCCCTGGAATATTAATGACTGCCAACAGCAAAAAGCAAACTCCCTTCGCCAGATGCAGTGCCAGCTTTGGCCTTCCTAGGTTCCATTCCAATGGAGGCTTTGCTCCCAGAAATGCACAGTTCTCTCCTGACATACCTGTGTTTCTTGAGTGGGTCACATACAGGCACGCTGTGATCACACCGAGATGAGGAAGGAGGAAGGGAAAGATCCTCTGCCTATGGAGGAAAACGCAACCCTGCTCACGCCTGCAACCTGTTGCAGCAGGCAGTATAAAGGCTTGAGCCTTGGTCTGAGAGGCAGAAGATGAACTTTATTGGCCTAGAGAAGGGAGTACAACTCACTTCCCTCAACCAACCCAAGAAAGTTGCAGGTAGGGGTGGATGGGAAATTTGATTCTGCTCCCATTTAATGGAGAACCTACCTAAGCCACAGTTCCCACAACAACATGCAACAGAGCCATTCTGTGAAATTTGTACTTCTCCAAATTTTACAGTGCAGTTCTTCATATCGGTGTTGTTTACAAACACACAAAAAACAAACATGCATTGCAGGGAGTTGGGCTAGAGCTGGATGATCCTCAGGGTCCTTTCCAATTCTACTATTCTATGTAAAAGTGTGCATAAAAAGGCACATGTTATGTAACGCACATTTATAAATAAAGGTGTCATATTTGGAGAAATGTTTTTTGCAAAAAATGTTTGTATTGGGCTAATTTGCAATAAAACACTGTTGACTTTTTCTGGAGACTTTAAAAAGAAATGATAACTGATATGGAAATGTGGACAACTGAACTAAAGGGTGAGGACTGGAGGGGAACCCAAATGGACAGATTTGCTCATCTCCAGTTGCTTAGCTCTCAGTTCAGGTGTAAAAGGATTCTGAGCTGTCCTCACCCTGTAAAATAACTGCAGGGAGAAATGGGAAATTGGAGCTCAGGGATATGCTGCCCCGGAGTGCAACACTTGCCCCTTCCAATGACTGCTTTGGAGAAATCATGGCTGTTGCTGGGAGGATGAGAGGCTTCGCCTGCAAATTTCACATGTTCCGCAAATGGCACTTTCAAATAGTGTTCCCCAACGTTTCATGAAAACGTCCAACTGGGAAAAATCTCTTTCCCTGTGTTTGGAACTCGCTCACCTTGTAGCATGAAAAGCCTTTCCCGCTCCTCCCCAGTCCACTCCTGCCGGAAATGCCAAGAGATAGATTAAAAACTAAACAGATGTAGTTCCCTTTTGTCTTGGGAGAATAAATGCAGGAGCTGAATCTGTTCCAGCACTTTTGTATTTCTGTAAGCAAGCAATCTAATTATAAAGAAAGTTAATGCCAACGTTAGTCTAGTTACCAAGAGCCTGAGTTGCACCAAACGCCAGCAAGTGTTAGCTTTCAAATAAAAGCAGTTTGTGTGTTTATTTAAATGTCGAGCCCAGTCCATTTGAAATGCTCCTTGTGGGACATTACAAATTTAAATACAAAAATCTGTGTGAAGTAGCCATTTTAAAAATCAGGGTGAAATAGGAAAACACAGCTTGATAGGCCCTGAGAGCATCTACTAAAAGCTAGATCGTAGAAGAGTTTGGATTTGATATCCTGCTTTATCACTACCCGAAGGGGTCTCAAAGCGGCTAACATTCTCCTTTCCCTCCCTCCCCCACAACACACACTCTGAAGTGAGTGGGGCTGAGAGACTTCAAAGAAGTGTTACTGGCCCAAGGTCACCCAGCAGCTGCATGTGGAGGAGCGGAGACGCGAACCCGGTTCCCCAGATTACGAGGCTATCGCTCTTAACCACTACACCACACTGGCTTTCGCCGATAAACCAACCTTCTGAAAAAGGGTTAGGGAGGACGGACCACGTTCGTTGGGAATTACTGAAAATCTGCCCTCAAAGTCCCACTCACCAGAGAAGTGGACTTTTACAGTAAAATTTGCGTATATTGTAAAAGAACACATTGGAGGGAGTAGCTGCTCTGAAAATATTGGCACTATAGAGTAACAGCGGCTTAACCCTTTGGTTTGTAGCCAATGTAGCGTTGTGTCAGGGTCTCATCAGTGCAATGATTGCTGCTAGCACATAAGGACTTTCCCCTTCTCCTCCTCCTCCCAAATGCCTCCTTGATCTGTTCTAGCGGTTCCCTCAATTTTCCAGAGAAGTTTTAAGGAGAGTGTGCGGGCACACTTGGGAGGGGTGGGGGAGTTCCATTGCACCAGCTGTAATCCTTGTGCTGAAGGGATGAGTTAGTAGAATCCTTTCTTTCCTTGGAATTGTAATTCAATGATCTCCAATGATCTTCTGTAGAACATGAATAGAATCTTCTTTGTAAACATAGGCATCTTTGAGAACTGATGAATAGTGATCCATCCATTAGGATCTTTTTAGGCCATTGACTATGTGCTCTTTTCTCGACAGAGGCCTAGTGCTTTAAATAGCTCCATGGCAGAGAAAAGTCCAACAGATGCAGCTTTCCATAATACATCCCAAGGGAAGGTTTCGGAC
The DNA here is from genome assembly GCF_964234715.1 of Podarcis melisellensis. NCBI lineage: Eukaryota > Metazoa > Chordata > Lepidosauria > Squamata > Lacertidae > Podarcis > Podarcis melisellensis. The sequence continues at coordinate 25,413,120 of NC_138531.1, read as the reverse complement.
AGCTTTATGGACTACTGCTCCTAGCATTCCTGACTAAGTATCCCTGCTTGGGGAGCAGGGAACCTATGGGCATTATGGGCCAAAACATCTAGAGGGAACCAGGTTGAGGAAATCTGGTTTCGGTGAACATCTGCCTGCCTTGCAGCTACTGAAAACCCAGGATCCTTGCTATAACCTCCAACATGATGTGGCCCAAATTCAGGGCACTAACTTCTGGGTCTGAAATCCCACACAAGTCATGTGACCTGTGCAAGATCGCAGACCCAGGAAGGGGCTTTGGGGGGTCATGGAGCCCAAAAATGCAGACCCGAAAAACTCTTTTCAGAATGAGATCTCGGCCCAAAATCCTCTGAGAGCAAGGCACCCCAAATGGCCACTGTGCTCACAGGGAAAACCCAGAATGTACCAGCTTTTCTGTGGCAGTTGACAGGTATGTCTTGCCAGGAAGAATTAGCTTCATCAATACTGGAAAAGAAAGCTTTGTGAGCGCTGCAACCCTCTCCTGGCATCAGATCTAAGGTCCCTTTCAGAAAACGAACTGTAGGTGCTTGTATGAAAGTGCTGGTGTTTTATATGCTTTTAAATGGCATAATGTATTTATGTTTAGGTTTAACATGTAAGTTGCTCGGTGTCCTTTAAGAAGTCTTAATAGTAATAATACATACTTTACATCAAAAGAAAGTATTGTGCAGCAGGAGAACCAGCTGGAGTGGTCCTTCTGCAGCTTAAAACAACCTGTTTGTTGTCATTCTGCAAGGATACACTGCGTATTCTTCCTCACATTAACATAAACTCAGCCCCACAGCCAGCAGGAGCAGACAAATCATGGCTCACACTGCTGGACAAGTGAAGCTTTTAACAGCGCCCTCCTACCTGCCCTCTCTTTCATCAGCAGGAAGTGGCTGGAAAGCAGGCAAGGCTATAACAGAAGGGTTTGAAACCTTTTTCTCAAGCCAGATGAAGCCTCTTGGTATTGGAAGTCTCCATATGTTCAGCGATGCACACCCTGTTTTTTGAGTGTGTTCGTGGAAGAGAAATGTGTGCAATACAGCCTGACGTTTGACCACACATTGACATCTTGGCTGCCTGTATCTTCCTGCCAAGTAGTGAGCAGGATTTCACAAGGGGCTGGACGCAGATGTGCCTAATGCGGTCGTTAGGAAGGATTAGCGACATGATTTGTGCGCAGCCCAAACCCAAGAAATGGTTAATCAAAAGTACATCCCATGAGTCTCTGATTACTAGAAAAGTTGGAGGGAGAAAAGTTTGCGAGCCTCTCCCTAGGAATGACGAGAGAGAAGGGAGATATAGGCACCCTCAAATGATTAAGGCAATCTCAGGCCACCCAGAAAGCTAAAATCTGGTATCCATGCAGAATGGGGGAAGTTGATTACTTTGAAAGTCCTGGAAATGAGAATGCTTTTTACACATGTGGGACATGCCAGGGGAAAGCTTCTTGTGCAGAGCGGTCCTAAGGGATAGATAGCATGAGACTTTTGATCTCAGAATTGTGGGTTTGAGCCCCACGTGGGCCAAAAGATTCCTGCATTGCAGGGGGTTGAACTAGATGGTCCTCATGCTTCCTTCTACAATTCTATGATTCTTTGTTTCTAAGCTGTGGGAATCCTGTGGCATCTTCAGACTTAGATTCGGTGGGGGTGTTTCCAGCGAGTGCAAGAAAAATCTGCTTGCAGAATGTATGCCTTGTTTATTTGTATGGTGGGGAGTAGCTAATTGGGATGGGGGAGAACTTTGTCATGCAAATCCATCAGATTTGAACCTCTAAGAATAATATATATGAACCCAAATCCCAGTGTCCTCCAAAATCCACACTTTTCTGAGTCCCCTCCATTGCCCATAAACTGGTGAAAATAACATAAAAAAATGAGTTATATTAGGGAAAATTGCATACAAAAATGTGCATCTTATGAGAAATGTATGCTAAAACATGAATTTTTGTGAAGGCTTTGAAAATAAAATAAAATAAAATAAAAGAGCAATCCAACACCCTGCAGGCCTGGCTGGGGGGTGGGGGGCTGGTGTTGGATTAAGTGTAGGTTTCCCTCTGACCCACTTGCCCAGATCAGTTGGACTCCTCACTCTGTAAGCTGCAAACTTTCAGGTGTGTGTGTGTGTGTGTGTGTGTGTGTGTGCATAAGGGTCCTGTGGTGATATACCTGCTGGTGGAGGCCAGTGGAAAGTCCCCAAATAGGGGACTGGATCCACAGCTGGTCCCACTGTCATTGTGTGACAGCACAGATTGTCCTACTCACCCACCTGCATCCCTTTCCACCAGAGCTACTATTCTCCTGCTCCACAAAGTCCTGTTGGCAGAGAAGGGAATAGTTTGAACTGTGCCCATAATTGCAAACCGATGTGTAAAGGTGAAGGACTGGATTTCAGATTAAGACATTGAAATGGACAGATTTGTCCATTCTTTCTAGCTAAGTTTTGACATACTTCTCAAAGGCAACTTGTCCGTTGTTGTTTTGTTCCAGGGAACTAACGACAACGCACACATTGATTATGTTTCAGGTGCAATGATCATCTGGCAACCAGCACAATGCTATTATCTAATAATTCTGCATTTGGTCACTCAGTAAAGGTGTCTCCAACAGGCTTGCTGGCATAAACACAAATTCTGTCATGTTGCCATCTGCTCCTCATGGAACCAAGTTGTTTTAGATCTTGATAAATCCTCATGGTATATCTTTTTCAACTCGTTGCCAATGAGTTGTCACATTATTATTGTGCTTGTTTCTGGGGCTGGAGATCCCTTCATTTTAATTGTTTGATAAATAAACTACAAGCAGTAGAACAAGAACCTCCATCTCTGGAGACTTTCAAGGACAGGTTAGGTGAGCATTTGTTGAATACTTGTCTGCCCATGTTCTTCTTGGTAGTGGACTTCCTTTAGGCTATTAAATCTACAGGCACTCTCCAAACTCAAGTTTCTACTTTCCCATTTCAAGCAAAAGAAGAAAAGGCAACAGGTACGTATGGGTGTCTTCCACCTGCTCTATATTTTACATCGCTTCTTCCTAGCACTATTGCCACCACCTCTGTTGTGGCACTTTGAGACAATATTGTTGGCAGCTTAACAAAAGATGGCTAGCTGCCAATTTTCTACCTTCACAGCCCATGTATGAGATACTCATTTTGATGAATACTCTATTCAGGTGTTACCTGGAGGGAAGAGGCAACATGGGTACAGTGGAGTTTGGGGTTTAGCGTTGCCCCTCATGTCATACAACTCTCCCTGTCCCTCTCATGGTGAATATGAACTTCTGCAGCAGCCAAAATACCCTGGGCCAGCCCTGATTTTAAATAATAAAACTTAGGGCAATTTCCAATACTAACTTCACTGCCAGCATGGGAGCATTTTCCAAGTGCTTGTCTGTTAATCAGAGCCATGACTCATGAATCTCACATATGACGCATTCCTGCATCTGCAAAAAAAGGGGGGAAAGGAGCGCTAGCATCTAAATTATCTCCAACAGTGTACCTATATGAGAAATTTGTCTCAATAAATTCAGTACCTTTCTGGAAGATGACTGGAGAGATTGCTTGATTAGGCCTTTATAATTGCTACATTATTTCATTGCAGATTAATCAATGTTCATGCAAAAATTCAACACCCTGTAGGGCATGATCACAAATGGATGTAAGATTTACAAACAAAGCTGGATTAGAGATGCACAACTTTGTTTGTTAGAGAGCCAAATATGTTTTGAAAGAGGGACGTATATGTCCATTCTGCCTTCACCTCTGAGGCAAGTGTGAGGTGTGTGTGCATGGGTATATAATATATGTTATATACACTTCAAGTTCAAAGCTTTTCTCACTTATGAGCTCTTTTAAAAGCTACCATCTGTCTCCAGCTGACCTTTGCAATCATCACTTTTTATATCTGCATCTTAGGTCACTTTAAGACAACCTGTTTACTGAGTATTCAGAATGAATACTCAGAATAGAGTCACACTCTATTCTGCCTTGGCCAGACCACATCTGGAATACTGTGTCCAGTTCTGGACACCACAATTTAAGAATGATGTTGACAAGCTGAAATGTGTGCAGAGGAGGGCAACCAAGATGATCAAGGGCCTGGAAACCAAGCCTGATGACAAAGACTGAGGGAGCTGGGTATGTTTAGCTTGGAAAAGAGGAGACTGAGAGGAGATAGGCTAGCCATCTTCAGATATCTCAAGGGCTGTCACATGGAAGATGGAGCAAGCTTGCTTTCTCCTGCTCTGACTTGAACCAATGGATTCAAGTTACAAGAAAGTAGATTCTGACTAAACATCAGGAATAAACATGACAGTAAGAGCTGTTCAACAGTGGAATGGTCTCCCTTGGGTGGTTGTGGACTTACCTTCCTTGGAGATTTTTAAGCAGAGGTTGGCCATCTGTCATGGATGCTTTAGCTGAGATTCCTGCAACCCTGGGGATTGGACTAGATGACCCTTGGGGTGCCTTCCAACTCTACAACTCCACAGTGCCTGGCTTAAAACTGTCCACCAAAAACTCCACTCTTGGGGCCTATCCCCACAACACATACTCACTATGGGCCTTGCCAAAGCATACAGTCTAATTTGACAATGTCTAAAAGATATTGAGCATCAGAACAAGCTGGCCACTATAAAGAAATTCTGCCCCTGGTATGTTCATTTTCCACCTCTCCATTTTGATTCTCTGGCCCCATATCTGCACAAACTTATTATCCCAAAATACAGATGTGCTTTTACACTTGCAAGACTGGATGTTTTGTCATCTGCGGTACTTGAGGGTCGATTCCAAAAGATCCCGCCTGAGAAACGCCTTTGTTCCTGTGGAGATTGTAGCACCGAAACAGCTGCACATGTCCTCCTGTCTTGTACTCTCTATTGAGGAACGAAATCATCACCCCACTCATCCCAGGACGCACAACCACTGCCACAGTGTCCTTTCTTCCGTCAGACCAAACGGAGCAGATAACAGCAAAGGCTGCTAGGTTCATAGCAGGGGCAATCAGAATAAGGGCCACTGACTGACTGCTGATTCAGGACTTTAAATTGTGCTCTTATATCAAATTTCCTTTTCTGCGTTTACTGTAATGTTGTACTGTTCCTATGGCCATTGGCTAATGCGAATAAAGTATTATCTGTCTACAACTCTATGATTTGTTTCCACAAAGTTTGTGGGGAGAATAGTTAATTTGCCTATGGGAAAGTTCTATGATATCACTTCAAGCCATTCTTACTGCACATGTCCCAGTGCATTTTCGTGATTCTTTATTGCAGGAAGTCCAAGCTTTTTGGAAGAGGATTTGTGGCACAGTGGTGCCCAAACCCCTTTAATTCTGCAAACTGAATTTGTCAGTATGCGATTGAATCCCACCTTGGGGGGGGGGGGAATAGAGGTGGTCTGGAAGCAACCTGGCTCTAACATGTCCATCTTTATCCAGCCTTTCAGCAGTTAGGAGAATAATATTTAGTAGGGTTTCAGAATTGAGGAAACGGTTAACTGAGAAGCAAGCAGCAGCTGCATAAGACCATCAGTCTAATCTGAAAGGATCTCAAGTTTTGGTAGCCTGTTATACACTCACGTATCGCAAAAATGCCTAATTTATAAGGGGAAACAACTTTTTCCAATATGCATATTATTTATACAGTCAGCTTTAATCATACCACCTCCAGAAGCACAATTAGACACGAACCTGCATGTCTAAACCCCTTCTCGCTAATAACACATATCCAAATCAGGAACAAGTGATTTTGAACCAGCATGTGCCTTCATCTCCCCCCACCCACCTCCATTATTTTTCTATAATCAAGTATATTTTGGTAATGCTTTTTCTCCCCTTGTTACTTTTTTATTTTCTCACCTCTATACTTTCAGGTTCTACCCAGTGTCGAAATTAGAGAGATGAGAAATCATGCTTTTTATTCTTCTTGTGCTATATTTACAGCGGAGACAGCTTGCAATGTGACTAAAATGCAGAAGATCATGGACGCTGTTTGAAGTTTGGTACCAAAATGTAAAAATAAACTGGTAGTGCACTCCTAGGAATATCTTGTCACAATTAAATCCCATTCAGTTCAGTGGGGCTTATTCTCAAGGAAGTGTGCAAAGGATTGCAGCCTGAATTCCATTCTTCTGTTTTGTTCCATTCTTCTGTGAGTCATTCCTTGCCTTGCCTTGCTCTGTCCTTTCCTACTGTGCTTTGCAGAAGGCCTAGCTATAGTGGAGATTCTCACTAATGGGGAAACTATTAGTTGCAACTAGAGCAGGATGCAATGACAAACCTAGACAGACAGAAATCCTAAAATGCAGAGATATCACCTTGCCAACAAAGGTTCGTATAGTTAAAACTATGGTTTTCCCAGTAGTGATGTATGGAAGTGAGAGCTGGACCATAAAGAAGGCTGATCGCCAAAGAATTGATGCTTTTGAATTCTGGTGCTGGAGGAGACTCTTGAGAGTCCCATGGACTGCAAGAAGATCACACCTATCCATTCTTAAGGAAATCAGCCCTGAGTGCTCACTGGAAGGACAGATCCTGATGCTGAGGCTCCAATACTTTGGCCACCTCATGAGAAGAGAAGACTCCCAGGAAAAGACCCTGGGAAAGATGGAGGGCACAAGGAGAAGGGGAGGACAGAGGACAAGATGGTTGGACAGTGTTCTTGAAGCTACCAGCATGAGTTTGACCAAACTGCGGGAGGCAGTGGAAGACAGGAGTGCCTGGCATGCTCTGGTCCATGGGGTCACAAAGAGTCGGACACGACTAAACAACAACAACAACAGAGCAGGATGATATATTGGTAAATTGTCTGAAACCAGTATGGTGTTCAGGTCACAATACTGGTTTCAGATATTTTTAGCAGGCAATACATCATGGTGGCTGGGAAGCCATAATGTATGTCCATCTCAAATTGCCTGCAGATAGCAAAGGCACAGGCAGGAGGATTCCCACCCCCCACCCCAGCTAAGCAGTTTAAGGAAGCCCCCTCTCCCCTCCAGCTTGCGCTAGCCAGAGCAGTAAGAGGACTTGCTCAGTAGAGCTGGGTAATGTATCTCAGCTTCTTCCTCCCCTAAGGTGGGCAGGAAGAAGCAGCCGAGAAACATCCTGGACATTGCTGCATTTAAAAGTGAAACTACCTAATTCACAGTCCCCAAAAGAATAAGCGAACTAAACCACAGCCACCCTTCAACATCCACACTGCTCTGAATCTTGCAATGTAGTTTTCCAGCCAGGTAATGTTCACAAAAATGCATATATTGGGGTAAATTGTGTATCTAAATGCATATATTAGTGAAAATGACATGGATAATGCAATCCAGCCAGCTGGATGGGTTATAAATAAAACAACAACAACAATAACTACAACAACAATAATGAAAATTGATTAGCAACATGTGGACATTAGGCAACCTTTACATTTTGCCTATTATCTTAGGTTCTACAAATGCTAGAAACTTAAAATAATTGAAAGAATAATAATAAAGAGAGCTAGGCAGTAACAGCAGCAAGAGTGTTACTGGCCCAGAAATGGAAACAGCAAGAAATACTGACTGTGGAAGAATAGAGAATGAAGTTGTTGGACAAATTGACAGGAAAGGTTAGATACTTAAGAGACCAAAAGTTCATCGAGGACTGGGGGAAATTTGTGGAATATCTGGAACATATAAGTGAGGGACAGATAACGCTAACGGGATTTAAAGAAGCACTGTGAAAGACTAAGAAATATTGTCTAAAGGGAATAGAAAGAAAGATATAAAAATGTCAATACAAAATTAAGAAATGTGCAACTTAAATTATAACTACGGATGATTTACGGATAAGCTGGAGGAAGTCCTGAAAAGGAATATGTTGTGAAATTTTGATGTGAAACTAATATGTTTTTTGTTTGTTTTTTCTTTTGATGTAAATTAATAAAAAATCATTAAAAAAAATAAAATAAAGAAAGCTAGGAACCTGAGGGTTATAGTTCATTGGAGGGGCGATTGCTTGCCTACCCCCCATCCATAGCAATCACAATGGTTATAGGGGAGTTCTAGAAAGATAAGGCACTGAAGGAGCTGCCTCTTGGCAGATTTATTTTAAAAATATGATATTTCTTGTAGCAATTCCTAGGAGGAAAGGGAATCCATCCAGGTTATTGTTTGTTGGGTGAGTAATCTTCTCTAAGATGAATCTTTTTCTCTTGGCATCTCCCAGCAGAGACAGAAGCACATCCATTTTAACAGCTATCAGGCAAGCACAAAATGAGGCTTTTCCTTTGAAAATCACAACAATAAAAGGTTAAAGAAATCCCATTGTGCCCTGGTCAAACATATTTCCTTCACCTAGCAAGCCTCATTAATTCCATTTACAGTAACTCTGCGGCACTTTCCCTTGACACAATCGCTCCAGTGCTGGATTACCAGATAGGCAGACTGAGCACATGCACCAGCAGAGCATGTGCAGAGCACAAAAAAAGAATTTGGTATTTGAGATTTATTTATTTTAAAAAACAAAAAAATAGTCAAGGTTAAAAATCAGGACTTTCTTAGACTTACACCCAATACACCCAATTCCTCCATTTTCCTGCTCTCTTTTTATTATTTATCCCAGGGTTTCCCAACCTTCGGTCTGCAGCTGTTTTTGGACTACAACTCCCATCATCCCTAGCTAGCAGGTCCAGTGGTCAGTGATGAGGGGAATTGTAGTCCAAAACCAGCTGGAGACCCACGTTTGGGAAACCTTGATTCACCAAAGCCACTTTTTAGCAGAATCCTTAGCAGTTTCAAGAGTTGAGTCACCACTTTTGGCTATGGCAAGGGTCTTGTGATTTTAACTGTTGTCTGCTAGGCCGACATGTAAAAATTGATGGTGAAAAAACGTCAGTGGTTAAATTTCTGCCTTTAAAAGTGGAACAACTTTGAATATAGTTTGGAAGAAGATGGTGGCAACTCTACTCTGCCAGTGGAAGCCAAAACAAACTCTCCCAGTTGACACCAAGCAGGCTCCACTGTTTTAGATACTGACTAAAAAATACTACTGTTTGACAAGCCTACTGACACATGTAAGTTTATTATGCATACTTGCTGTTTTTTGTAAACTGCTTAGAGTGTTATCTTTTTTGATTGAGCAGACTTTAAATTGCGCTAAATAAAAAAATAATCATTTCATGAATTCTGCATTGGTGAAGAAGCTGTAGTTGCAGCTCTTGCTCCCTTTCTCTCCCTTTAGTCTTTAATAGGCTACCTTTTTCTCATTGTCCTGGCTGTGCCTTGTTTCATAGCTGCATGTGTTTTAGAGAGGCAGCAGTTATCTTCTTCTCCTTATCCAGTTTCCCATTTGACCTGGAGGAGAGGGAGAGATAGGCCTGCCTTGCCCTTGTGGGGAATCTGTTTCTTTTTGTGTGTTGTTGAAATGCAACTCCTATCATGCCTGACTATGGGCCATGCTGGCTGCGGTTGAGTTGCGGGAGGAGGGGACATAGGTTCCTAACTCCTGGTCTTCAGATGACCACCCTCCCAAGAATTCACCAAACACATGGAGATGTGGCGTTAAACCAAGTTTCCTGGCTACACCCCTGAAATCAGCATGCCTGATGGCCATACACACAATGTTCAGGATTTTAGCTAGGGTTGCCATATTTCAAAAAGTAAAATCCATGCCATACACTTGGGTTTGCCCAGACATTTTATCTGATTTCCCTAAATTCCACCTGGATGCCATTTTCAACGGATGAATCCTGGTTATGTCCAGGGAATTCCGTACATATGGCTGCCCTATTTTAGCTGAGAGTCCCATGGACTGCAAGAAGATCAAACCTATCCATTCTGAAGGAAATCAGTCCTGAGTGCTCACTGGAAGGATAGATCCTGAAGCTGAGGCTCCAATACTTTGGCCACCTCATGAGAAGAGAAGACTCCCTGGGAAAGACCCTGATGTTGGGAAAGATGGAGGCCACAAGGAGAAGGGGGCGACAGAGGACGAGATGGTTGGACAGTGTTCTCAAAGCTACCAGCATGAGTTTGACCAAACTGCGGGAGGCAGTGGAAGACAGGAGTGCCTGGCGTGCTCTGGTCCATGGGGTCACGAAGAGTTGGACACGACTAAACAAATAAACAACAACAAACAACAATTTTAGCTGAACATGTTTTTTGTTTTTTTAAAAGCCGTATTTATATAGCTTGAGCATCCTAGCATTGTGTCTGCTGCTATGCCAACACCGGTGCCCTTGTTTGGCCTTGCCCCCAAAGAACAAGTGTGTCAGTGAGATGGCAGCCATACGAAATGCTTCCAGGGGCAAGTGCTCTAGCCCTGGCCAGCACCGCATAGCACTCAGTCCTGACTTGATGTAAGGGAAGTGCTTTGAGCCCTTGAAAAGTGCCAAGTATGATTATTATTTATGCTATTAAGCACTTTGCTGGCACAGAGCCAGGAGAAGCCCTGGGAAGATAAGAAAAAAAGAAAAAAGAAAAAAACAGCCAGGCAGGGGGATAGAAGAATTGTCAGAAGAAGATTATGGTCATTATCATGTATGACTGTTTCCTCTCCCAGTGAGTTCTGCAGTTTTATTTCCAGTGTGCCAAGAGCTGGTGTTGAATATGCGGCATGCAATAGAGGTTTTCTGAAATTAAGGTAATTTGTCAACTCTTCTAAATCCTTTTTTAATCAGACTTTCCCCCTCCTTTCATATGGCAAGGGAAGCTGTGATAAATATAATGCCTTGACAGCATTTTACCAATTTGTTTCTGTGCTGTGGCCTTGAAGAAGCAGCACATTCTCATCCGAAGCTGGGAAATCAACGCAGTAAACAGATGCAAGGAGGGCCGGGACGACTCCAAACACAGATAAGGGCAAGATTTTCCCAGGGGTTACGTGGGAGAGCTTAGAAAGGGTGCAGACAGGACCGGGCCACTGTCTGAGCTACAGTGGGTACCAGGAAGGAAGTCTCCCCATGGTGAGTTTACCGTGCCTCTTAAGCAGTCACATTACAAAGCAGACAGGAGAGGGCTGGTCCCTCCCAGGCCCTACAAGAATCAATCGGAGGAAGCCTGATGCTATAGAGCCATTTCCTGCCGACTGTGTGGGAAAACTAGCCCGAGTGCAAAGTACAGCCAACAATTGGACAATAAATGTTGATAAACAGGAAAAATAGCATTTAGCTCCTGAAATCAATGGCTGGAGCTCCCAAAGCATTCACAGCACTGACAAGTGAAGAGGAATTGAAACAAAAAAGCATTGGATTTGGGAAAGAATGGGGGAGCCTTATCTGCCTGGAAAAGTTCCTTTTCAGCATGAAATTAATGTTGCAAGTGATGATGCACAAACTCCAAAAGTAAAGGAGGGGGAGGGAAAGAGGGAGACTCCAAAGGAAGATTTTTCTAGGCCGATGGATAAAGTTACATCCAGCCTAGTTTGCAAAAGAGGACAGCCTAGCTTAGCAGGTAAAAAGAACTTAGATTTTAATCGGCTACCCAGGTTATAAGGTTTTCCAGCAGAGTAAGGAAGTGAGAGTGAATGGGAGGCAGGGAGTTGCTACACCACAGTTCTGCAGCATAGTTATTTACTGGAAAAGATTACTAGAGATCCTGTGTGCACAGGGAACTGGGTGCATGATCTCCTTCCATCCACTTGTCACCCAATCCTTTCCATCTTCTGCTCTACCAGAATAACCCTAACAAAAAATTGTTTACAAGAAGTGGGGCGGGAAATCCACAGTGCATGGGTTCTATAACTTATAACTCATAATAAGAATTTGAATTACCTGAGGTATTATGTACTGCCAATGCAAGGGAGCCAACTTGCAATAATGCTAGAACTGTATTTGGTTTGCATGAGTTTAGCCCTAGGTAAAGGTAAAGGTACCCCTGCCCGTACAGGCCAGTCTTGCCAGACTCTAGGGTTGTGAGCTCATCTCACTCTAGAGGCCGGGAGCCAGCGCTGTCCGCAGACACTTCCGGGTCACGTGGCCAGCGTGACGAAGCTGCTCTGGTGAACCGGCACCAGAGCAGCACATGGAACGCCGTTTACCTTCCCGCTATAAAGCAGTACCTATTTATCCACTTGCACTTAAAGGTGCTTTCGAACTGCTAGGTGGACAGGAGCTGGGACTGAACGACGGGAGCTCACCCCGCCGCGGGGATTCGAACCCTACTTAGCCCTACTCAGGTTCTATTCTGTGTTTATGTTGTGATCTTCAGATGAAGGGAAGTATTCAAATTATTATTATTCTTTTTTATCAGTGTTATTTTTCCAGGGGGGAAAGGTGCCAGAACTCACCATGAATACCTCCCTTGTTCTCGTCCAATGGCACCCACCTGAGAGGTGCCAGAACTGAGTTCTGGTGAGTTCTGGCTGAAAAGAGCCCTGATTAACAACAACAACAACAACAACTCAACTCATGCTGAGGGAACATACACTGCTTGCTCCATTCCCAACCTTCCTGCACTGATTGGGAAGGTCTGGAGGAGATTTCTAAACATGGGGTTTGAAGCCGCCACACAACTAAAAGCATGCACACAACACACACAAATTGTTTGGACAGAGTTCAATGAATGCCTGAATGGGACTCTCATGGCGCTGGAGATAAAAAAATTCCCAAATTCCCTAGAATGGCAAGGAAATCCTCCAAATAAGATGAGTTTTAATAAATATCAGTAGTTCATGACATGATGTACTGTAGAGAATTTCTTGGGCTTGAAGTATGCCATTGTAAAGGAGCCATGAATGTTCCCCTTCTCTTCAGTGTGCTTCTGAATGCCATTAGCAAAGTGCTCTTACAGCAGGTCTTGCTTGTGGGTTTCCCACGGGCATCTGGTTTCCCACTGTGAGAACAGAATGCTGGACAAGATGGGCCATGGACCTCTTCCAGGCAGCTCTTCTTATGCTCTTTGTAGCTGTGCTTTTCTCCATGCAATAAATCACCGGTTTACAAATGTAAACAAAAAGCTGGCTTGAAGGAATATGACATTTTATGAACACCTGGTTGCAATGGACTGCCCATTGCAGCATGGACTGAATAATCCAACCCCAAAGCCAATGGCAGGACAGTTTACGGACCCCAGGCTGTCCCCGCCCCCAGAAGAGACTTGTTGACACCTTCCATTGATGCAAGCACTTCATGAAATTCAGCAGGGTTGACAGTGAGCAGTAAAATCAATGAGCACCTATTGTGCTCAGCACTTTGTAAGAATTGCATTGCGGTTGCTCAGGGCTGGCAGATACTCAAAGGGTGGCTACCCCTGTTGCCTCGAGGGCTTCTCTGTTCCTGTGTCATGCTCCCTGCCAGGCAGAGTAGCATGTGCGCAAGTACATAGCCAATCTGATTTTTACCAAGGTGGTTTCAGTTCATAAGCACCAGCAGAAAGGGGAAAAGGGGGAGGGGAGCAGTTGCACTTTGCTCCCGTTTACATGGGTGTAAAGAAAAGAAAAGTGTGGCATCATGTTTTGTTCAGAGGCCTTTCCTCGTGATTGGGGGGAGGGGTATTCAGTGAGAAAAGGAAGCCCCAAATCTGAATGACTTGTGAAGTGGCAGTCAGTGCTTGTTAACAATTATGGGCTCCTTTGTATCCTCCTTATTTCAGCAACTGTATTTGAAGAAAATGTTGTATTCAGAGTTGCTTTAGATCTGGAAAAAGAAGTAATGAAAGAGGAGATTAAGTAGCCTGAGCTTCCTGTCTCTGGACTGTCGGATTTCATCTGAAGAGGGAAAATGTGTCTTTCCTAAGGATGGACAAATCTGTTTTTGATAGACTCTGCATTGGTATTACACAAAAATGAACTCCCCCTCACCCACCCAATGTACCCAATATGCATGTCTTTGTATGCCATTCTGCCTATTTTTGCAATCAGTTTCCTCTGACATAATGAAAATGTTTATATTATCTTCACCAACGCATGCACTCTGGTGCACACTTTCCCCTAAGAGACACCTTTTTTTGGAAGTGCACATTTTGAAGAATAAGCTGGTTGGGCTTTGTTTGCTTTTTGAGTGGGGGGAGGGAGCTTCGATTCATAAGTTTGCACCAGAATGCAAACTAAGCTGGATTTCTCTCCCATCCCCTAGTATTTCCGCGGGAGAGAAGTGTGCATTTTTTTAGGTGAGCATCTCTCAAACCTTTGGGATGGGACTTCACCTGAAAGTGTGAGCAGAAGAAGCGTAAGTGACTTGTGCTTCATCTCTAACACCTCTTTGAAATAACAAAAGTTGGTCCCTGAATTTTCAATGTATTCCTTTGCAGCATTGACCTCATATTAAGGGGGAAGGGGAGTTCCACACAGATCAATTTGAAAGTACAGTGGTACCTTGGGTTAAGTACTTAATTCGTTTCGGAGGTCCGTTCTTAACCTGAAACTGTTCTTAACCTGAAGCACCACTTTAGCTAATGGGGCCACCTGCTGCTGCCGCACCGCCGGAGCACGATTTCTGTTCTCATCCTGAAGCAAAGTTCTTAACCTGAAGCACTATTTCTGGGTTAGCGGAGTCTGTAACCTGAAGCGTATGTAACCACTGTAAAAAAATTAAATTCAAAAGGGATCCCAACAGCACTGAAAAGGTGCAGTTCAACAATATTATAGAATGATTAATAAACAAAAACAAAACTCTAGCAGCTCTCTGGTCAAGGCTAGGCTTCTTAACATATGAACACAAAAAGAGTTGCTGGATCAGGCCAGCGGTCCACCTAGTTCAGCATCTTGTTCCCACAAAGGCCAAACAGATGTCGGAAGTCCACAAGCAGGACATGAGTGCAACAGCACTCTCCTTCTATGGTTTCCAGAAACTGGTATTCAGAGGCACACTGCCTCCGAGAGAGGACAGCTCTTGCTTCTCAACTCTCTCTCCCTTCACTCATTTCAGCTCCTCATCCCACACCATAGGCTGCCAAGGGACAGCAAGCAAGACTAGACAAGAGCAGACACTTTTACTGATAATCCCGGAAAGGGGCAAACATAGGGGGAGGAGGAAGAGCTACCCCCCTCCAGTTCAGCCCTCTTCCAGGCTTTCTGATTTGCAAGGAAAGTGAAGTACTTTGCTCCATCAAACTGAAATTACTTGTTAGGTTAGTCCTCTTGCACTCGAGGGAATCATGCTGGCTTCCACTAATGCAGCAATTTAGTTGCGTATAGCCCAATATATTTTAAAGATCTGCAAGTGCTTCTAATTTAAGCCGTTAGATAAGAACTTTGTCACTCAGCTTCTGTATAGCAGGCAGCATACCGACTGGTACTAAATAGATGCTTAATAATAAACATTGCTACTGCTGTGCAAGTATGCACAGCATCCTCTATTGTAATACCATATTTTCAGTATATATTATGCTGCTGTCTTCAATATATTTGCAGGGCCTTTCATTATTTAATTAGGTGCAAATGATTTCAGATGTTAAAGCACAGCAGAGTATTGGCGTTTCAAAGGCAAGTGCTTGTCAGAAGAGGGCAGCAAACACCAGCACACTGCGGAATGAACTCTGGGCATCCCCCCAGAGTTTTTTGTTCATCCCCTGCCTGCAATGAAAACCTTTAAGGCAGGGGGAGGGAATCTTGGCTTCTGAAGTGCAGCCTTTGGGTTCCCACTGTTTTAAGATGGTTTCCGACATTTTGCAAAACCTACGGCGAAAGGTGTTAGCAGACACTTGCAATGTGCAAAGAAATAAGGACAGGCCCAATGAAATATTTTTACCAGATACGGTAGACTTGTTAGGTGGTTTTAATTCCCATCCTCTGGAAATGTTAGACAGATTCTTCTGGCCAGAAAGAAGCCTCCACTCTTTCCTAAACTTGGCTGTGTACATGAAATGGGAGGCTGTGGTGTCCTACCTGCTCACTGTCAAAGGGTCTTGTGTACATCCCTCATTATTAAACTCACTCTTGCCTCGCAATTCTTTCCTCCTCTGCTGCAGTGGGAATAGAATAGGATTCCTTTCCTTTTCTCCCTTAACCCATCTAAGCCCTCTGTCTCCAGGAGTCTGAAAATCCAGCGCATGAAGCGCAGTGCTACGGAATAAAAATGCTCACTCCTCGCCAGCTGAAGCTGTGCTAGTTCTGTTTTCATCTTCTCAGCTTTGCTCCTTTTATTCCAGTTTCTCTTTGCCCGTAGAGAGAATATGAGAGCCGAGGTGGAACGCTGCCTGCTGAGGTGGCCGTTTCCTTTCTTGATTTCAGTTCCTCAAGAGTCTAGCTGCTGTTTTAGCCCATCCTGAGCACAGACAGGAGTTCTTAGTCCCTGAAACAATCTGCGCTTCGGGTCTCTCGCCCGTTGTTCTTTCCCCTTCCTCTCCATCGGCCTTGGTTTGTTATTCCTCTTATTTATCCAATTTGTGTAACCATCTCTGCTCTAAACATTGTATGAATGTTTTTAGAGGGTTAGGATGTAATAAAAATTCAGTTCTAGTTTTATGCAGAGTGCTTGGGAATTTTTCCCACATTCATAGTTTCAATAAACTGGACAGAGTTCCTTAACTAAAGGGGACCAAGGGGCATAGTGCATTTATTCTGTTCTGTTTCTGAACTCTCTGTGTGTGTTTTATAATGGAATTGTGCTTATCTCTTAAGCACACAGTATTAAGCATACTGTGAACATGTGTAGCCTTGCTTCCTACCTTTTCTCATTTGACGAAACTCTTTCGAAAGAGGGAGGGGGTCATTATTTGTAATTGTAGTTTTACCAAGTTGTGTGTTTGGATTTGATCATTATTATTTTGCAAATCACACTTTTGGCCTTCCCTTCTTCAGTCTGCCTCATATTATAAATACTGAGTAGAGACTCTCCTGTGACGTGTAAACAAACATATCCTTCTAGCAATGTCTTCTCAAACTTTTTATTTAATTTTATCAAAATTGCTTTATTTGTCCGAAGCACGAATCTCCAAACAAAACTTGGCCTGCCTTCCCCACAAGGAATTTCATGAGCTTTATTGAATCTCTCAAACTTTCCTAAAAGTTTAACCTAAGAAGGAACCTCATTGCTTGTGTTGAATTTTTGCTTTTGGCAAAATTCTGTGGCTACCCTTTTTTTCTTGCAAAGTGCTTTTTCGTTATTGATAATTGTTATAAAAACAACTCTTTCAAGATAAAACTGATTTGGAAGGAATTTGATATGTTATTTACTAAGAATGTGTGGCACAGTTAGAGAAGAGGGTTTTTATTTTATTTTTAAACCCCTCATCTGTCACAGAACTTTTCTTTCTTTTTTGCAGAGGTTAGGGGAAAGAAAGAGAAAGGTCCTTGTTTTTCCTAATAAATTGTAATCAAACAGGGAAACAGCAAAGCATCTCTTCCCACTTTTTGCCATACTGAGCAGATACATGTAAACAAGCCTTCAGGGTGGAAAAAAATGACAAAAGAAATACGCCAATCTCTAGTTACTATAAATGGATGGCTTTTGCCATAGTTGTCTAATATGAGGCACACTGGGTTAGATAACTGTTGAAGGATAGAGCAGCAGCAAGAAAACAGCTCTTCCTCATTTGCAAGCATTAATAGGCACAAATCATTAATATTTAAAGGTGCCCATTGTCCAGGCTTCAGGCACCATTTTCGTGTTTTTTTAAAAAAAAAAATAAGCTAGGCTGATTGGCAAAAAGCAGGTCAGATGGCAACCCTAATTGGAGTGGAGGATATGAATCGTGCCTATAGACTCAATTCACCCCATTGCCTTTGTTTTACGCCTAGCAAGGTCCCGTTTCATTCCAGCAGATTTGCAACCTGAACACTCCCCCGTGCTTGACAAAAGAGGGGACCTAATTAATTTGCACCGAAATCTGCAGAGAACTACCGAACGTATTAATTCCATTTTCAACACAGTGGGCGATAGCCACCGTTAGTTGTATTTGGGGGAGACCCATTGAAACCATGGGTATTAACGATGGGGCTGTGCTGAATATAACTTACTGTGGATATCACCCATCTTTCCCGCCCCAGCATTAAGAGGTGTATGGGAATGTGAAATCAACATTTTCCCATTCTGTGGAAGAAAAGCATGTTGTGCTTTGCAGAGCCCTGGATTTCCAGAGGCCCATCTCCACTGCAAGAACGTGGTTTGGATGTGCTTCTCACACAGCCCTTGTTTTTAAAGCTTTGCCATTCCTTTGCTGGAGTCACAAAGCCACAACCATTTCTATCTGCCTGTAATCTCGAAATCTAGGCATTCTAGATTCCTGCAGGAGTTAACTAAATACAGGATATTCTGCACAAGGAGGAATATCTTGGGGTTGGGCTTTTGTGTATTTCAGGAAATGTCAAGGATCTGTTTATTGAATGAAATGCGTATCTTTGGACAAATCTCTGCACACTACCGTGTAGAAAGCATTTGAAACTCAGTGGTAGAAATGCTATGCAAGTGAAACTCTTGAAGACCTGGATATGGAAGTACCCAATCAGTTTTTATTTATGTTTTTAATCCAACACTTTCCCCATATTAATTTTTATCTATGAACCGCTCCATAAAACCCAATCTTACACTGATTCAGCGGTCCAACATAAGCATGTCTAAATGAACTATATTAAAATTTTATTTATTCACCTCATTTTGTTTATGACCCACTTTCCATAAAACATACCCAAGGGATTAGCAATTTTTTGTATTAAAGAAAAAACACCATTAAAATATCAACAATAAAAACATACATTAAAACAATTTCTATTTCCTTTTTCAAAGCATAAATCTATATATTATTAATTATTAGGTCTTGTACAGATGATATCTAAATTCTCTCCTGGAGCTGGGAAAACTTATATTTCTTCAGTTTCTGTAGTACTTCTGTTACAAACAAATCTGTCTTCCAGGGCAAATTGTGGGTGAGTTTTGTTTGTTTTCCTTTTATAAATAATTATTTTACTTTAATGGATATAGGCATTACACATGCCATACAAATGCTAAGTGATTATACACACATTAGTAAGAATATCATATTATTTTCACCGTTTGTTTTCAGTGCTCCAAGAGGCAACCAGTGAAATGTTACTGAATTGTACACTGTTGCACCATTTGAGACATCAGTGCTTACCTTCCATCTCCTGCATGCCCCATGCATGTTTTAAAAAAGATGCCTTATCCTTATACCTTATTTACTACAGGGAAAGAAGTGCAGGGAAGGAGATCCACTCAGCTCAAGCACCATTGTGCTACTAGCTATCTATGCTAAGAAGAAAGAAGCTGCCCTTGCAAATCATCTGAATCATACAAAGTTCTTCAAAGCAGAGATGGAGTATTGCTAAGGTGCAGAGAGCAAGCGGGAGACTAAAGCTAAATCTACACAGCACGTATTTTACAAGCCAAGAGTGTCGATCCCCAGGGAACTACCAGTGACACTGGAGCCACAGGGTCTCACAGCAATAAATTGTACACAATAAGAAGGAAAAAAAGAGTGCAATCATAGCCGATAGTCAGAGGCCACCAGGACATTCAGCAATAACAGACAAGTGCTGCAAATAACCAAGTCAGCCCAGGGCAAGGCAAAACAGCCCATTTCCTCCTACTAAATCCACAGCAAATATCTGCATCTCTTTGGTTTTCCAAGCAGAAGGAAAATTATAGGGGGAAATGTGGTATTTGTCGTTTTTAACTTCTATAAATAGGTTTACAAGGATGGAGCTCACCGTCACTTGCAAATTAGAGCAGCTGGAAAGGCCTTTTACAAGATATAGTTGGAAGGAGGGGTGGTGGGGAGAAATTTGATTAAGTTTACTTTTAAATAGAAACTGAATTTTCTGAAACAATCTGTGAATTTGAAATCAAGCCATTCTTTGAAATTTCCACTTCACTGAATTTTGCAGCACTGAATTATCCAGCCAAGCAATGTGATCAGAAATGCATATACTAAAGCATGCATTAAAATGCACTTATTGACTAAAACAACATACCAAAAACGCATTAGATAAGGAAAAGTGCTCGGAGGAAAAATGTATATAAGGCAAAGTAGCAAACAAAACTATGTTTAGTAAGAGAAAGTCACACTAAAATACTGATGTTTCATGAGGATTTTAAAAAAATCATATATTGCTGCAGAAATGTGGAGAGCTGAATTTAAGACTGGAAAAATAAAAAACTGAAAACTGAAATTGACAACACTCCATCCATGCTTGCAGTTCACTGAAATTGACCATATCCATCTACCTAAGGTTGGGAAAGGCTGTTGTAGGGCATGGTCTTCATATGTACTGTGGGTACAGAACTGAGATTTTTTATTTTTAAGGGTGGGGGAATGGGGAAATGGCTATTATTCTTTGTCCCATTGACCCTGAATGCATCCTGCTATTTGTTTGGTACCAAGTCTGATTCTCATCCTATTATATTTGCATAGTGTCTCCTGCTTTCTATTTTAGGACTGATTTTGGGGCAATAGCATCAAGCCTTGCTTTCGTCTGTTCCCTAAGTTTGTTCAACATCCAGCCCAATGAGTGAAAATAGATTCTTCAGTTTCACTCCATTGAATGCGCTCCAGTCAGCTAGTGATGGTAGCAGGGTCAGACCAACAGCAGAACAAATTCAAAACATTTATTTAACTCTAAGCAGAGACATGATGAAAAGATACAGATTTGGCAATAGCTGAAATATCAGAATAAAAAGAATATATGAATGAAATATAAGAAGCCAATGTATAAATGGGAAACGATATTCGATTAGCAAATACATATAATTAACCAAACAGCTACCAATAGAGCATGCATATTACGAAACATCTTCCTAGAAGTTTCACCAGTCCAAACTAGTTAAAAGCTTAGTAAATCTCCAGGCTTATATTTGTTTAACCTAAAGATTAAAGAGGGAGAAATCATAGCTTCCAGTGCAAGTGGTGATCAAGGAACTGACCTCTGTGGACTTGGGAGGAAAGTTGAGAAAGCTGAAACCAGATCCAGTGTATAGGATCCAGAATGGTCCGAACAGAAAATATGTTTGGGGGTGGGGTGGGGATAGAAGGGCAAAGTCTGAGCACCACAAGGGAATAAACAGAAGGCAGCATCAAAATAATAAAAAAAAAAGATTTTTAGGGAGAATAGAGCCCTATAAAATCTCCATCTCTTCCAAACTGTGCATGAGCCAAATATCCAGACCCCAAAAGGCTGGCTTGGGCTAAACAGCCAAGAACAGCTTCGAAAACGTGCTCCAAACAAGAAATCCTTCTGTTAGGGAGAAAGGAAAGAACAACCAAGCTGGGCTCCAAAGGCCCCAAAATAAACAAAACTCCATTAGCAAAACTTGGAGCCAAGCATAAATAAAAATAAGCAAAGAAATATGAAGGAGGAAGATATGGCACCGAATGCAGACACTTTTTGATCCTGCTGCCCTTCCAGAAGTTTGTCTTTTGGTTTGCCCTTCCCCCCCCCCTCACATTTTCTCTATGAAATCCAGTTCTGCATTGGCAAATGATGTCTGGAGTGCACACCAGCAAGAACGTGCATCTTATTTTTACTTAATATTCCCCAGCTTTATCGGAGTGCAAGGAATTTCCAAAAGGTCACCCAGAGCTGCTAGCATGTATCTTCTGTGCCTTGGGACATGATCTCAACTCTGCCTTTCTGCTCTTATGTCTCAGCATGGCGTCCAGGCAGACACACAACCCTGCCCTTAAAATATTCAGGCCGTCTTAAATCATTAGTGTTTTCTTGACCAAAGTTTGCTTCCACTCCATATTGTTTGAGATGATCCCCTTCACCATAGAGTTGCCCCCCAAACTGGGCTGAATAAGAATAAAGAGTTTGGGAGAACTCAAAAGCTTACTCGCAGCACTGCGATATTCTGAGTTTGTCCCAATAGAAGTACCGGTATTTCCATCTTGTGGCTTTGGGATTGCATCCCCCAGGAGGCTCTGCAAAACTGAAAGCCTGCTTCTGTATTCAGCCCATCCACCAGATTGGCAGGCATTTTATTACCAATAATAACCGGTCCAACACCTTCCCATCGAACAAACTCCTCATTTTAGGCTCAGCTCTGCCAAGTTTGGGTGGGGGCCAAATTGAGAAACCAATTTCACCTCCTCTGCAGCAAATTGCACAAGTTTGACGCACGGTTCTGATTTTCCACCACATTGGGGTCTGGCTAAATAATGAATGGCAGCGTTCACAGAACTATTTCTACCACAAAGCTATTCTATCACATGTCAGAAATGTGTATTATATATGCACAAAGTGAAACGTACATTCTTTTTCAAGATGAGAGGCGCTTTCAATATTTGCAAAAAAATATTAAAGTGTGCTTTTTGATTCTCCACCACCGAAGCCAATGGAATGGTTGCTGTTAACATGAATGGGATCTAAATTAGGCATCACATCAGCTTCTGTCAATCATATTAAATAAACATATTATAACTGAGACTCACATGAATGATATAAATGGGCCTTGGCAGTTCCATTAGGATGTGACAAGCTATGCTGGAAATATTGTATAAAATATTGATTGACAGTTGGGTACACTTCTTTCAGATTTATGGATCCACAATTAAGACACTCATCATTGCCTATTTCCAGAAGCATTCAAGTCACACAGTTTTCATTTAATTTAGATCAACTTTTACATGTGAATATTCAGCTGCTGAACCGGGCCTATAGAAAAACTCAGACATTGTATATAGCCAAAGTGCATCTCCATCTCATGGATATCCACACAGCAGTAAGATCCATTGAGTTCAGTACTCTACAATCCCTGAAGATACACTGTTAATCAGTATCTCAGGCCTCAGAATGTGAACTGAATCATATCCAAGGAACACCTACCAGAGAGCTGAATCCACATACCACCAGTCCAGACGTCAGGGAATCCAGATGATCCTAGAGCCAATGTTCCAGGTGGAGAACAAAAAGCAACAAGGTAGGGCCAGGAACTACAGACATTGCTTCCAGCATCTGACTTCTGCTGAGAGCTCCATTTAAGAAGGCCGGAGCCAGCTGGTTCTCATCAGAACCGTCTCCTCCTGTTCTTGAAGACTGCTCAGCTGTGGGTGGAGTCATTCCACCGTCTTCCCCTTCAGGCTGCTGTTCAGCAGGTGAAGCTGATTCCTGGCCCATGACACTCTCGGATCCTCTTTTGCAGGGTGACTTGAACTCCATAGCAAAGGAAATTTCAGGGTTGTGGGTTCAAGCCCCACTTTAGGCTAAAGGTTCCACTTCAAGGGGTTGGACTAGATTACCCTTATAATCCCTTCCAGCTCTACAACTTCATGCTCCTATGCCTCTATAAATAAAATAATAAAAATCCACAAATTGTCTCTCATAAATTACCCACAAACAAGCACATTATTTTGAAAGGATTTGTTCAGAAAAATGCAATAGTCATGTGAGTGGGTGTATAGTGGACAAAAAACATTTCTCCTTCCCACAAAATGTGGGGGGAGGCAACAGATGATGGCATGGTCATCATGAAATAGAAAGAAATAGAAAGCAGAGTCCAGAAATTGAAGAAACATGAGGCTCTATCAGTCAAATGACCCACTTTCAACCTAAGATTTTAAAACACACACACACACACACACACACACACACACACACACAGAAACACAGCTCCATTTTACCACTGGGCATGAGGGCCATGGAAACATTGCTTGAGCACATGGAAAATGGTGCAGGTTTTCAACATTAAGCCATTTGCCCCATGCTGGTAAAACCACATTTGTTTATCTTGGAAAGTGTTTAGTGTTACACACACACACACACACACACACACACACACACACACACCAGCCAGTTTATTTCCAATAGCACTTAGAAGGAAACACAGGGAAACAGTTACCAAGAAGACGTGTTTAAAATCCACTGAATCGAAGGGTTGTATCAGGAGGTCACATGGCCTACTCTTTAATTTTATCTTTGCGAATCCCTACACAGTCCCTTCCGACTGTCTCCATGTGTAAAGAAATATGAGATGCCTGCCATCACACAGATGCATTTCTCAGCATTTCTGTTCTGTGATTGCAGAACAGGTCTAAACAGTCCAGTCTTGATTTAGAAAATTACAGCTGGGTGTAATTCATTTGCAAATTACATTCTCCACATGATCCTGATTCTGGACCTGGAGATGGCTGGGAAAGGCATTTAACGGAGATAGAGAAATCACCCAGTATATTTGTACTTAAGTTTCTTGGTTCTGTTAAGCTAATATGAGTGTAGTGGCATAAGCAGAATTGTACCCATTACATTTCCTCTAGCGAACATATATTTTAGCCATTTTATTCTCACATCAACCCTGCAGCAACCCTGTAAGGTAGGGTAAGCTGAGCAGTACTGGCAAAGGCACTGAGAGAACTCACTGGGTGAGCCTAGTTCTCACCTGTAATGGTTCTAAGGGGTTGCTCGTGCGTAAGCAGGTGCCTATCTCCCTGGCTGGGTGCAAACACCTGGCTGGGCTGCCAAAGTGAACCTCTTCTGTCTGGACACCCGTGGCTGACTTAATCGCTGGCAGAATCTGTGAGTGGGCGTTTCTTAAACTTCTTCCAGCAAAGAAGTTCTTTGACGCCTAGTCTCTGCCTACCCTCTCTGTGCAAAAGCCTTCTGCGCAGGGAGGGCGTGGGCAACGGAGGACCCCTACTCTCCCCGCTGGTCCCAGGCAAGTTGTCATGTGATCGCCTCGCCACTTCCCCCACCTGCCCCCCTTCTCCACTGGTGCTACGCTGATTCTCTTCCCCAGAAGATGGGCTGCTCCTCCCGATCGATGGACGCTCTCTGGAATCCCTCTGGCTTTTGCGCTCCCCCTCCAGTACTGATGGCAGTTTCCTGACATCACTGGTAAGCACTCTACCCCACAGTAGCATAACAGTCCTCCTGCATACCGTTTTCACTGGTGGTGCCCATTGTATGCCTCGCTCTTCCCAGCCCTTCTCTCTTTTGGCCTGTATTTTGGAGCTTTATAATTTAGGAAGACTTTGGAAGAACTGGTTGACAAGTCTTATCTGTTG
The DNA here is from genome assembly GCF_964234715.1 of Podarcis melisellensis. Classification (NCBI taxonomy): domain Eukaryota; kingdom Metazoa; phylum Chordata; class Lepidosauria; order Squamata; family Lacertidae; genus Podarcis; species Podarcis melisellensis. The sequence goes on along the minus strand of NC_138531.1, from coordinate 25,388,256 downwards.
CTGGCATATGAGCGGATTTTATTTGCTGCTATTCTGTGCTTCTGGTGCACCAGGGTCTACACCAGCATAACAAAGTTGGCCAGAATGCCAGAAGGGATACAATTTAGGAGCTTTCTCCATTATCTGCACAGCAGGGGGTGTTCAGTCAACAGTTCAAAGGCTGAGCTGAAGTATTCCCTGCTGGTTACCTGCTTTCAGCAATAGGGGTCACTGTTTGGTAGTACCCGATTGGTGAGCTGTCAGATTCTAGAGCCCCCTATTGGGGTCTCTTACGTAATTCACAAAATACAGAGTCCATTCATAAAACACAGTGTTCATTCATAAAGCAGTAACATAAATCTCCATTGCTACATATTGGGTGTATATTTCAGCGGTTGAACGTGCAAGTTTATGGCCATGCTGTAGTGTAGTGCTTATGTGACTGTGAATAAAAGGTGGCTGGGCTCATTGTCTCGGGGTTTTTGGGGGGAAGATGTGACAAAACTGATTTCCAATAAGTGCCCCCCCTTTATTTCCATAACAAGTCCTTGAGTCTGTACTCTGAATGGTGACACCAGGGACCTAGACGGTGCAGGGCTTGTCAGTCCAACCCCTGTACAGTCTCATCAGTGCTGACCTTAAGGCAATTGGAGCAATTGGGCGAAATTGGGCCCCGTGGGCTGCTCCTAAGGGGGCCCCTGCACCAGGGCAATCTAGATGGATTTTATTTATATCTATAAGATTTTGCAGACTTTGGCTGTGAACTTTCGCGCCACTGCTTCGCGCCACTGCTTCAAATTGGGCCCCACTGGCCAGCCCTGAGTCTAATAGTTGCTGGGCCTGCGTTGCCCTGCCCTTGCATGAAATCTTGGGTTTACAATTTTGGGAGAGGGAAGACAGCGGCACTGGGAAGAGGGCAGGCTGCTGAGGCCCCCTAGACTTAGAGGCCCAAGTTGTCCTGCCCTCGCATTAAGTCTTGGGGTTGCAATTTTGAGAGAGGGGAGACTGCCCGCTGGGGAGTGGGAGGGCTGGTGAGGCCCCCTAGATTTAGAGGCCCTAGGTTTCGGCCTACTTAGCCTATACATTAATCCAGCTTTGGTCTTAGTCAACGCCTTATTATGTACTTAAAGGAATGTGCATCTACAGTGGTACCTCGGGTTAAGTACTTAATTCATTCCAGAGGTCCGTTCTTAACCTGAAACTGTTCTTAACCTGAAGCACCACTTTAGCTAATGGGGCCTCCTGCTGCTGCCGCGCCGCCGGAGCCCGATTTCTGTTCTCATCCTGAAGCAAAGTTCTTACCCTGAAGCACTATTTCTGGGTTAGCGGTGTAACCTGAAGCGTATGTAACCTGAAGCGTATGTAACCCGAGGTACCACTTACTGCCTTTGCTTCTCTTTCAAGCAAACTGGACAATAACTGCCCCTTCTAATATTCTAGTTCATTGTATCCCCCCCCCCCCAGTGCAAACACTTGCAAAGTGGCTCAGAAAGCAACTGGTCGCCATTATCAGTATTCTAGAGGTGTGCATTCCCTTGCAGAGGTATTTCTCGGTGAGAACATTTTAATTGGAAATGTCAGACAATTTGCTTGGTTCTTTCCCCCCTTCTCAGTCAGAATTCTGTTGGTTTCAGAGTTCTTAATCTTTAAATAAAAGAAGTCGTTCAATTAAAAAAATATTTGAATAAAAGTTATCATTTTATATCTTTTGTTGGTGAAACAAGTTCATTTAATAAGTTTGTTGCTGGAGATGAGTCAAAAACTTTCTTTCCTTTCATCTGTATGAGAAATAACGGTGGGGCCTTCCAGGAATTTTTTTTTTTTGCAAAACCTAATTGTTCTCTTGCAGTATAATCTTGTGCATATTTACTCTTAATCCCAATGTCTTCAGTGTGACCTGTTCACAAGTGACTATGCATAAGATTGCAGCTTTCAATATGATTTAAGACAAGTGGAGATGAAATGGGCTCCTTTCTGAATTTTGAATCTCTTACTAGATGGATATGCTCTGAATATTTTATGTTCCGCATTGGCATTTGACACCCAAAGATTATACGGCAGCAAATATCTGACTGCATCTGTTACATACCAGCCAAAATCTGAAAGTATGGCAAGTAGCATAGTCAGTATTTTAATAATATCTGACATACAGTAGTCGATGTCTGATAAAGCGTGTTCTCCCTAGCAGAGAGCACGTGTTGCGGTTGGGGAACAGGCCGCCCTCCCATGACTAGGCAAATTGTCAGCAACCCTGGCCTTAAGGGTTAATTGGGTTGCTAGGGGATTTTGATTGTTACCAATTTGGAGGAGGAGTCAGAAGATATAAATAGATGTGCCGGACGTAGGGACGTCCTTCTTGGCCGTTTTGCATCGGATCACATGGAGCACTTGGACAATCTTCTCATTGTCTGGTTACATTTCTTTATTTCTATATTTCCCCTTTCCTTTTAATCCTCTCTAGTCCCTTAAATAATTTAATTCCCCCCTTTTCCTGTTCTATTTCCCACCCCACCCCTTACCCTGCCCTGTGGGAAGATTCTCCCTGTATCTGTGGCTTGCCTTTCCCAATAGGGAAAGAGCCCCCGTTAGGGGCTTTCTTTCGCAAAAAAGGTTTCCCCCATTTCTCTCGTTGAAATTGTGGGGCTAGTCAGGGCTGTTCCCAGCTTAGCTGGAATCACTTTCGTTTATGGTATCCCCATAGGTTGGCTTTATTTTGAGTGTGTGCAGCGCTGTTGGCCAAATTTTAAGCTAGCCTTGGGTGGAGCACTAATTTGGTTTCCTTTAATATTGCTATGAGACTAAGATTCTTAAGAGCAGAAACTGGGAGGCCTATTCGGCCTGCACATTAACTTCCAAGCCTAAGTCTGCTACAGGTAGCAGTTAATTGTTAAGTCTCTGACATGTGACTCATTCTAGCTATAGGAATGTATCTGCTTGCAGGCCCAGTTGCTGCTAATGTATATCTGAGGCAGACAGAGGGCGGCAGAGGCTCTCTGTGCCTCCAAGGACTACGAGCACTCTGTATATGCTCTTGAACTATGCCGTTTCTGAGCAAGTTTATTTTCTTTAAGTTTTTTTTTGTTTTGTTTTTTTTGCCCTGTTAGTGGTGACTGCCATTTTAGAGACAAGCCATTGTGGCTTAGTGGCTAAAGTGTAGGACTAGGACCTGGGAGACAGGGTTCATATCCCCCTCTTAGCCACCCTTATAACAAAACAAAACTAACTGCTCCTTTCGGGCTATTCTGTTGCTGGGTAGTTCTGCCCATTTGTGATAAAAGAACTTTGGGTTTCTTGAAGGGGTGCTTCCCTCAAAAAGGGCTAGCAGGGGTACCTGGACAAGCTGTGGGCTACCTCAACTCTGCTATTTCACTGGAAACAATTATGCCTGGCCTAGCAGGTGATCCTAGGGCTTTGCCCTAGAATTCAATGGCCTGGAAGTGTTTCCGGCCTGAATAGTGTCCCCATGTTGTCCACGAAGCATTGGTTTCACTGGGTCAGCGCATAGTGCCGGTAATGCCTAGGTTGCAGGATTGGTCCCTGTATGGGGTAGCTGCATGCTCCCCCATTGCTCTACCTGGACACTTAGGTCCTTTTGGTGGTTACCTCACTGCGAGGGATGTAACGGGCGCCACGTTTGCAATATGCAAGTGGGAGAAAGCACCTTTGTGTGCCTGCATTGCAGTTGGCTCTGTGCGTTGCAGGGCACGGCGCTGCACGGGCTGCAATTGCATTGCATTGCATTGCATGAGAGATTTGCAGTTGCATTGCACGGAGGGTGTGTGTGCATTGCACGGAGTGTGTTGTTGCATAGCATGGAGTGTGTTGTTGCATTGCACGGAAGGTGCAGTTGCATTGTACGGAAGGTGCGGTTGCATTGCACGGTGCGTGTGCATTTCACGGAATGTGTGCATTGCATGGAGGGTGTAGTTGCATTGCACGGATGGTGTTTTTTGCATTGCACGGAGTGTGTGCATTGCACAGAGTGTGTAGTTGCATTCCACAGAGTGTTTTTTGCATTGCACGGAGTGTGTAGTTGCATTGAACGGAGAGTATAGTTGCATTGCACGGAGGGTTTGTTTGTGCATTGCATGGAATGTGTAGTTGCATTGCACAGAGCGTGTTTTTTGCATTGTAGGGAGTGTGTAGTTGCATTGCACGGAGTGTGTAGTTGCATTGTACGGAGTGTGTAGTTGCATTTGCTTGGAGGGTTTGTGTGTGCATTGCACGGAGTGTGTTTCTTGCATTGCACGGAATGTGTAGTTGCATTGCACAGAGTGTGTGTCGGAAAAGGAAGCTGGCTTGGCAGCAGCTTTGTCAGGACTTCTTTAGGGGTTCTGGCCAGCGTCGGCCCTGTAAATTTACATGTCACGATGGCAGCACAAGATGCCCCCTGCCCAAGTGGGGGCTGGAAGCTGGCAAGCAATAGCTCAATACCTTTTGCCCAAATTTCCATTTTATTTAGGGATCTAGTTGGATATCGTTGCAAAAACAAACCGCTTGCCTATGGAGAAGCTGTCTGCCTTGAAGGAAGTTATTTTGTAATACTTCCTCTGTAGCAAGTGATGCTTCATCAGATCCGATCTTGCTGGGTCACTTAATTAATCTTCCCACTAGGCCAGGCTGCCTGCGGCCTGAGGTCCCCTTACCTTTGTGTACGCCTACCAAGTGTGGTGAAGGCAGATATCAGGCGATGGTAGCAATTCCTGAATGTATGCAATAGTAGTGTGCCAGGGTAGGATACCTTGAACCCGCACAGGGATTTTCAGGTTCATGCTGGTGCTGCTGGATTTTTGCCCTTTGGTTTTATTTCAAGGGCAGATGGTGTGCAAAGCTATGGCCTCAAGCCCGGAGTGGTGAGGCAATCATGTGACATAACTTTTCTTGAGTTTTTCCCCATTGTAGTAGCAGTTCACATGTGGCCCGAGGAGTTCAGTGACCATCGGATCTGCTTTTGGTCTGATAACCAGGTAGTGGTGAGCGTCTTGGCAAAACAGTCCTCACGCTCCAGCAGATTCTCCGCCCCTCCGCTCACGCTTTCGAGCTGCGCCGCTTAAGGTTTAATATTGTGCTTTCTACTCTCCAAATTACGGGATCCTCTAATGATGTTGCTGACACTATCGCATTTTCAGATGAAGCGCTTCAGATCCTGGGCTCCAGACTCAGCTGTTGCCAGACTTTTCCAGACCACCTGTGGCATTTTGACAACAATTAGTAGTTACAGAGAGCAGCAGCTTCCAATTCCCCTTCTGCTTTTAGCTCTTATGGGATGGCCTGGATGGATTTCTTAGCCTTAAGTTGGCAGTCCTCGGCCATTCAGATGAATTGGCCCCCATCCTCTGAGCAGATCCTGCAGTATTTGGCCCACCTGCTGCAGATTGGGCGTGCTGTTATAATCGACCCAGCTTACTTATCTGGGTATTCTTTTAGATACGGTGGCTCAAACTTCTAGCTTGCCGAATGACAAGCTGGTTGCCTTAAGACAGATTATAGAAGAAGTGTTACCTTTGCGGAAGGTGTCTCTTAGACAACTCCAGTCGCTATTAGGGCATCTTAATTTCGCTTGTAAAGTGGTGGCTCCTGGGCGCCCTTTCTGCTCTCGCCTAGCTCGTCTTTCAGCAGGTTTGAAGGCTCCACATCATCGGGTGCGCCTTTCTAGTGAGGTGAGGGCTGATCTGTCCATGTGGTTGGAATTCCTGGAGGAATTCTATGGGGTCTCATTATGGCAGGACACGTTAAATTTGCATAATGATTTTCAGGTACATTCAGATGCAGCTGGTTCGCTGGGCTTTGGTCTTTATTGGAAGGGCCGTTGCTGTGCAAAGCGTTGGCCTTCTGAATGGAGGGGAGGAGAGATTACGCGGGACCTAACTTTTCTCGAGTTTTTTCCCATTGCAGTGGCAGTGCATTTGTGGGTCGAGGAGTTCAGGAACCGACGTGTCTGCTTCTGGACTGACAACCAGGCGGTGGTGACGGTCCTAGCCAAGCTGTCATCACGCTCCCCTCGGATGTCGGCCCTCTTGCGAGCTTTTGTGCTGCATTGCTTGCATTGTAATATAGTTTTTTCTGCTCGTTTTATTCCTGGTGTGTCTAACGAAATTGCTGATGCTCTGTCCCGTTTTCAGATGGAGCGATTCAGACTCCTGGTTCCAGAGGCGCGGATACTTCCGGAATATTTCCCGGATCATCTCTGGAACCTTGGCAACAATTAGTTTTGCAGGGAGTAGCGGCATCGGTTTCCCCTTCCACCCTGCGATCTTATGCAAAAGTTTGGGATGATTTTTTGACGTTTATACGTCAGTCTGCCAGCAAAATACGGGGGGCCCCACCCACCTCCTCGCAGGTCTTAAAGTATCTGGCACACTTGTTTCAGATGGGGCGGGCAGCTAAGACAATTAGAATGCAAGCGGCTGCCATTGTCTTTTTCTGCAAAACATTTTATGATAAGGATCCTTGCGCAAAGTTTATTGTCCGCAAGGCCCTCGAAGGCTGGGGTAGGTTGTGTCCTCCCCGGCCGGTATCCAGGCGTCCCATCTCTTTTGACATGCTGAACAATATGCGTAAGAAGCTGCGGGTGGTGTGTTGGTCGGGGTATGAGGCACGTCTATTTTCGGCTGCCTTTTCTATAGCCTTTTTTGGTGCGTTAAAAGTGGGTGAAATAGTGGTGGAGGACCATAGGGATGGTCGCTCTTGGGGCCTCTTCATCCAAGACGTGCAGTTATCCCCTGCCGAATTGAGAATCATGGTTAGACACTCTAAGACGGATCAGAGGGGTAAAGGTGCGCTCATTCGTCTCCCTGCCATGGGGGAGGTGGGCCCTTGCCCTGTAAAAGACGTTGGCAAATATCTGGCTGTGCACACTCAGGGGGATGGGCCTCTGCTCCGGCATGAGGATGGGTTGCCGCTAACTAGGCAACAATTTACAGGAGTGATGTGAAAAGCGATTCTGGCCTGTGGCGGCACAGCTGGAGATTATGCCCCCCCATTCATTCCGGATTGGGGCTGCCACGGTGGCAGCTCATTGGGGTTTGTCAGCGGCCAGGATAAAGGATTTGGGCCGCTGGAAATCAAATGTGTTCAGAGGCTATGTTCGCTAACATGATGTATTTTGTCTGTTTATGTTGTACCAGGTCTGGCGCCTGTCCGCGTGTGGATGGTGGGGCACAGCATCCTCCATTGGGCTGGTGTCGCAGCACGGCAGGCTGGTGTTGGTCCAGGTCTTGGCCTTCCTCCCCATGTGCAGCTGTCCTGGTTGTCCAGACGTGGAATGCTGTGGTCGGAGCTCCTGCCACGGATCCGGAGCCAGTTGCTCCGTGAGGGGCCGCCATCAGCCATTGTGATACAGCTGGGAGAGAATGACCTGTTGGACATGGGCTGTTTTTCCCTGCGTGCTGCAATTTTGATGGACTTGGATACATTGCGGGCAATGGTGCCTGCGGCTAAGATTTTTTGGTCTCAGCTTTTGCAACGATGCGTGTGGAGGGGCAGTCGTTGCCCAGTGGCCACTGAAAGGGCTAGAAGACGCATCAATTCGGCTGTGGCTGTGTGGATTGCTGAGCTGGGTGGTGAGGTGATCTCCCACCCTGCAATTCTTTTGAAGAAGCCATCCTTTTTCCGAGATGATGGCGTGCACCTTTCTGCTTCAGGAAATGAGGCTTGGATAGGTGCGGTGGTGGCCAAGCTGAGGTCTTGGTGCGTGCGGTGATCTCTCACCCTGCGATTCTTTTTAAGAAGCCATCCTTTTTCCGAGATGATGGCGTGCACCTTTCTGCTTCAGGGAATGAGGCTTGGATAGGTGCGGTGGTGGCCAAGCTGAGGTCTTGGTGCGTGAGGTGATCTCTCACGCTGCGATTCCTTTTAAGAAGCCATCCTTTTTCCGAGATGATGGCGTGCACCTTTCTGCTTCAGGGAATGAGGCTTGGATAGGTGCAGTGGTGGCCAAGCTGAGGTCTTGGTGCGTGAGGTGATCTCTCACCCTGCAATTCTTTTTAAGAAGCCATCCTTTTTCCGAGATGATGGCGTGCACCTTTCTGCTTCAGGGAATGAGGCTTGGGTAGGTGCGGAAATGGCCAAGCTGAGGTCTTGGTGGGGTTAGTGAGTGGTTTGGCGGTGAGCTGGAGGCTCCATGGCGGTTAGGCATTGGTTAATTGGTGCTTGGAGGGGTAAGTGCCTATCCCTCCAAATGATGCGGAAAGGGAATTCCGTTAAAGGAATCCAGGGGCTTGCCATTCTTTCGTCCTTGACCGTGGAGCCGGACTTGGGCCGTGCAAGCCCCACCGGAACATGAGGGTGTGAAGCGAGGGTCTGTTTCCCGGCCTCCCTTCTCATCCAATACTTGTTTCCCACGCTGGCTTCCGGTGGAGTCCGGAAGGACCAGCTCTGTCCTTGAGGGCCAGGACAGATAGTCATAACCAATGCCTAAGCAACCACTCACAATTTTTGTATTTTGAATAAAAAAGTTGTGGCCAAAACTATGCCAAAAACCTTAAACAAAATTGATGTGTGAAGTGTGTAATTATTTGGGGGGTGGCACTGTGGAACTCAACACGCAAAGCGTGTTCTCCCTAGCAGAGAGCACGTGTTGCGGTTGGGGAACAGGCCGCCCTCCCATGACTAGGCAAATTGTCAGCAACCCTGGCCTTAAGGGTTAATTGGGTTGCTAGGGGATTTTGATTGTTACCAATTTGGAGGAGGAGTCAGAAGATATAAATAGATGTGCCGGACGTAGGGACGTCCTTCTTGGCCGTTTTGCATCGGATCACCCGCCCTCCCTCCCTTTAATAGGGGGGCTTGTTATTTAAGTTGATTGCTTGACCTTGCTATGCCTGTCATGGGGTCGTTCGCCTTGGAGCGGGGGCCTGGTAGGAATTTGGCCATCTGGCTGATTGGCTGGTGCCATTTGGTTTTTGCCTACTGCGTAGCAAATTGTCACAACTTGTAAGGTTGGCGGTTAGGCATTGGTTAATTGGTGCTTGGAGGGGTAAGTGCCTATCCCTCCAAATGATGCGGAAAGGGAATTCCGTTAAAGGAATCCAGGGGCTTGCCATTCTTTCGTCCTTGACCGTGGAGCCGGACTTGGGCCGTGCAAGCCCCACCGGAACATGAGGGTGTGAAGCGAGGGTCTGTTTCCCGGCCTCCCTTCTCATCCAATACTTGTTTCCCACGCTGGCTTCCGGTGGAGTCCGGAAGGACCAGCTCTGTCCTTGAGGGCCAGGACAGATAGTCATAACCAATGCCTAAGCAACCACTCACAATTTTTGTATTTTGAATAAAAAAGTTGTGGCCAAAACTATGCCAAAAACCTTAAACAAAATTGATGTGTGAAGTGTGTAATTATTTGGGGGGTGGCACTGTGGAACTCAACACGCAATATTTGGTAGCCATTCATAGTTGACAATATTCAAAATTCAGCAATCTTCACTGGAAAGTATATGACAGCTGATCAGTGATTTCTCATGTGTTATTAAATATACGAATTTGTTTCATCCAAGCAAGCAATTAACACATTCAGCATTCAAACTGTCAGGACAAACACAAAAGAAATTCAAATGCAACAGTAAAAATGGCCACCGAAGATCACATATTCATGTAAGTACCATCCATAATAACTATGTTCTCCCTCCACTGTTGGAGTGGATGCCAGTGACTGGGGAGTGTGGAAAGAGTTTGGCTGAAACCTATTATATGAAACTTTAAAATTGCATGAAGTTGAGTTCTCGTATGTAGCAGAGTGGCACGAGACAGCAGAATATGGAGATAGAAGAAATACCGTATTTTTTGCTCTATAAGACTCACTTTTTCCCTCCTAAAAAGTAAGGGGAAATGTGTGTGCGTCTTATGGAGCGAATGCAGGCTGCACAGCTATCACAGAAGCCAGAACAGCAAGAGGGATTGCTGCTTTCACTGCGCAGCGTTCCCTCTTGCTGTTCTGGCTTCTGAGATTCAGAATATTTTTTTTCTTGTTTTCCTCCTCCAAAAACTAGGTGCGTCTTGTGGTCTGGTGCATCTTATAGAGCGAAAAATACAGTAAACTGTACCACTACTGCATGTGGGAGATCCCACTTCTAAAATATCTGCTTCAGAAAAACTCCCTGCAAGTAGAAAACTAGTGCATCAGAATTCAACTTTTTTTTTGCTTATTCTGCTGCCTTTCTATTTGCAGGGAGTTTTCAATCATAAGGGAGATTTCAGATTCCAGCCCCCACCTGCATTTTGTAGTATGTGCAGTCCTTTCTACTATTTTAGCATTTATCACTTCAGTGTTCCTCATAAATGAGAACAAGCCAACACATGCTAATCTGAACACATCTTGAAGTCACTTGAATATGTCTACAAGTTAGCAGAATGTTATTAAGGAACCTTACTTCCCAAGGAAAATTAATGTGCAAGCGAAATCCTGCAGCAGTGCATGACCAGAATGTTTGCTGTTTCCCCCCATCTGAAGCATGAACAAATAGGGGACCCGTGTACAGGAAAGACTAGCTGGTACGCAAACTACAAAGAGAACTGGGTGAGTTGACAGAGCATGTCCAATACAGTTCAATAAAATTTCATGCAGGTGCAAAGCAGGCAAACTTTGCTAGGGCTTACTGAGAGCAAGGACAAAGGGAGGGCATTGGCAACGGGAAGGCATAAGTTACAAACAAGGTTGCTAATGAGCAGAAAACGTATGGGTGCATGAGTGGGGGAGAAAAGGCTGAAGGGAATTTTGAGGGCACAGTAAGGGAGTACGGCTCGAATTTGGGGGCACTGCAACTGCTAAGACAGAGGCTGGAGGTGCATGTTATGAGCGACTCAATTATGCTTCTAAAGAGCAAAGCCATGTCAAGTTCCCTGCTGCTGTAAAAAGCAGTAACCCTTGGTCACCATGTAATCACAGTGAGCATTTAAGCCATCCCATTTCCACTTGATCGCTTGCTGTTGCTGAGGTGGGCAAATGTAGAACCTGATGAATTTGTGGCATGCATGTGTGTTACTACACACTGCAGAAAACTCAGCACAGGGGTGCTGATTTTGACAACATCCCTGAGTTGCTCCTAACATCTCATTCTCCCCTTAAGATTAGGAATCCACAGGGCAGAATGATGTTTTCTAGGGCAGTACGTAAGCTACGAGACCAGTAGTAGATCCAAAGGTCAAGAAGGCAATTTTGCACGTGCTGCAGAGAGAAATGAGGGGCAGGTGGAGGCTGTCAACCTGGGAAGGTAGCCCATCTAGCATAAGGAAAAATCCTTAATATCCACTGCCTTGTGGAAGAAGAAATGGCTAAGGAGTAAGTCATGCACAAATCTGGAGTGAAATCCCTAAGACGGTTGGATTGTGCCTTGTATTCCTCCTTCTGGCAACTCCTGCAGCCCAGGATGTGATTGACTCCCAACACAAAGCAGCGGCAGTCTAGAAGCGCCCTCAGTCACAGAATTCAAAAGCTCACAGCTTAAAAACTGACATTAATTTTAAGCCCCATTCCCGGTATTGTTGCATGTTTTTATACTGCACAGCAAGGCAAGGAGGCATAACAGTTTGTGTTGAAGGAGTCTGTCAAAACCCTCCTCAGTGACCCTGTGCAAGGAGTGCCATTTGCCAGCTCAGGTGTATATAAAATCTGTTGCTAGTGTTTTGTTGTCCTGATCGCTATGACTTAAGTTCTGAAGAATTTGAGCCGGCCTGGAGGACAGGAGTTCCAGCACGTCAGTGCAACAACAATCTTTTCCTGAGGAATAATAAAATGGCGGGATGAAAATGCCAGTCATGTCTGCTGCTGAGTGAAGCCACATTTGTGCCAAGGAGTGGGAGAAAACCCTGACAATTCATTATTATGAGGCCCTGTAAAATGGCCAATGGAATTGTGGGAGGGGAGGAGGGGGAGAAACCCTTTGGATTTCCTTGAACAGACTGCTCTGAAAACCTAACAGTTGGGACTTTGCAGCAGCTCTTACATTTACAGAAAGCCATCGATCTCGTTCAATTCATCTGCCACAGTGGGCATTTCTATTTTGCAGTACTTGCCCAAGTAATACCCCCCACCTCCCCCGTTACTGACTCTGAATAGCCCCCTGAGCAATACCAAAGTTTAATATTGACACAGAACATGTGTGCAGGCAACTCAGCCATAAATGAATACTGTTGCCAGACTGAGCAGAACAGGCACTGCCCCAAAATTGCCTCCCGTATATAAGGACAAGAGAAGTATTTGGGGTGTTTTACACACACACACACACACACACACACACACACACACCATTGTAATAGTCTGACTAATAAAGGAGACGCCATGTTTAAGTGGAATGTGGCTTCTCGGCTATATCTGTAATTGCATTAGGAGTGTCACAGTGCTCCACATGAGTTACTCATATCCCATCTCCATCAGCTCCTTTGACATATTTTGCTTACTGAACACTTCAGTAGCTTGGCTTGATGCTGCTGCAGAAAATTGAAAGCTGTGACTCTTCCCTCTTCTGTGAGACTCAATATCGAATCAAAGGCAAGAGCCCCCGACATGAACAAAAATTCAAGAAAGGTAGAAGGTTTGACAGAACAGTAGGTGACCAGCCTAATTTAAATAAACAAAGTCTACGTTCAGATTTGGAATCAGTGTCTCGGGGATAACGAGCCCGCCTGAGATTTTTTTTGTTTTAGATGTATTTTCCCACAAGGGAGTGTGATGCTGAATAAGATCTAACGTATGTTTTCAATTAAATGTTTATAGTCGACATATTTTACATAACAATGGTAATGTAGGAAGCAAATATTCCAAAGTTCTTTGGTCTCGGGGCTAAAACTTTATCCTTTTATAAATTATTAAACATTCGTGGAACAGAATTGAAAAAAAGAAATACATATGCATTTGATGACAATTATTCCATGGGAATGCGGTCATAGTAATTATGGTACTTGGAATGTACCACCCTCAGAATACACATGGATGACATGTTGATTTTTAATATAAACCACTGTGTTAACCAAACACAGTGGGATGAATTATTTTTGCGCCTCTGTCTCCAGTATAATCAAATGTAGATGGGGGTGGGGGGGGGAGAGATGTGGAGGTCATTCCCTTTATTAAAACTATCATAAGTTCTCCAGAGGACACTCTCCTGAAACAGGTAGAAAACTATTATTAAACTATACATTACTCTATATATTAGTTAAACAAACATATAAGAAGGAAAAAATAGGTTCATCATCTCACTTATGTTCTTGGGAAATTACCTCCTAAAGTTTTATTTTCCAGTTCTATTAATGAAAAAGATAGAATTTGTGGGTTGGTGGGTGTGTTGAGAGAGAAAACACATACATTGCAAAGCTTTGTATGTTGCATAGGAATTCTAGGGCAGTGGGAGAGGATTCCATATTTCTAAAACCAGGGATAAATTCCAATTTGCCCACATCAACCAAAACGACAATCCAGCCATGAAAATGCACATTGCTCATTAGTCATACAGAGCTCTCATGAGCTAATGTTTTGGCCTTTTGTGGATTTTTCAGATAAGGGGAGCTTTTCACGCTTGGACACATTTTTGAGCCAAAAAACAAACACAAAATCTCATTCGAGCAAGACAAATATCCCCTGGTTTGTATAATGCATTGCTAGCTGTCTGGGCCTGCCCTGGTGGGTGATATCACCGAAACAAGCTATTTGGTCTTGTCCCCATAAATGATGGTGTGCTATAGAGCTAGATAAATGCAAGGATGGAAAGAGGGGCATAACTGAAATGAAACGCCGAAGATAAAAGTTCCATGTCCCGAAAGAAAAGTGAATGTTTTAAAAGCACGTATGCAACCTTTAAAGGTAGAATGTATGCCGTGTAACCCAAAAGAGGGGTCTACAATAGTTAGCTTTGGGCAGGTTCCAAGCCCAAATAACCTTGGCATTCCATAGGATTGTGCATTAGTTTTAGCTGGTTAATTGAGTACACTCCATAGGCATACAAATCTGCTCCCTCCTCTACTCAGGGGCATGCCTGTAGGCTTTATAGGGCTTGACTGTGTCTATATACCACCTCTTTGGCCTTTTTTTTTTTTGCACTTGCAAAGCCCAATATAGGATTATACTGTTCTAGTATAGGATTTCCAGTCACTTCAGGGCTGAGTAGATTTTTTTTTTTTTGCCTGCCCACAAATTGGTCAAGCTGGACAGATTTCTTCACCTGCTTTGCACTGAGGTCTACGGGTGGGTGCAGTTTAATAGTAATAATGATGATGATGATGATAATAGTTTATTACTTATACCCTGCCCATCTGGCCAGGTCTCCCCAGCCACTCTGGGTGGCTTCCAACAGAATATTAAAAACACGATAAAACATCAAACATTAAAAACTTCCCTAAAAAGTGCTGCCTTCAGATGTTTTCTGAAGATGTCAGGTACTTGTTTATTTCCTTGACATCTTATGGGAGGGTGTTCCACAGGGCGGGCACCAGTACTGAGAAGGCCCTCTTCTCAAAGTGAGGGAACCGTTTATAAACGTCACTTTGGTTCCAATATTGGTTGGGTCACATGGTTGGCAGAAAACTGTGGATAAGGTGAATGTTAGATAAGAGAACAAGGTGAACACCTTTGACGGTGAAGGATTTTTCCAGAGGCTACCTGCTCTGGACTATCCCTCAGTCTGGATATGGAATGTGATTGTTGCCCAGAGTTATGGGGCCCTGAGAATAGGTAGGGCAGGAAGGTCTCCTACTCAGAATAAATGCCATCTTCCATGAGCACTGGCTATATTACCTGGGGGGTAGCAGGAGTTGGAGGTTCAGCCACATCTAGAGTGCCATAAATTACCCACTCCTGTTTTAGAATCTTGAGTGACTTGGCTTCTCTCCTTTTCTATTAGTTTGTGTTGTCGGGGGCAGTGTGCTCCCCCCGCACTCTTCCTCCGCCAATGAGTTTAGAAACTCGCCAGAAAGATAAACACCCTGTAATAATTAGGCTAGCTCTGGAATCCCATTCATTGCTGAGACACACCGTGCCTGGCTTCTTTCCTGGAAACTTTGCTTCTGCCCAAAGGTTGTTGATTGCATGTAGTACAATGTGATGGTGAGATGGAAGGATCTTATCACTTAGGCGATTGTCCTTGCACAAACACCAAAATTCTACCAGTTAGAATAGGACAGATAGGGCATTCTTCCTACTTCAAAAACCGATATGATTCAACTCTAGTAACTAACTGCCCACATCTCCAGAAGACCAAAAAAAAAAAAAAAAAATAAACGGTGAAAGAGACTATCTAGGAGTGGGGAGTGGGATCACAATAGTGCATTTCAGAAGCCAAGAGTGGAATTTATTCTTCTCTTCATGGGGAGTACAGAGGAAGGGGAAACGATGGCTCCCCCCCCCCCCGAGAAATCCAAAATGAAATGGAGTTCTGCCAAAGGGTAGATTGGACACAGACAAAAGACCAAAGATAAGTATCAACCATTCAAAAGCAGCTATTTGAATGCTGGCGTAACTTTGTGTAAAAAAAGGGGGGGAGGAAAAATGACCCACAGATATTTATTTGATTTGCAATAAAATAGGCTTATTTAAAATATAATAAAATAGAGTAGTGTGTGGCTCACTAGAAGATAAAGATAACAACATATTTTCCCCCAACTAATTGTGGGGATTGACAGAGGGAACTATATCCCTGAATTACAGGTTGTTATATTCTTCCCTTGGTATTAAAAGGAGGGTTGCTAATATATATATGTATGTACAGAGGTATCTTTATGAACCTCTTTCTTCTCCTCTTTGTTATATGGGCTAAAACAAAACCAGTTTGCTCCGTTTTCAGCATTGCATAGTTCGGGATCCATGTGCTATTTCACCATCACCAGGTGGTATAAGCCACAGTAAGCATGTCAATACTTCATAAAAAGTGTTGATATCTTGATGTGACTCAATGCCGCTATGTAGCTACCTGTGATGCAAAGCCACCTCAGCTTCCAAATACTTGTGGCAGGTCTGCAGCTGCTGAGTTGGCTGGTAAACAACTTCCTATAACTCAGACCAGAAGCCAGGATTAGTATTAGAAAAGCTTGGTTACTTCTTGAGCCACTGAAGGAGTGACTTGCAGTATGCGTCTGCTGTCTAAAGCAGGGGGCAGGAATGGTTTGGTTTTTTTCCAGCTCAAGGGCCACATTGCCTTCTGGGAAACCTTTTGGAGGCCACATGCCAGCAGTGGGTGGGGCCAGAGGCAAGTGGGGGCAGAGTGACAAATGAGAATATTACCTTTGTACAATAGGGTACATTTTACACACACTCTCACACCTTCCTCTATCCTCCATCCAGATTCGCTGGATGAATTTTCTTAGTTCAAGGGCACATTCCAGCCAAAGAAGGTGTGGCTGGGCTGTGTGTGGCCTGGGGAGAGTTGTAAGGGCCACATGGAAAGGTTTGGAGGGCCACATTTGGCCCCTGGTCTAAAGGAAAATGGTGTCAGAGATAATAAGCTTTTAAAAAACAAGATGTCTCAGTGGTTCTTCCTTTTAGAGCCCCAGTGGATAGAATTCCTGAATACTGATCTCCTTCTTTCACCCATTGAAAGTATTTTATTTTATTGAAAATTCCTCACAAGTAAGGGTGATCCCTTACTTGTGAGGAATTTTCAAAAAACAAAACATTCTGCCATGGTGCTGCAAGGTGAAGAATGTCCAGAGTGAGGAATTAACTCCATCTTGTCAAAAGTATACCTACAAGTTAGCAAAAGGCATGTCCACCATTCCCATATCTCTCAGCCACTCCAATGAGGCAGTTGCTGCAACAGAGACCTCCCACCTTTGACTCTCATTTCCTGGCTGTTACTGGCTCCCCTAGATTGCTGATCCCTTCTTTCAAGTCAGTCTCCAACCCCACTTCTCCTAGATTGCTGATCCCTTCTTTCAAGTCAGTCTCCAACCCCACTTCATAAATAGATACTCACCTATGAGTATCCAGCCACCACTCCTCAGTGTTCAACCAATGTCCTACCTGATGATCAGGTAGACTGTAGCTGGAACATCCATTATGACCAGGATAAAACAGACACATATTTTCAAGATAAATAAGAATTAATAAGCTCACTCCAAGATAGAGCACATAAGAACATGTAAGCAGGATATAACTTCCCTTAGGAACCCCAGGAATCTAGGCTTTCTCTTTCATTGCAATGAGTTTTGTCTAAATGAAAAGTGGCCAAATCAATTACTTTATATTTGTTACTAAGGGGAAGGGACAGATCGTTGTCTAATGAGGAGGAATGGTGATAACACGGAAGACCAGGCTGCCCTTCAAGGGGACTGAAAAACAGTACCATTGTGTGTGTGTGTGTGTGTGTGTATGTGTGTGTTGGGGTGGGGGTGTAATTTGATATACTTGTGTGAATCCATTCTGGGTGACTGATGCCCTTCTGCTAATTAACTGGCAATACATTTACGCTTTCTAGCCAAAAAAGGCTTTATCACTTTGCTGCTTCCCAGACTCTTGAAAGCTGATCTTTCCTCAATGCAGATTCATAAATTCACTGGGGTCCACCTGGGCAAAATCCAGCCTCTGATGTGCATCATTTGCCATAGGAGGGGCAAAAAGATTGATAGAAGGAGTAGTTCTAGCCCACAGCAAGCTACTTTGGAGGGCCAGGATCTAGGGCAGGGGTGGCTGTGGCCTTCCAAGTGGCCCCAACCAGCAAATCCCATGGTGAGGGATAATGGGTGATATAGTCCTGCAATATCTGGAGGGCCCTTTTCCTGATCTGGGGAAGAAGCTTTCCAATCGTGGCTTTCTGACCTGACAAATTGGCCATAATTGTCGCATTTCAAAAAGAGATTGTGACTCCTGCCAATATATGCAGTTCTGTAAAATATCAGATGCTTGGTGCCAGTTCTGCAAGCAAATGTAGATTTATCCCCACTAAATTTGTCCATCTATTTTGCACCTCACACATGTTCTAACATTTTGAATCTCAGCCATGTCGAACAAGCATATGGCCAGAGAATCTGCTTCTTTCAAACCTACTCGCTCAACACAGAGCTGAAAATACCATGCCAGTCTCCCAAATACCACTCACTTAAAAGAGTCTTAACAAAATGCAAATCCCCGTATATATCAAATAAAAGTTGTTACCATTTGACAATTCTAGATTTTCCCATTCACCTTGCTCATCCAAAAATGGGGTTTGATTTGTGTGCTAGACAGAAACATTGTCCTTAGGCATACGGATGAAAGCTGTTGCCTCCAGGGGTTAAATAATATCGCTTCCTCAGTCAAAAATTGATTGGGAGGCTAGAGGCATTAAACCTGATTTGTTAACCCAAACCTGCCTGGTCTAATTGAATTCTTGTCACTTTCAAAGACGGTTTGTCCAACACACTTAAGTGTTTAATTTATAGCCACATGAAGATTGACTGGGCATCTCTTTTGTTCCCTAATCACTGTTTGTTTTAACCTTCACGAAGCATTAATGTAATTACTCCTAAGGACAGAAAAATGTCTGTGCTGGCCTTTAGTTCATCTTCAGTTACTGGGTAATAGACTTGCCTCCAACTCCAACAAAGCGATTCTGATTGCATATTGCATGGTATTTTTAATCATTTGAATGCTTGCTTTGTTTCTCTCGGTAACCATCAGGGCCCTGTTTGCTGTGTTTAACCCCTTCTCAAGCTCCGTCTCCTTTCTGGCATTATTGAAGCTGACCGGATAGTTTTTGTAGTTACAGTTAAGTCAGCATTCATGCATTCAGAACTTTGTTGACTCAGTTGCGGTAATACAGATTTTCCCACACTATCTCCTCGACACTTGCAAGTCCAGTTTGTACCAACTTCCATTGTATTAAGCAAACAGCCATAGTGCACGAAAATTCCACTCATTGTTCGCCCTAAAGCTACAGGATTTTCTCCAGTTCACAGACAGCAAAACCCATTGTTATCCTCAAACGCTCTTAAGGTGGAATCTGAAAAGAAATCATATGACCCTGAACTGGATTAGCTTTCAGGAAGTCTATGGGTTTTGGCGTTTTGTGGAAACATCCCCAGGCGGATGCGGGGGGGGGAATCAAGTCTATATTTCGGAACTAGGGTCCATTTTAAAACACATTTGTGTGGCATATCTGCAGCCAAAAGGAAACTGGACATAACCTACGTGGACAAAATTTGATTTCGGAATTGCCAAAGAAATGGATGGAACCAGTCTTTTGTAAATGCCTCAAAACCCAAATAGATAGATATACACATGCATTCTGATTCTTCAGCATCAAGAATAAACCCTGAATTACCTGTCACTAAAGAAAATATCCACAGATGCAGCCTGAAATACATCCGTTCTCCATCAGGAAACACCATCTGTTATACAAACCATATGAGGTTTCTCAGTTAGAAAGCACTAATATTTTAAGAGTTAGCCCCTGCCTTAGAAGAAAATGATAAGTGACACAAGAATCACCAATCTAAAAATCATTATTACAAACAAATGAGTTTTGTTTGTCATAGAATGATAGAATTATAGAGCTGGGAGAGACTCTGAGGTACACCTAGTCCAGGGGTCACCAAACAAAGGCCCACGGGCTGGATAAGGCCCGAGGGACTCGTTTATCTGGCCCGTGGTGACCCCTGCCACCCATTCTTACCAGCGCTGCACGGCTGCCCACTTCCGGGTCGGGGGAGCACCGAAAATATCTTGTGCGCATGCGTAAGCGTTATTTGCACATGTGCAAGCATTCTTTCTGGTGCACATCCGGGTCGGAGGAGGCCCATACACATGTGCTCAAGCTATTTCCGGTGCACCTCTGACCCGGAAGTGTGCCAGAAATAGCATGTGCACACGCATATGGGCACGTGCTCCTGCCGCGCGATCGGCACTGGAGACACCAGCCCGAGGCATGGTAAGTTTGCTGACCCCTGACCTAGTCCAACCTCCTGCAATGCAAGAATCTTGCCTAAATTATGTGTTACAGATGACCATCCAAACTGGATGTGAATCATCCCCACTGCAATGTTCAGCTGGACCCTGGATGGCCTTTGGCTGGCTTTTGACATGGCTGGGGATGTTCACCTTGGGCCACCAGTTGCTCTGTAAAACTTGGTGCATAACCAGAACTGTATTTGGACTGGGAAAAGATTCAGATCCCTGTCCAGATATAAAACACATTTAGTGGCCTTTGGCAAGCCATTCTCTCTCTCTCTCTCTCTCTCTCTCTCTCTCTCTCTCTCTCTCTCTCTCCTCTCTCCTCTCTCCTCTCTCTTTCTCTCTGCAAGTCCTACATCATAGGATTGTTGTGTAGCTAAAATAAGATAAGCTCCATGTAATAGAAGTTCTTCCATGTGGGGGTCTGACAGGCACTTTTCCCTTGTAGGCATTTGTTGGAAGGCGCCCAGAGTGGCTGCGGTAACCTAGTCAGATGGACACAACAACAACAACAACAACAACAACAACAACAACAACAACAACAACACCATTAACAAGGTATTTGGCTTAATGGGTTCCCGTTTTCTTCCTATTTTTATCCTGTTCCCTTTACAGTTCTGTTCTACCATATGGTTGTAATTTGATAGTTATTATGAGCCCATGTTTTCTAAGTCACAGTGAGCACACCTGGTAAAAAAATTAAGTGAGGCACACTGTTGTTGCGTTTTATAAACAAACGCTTTTATTCAATCAGGTTGCCAGTTGTTTCATTGAAACAACACGGCTGCTGTTCCATCTTGGATCAAGAGAGATGGCAGTTTCTATGCAGTGAAGTGAGAGATGGGGGGTCCCTCCTTTCCCCCCTGGCCTGGTGAGGACTTCTTAGTACCAGAGAGAATGTCATGCCATGAGGGATGTGAGGCACCCCTATAGGAGTTATAGCACTTAGAACATTTGCAAACCTGGTGGTTGCCTACAAAAGGTTGCTAATCCCTGGAAGAGCAGTTCTTTAATCATGCCCCCAAAATTAACAGTAGAAGGGAAACCAAGTGGTAGGGTCACCAGATACTTTCAGCACTATTATTTCATTCCTTCGTTTGTTGCCGTGTGCAACCCTTCCAGTAAAGCTGGAAAACAATTCAAAAGACTTTTCCCTCTTTCTCATTAAGGCTGGCATTTCCCTCTTCTTCTTCCCTGCTTTGGCTGCAAGGCTCAGTGGAGCACATCAGACCCTTTTAACCTTAGCGTTCATCACCATATGGAGTGGGACATCACTTCTGTTTTGAAAGCATAAGGTCACTCTGGAATAATTTGCTATTTGAGTGCACTATAAACCTGTAAACCCATCTAAGGATGGATCTGTATGTGCCTCTTAACATGCCAAAGTGGACTGTTTTTGCCACTGGTTTTTGAGGTCCCACGGGTAAATTGGGCCCTCTCTAATATGTGAAGGTTGGGAGGGAAAAAATCCCTCCCTCCCTCAAGCCGACAGCAGTGTTGCCTGCAACTCCTTCATCTCCTCACCACCCAGACTGTGCAATGAGGAAGAGTGGCTGCAACTACCTCTGCCACTAACCACGTGACCCCCTTGATGTCATCCAACAGTGGCTTCACAAGTTGATCTTCTAGCTAGTAGCTGCAAGTGGGTAAAGGAGCTATTGGATGGACAACGGGTATGCAAAGACAACAGAAAGAGGAGGTTGGGTGTGGGTGTGCAAGGACTGTGGCACATTTGCTCTGTCATTACACACCCACCAACACAGGGCCCAACTCCCAAGCAGGGCCCACAGATAATGTCTACTCTGGGGTCTGCAAAAAAAAAAAAAGTGTTTTCCCTGATGCACTATGGGGCTCAGTATAGGGACACGGGTGGCGCTGTGATCTAAACCACTGAGCCTCTTGGGCTTGCCAATCAGAAGGTTGGCGGTTCGAATCCACACAACGGGGTCCCGTTGCTCTGTCCCAGCCCCTGCCTACCTAGCAGTTCAAAAGCACTCCAGTGCAAGTACATAAATAGGTACCACTGCGGCAGGAAGGTAAACAGTGTTTCTGTGCGCTTTGATTTCCATCACAATGTTCTGTTGCACCAGAAGCAGTTTAGTCATGCTGGCCACATGACCCAGAAAGCTGTCTGTGGATAAACGCCGGCTCCCTCTGCCTGAAAGCAAGATGAGTGCCGCAACCCCATAGTCACCTTTGACTGGACATAACCGTCCTGGGGTCCTTTACCTTTTACGGGGCTCAGTCTAGCTGCCATTTAAATTTCCCACAGTGTACCAGAGTGACGCTATAGCTCATGGGGGAAAGGACCCATCAAACAGAATTTACCCCCCCCCCCAATAATCTGAACCCAGCAATGGCAAGCGAGAGAAACGAAATGCAGCGCAAGTGATTTTGAGGCTCTTCACTTAAACCAATTGGAATCCTTTTCCATAGTATATAGTATTTCCATTAAGAATATGTAGCATAGCTTGCAGTGGCATATCCATTAAAATTTGGATCCGGCAATAATTTTAAAGTCGCCTATGCAATGGTTCTCACATTGGTCTGTATGTAAATATTTATTAGTTGCTTTGTTACAATCGGTGTGCTTGTGCGATGTGTGATCACAAAACATCCAACGCTACATACCAGGGTGGGGTGGGGAATTATTTAAAACGTTTAAACAAAAAAAGCAATAACTCAAAAACCCAGATGGACAGCAGCAGCAATCTAGCAAAGATCGCTTGATTGCTGGAAATAGCTTCCATTTCAAAGCATGGGGCTTGAGGTGATATGAACGTTCTAGCTATAGTGTCACATCTGGGCTAACACATCTGCACATGCAAATCGTCACCTTTTGCTGAAGCCGCCAAGTGATGAACATGCTTGTGTGAATCTGTTCTGTGACACCTGTAGCAGAAAGGGAACATGGGGATCTGAAAAAGTTCCTGCAGTTTTGTTGAAAACAACTGAGGCAAAAAATAAAAATAAAAATACAGTTCACATTCATTTCCCATGTATCTATAGCCTGGTTTTCTTCTATGATAGAACTCAAGGTGGCAAAGATTGGGGGTGAGGGTGGGGGAGATAATTCCCATGCAGTCCCCCATCATCAACAAAGCTTGCTGCATCATCTGGCTCCAGACCATGCCCTGGGACCAAAGCACATAAGCTCTCATTCTCTCTCTCACTTGCATATTTTCCTTCTGATGGCCCAAACAGCCAGCATGGTATTAAAAGAACAATTTGGCATATTGCCGAGAGAGCTCTGTGGAGTTCAAATGGCCTTTGCCCTTCCTTTTGCCACAAACATTGGTCCAGAAAAAGTTACCAGCTTAATTGGAACAAGGGACTTTTGAAAGACCCTGAAGTTATGAGTAACTAAATTATTCGCCACATCTGCTTCAGTTGGCTTAATATCCTGTTGGAAGCATTATTTATTTTCCTAAATCGCAGTCCTAGGAGCTTCAAAATGCCCATTCAAGTAACACTGGTGTTTTCAATGGCCCATGAAAGCAAGAGAAACAAGTTATGAACATTAATACTGCAGCAATAATTCTTTCAGCGCGGACAGATAAGTAAGGCTGAAGGTACAATCCTGAAATAAATATGACGTACTCCCATTGTTTCGTAGACTCTTATTTAAACTGTAGAAGTAAGCCCAATGTTTGGCACTGGCATTTAGGCAAAATGTTAGACCATTGTGTGGTGGAAAAAAGGAAACTCATATCCAGCATGCAGGACTACAAATATGGCAATATATATAATAGAATGCCTGCATCACACATACACTCAGAACTACCAACAGCTGCTCTTAACAATTCTCGATTTGGAGCAGTGTGGGTGATTCCCGCACCCAAAGCACTGAGCCAAGGAGGCACAAAATCTTCTTCATCATTATCATCAACATTGCATGGGTAAACTGTACCCCCCCCAAATATTGTCAAAGTAAGAAATATTAGGAGAGTGCCAAATTTTGTGCTCGCTCAGGACGCCATATTACCAAAGTCCACCTCTGCCAAAGTCCACAACCCACTCTTTCCTCAGCCTTTGCATACCTATATGCAATATGGGGATAATAGTGTATTTCACAAGATTGGTGTAACAATTACTGAGATAGTGATCCAATCTAATTACTGGGATAGTGATCCAATCTGGATGTCACACAAGAGCACCATAGCTGCAAGGAGAGGTTCAGAACCTGTTGCTTCCAATTCTGTTCGATCACGGTTTGTGTTGCCTGAACCCAGCAAACGACTGTTTGCTTGAAAGAAGACAATATCAAACCATAGGTTATGAAGCTGCCTTATTTAAACAATCCATAGCCAGTTTATGGTTTGGATAGCAATGCTAAACTTTGATTAACTGAAGCTTGGAAGTGAAAGTTATCAATCTTGCAGGCATACTAAGGAAGGAGATCGGAGAGTGCAAGAATGCAAGGCTTGTGACAACTTGTTATTGCCATGTTAAACTAGAGTTTAGTGTAACCTCCAAGCCTGCTCCCTTAGAGGTTTGGGGGTTTTGTAGTTGTTGTTGTTCCAGTTACTGTTTAATGGTTTGGCCTTCAAACCTTGGGGTTTTGCCAAGTTGGCTGACACTTCTCTTGTGTGTGCCATGCCATTTTGGTTACATGAGCCACAGCACTTGCAGCCTGGCCATTAAAAATGGGGTAAATGATGTGCCACCCACATGGGGCAAAAATCTTGCTGCATGTTCAAAATTAGCACAGCAGAAATA
This sequence comes from Podarcis melisellensis, assembly GCF_964234715.1. NCBI lineage: Eukaryota > Metazoa > Chordata > Lepidosauria > Squamata > Lacertidae > Podarcis > Podarcis melisellensis. Next base: position 25,363,715 of record NC_138531.1, on the reverse strand, counting down.
AAACTATCCTAGAAACCTGTTCTTCCTGATGTCCTACATTGATATGTTCTGGGAGGTTTCTAGCAGTAAGATATGCAGCCCATGAGGACTATATTGCATGTGCTTCCTGAATCTTTCAATGGGCTGCCACTTTTGCCACTATGTACCCTGGCTACATTATCTCGACAGCATGGAGAGGAACACGGGGCAACAATTATCTGAAATGCACTCTGCACACGTCTGGTTTATGAATGCATAGGCTGAGGGACTGTGCCAGGAAATTGCTCTCCATATCTTGCTGGAAGAAAATGGCTGCCGGATCGTCATGTACAGTGTTGTGAACAATATGTATCCAGAACCCCAAAATTATCTTTCACAACCTTTGTAGGGGAGGATGCGATATCCACCGCTCATTTAGTTTTGTCTGCAGGTTGAGTTTCCCTCACCCTGCCGTTCCCCACATCAGCAGTTTATCTTGGTTATTTATTTAGACAGATTGTTTAATTTAGAAGAGGAAACAATGTCCATTGGGTGAAGCCTGAGCAGACACCTCTGAGCTGAAACAAAACTGATTGGGGATTACGCTTTGTACTATTTTGTCTGATGAAAAGAGGAGATAATAGGAGACATCAGGATAAATGTAATGAAGAGAAACAAAACAGAGCTTCATAGGGGTTAATCCAAGCCCACTAGTGAATACAACGAGGTTAATCTGGCCAAAAGAAGCTTTGCGTAAAAAGCCTAGGACAAAACTTGTTACTTTATGATCCAGTTGAACCTAATGAAAGACTCTGTTTGGAAAGGAGATTTGGGATTTGGGACCCAGTGGGGCAGAAGACACCTCCGTGACTCTTCTCTTGTTTTACATATATCGGGAGCCTTGTTTTAGCCCAGTAAGTGATTTGCAAATATCTTCATTGTCTCTTGCTGTCTTTAAAAGATCACAGCCAGTGTTACCATATTATATTGTATGGAGAAGTAAATGCAGCTTTGAGTTACATGGGGAAGTTTTTATCTAGAAAATTTTATACTCGAAAGTGCAAGCAAGTTTTTGGTTTAAGCCTAGTAGAGTCCATAACTTTCCATAAAATGATTAACATTCACTGGGATGGCATCTCAACAGTTTCACTTTCTTACTCCTGAAGACTATCCCATTAAACAAATACATTAGATGACATAGTGTTTCAGGTGCAGCAGTGACTAAACTATGCAATTAGATACTGCAAATGTTTGATATAAACCACACTTTCCCTGAAATGGGGTAACAATTTGAACTTTGGCCACAGTACAAAGGAAACTATGAACTAAATGGTAGGTTTTATGGGAGTTCACCATATCTTTATCAACTGGGTCTGGGGGAGGGGGAGGAAATGCTTCGACAATATTTCATAAGCCAGGCTGTGCATGTATATTGTGGGAGTTTGCATTCTCTTTCCAAATTCAGCATTCCACAGAGAGCAATAAAGTAAACAGAACATAATATTGTAAAAAACGGTTATAAGAACACGAGGTCATGAAAACTAATATTCCAGTCAGATCAATGACGTAGTGACTCCGTATTTAGAAAATGGCTAAGACTATCAATGCTGCATCATTTATTTATTTATTTTGCAAACAAAACAGAGGTGAAAGGTGGGGTTCGGAGAGGCATTTTTTGGACGCTGCCCAAAGATGCTTTGCTAGTGAGAGACTAATAAATCAAATAAAAATTTTGATCTAAAAATAAAACCAAACCTTGTTGCCCCTACCTACATGGCTTTTCCAGAGTGATTCAGTCTGTTTACAGCTCTTCATAATGTGAATTCTTAAACATATGGAAGCCTCAATGGAAGCAAAAGGATCCGCCCCCCCCCCACTTCAGACTGTTGCCTATCATAACTTAGAAAGTGATTATTTTGTTTTCTAAGGTGATAAATATGGGGACAGAGGAGCCAGGCTAGCATGCCCATCCTTTGTGTGTTTACTGGATGGCTTCTGCGTTAACATAAGGGGAAGGCTATATAGTGTTATTGTGAAGCTATGGACCAAATTATATTCAATGATTCTTACCCATCATTCTGTGCAAATATTTGACCTGAATCCATGCAGGTCAGCTTACCTGTTGGAGCTGCGTCAAGAGTCTGCTGGCAGGAATGTTGCTGCTGCTTGCCAGAAGGCTTGTGGCAAGGTGCATGGAGGAGCCAGCTTTTGCCGTTCCACTTTTAGTGGGAAATCTTCTTACAATGGACTCATACTTTGCTCACACAGTTCTATTATTGGTTTGACTTTGTGAATTTTTGTATTCGTTTTTGCAATATGTTCCCGCCACCCTGTTAAGAATATGCACCAGTGTTTCTGTTTCCTTCCTCAGCAGTCTTTTTATGGCTTGCTTTTTGTTGCCTAAGCAATTGTATGGAGAAAAGCAGACCCTTAGGACATCTACATGACCTAATGTCCTTACGTATGTCTTGAGCACATCTGTTTGTAAGCAAGAGTCATCTGTGTGGATCAAAAGTACTTCAAAGAAGTGTGCTTAGCCTAAGGAGCTATATGCCCACAATGGATGGGGTCAAGTACTTTATTCCAGACCAAATATTCACAAATAATGAGGTCATTCGGAGGCTCTGCAACAGAGTGACCACACACCTAACCTGTGATACCATTTAGGTAGGCAGGGGAGAAGGTAGCACCATTTTTTCTGGCCAACTCACTGATTGTACAACTGTTCTATTTAGGCCTATGGGCAAGGTGCAAACTGCAAATGTACAAATCTATTTGACTTTTTATGATTTGTTTGGCCTGTGCTGGTAACATCAAGATGATTACAATGCACTGTGTGCACCTGTGTGTTGGTGTTGTAACCACAATTTTTTGTATACTTGTTTTTAAATTGAGCAGACTTTTGAACCTTTCTGCAAATCCCACCCACCTACTGAAGTGTCTCCCATTTCCCACAAAAATCCGAAATGCATACCCTCCAACATTTCTCCAATGAAAATAGGGATAGCCTAAGGAGAAGCAAGACATTCCGGGATCAAATCAGAAACCGGGATGGTTTCTGTAAATCTGGGACTGTCCCTGGAAAACAGGGACATTTGGAGGGACTGTGGAATGGCATCCCTATGCCCATGCACAATCAGAGCTCATGGCATAGCTTCTTCACAGTTCTTCACGACAAAGATCCCTGAAGGAGGGACTTCAATGATGCCTGCACTTAAATCATCAGCTGACGCTCTTCCCTTGTCAAAAGCAAAATGGGTAAAAACTGCAAGAGTCATAGCCCCCATCTAGTAAATGCCCTCCCTGGGGAGATTTGCTTGGTACAAACATTCCTTTCTTCTACACGTGAGGTGAAAAACTTTTATTCTCTTGGGCTTTTAAGTTTGGGGCATTTTAACTCTTGTCAATGGCTCTTTCTTCTGTTCAAGTGTAGCATTAATTTGTAGCATTCTTGTCCTGGTATTGTACAGGTCTAAGCCACCCTGGAACCAAGCATGGTATTTTGTTGTTTAGTCGTGTCTGCCTTCGTGACCCCATGGACCAGAGCACGCCAGGCCCTCCTGTCTTCCACTGCCTCCTGCAGTTTGGTCAAAGTCATGCTGGTAGCTTTGAGAACACTGTCCAACCATCTCGTCCTCTGTCATCCCCTTCTCCTTGTGTCCTCAATCTTTCCCAACATCAGGGTCTTTTCCAGGGAGTCTTCTCTTCTCATGAGGTGGCCAAAGTATTGGAGCCTCAGCTTCAGGATCTGTCCTTCCAGTGAGCACTCAGGGCTGATTTCCTTCAGAATGGATAGGTTTGATCTTCTTGCAGTCCATGGGACTCTCAAGAGTCTCCTCCAGCACCAGAATTCAAAAGCATCGATTCTTTGGCGATCAGCTTTCTTTATGGTCCAGCTCTCACTTCCATACATCACTACTGGGAAAACCATAGCTTTAACTATATGGATCTTTGTCGGCAAGGTGATGTCTCTGCTTCTTAAGATGCTGTCTAGGTTTGTCATTGCTTTTCTCCCAAGAAGCATGGTATAGAAATATTTAAATAAAATAAAGCAAGCAAACAAAGTAGGAAAGATACTGCATCAGTGCCAAAGAAAACCAGCACCCTGTGATGTGCTAATCATCACCCCTTAGTTTTCTGAAGTTGTGTAACTGGAACAGGAATTCATTCCTGCTTCTGAAAACCTACTTTCACAACTGCAGATGAGTGAAAGATGATCGTTAGATATACATGCAAGCTGGTCTAGTCAAACACCTTTTGACTTCCAAGTAACTTCTATACATTCAGCGGGGATCATTTCCCCTTTTGCCAATATAACTTGGAAGTAGTTTTCTGAAAGGTTCTGGTGGGCTAAGAATTTTCCAAGGAACCACCTCCACCCCTGCCTGCCAAACAGCTCATCACACCAGCATATAGGGCTGCATCTTGCTCTCTATGCATCGAGAAAATGGCCTGCGTGCCCAGAGAAAACTGCAGCAAAGTGCTGGGTGCTGCTGCAGCAATGCAATCTCTTTACACACCATTTAGCACGTGAGGGTTCTCTCTCCTCCACCCCACCCCCCACCGCTGCCCCCAATTTTAAAACAACGGATGAATGAGCAAACAAAAAGCCGAGATGGGCAGATAAAAGTCAAAAGGCGGGGAAAGGACTGCAATGTTAAGATGAGTTAAAAGCTCTCCCTGACCCTCTCCACTAACACCATCTCCCTCCCGCCGCTTCCCCTGTGAACTTTTTGTGTTGCGTTCAGCTTGCTAAAGGGAAGGACGGAGGGGGCCAGGCAGAGAACACATCCCGCTTCATTGGGTAAGGCGAGTGTGAAAGAGAGTGCGATGGCTTAGAAGTAATAAAAGTGACATTTTGAAGACAAAGTTAAGTCAGGCTCTCCGAGAGGGAGGGTGGCTGAGGAAAAGGGGTCCCCAGCTGCTCTTCCTTCTCCTTTGCATTTACACTTCTCCTTGCCTCCCTTCTGGTCAGAAGGCCTACCTGGAGAAAGCAGAAGAAGTTTCTGTGCTTGGCAGAGCAAGTGAGAAAAGCAGACCCTCCAAGTATCCCTATTTTCCCAGATTTACAGAAACCATTCTGGTTTCTGATTTGATCCTGGAATGTCCTGCATTCCCTTAGAACACCACTATTTTCATCAGAGAAATGTTGGAGGGTATGGAGTTAGGTGACCCCTCAAGCCAAATAGGAGATAAATTAACTGTACAACCTTTAGAAGACATTTGAAGGCAGCCCCTGTACAGGGAAATGCAATGTTTTATTATGTTTTTATCTATGTTGGCAACTGCCCAGAGTGGCTGGGGCAGCCCAGTCAGGTGGGCAGGGTATAAATAATAAAATTATGTGTGATTAAGAAGATGACAACGATGGAATAGGATGTCCCAATTTTCATCAGAGAAATGGTGGAGGGCATGGAAAAGTCTTATTAAGGCAAAGGACTAGCTCTGGTCAAAACTCCCCAGACCACTGGTCTTCAACTGGTGGGTCACAGCAGCAACACTACCACCATACAAGTATATAGTATAGATATGTTTTAAACTGTTTCTGTTTTATCTGTAAACCACCTTGAGTCCCTGTCAGGATATAGGCAGGGTATAAATAAATATTTCATTACAGTAATAATAATGTGGTGTAAAATTAAAAGTGGATTCCCCCAATGCGTATTTGGGCTTTAGCCTTTAGCCTGAAAAGGTTGAGGAGTATTGTCCTAGAGCAGGGTTTCCATCTGTTTTTGGACTACAACTCCCATCATCTCTACCTAGCAGGACCAGTGGTCAGGGATGGTGGGAATTGTCTAAAAAACCAGCTGGAGACCCAAGTTTGGGAAACCCTACACTAGAGGAAGAGATTGGTAGATACAACATGGGCATAAAGGGCAATTCCTTCTCAATTTACAAAGTCTGTTGTTTTAAAAGCCTTTTATTTTATAAAAATTTGTTCTGCTTCCGAGTCACCAACCGATTCCATTTCCACAGATGCTTTTCCCCTCACACCAGTACAGTGGTACCTCAGGTTACAAACACCTCGCGTTACAAACACTTCGGGTTGTAGACTCTGCTAACCAGGACGTAGTACCTCAGGTTAAGAACTTTACCTCAGGATGAGAACAGAAATCACGCAGCAGCGGGAGGCTCCATTAGCTAAAGTGGTGCTTCAGGTTAAGAACAGTTTCAGGTTAAGAACGGACCTCCGGAACGAATTAAGTTCTTAACCCGAGGTACCACTGTACTTCCTATCAAGGATCTTTCCCCCATCTCTGCTGTTGCAACACACTGTAATACCATGAATGTCATGAGGCAATAGAGAAATACGGTATCTGGAATTTAGCTTAGGACATCAGCTCAGCTGAAGCACACTTCTGTTTCATTCTCATCATTCTTTTTCTCTTCCAAGTCTTCAGTTACTAATCCCTCTAAAAGAGAGGGAAGGTGAGGGAACTGAGTTGTGCCAAATGTATTGATTTCCCAAACGTATCCATCTTTCACCCCAAGGTGTCAGGGTGGAAATTAAAACCAAAACTTACGCAATAATATTAGACTTTGCCAGACTCAGAGTCATACAGCTGTTGGGTTCAGTGGGGCCTCGCTGGACCCACTGCACTCCTGCCACCCTGACCTCCACCGCCCTAGTTGGAGCGTCACTCTCACACTCTCCACGTGGCAAGTCCATGATAGCAGTTTCAGGGAGCCTTGCCATTTTCCCACATCTCTTCCAAAGAATGGCAGTCAACATGATCAGATTCATTGAAGGCTCCCAAACCTGTTCCTTTCCTTTCCCCCAGCTTCCCTCCCCCACTTTTTTTTAATCATTGAGACACGATCTGATGAACATGAAACACTTTGTAAAGTGTATGTTATGTCAATGAGGTAAATTTAATTATGTGCCTATGTTCTCCCATTGACATAAATGGGACTAAAAATGCTATTTGTTTATTTACAATAAATATAAAAAGTGCTTCAGTGTTACTGAGTGAAGGTCTGCATTTTTTAATCTTCCACCTCAATTTTAGATCTATTCTTGATATGCTGTGGATGTGTGGTTTGTAGGAAAGGGACACTGTGGGAGGTTAAAGGAAATGATATTGTATCGATGTGGACGGGAAATAAAAGGAAAAAATAAACTGCAACTGGGTAGACTATATAAGGGGGAACACGCAAAGACTCTAGTGTAGAAGTGAACCCCTCTCTTGTTCAGATGGACCTCGAATATCATCTGGACAAAACTTGATAATCCAAAGCCCTCTGAACCTTCAAGAAAGAAAGGAGCAAAATTAGGATGTGGGCATTCTACAACAGGATTCAATCATGCAAGAAGCTTTTCAAATTGAAGGTTTTTTTGGGTTGTTCTTCTTTAATGCAATCAACAGCTAGCAACCAGTGAACCCAAGGATCTCTCCTTTCTCCCTTTCATGTCCTCCACAGTGTTTCTGCAAACAAAATAATAAGGGCTCTCAGGTCCTCCAAACAAAGTGAAATGCAATCCCTTCATGGAGAGTGCATCAATAAATGAGTGAAGCGCCTTGCTCTCTTTGGAAGGGCAATAGCAGATCTACTTGGGGATCTTAATAATAACCCTTATTAAGAACAAGCCCGGTGGAGGGATTTGCTTTTCCTGCAACACCTGAAGAAACAAATGTCTAGAGAGAGAAGGAAAAACAGTTTTCCTTAGGTTGGTCTTTGAAATTTGTTTTCTCTTTACTGCAGGGGGTTGCCAGTCAAATTCCTTCAGAAGGAAAGGGGGTAATGGTTATGAGGGGAAAGCTGGAGGGAAATGGAGGGTGTGTGTGTGTGTGTGTGTGTGTGTGTGTGTGTGTGTGAAGTGTGTTTTATGCAGAAATTAGCATGGCATTAAAAGCTGCCTCAGGGATATTTATTAGTTCCAAGGTGCATCTTTTTATTGTGGGAACGACATCAGTCCTTTCAATGCATTCCCAACACCTTAGATTCAAATCAAAACAGCATTTGCACAGATTCAGGGATAGTGAGCTGATGGGCTCACCCTCAAAACAATTGTGTGTGACCCTCCGATTGTTGATGTGGTCATTCAGGTATTTTACCAAAGTGTGGTTTTTAAAAAAGTGCCCCCTTTCATTCATCAGAAGACATGCTATATGCTCACTAGCACGAGTGAGGAAGAATCATAACTGATCAATATATCCTCTCCTACCTTCCTAAGCATTCCTACACTCTCATGCAAGGATAGTACGATGGTGTGAACAAACCCAAAGGTTCGGGCACTTGTGAGCCTGCCTGCATCTTATTTATTACATTTTTAAAAATCCCATACAGCATGGCATCAATGGGGATCCTCACAACAACAGTGCGGAGGAGGTTAGTCTAGGAGAGAGTGAACAGCCAAGGTCACCCAATAAATTCCATACAGGAGTTGGGATTAGGAACACAAGCGTGTCCCTTATGTCTGATCATTTGTTTCTCTAGCTCCAGTGCTGTCTACACTGACTGCCAGCAGCTCTTCAGTGTCGGTTCTGCCAGTGCACTTGCATGGCACCAGCAAGTGGTGTCCATTTTGCTTCCCTGGAGGCCAGGTGTTTGGCAGTGCCCCACTTTACTGGCCTCTCCTATGCTCTACCACTGGCAAGTTAAGCCAGAATGGAATGAAGCTCTTCTGTTCTGTGTCAGGTGATTTTCATTATGCCATACTGGCTCCCAATGTTAAGAAACCTTTCTAAGCATCCTAGCACTTCTGCCCTCTGTATGATAACGACACTATGATTTTGGAGACCAGAGTTCAAATCCCCACTCATCCATGAAGTTGAGAGCTATGAAGGCGAAAGCCAGGAAGCATTGCCGCTTGGTTTCTCCATCTAGGGGCAGGGTAGCCGAGCCACAATACCATGCGCTGGGATGTGCAGAAGCAATGGGGCAGGCAGAGCACTGTTTCTTGCACTTCTGATACCTGAGAGGGGCACTTTGCCCCACCTCATGGGCAGGTAGACCCTGCCTAGTTCAATAGATCAAATTGCCAACGTGTCAATCACGCGATCGCAGGCTCATTTTGTGGCCCCGAAACCATGAGCAGGAGTACAAAGATAAAAGGAGTCGTGAGCTCTCATGTTGACTTTTTTTAGCTTGCATCCAAAACATTTAGCCATATGTAACCAACAAGCAAGCCTGAGGCAGAACGATCAACTCTTGAGATGGAAGTTTCAAAAGCTGATTGCCGGCAATAAAAGTGCTTTCTATTTGGACAGCAAGAATAAAAGCTGGCCTTCATTCACGCAAGGCCCATCTATATACTGCCGTGCTTTTAAACATAATTGCAGCATCTGCTTCTCTTGAAGCTCTTTGAAACCAACATGAGATTCGGGGTGAATTGCAAGTCATGCAGAGTGCCAGATGAAATGGACTTGAGGACAACTGCACTGCAACAGACTAAAAAGTTCAGAAAGTGAAGGCAGAAACAGCTGCTGTTTTCGAGAGATTCTTCTAATGGTATATTATTAATTTTTATTATTTATTATTTTGTATGCTGGCCTTCCTAGAATCATAAAATTGTCATCTAGTCCAACCCCCTGCAATGCAGGAATCTCAGTATCCATGACAGATGGCCATCCAACCTCTGAGAGTCCACAATCCCCCCCCCCAAGGGAGACTGTTTCATCTGAAGATGACAAGGCGTTTCCCAACATAAAACTACAAAATGAGAACACAAAATCCATAATGAAAAACCAAAAACAAACCAATAGCCCCCTTCCCACAAACACATTTGAAAGGCCATAGAATGTTAATCAGCCAAAGACCTGGTTATAGAGAAACATTTTGCTTGGTGCATAAGGATGTATAATGAAAGCACCAGATGAACCTCCCTGGAGAGCCAGTGTGGTGTAGTGGTTAAGAGCGGTAGTCTCGTAATCTGGGGAACCGGGTTCGCGTCTCCGCTCCTCCACATGCAGCTGCTGGGTGACCTTGGGCTAGTCACACTTCTTTGAAGTCTCTCAGCCTCACTCACCTCACAGAGTGTTTGTTGTGGGGGAGGAAGGGAAAGGAGAATGTTAGCCACTTTGAGACTCCTTCGGGTATTGATAAAGCGGGATATCAAATCCAAACTCTTCTACTTCTTCTTCTTTTTCCACAAATGGGGAGCCACCTCAGAAAAAGCCTGTTCTCATGTTGCCACCCTATGAACCTCTTGTAGAGGAGGCACATGAAAAAGGGCCTCAGAGGATGATTGCAGGGTCTAGGTCAGTTCATATGGGGGAGGAGGTCCTTGAGGTATTTGCCTACAAGCCCCAAGCACTGCCTGTTGCTAGTGCTGAAGGATCCCACCCTCATCAAATTGTGGGAACCTCACTCTTTCGGAACAAATGGAATGACCTGACTATGAAGTGTCAATCAAAATAATTACAGGGACAGCTTTTTTTTTTTTTAAGGGGGACATTAATTATATTGTATTTTCTGTGATCATTCTAATCTGTGCGGCTCGGTTTACAATATTCTATTACTATATTCAGGTCATTGAAATTCTCAGTCAGGCAAAGCATGTGATTATCGTCCCCTTGTTGTACATCATAGTAACAGTGGCAGCCGTCTCAGATCTTAGGTGTCGATTTACTGTATTCTCTGGCAAGTATGCACTTACTAGACAATATGAGGAGCTGTGAGAAGGCTTTCTTTTCTTCCTAAAGCCTGGTACTCACCAGTCGGAGCAGAACAAAATAGTCTGCTTCTATAGCACCGGCACACTCATTAAACTCCTGGAAAGGAAAGGGGTGGAAAAGGGGGGACGAGAATAATGTCTGCGTATTCGACTGCTCTCTCTTGTAGTCCTCAAAATGTGACATGAGAAAAACATGGAGAATAGAAGCACTATTGCTCTGGAGATCCATCTGCGCTTATCTCTCTAAAAGGGTCTCTATGTGAAGTCTTTTGCCATGTGACACAAAGGGAGGCCTGGGTTTTTAACCTAGCCTATTTCACATTTCACTGATTCCATGAATGAACTGTGAAAATTGTTTCCTGTTTTTTTCTTCTTCTAAACCACTGAGATGCTAGTTTGCAAAGTATGCGGGGGCAGGGGGAGAGCTAGAGATAGAAGGAAAGCCCTCCTCGGTTTCAAGAAATAACATTCCTTCTTGGGAGTTAATTTCAAAGTTAATTTGGTTGAGGGAAGAGTTCCATCCTTGGTACGTTTGAAGTAATCCATCTTCCTTAGAACCAGCATCATTACGCAGCCACCGCCTGTTTACAACATCCAATTTATAGGAAGGGGGGCGGCGGGAAAATAGCAACAGGAAAATCAGCCCCTCAGCTCTTTCGGATAACTTAGAATTATAGAATTGTAGTGTTGGAAGGGACCTCAATGGCCATCTAGTCCAACCCTGTGAAGTACACAAATATTTCTCCCATTGTGAAGCTCAAAACCACGACCCTGAGGTTAGTTCAGAAAAGCTTGTACTGTACTGGAGAAGAAGTCAGCAAATTGGGGAAAATTTCAACAAGGACACTTATTTTAGCTAGAAGCCCCATTTTCCTGAGATGAAACTTTTTTTTTTTTTAATGTAGGATAATGTTGAGAATCTGGTTTGTTTGAAAATCCCTGCATTAACATGAGCAGAGCCAAATATCCAAAACAGTCAAAATATCTAGATGTGCATGCAGTCAAGTCACAGCCAGAATGTTGAGGTCTGGAATGCTTTTTATCGCAGGCAGTCAACGTATGGTTGGTTTTTACCATAGGCCGATCCTGGAGGCCAATTTAAAATCTACATTTCAATCAGAAGGGATGCTCCTTCCATGCAAAGAAAAAGAAGAGGAGAAGCATGTGGCGATCACACAGGGTCCCTGGACATTTCACCGTCTACTGATCCCTGTGCCACCACTTTATTTCTCGCTGCCACCACCCAGGCCCTACCTGGTATAATACTGAGTCCAGTCAGGGTTAAATTGGAACATAAATTTCTGTTTATTTATTGCAGTTTAGCAAGCGTGTGGTTTCATAAACGGTATTGGTCCATTACAATCATGGGTTGACTATCCAGACCTATAACTTCTGCTACCTGCTCTCACTCACTAAACCACCTCTCAGATATTTACTTGTCTTCCTAGTTCCTAAATGTTCCGACTCAGCTTATTTCGCTACACTAACTCAACCTACCCACAGACTCTATCCCAATTCACTCCCACTCACTCCCAACTCTTCCCTTCGCCCCTCCCAGAGCTGGTTTTATAGTCCTTCTGACTCCACCCCCTGGGTTCTGATTGGGTAACCTGTTTAACTATTTCACCTCCAGCACTCTCATATGTTAACATCACAAAGGGCAATCACATGCACTTTTGGAAATATTGGGGTGGGGTGAACATGCGTAAATTGACAAGGACGGGTGGCACCCTGGGTAAATCTGTAACTGTGGGATGTAGGCAAAAGGATCTCCCCCAGAGCTTCTTTATGAAACCTGCTGGAAGTCAAATGGCCCAGCGTACCTTCAAATGTCAAAGCTCACAGAATGAGAACTTTTGAACACTGCCTTTGAACACCAAGCTCTTGTGGCGATGACACTAGTTTCCAGGCTTCCTGTTAATTAATGTAAAGATAAAAATAACATTCCTCATATCTGGTGCTGCCAGTATCCTATCACGAATCTAATAGCACGACCCAGTCACTGGTAGTTAACTCAAAAGATTAGCATTTAAATCAGCCTGGTAAAAGCTTGATAGGCAAAAGGTAGAGAGGGCTTCCTAGACCTTCTTCTGTGGCAATGAGGTGAAAGCTTTTGAAGTACTCTGGATCATAGCTGTCAACTTTTCCCTTTTCTTGCGAGGAATCCTATTCGGAATAAGGGAATTTCCATTCAGAAAAGGGAAACGTTGACAGCTTTGCTCTGGATTCAGCTCCAAGGATACTCCAAGGATGACAAAGTAAACCATCTATTGAAGTCTGCTACTCCATTCAGCTTATGTTGGTTGAGCAGAATTATAACCTCAGTCTAGCATGTCCCAAAAGGTTAGATCATCGCGAAATAATATTGCAGAATCTTGACTGGAAGCCTGGCATTCTTTTTTGGAAGGGAAATTATATTTAATAAGATAGCATCAGGAGTTGCAGTTGACAAGATGAAAAGGAGAGGCGAGGGCAGGGGGGTAGTAAAGCAGCTGTTGGGTGCTTCTGTGGGAAAGGAAAAACTAAATCAGCACATGGAAGAAATCAAGTGTGATTGAAAACAAGGACTGGGGTCACAGGTATGCAATAACACACCTGGAATTGCACATCCCCATAGAACTATAGATTCACAGCTACTGAAAAGTGATTTTTTAAAAATGTAATGCTTTGCTCTGTCATCCTAATGTGCAGTTGGTCAGATTTTCTTTAATTTTATTTTTTGCTTTGAAGAGAAGCTTTCAAACCTGGGCATACCGAGCTTATTACTATGATGTGGTGTGTCCCATTCTTTTCAGAGATATGACGGTGGAATGATTGAGGAAGAGCTTTAATCACATGAGCTTTTGTAGCCAAGTCACGACTGGTGTGTGCTGAATGTAGCCCATGCAGAGAAAAGATATTAGGACTCTACGACAAGAGGTAATAAAGAAGAGATATGATTGAAATGTACAAAACCATGAGTGAGTAAAAACCACAGTTTACCATTTGACCGAATGCTAGGGCAACTGGGAGACTTGATGGCGGCTAATGAAATTAACCGGCAACAAGGTTTGGCTTTTTTTAAAAAAAATAGACTGACATTGTGCAAATGCAATCTAAGGGGTTCTCTGCCACAAGGTGCCGTATAAGTATATAACTCCTAACTCCCCCAGTAGCATGTGGCTTGGCTTACTTGCCTGAGTCATCTATACCTATTGCTTAATATAATATATCTATTACCTGTGTATCACACATTGGTATTTGATATGTATCACCTATTAGTCTTATGACAGAGTAAGCTTGATGGCGTTTAAATTATTTCCATTTCTGCAGTAAATTGCATTCCAATCAAGACTAGACACCTTTTCAGGACCACCAACAGCTCCTAGGGATTGTGGTTATTCCATCAGTCCTAGTGACTTTCCCCCCTAAGTCCCTTAAAGGTAATGGGACCCCTGACCATTAGGTCCAGTCGTGACTGACTCTGGGGTTGCGGTGCTCATCTCGCTTTATTGGCCGAGGGAGCCGGCATACAGCTTCTGGGTCATGTGGCCAGCATGACTAAGCCTCTTCTGGCGAACCAGAGCAGCGCACGGAAACGCCGTTTACCTTCCCGCTGGAGTGATACCTATTTATCTACTTGCACTTTGACGTGCTTTCGAACTGCTAGGTTGGCAGGAGTCCCTTAGTGGAGCATATTTAAAAAGCCTGCCTTGGAAGAATCATGCTGAGAAAAGGCTACTGGCTGTAGGGTCAGCTGAGTAAATTTTGTTACTATCCTCTTTCAATCTTACCATAACCTACTTTTTAAATGATATAATTTTGACTATAAAAGTATACAATAAAAAGTATTTTTTTAATTAAAAAAAAGAAACTTCTTCCAATCCAGTGGGGAAACATACAAAATTTAAGATTATCAATGTATAACCAATTACCTGGGAAACAATAAGTGAAAATTATTCTAGTGGTTGATATATATAAACTCTTGCTTCTCAAATGAGCATCCTTCTTAAAATCTTTTGTATTATGTAAGACAATGACCTAAACACTCTCAAATGAATTAAGATTAAAGGTAAACTTGGAGATTTCCAAAATGATGATGCCGAACTTGTCTAATTTCCACCAGTAATTAACTTTGCATCTTCCCCCAAAATAATATCTTTGAAGCATCCAAGAAGTCCAGCCTTAGGAGCAAAGGGAATATCACAGCCAGTAATGTCTTTTGTTGCCAGTAACATTTCCTGCCAGTGGCCTGAAACGCAGTAGGATCAACGTTTCCTTCCTTTGGCAACCACTAGAGGGAAGCTATGAATGTTGTAGCTGCCCTTATGGTGCTTCAAGAGTGAGGGATGCTTATTCTGCAAAACTGATCCCCCCCCCCCAATCCTTCAGCTACAAGTATAGGATGGATAGAAACAGAAGTACATACAGTGGGACCTCGGATTACAGACGCTTCAGGATAGAGACGCTTCAGGTAACAGACTCCGCTTAAACAGAAATAGTACCTCGGGTTAAGAACTTTGCTTCAGGATGAGAACAGAAATTGTGCGGTGGCAGCTCGCCAGCAGTGGGAGGCCCCATTAGCTAAAGTGGTATCTCAGGTTAAGAACAATTTCAGGTTAAGAACAGACCTCCAGAACAAATTAAGTTCTTAACCCGAGGTACCACTGTAATGCTTGGTGTGTTTATAATACCCCAAACTACTGGGAAACTGGGAGAATATGGGCTGTAATAACATAAGGAGATCCAATGGCCCAGCATCCTTTTCTCACAGTGGCCAACCAGATGAAGCAGGACTTGGGCACAACATCATTCTCCCCTCCTATTGTTTCAGGCAACTGATATTCAGAAGCAGCACTGCCCAGAGCCGCTGTGAGATGTAGCCACTGCTTGTCTTAACCTTCATGAAATCATCTAATCCTTTCTTAAAAGGCATCCAGTTTGGTGGCCATTGCTGCCTCCCATGGGAATGGGTTATGTAATTATTTTGTGCTGTGGGCCATACATTTGCATCTTTCTTTTCCATCCAGGAGCTCAAGGTTGTATACATTAACACACACACACCCTTTAATATTTTCAACAGTGCTGTGAGGTAGGCTAGGCAAAGTTAGCATACGCACATATAAACAGCAGTTCTTGATAGTAGATTGTGGGGAGGGAGGGCAGGATGAGGACCCGCCAATTCACATACTGTGATGGCCTGGGACTCGGGCTCGGACTCAGAACCAGAAGAGTCTCAGTCCGCACTGAATCCTTTGCCTCAGGTGGCATCTGAACCAAGTCTGAGGCCTGATTCTGAAGAGCCCCAGTCTGCACAGGTTCCCCTACAACAAGCACCAGCTGGGCTGAGTCAGGGGCCTGAGCCTGCCCTGGCTCCAGATGCAGGGATTACCTTGTTGCCTTCAGCTGGGCCATCACTTACAGCTGCTCCACTACCAGTTGGGTCAGGAGAAGCTAAGGTGGCCTCTGGGTCCAAAAAACCCACCAACATCTCCCGAGCTGCAGAGACTAAGATCTGAGAGAAGGAGATACCTGAGTACTCGCAGGAGGCGTGCTCGCCTTCGGGCAAGACAGGGAGGTGAGTCACCGAGGGATCAGGACCGGCTGTTACCCTGACAAAGATAAAAGGCTGTCGGACCCAGCCCCAGGTTGTGGGAGCAACATTACTGTTTGATAGAACCTGCCTGAGACCCTGTGCCTGACCTTGCCTGGTTTCTTGCCTTGTGTCCTGTCTTGGCCTTGTCGGACGACTCCTCACAGAACCCTTGGATTCAGGACCCGACCTGGACTGCGTTGATCAGGTTACCCCCAGGCCCGGCACACATACAATGTACTGGGCCCAATAAATCAACTCCAGGTTGGTGGTGATGCTCACTGCCAAGACCAGCCTCTAGACTTCCTCTTCTGCCATTGAAAAACAAAACAAAACTTGTTGCAGGCCTGTGTTTGGAGCCCTGTCAAGGACCTGTATATAACCCTGTTCTATTAACCTGCTACAATATCAGAACCTATACGGATCTTGAATAAGTAACTGAGGTTTAGCAGGCAACGTAAGGATCTGCAGAGCTGAAAGGACACGAAGTTCACATGTTGATGTGAAATGATTGACAAAACGTTTGGCTGCAGACCTCTCTTTTCAGCTAACACATGGATGTAAATAAAACTGCCCTGGTTCTTGACTGATCTAGCAGCCAAAAATATTCTATTGTACATTTGAGCATCTGTTTATTTGCTACATAGGACTTCTTTCCCCCATCCAATCCTTTGATTTCTTCCTCTCTCTATATACATATTGCTTACATGGCTTTTCATAATCCATCTATGAACAGGCCCTCAGTTTTGTCAGTCTTCAGGTAACAGCTTGGGATAGGCTGGAACGGGTCCATAAAAATACAATGTGTAATCTCGAGGACTTCCTGCACAGGAAGGCATAAGTTCAGACCAAGCGGCACCAAGCAAACAATGTGACCTGCGATGACTTAGTGAGAATAAACACACAGGTGAAGAGTTAACTTTCTGCTGGGGGTTTTCTCAGCAGTTCTGAAAGGATTAATACTTAGGTCTGCGGAATGTAAAATTGCAATTTGTTTCCACCAGTATTAAATAAACCTGTTCACTGGGTTGTTAAGGAGAGTGTTGGATTTCCCTCGCTACGCTTCAGAAACACCACAATCATTTCCCATTGCTTTGATTTTTTTTTTTATCAGAGCATTGCTATCAGCTCTGCTAAAACAATGACCGTGTTTCCAGCTTCTCTAAGCTCCATAATCTCATTCTTTATGTTAAATGTAAGTGGTCTGCACACCTGGGTTTTATTTAGCCAGGTATTTAAAGTCTGCTGTACTTTGTATTTTATATTCCTTTGCTTGGAATTATGGGCGTAGCCAGGATTTTTGTTTGGGGCCAGGGGCAGCCAAACTTGTTGACCTCATTTTAGGAAAACAAAGTTGCTGGGCTTTTTAAAAGAAATTAAAATTGTTGAGCTTTTCTTGGGAAGTCATGGGTAAAAATACCCTGTAAATAGGACTTTGCAGGGAGCAGGCTTCTGCTGGGGGGGGGGCAGAACCTCAGATAATTGAGCACTTTCAATGCTTTTCAATAATACTTATGGATCTGGGGGGGCAGGCCCCTGCTCCCCCCTGGCTACGCCCATGCTTAGAATCATGAACTTGTGGGGAAAGCCATGCTGCCATTCCCTCACCCCACCCTACTTCCAGTCCCACTGTTCATTGCTCTCTGGATTTCCACCAGTACATGACTTGCAGTCTCTATGATCCCAACAGCAATGCCATACTGTGTTTCATTTAAGAAACAGCTACTCATCATCAGTCCAAAGATCTCTCTGCTTTGTATCCAGCCTCAGAGGACGACCAGATCCAGATATATAAATACATAAATACATTTATATGCTGCCTTTCCACAGTTCAAACTATGCTTAAGGTGGCTTCCAACACAGGGGAAAAAATACATCACAGCAACATAACAAAAGTAGTCATAAATAAAACATGAAAACATACACAACCAAACTGAACAATTTCCACATAAATCACAACATTAAAAATGCAGCAGCTACAGCAGCAGCCCAGCAGGAGGGTCTGTTCATCAGCCTCAGATTTTGTAGCTGGAGTCAGTCTGGACCCCACCCTTCCAGGCCACATGGGAAAAGGCCTGCAAGACAATGAGCAGACCTTCCAGGACTCACATATGCTAAGCAATGCTCTGCCTTCCCCAATATATGTCCCTCCAGATATTCTCGGGGTCTAACTCCTATTAGCACCAGCCAATATACGTAGCTAATGTCTAGGACCGACAGCACTTGTATTCCAGCAACATCTGTACGGCAATAGGTATGGGGAAGCTGCTTTAAGTGCATAGAGTATTGGGTTGTATCTAAGTTCTACCCCGTGTAGTAGACCCATAGAAATGAATGGACTTACATTAGTCATGTCCATTAATTTCAATGAGTTTACTCTGAATAGGCCTAACATTGGATCGGTGGCATAGCGTGGGAGCAGCCAGGGAAGCCATTGCCGTGGGCACAAAATTCTGTGTGGGGTGCAACCAGGTGCCCCCATGCAGGCGTTGACTTCCATGGAGATCCCTACCCTACCCTAGCAAAGGCAGCAGAGCAGCTCAGGTCCACATTGAGTTGCTGTGGAGGGAGGGAGGTGGATAATTTGCGGGACGCTCCGGAGTCATCAGCAACTTCCCTGCCCCGGGTGCCAGCAACCCATACTACACCACCGCATTGGATACAACTCGTTGATTCCACCTCTTACTGGGGTTGTATCCAAGGTAGTGCTAAGTCACTTACTGACATACTTGTTTTGACGCTGAAATGTTTTGGGTCAGCTGAATGCTGCTGCACCAGAGAATGCATCAGTACATTGCTAGCAACTTTGTTGCACAATCTGTTACATGATGTGTTTCCCCCTAGTGCAACTGTTGCAATGGATTCCTCTGTTAGAGGTAAAGGTACCCCTGACCATTAGGTCCAGTCGCGGACGACTCTGGGGTTGGGCACTCATCTCGCTCTATAGGCCGAGGGACCCGGTGTTTGTCCACAGACAGCTTCCAGTTCATGTGGTCAGCATGACTAAGCCTCTTCTGGCGAACCAGAGCAGCACATGGAAACACCGTTTGCCTTCCCGCCGGAGCGGTACCTATTTATCTACTTGCACTTTTGACATGCTTTCAAACTGCTAGGGGCAGGAGCTGGGACCGAACAAGGGGAGCTCACCCCGTTACAGGGATTTGAACCGCCGACCTTCTGATCGGCAAGCCCTAGGCTCTGTGGTTTAGACCACAGCGCCACCTGCGTCCCTCTGGGATTCCTCTGTCACACAACATTAAAAAATCACCTGTCTGCAGCTTCCCCCCTCTGATCTGCAGGCACTTAGGGAAGTCTGCCTTCATGAGCGCTTGATGTCTCATGACTACTGCTTTTTAAAAAAATCCATACTAAGTCACACACCAGGGAAACGTGAGATCTTCCCTGAAAATGTGAACACTGAGCTGCTCCGAGGCAAATGATTCTCCGTGGTCGGAGGCACACTTGACTCCTTTTTATTATTATTGTTTTCACCTGTGTGTTTTCAATCACTTTAAAGGTTTCAGACCACTCTCTGGGGCTGTTTTACATGCTACCCTGAAGTGGGGGTGAAACAAGAGAACTCAATACATTTTGAAGCCTGACACAAAAACCCCAAAGGGTAAAAATACAATACTAAACTAAATAATTTTATGATTTGCTGCCCTTTTAATGGTTTCCCAAAAGTTGATATGTGGGGCAAGGTGCCTCACCTTGCCTATTGGTGAGGCTTGTTCTGGTATAAAAGGTTTGTTCCCTTTCTAGAAATGCAAACTTTGCTAGCCAGGATTCTGAACAGATATATTGTGCCCTCACTACCTCTCCTTTGCCTCACCTCTCCTGGTTCATTATCAGAGCTTTGCACAGCTCCCCATTTTATTTTATTTTTTGCAAAGTGTTTTCCCCCAAATCTAACCGTCTGAGCACTGAACATATTTTATGAGTGCTTGTTTGATACCCGCCCAGTGGCTGAATCAGGACAGAGGCCTCAGTTGCTCTTAAACATTCATACACATGTTTCAATAAAATTCTATACAATAAATATTCCATATACCGGTAACTTTATAGAATGTAAGAGATACAACATGGGTCTTGTGTCTTCAGGGATATTTCAGAAATTCCTTTAAAAAATGAAGTCTAACCTTTTCATTTGTGGGGCCAAATGGAAAAGGATACAGGCAATATCCTTGTCCAGTAAGTAGTCAAATTTGCTCCCACCTTCCAGTTTTTGTGTTTGGTTTGGTTTGCCATTGAGTGAAAAGGCATTGTGCTTGTGTTTTCAATTTCTTTTCTTTTTTAAAAAACTTTTATTAGCATGCAATGCAAATGAGACTGAAATCTTATACAGTGGTACCTCGGGTTACATACGCTTCAGGTTACATACGCTTCAGGTTACAGACTCCGCTAAGCCAGAAATAGTACCTCAGGTTAAGAACTCTGCTTCAGGATGAGAACAGAAATCGTGCTCCGGTGGCGCAGTGGCAGCAGGAGGCCCCATTAGCTAAAGTGGTGCTTCAGGTTAAGAGCAGTTTCAGGTTAAGAACAGACCTCTGGAACGAATTATGTACTTAACCCGAGGTACCACTGTACACACTTATCTGGGAGTTAGTCTTATTGAACTTTTTTTCTGAGTAGCCATATATGGAATTGCATTGTAAGTCATTTTAAATGCATTTTTGTCCTGGCTATTTTGCAATTATTTCTTTACCAACACCATCACCCCGATATATTTCCATGGAAAAGGTAAAGGAACCCTAGAAGGTTAAGTCCGGTCAAATTTTACTATGGAGTGCGGCACTCATCTCCGCTTTCAGCCAAGGGAGCCGACGTTTGTCTGCAGACAGCTTTCTGGGTCATGACTAAACCACCTCTAATGCAATGGAACACCGTGACAGATGCCAGAGCACAGGGAAATGGCATTTACCTTCCTGCCGCAGTGGTACCTATTTATCTACTTGCACTGATATGCTTTTGAACTGGCAGATTGGCAGAAGATGGGACAGAGCAACGGGAGCTCACCCCATCACGTGGATTGGAACTGCCAACCTTACAAGCTCAAGAGGCTCAGTAGCTTAGACCACAGCACCACCCATGTCCCAGCTATAGGCCTGCTTGCAGCTGAGGAGAAAGTTCAATAAACAATTCAGAAGTCTCACTTAGGAAAATGAGACATGCTGTACTTCTTAGAGACAGTAAACTCTCTCAGTCCCCACCCCCATTCTACCTAATTTGTTTAGAGAGAGATGTCTTCCCAATTGGACCTTAAGTTGCATTCACACAGTAGCATTGACATGGAAATTCTGCATCCCAGGCAGAAGATGCTGATGAGCAGCATTGCATGTTGCAGCAGCAGCAACAGCATGGAAATGTCATACATAAGCAGCTCTTTCTTGCCTCCTGTGTGCAAAATGCAAATAGTATTATCAAGGTGGGGAAAAGTATGCAGAACAGCATTTGCTCACATTCATCATCTGTT
This sequence comes from Podarcis melisellensis, assembly GCF_964234715.1. Taxonomy (NCBI): domain Eukaryota; kingdom Metazoa; phylum Chordata; class Lepidosauria; order Squamata; family Lacertidae; genus Podarcis; species Podarcis melisellensis. Next base: position 25,342,094 of record NC_138531.1, on the reverse strand, counting down.
AGTTTTGGCTTTCCTTTTCCTACCACCAACCTATCCCCCTGGCTCGTCTTTCAAATTTTAGTCTGTGAGCTCCTTGGAGCAGAGACCTGCTTTCGTTCTTTTCGGCTTATGGTGTTAAAAGAAAATAAAGACTATATAACTGTAAGCAAGAAGAATCAGGGGGTTGTATCCAGCAGTTCTGTTAGTGCCAGTACTTTTGGCTGTGCAATGAAACCCCTCCTTTCTCCGCCCCCTGCCTCCCACCCTCCATCCACTTTTGAGGGTTGGGGAAAACCCATGGGGGAAATGACAGGGAAAGAAACTTCTGTTGCACTCTCAAAAGTGCTTGTGGAACTGTTTCGTTGGATCTTGCCCATACTGCGGACCTCGGGATGATAAGGAGGGGAGCTAATGACGTCCATTCATAAGAGAACTTAATGGGCTGCAGCCTGCAGCCAGAATTTGCCTTTGATGGATGGTAAAGGCTCTTTTGTTCATGAAAGCCTTGTGATCCAGCAAAAGGATCCCACTGGCAGGAGACACAACCTTTGCTGATTTCTACCCTCCCTCTTAAAGTCCCCAGTGCTACCTCCTTCAACAGCATGAGAGGTAGCACTAGGGGCTGCAAAATAAAAGGAGAATCAGCAAAAGTAGCCTCCCTCCCTCCACCAGTGGGAATGGTCTCTAAGTGAAACTGGTCCAGAAAAGTTGGCTCAGTTGAATAGGGAGTGGTGCTGATAACACCAAGGTTGCAGGTTTGATCCCCGTATGGGATAGCTGCCTATTCCTGCATTGCAGGGAGTTGGGACTAGATCAGTGTTTCCCAAACTTGGGTCGCTAGCTGTTTTTGGACTACAACTCCCATAATCCCTAACTAGCAAGGTGAGTGGTCAGGGATGATGGGAACTGTAGTCCATAAACAGCTGGAGACCCAATTTGGGAAACACTAGGCTAGATCAGGGTCCCTTCCAACTCTAGAATTCTATTATTCTATGAAGTGAAATCTAGACCCACACAACACATATTTTATTAAACTGAAGAAAGCATTTGTATGAATTTGGCCATCATTTCAGAAACCGCTTTTATCTGCCGGGTATGAGATGGAGTTCTTGGAGATTAAAAGAAGTCACACACACCCCTTCAGAGTAGGTCACGTGGCGTTTGAACTCTTTTCCACACCCTGATAATAAATATCTTGACATTTCCTCCCCTTGCACATACTTCACTTTTGCTTTGACTCCTGGTCACCAGGTGCTCAGCACCTCCTCGTAAGAAATGATAAGCTCTCAGCATCCTGTCAAACAAGGCCCGGCTTATGTAAACACAGTGGATTTGAATTATATCTGCGTCTTTGAACACCAGGATGAGGTGCTTAGCTAAATGTGACTAAAAAGAAAGGGAAGATGCAGTCCAAAAGCCTCTCAATTAATATTTTGAAGGGCCTCGTTCCAGAAAGAGACAGAAATTCATATTAAAAGAATATCATCTTGTGGACAGCAGCTAACTAGACCTTAAATAGGATCTTCCTTCTCTCCTTTGAACTGGCTTCAAAGTTGAACAAGATAAGCAGCACTTCTTTAAAAGAGATATTTGTGACAAAAGGCCTGGTTTTTTAAGAAGGGAAAGGGCAATTTTTGCTCAGGCATAGCCCCTTTCCTTCAGAAGACAAGGGTGCCTTTTAATTTATCCCACCTTTAGGATAAACAAACTTTTCACTCTCTCAAGGATCTTTCTAAAAGGGAACTCAAGAGTCTGTGCCCTTCTGTGTGCACCACGCCGCCACCAATGAATCACAAATTCTTCAGGGATTTCTTTCTTTCCAAAAATTAGTTGGGAATTAGTTCCTTAATGTCCTTCAGATATGCTTTGTTTTCAAAGTGGAAGCAGCATAAGGGTGACTATTTAGCTGCCAATAGGGAAGTGGACATCGGCATTGATTTTATTATTCAATTAGCGCTGGAAATAAACAGCACATGTGCGTTGCGGGGAGAGTGGTACAGGAAAATCAGGATTATCTAGCTACAGCAGGAAATGGATGCTAATTATTCAAACATAAACACTGGGGATATTAATAAAGGTTTACCAAAAACCCCCAAAACAAAACACTATTACACAAGGCCTTCTATAATGAGGTAGTTCTGGTTTGCGCCATGCCTTTTAACAGAATGCATTTTCTGCTTGCCAGAAGGCTGCCCTAACCTTACAGTAACCCTATGAACTAATAGTAAACTCAGCTCTCTGAATGTGGCCAAAGGGTACAAAGCCCAAGGGGACAGTGTCTGCATGCAGGATGGAGGCACCATGTCCCAAATACACCCAGAGCAAAGAGGAAGAGTGGCTGGATTTCTAGTTCTTTATTGGCAAAGTGCTCAGTTACATCAGCTCCTAACATGCAAGTGAATGCAACAACACTCCCAGCAAACTAGCTATCTAGGCACCTACGACTACAGACAGTTGGAGCAACAGTGTGGCCCTGCCTTTTTAAACTCTCTTGCCCAAAGTGATGTGCGCTTCCTCAATGGCAGCTCTAGTTGCTTCCAGTGCTTCCAGTCCTTCCTTGAGAGTGGAGACAATGGGGCAGGGGACCCAGGGGTTTCCAAAGCCATGGCTGCCTCTGGAAGCACCTCAGTTTCTCCAGCATCCGAGACCTCCTGCATCTCTTCTCCTGTCCCTTTCTCCCCTGTGTGAAGAACAGCACCATTCTATGCAATTCTGTTGTGTTGCTGTTTTAAATACTGTTTTTTCCCCACCCCTCACTTATTCTATAGAAACTGCTTTCATTGCATAGGATAATTGTCTAGTAGGGAATTGAGCTCTGCACCCACATATTACACCCACACCAAACAACAACAACAACAACAACAACTCTGCACAGATTGCAGCCACACTTTATTCATAAAATGAAGCTTCCTTCTTGTCCAGATTAAACTGGTGAAGTTTAAACCTTGCTCTGGGGCTGGCAGGATGCTTTGTAGCCTTAAAACAGTTCCCCCTTAACTTGTGTCTATTTTAGAGCGTCCAAAGTATTCTCTGTGATTATTTGGTGACGGCAATTTCTGAGAAAGTACTTTCTAACTATGCAGGCTTGGACAGAGTGCTTTCCTCCCATGCAAATACAGCCAGAAGTTTAAAGGCACTATAAAAAAGGAGGCTACGGGCTTAATAAGTCAATTTCCGATGCTACAAAGAGGCATGAAAACAGGAAGTGTGAGTCACTCACGTTTCCGTGCCCTCTACACAGGTTCACAAACATGTGGAACTGTTCTGATACTTCAAACCCAGACACATTATTCATATTCTAGATGGTGGGAGAATAGGTCTCGGTCTTTGTGCAACATGGAAAGGGTGCCAACTAGATGCAGGGTAATACAAAGGGCACAGGAGTACCAGAACTTCTCCTTGCCTAGAAAGCTTCCAGCCTAGTTCCACATGCCAGCTTTAAAGATGACTGTCCCATATTTGAAGGGCTCTCAGAGGAAAGTCCTCTTTTTGGAGGAGTCCTCTGTTTGAAAGGTTAACCACTCCAAGCTGATCTAAAGGCATAAAGCCAAAAGAAGGGAGAGCAGGGGTCTGGAAGTTGCCCATCAACAGCTGGATGGACAGCAAACTGAGCCAACATACAGGTCTTAGAATCATAGGATTGAAGAGTTGGAAGGGACCCTGAGGATCATCTAGTCCAACCCCCTGCAGTAAAAAAAAGGCAAAGGTACAGGACCCCTGGATGTTTAAGTCCAGTCAAATTTGACTATGGGGTGCAGCACTCATCTCCACTTTCAGTCCTAGGGAGCCAGCGTTTGCCCTCCGACAGCTTTCCGGGTCATGTGGCCAGCAGGACTAAACCACTTCTCAAGCAACAGGACACTGTGATGGAAGCCAGAGCGTACGAAAATGCTGTTTACCTTCCTGCCACAGCAGTACCTATGTACGATATCTACTTGCACTGGTGTGCTTTTGAACTGCTAGGTTGGCAGCAGCTGGGACTGAGCAACGGGAGCTCACCCCATTGCGAGGATTTGAACTGCCAACCTTCCGATCGGCAAGCCCAAGAGACTCAGACCGCAGTGACACTTGTGTCCCTACTTAAACCCACTGAAATGCAGGGATATGCAGCAGTCCCATACAGGGATTGAACCTGCAACCTTGGCATTATCAGCACCACGCTCTAAGCCACTGAGCTATCAGCTAGTTACAATATTCCCCACTATGGTATGGCTGCTTCACTCAAGTAATTATTCTACATTTACATCAGTAAACATGAATTGCATATGCAAGCTTTATTGAAATCTGTGGTGTTGTTTGCCCTCTTATTATTATTTTTTATAATTAGGCTTATTTAGGCTGCCCTATCTGTAGGGCTGAGGTCCTCATCACTTAGGATTCGATATACAGCGAGTTTTTAATAAATAAAGGATTGATCTGATCTATGGAATTAAATCTTGCGAGACTTGCTTGCAAATAGATACATCTCAGGACCACATGGTCAGGTATGTTAAACTGCCTAATTCCTCCAAATTTCACCACCGTTTGTTGTGTAAGGGATATTTAGATTTGCGTGTCTAGCAAGCGGGAGACTGGAAAAGTGACAGCTGGCTGTGATAGACTTGACAGCCGCTGGGAAATTAGCATTACCTGAACCAAATTAGTCAAATGAAATAGGAGGTTGAAAATTGCATAAATGTTTTTCCCTCCCCAAAGCCTGCAACCCCATCTCTTCTTTCGGTATGTAGTGGGGGGTCAATTGAGTGTGAGTGATGATTTTGCATGTTAAAGAGCCCCATTATTCTCTTGCTGATTTTTCTTTTTTTGTCTCTAGATACTGCTCTCTTGTTTTTGATCTGTGCTCTATTGTGGAGGAAAAGAGTGTAGGACTTGCAGGCAAGGGCTGCAACCCAGATGTTCCAAGCCACCCACAGATCCTGGTCAATGGGCCAAAAATCAAAGAGGAAGAGAAAGAATCAAGAGGCAACCACCAGGGGAGGCTTGCATAAATGGGAGACTGCTAGGGGCATGGTACCAGTAGATGGACAGGCTGAGAATTATTATTTTTTCCTAGGGTAAGGCTGTGTTCCCTAATGGCCCTGAATTTAAACAACACACATCAAGAAGGATTGCTTTGCATGCTTAGACTCCGCATCAAATTGTCATATAACAACATCTTGCAATAAACGTCAGGGTCATTGAATGACTGAATGCTAAATGCTGGCTGTACCCAACAACTGTGTAAATACTAAGTGGGACTTTCCCAGTAAAGGGGGAGGGGTTGTTTGGCGACTGCGGTGGCGGAGGAAATATACCTCTTTTTAAAATGCTGTTAGAAGTGTTGGTTGGGAATCGGGGCAAATGGTAGTGATGGCAAAGCAAACTTCAGTTCCTATTGTCTTCTGAAAGACTGGCTGGTGGCTGGCCAACTGAGAAGGGAGGAAGGAGGAAGAGGTATGGTAAAATTCCCTGCAAACAACTGTTCTGCTTAGCCACCCCAGGTGGCTAAGCATTTGTGGCATTGGGTTGCATAACCAGGCCCCCGCAATGATTGATCATTGCCATGCATCACAATCAACAGCACTGGTGATATGCCAGCAGTCTTGTGCATAGGAGACCAGAGTTTGATCTGCCTATTATTCTCTGTTTACATTATCAAATATTTACAGATGCAGGTGTGATGAGCAATAGTTCAGCTATGTTTTTAAACTGCGAGATGTTTCATGACCCAGTGCACTGTGGGACTCAGGTCTATCTTCAATAAAAATAATAATTTTGGTTTAGAAGTAATAAGCACTTTGCCTTTTTCCCACTGAAAACTACATATATGCAACAGAGTAATGTCTGTAACATTCCATTCCGTTTGCAACACATTTGCACATACGGGTTTTAGGAACTATTCTAGATAAAAAGCTTTTAGCTCATTTGTAAGGTTTAGAGTGTGTACAGATACGTTCTAACAATATATGCATGTTGGACTGCCTTGTGATGTTCTTAACTGGAAAATGAAATCTTGGGTGACCTTGTTCCATTTAATCGCCCTGATGAGATACCCCTTGATTTTAAATCACATGTCACTTAGAGTTATTTATAGGGCAATGGTGGAAGTGAAGCCACTCACTGAGAGTTAGCAGATATTAGATTTTACATCATACATTTTCACTAATGGGTTTAAGTTAACAAGTATAGAAATCCTCCAGTGATTCGAGCTATTTGAAAATTATCCATTTATAACTTTTACCAAACATATGTCTGAAACTTGCATTAAAACTCTGTATTTTCTCTCCTAATGGAAGTCTATTTGGTGACAACATCATTCTGAAAACATCAAACTTCTGATGCATCACTAAGTACTGATGGCTCCAAGTTTAATTGCCTGTGTCAGAATCTCCCCCCCCCCCAAAAAAAAATATTAGGCACTAAAATCCATCAATATGCTACAACACTTCAACTACTAACGTTAGAGTCTCTTAAAAACTCATTGCCATCTGCCCTGTCATAGTAATAAATGAAGCACTGAGATTTCCATGGGACAGTCTTTCAAATTAGTGAAAGTTTGGGGAAAGAGTTATGCGCTTCAGAGCCAGATGGAGATCTCACAGCAGGAATGGAAGTCAACAAAGTGGGTAGCAAGGGGATTCCATAAATTCACAGGATCCCTGGGCAGAGCTAAATGGATCAAGTGACAAGGAGACTGAACATTAAACACCATTGCTTTATATGACATTGTCTTTGTGTAATGTAAATGCAGGGCCGGTGAGGGGAAAGGCTTATTGTTGATGGTGTCTGCAGGAATCTTCTCTGCAATGTGTGCAATCTCTGGTTTTCTTTGTTTCTTTTTCTCAGCAATATGCCAGAGTTTACCCTTAGACGAAACAAGAACATTCTAGTGAATGTTCCGTAGGCACAATGTAGAATTCTGCTGCTGAAGTTAAGCAGACCTGACCTTGTAACTTGCCTGGATAGGAGTGGCTGGGATGGAACTGTGTTTGATTGAATATCTGTAGCTTTTCCAGCAGCAGCAAAGTTAAGCTCAGAGATGCTCACATCAATAACAAAGGAAGTGTGCTGCTCTGAGGATTTTTTTTGGGGGGGGGAGGAGAGCAGGTTAATAGGAATAATTGATTATCAATGAATGGCTGGATGCGGAGTCTGTAGTAAAGCTGCTCCCTTTGCTTGTGTTCGTGTTTGCAATTAACTAAAATGAAACCCTCTCGCTACGGTTTCTTGCAGCAATGGACAATTTGCAATGTATATAGCATGGCATTTGTGAGCTGTAATGTGTCCAAGGTGCAATGAGGACATCATCATGTGGCCAATTGCACCTCAGCATATCCAGGTACGGCTGGGAGAAACCCCTCTTTGAAATCCTGCAGAGCCACAGCCAGACACTGCTGACAGTTCTGGACTAGATAGGCCGGTGGCATTGCTACAGGGAAGAGAAGGGCAGGCTTCCCAGCTGCCAGCAGTGGGCAGGGGAGGTATTGTTTTTGCTGCTTTTTCGTATAATAAATCAGGTTCTCCCTTAAAGAGGGCATGTGTTGCAGTGCGACCTGACAATCAAACCCTGTGTTGTGGGTGGGTACAATTGGATAGCCACAACACCCTATTGGTAGGTCGATGCTGGGTTTAATCAGGCCAATGGGACGCTAGCCAAACAGATCGAGGGACCTATATATGCCCATGCACGTGACCCTGAGCTTCCTATTTGGGCCAGTGCATTGGAACACCCGCCCACCTCTCCCTACTTTTAGGGTTTGTGCACTTGACCTTGCTATGCCGTCGTGTGTCATCTGTCGTTGGGACTGGGGCACAGCAGGAATTTCCCCACTTGGCTGATTGGCTGTTGCCATTTGGGTTTCACCTGCCGCGTAGCAAATTGTCACATTATTGTATCTTATTGTTAGTGGTCAGGAGTCCCTTTACCTTTACCTTTAAGTCCAGTTGTGGACGACTCTGGGGTTGCGGTGCTCATCTCATTTTACTGGCCGAGGGAGCCGGCGTACAGCGTCCAGGTCATGTTAACCAGAGCAGCACATGGAAATGCCATTTACCTTCCCGCCGGAGCGGTACCTATTTATCTACTTGCACTTTGATGTGCTTTTGAACTGCTAGGTTGGCAGGAGCAGGGACCGAGCAACAGGAGCTCACCCCGTCGCGGGGATTCGAACCGCGACCTTCTGATTGGCAAGCCCAAGGCTCTGTGGTTTAACCCACAGCGCCACCTGCGTCCCATATCTTATTGTTAGGAAGCATTTATTAACGTGAAACATTTGTTTTGCATACTAATATTACTATGACTTTTTGTGGCTGCTGATTTATTTTTGGACCTGCAAAAGAGGACACAAATTTGCAGATGATACAGAACACATGCAAATTTTATGCGAGTGGGTTGGAAGGCTCAATCCATATCCAGCGCCCTGGGTTCAGAAAATCCTGTTGCTCTCCTTGAACCATGTGCGGAAATTACTCTTGTTTATCATCTTAGTATTACGGATATGTTGGTGGTTCAATACTTGGCTTCGCTGCTTCCAGCTCCATCACTTGTGATCCATTGATTGCAATTAAAGCGAGCTTCATATAAAGCCTTGCTGCTAATGGGAGCTTTTGTATTTTCCCTCCCCAACCCCTGCCTTTAGCCTTGCTTCACATAAGACCCATTATCCTACATCTAAACAACATTTAACACAGAGAGGGGGATATTAAAGCAGATAGATGAAAGCTGCCAACTTAGTAAATTTTCCTTTTGCATCCCTGCTATAAGGATAAAAACAGATACATTGATCCTTATCAAATTGAATGTAACACACTGGTCTGAAGCAGTTTTGCTTGGGAATAAGTCCTATTTTGTTCAACGGAAATTAATACAAAGTCAATGGAGTTAGGGTTACACACATACCCATGCATACACATGTACGTACATATCATAATTCCTCCTTAAGCCTATTTCCATAGTCAAGTTTAACAATCCAGGGGTCCTTTAGCTTTAAAAAAAAAATTAAAAAATCCTAGTCTGATGATTGTTGGTCCTCCATCAACCCCTCAACCAATCAACTGCCCTGTTCAGCAGTGTCTTTCCCTGCCTCTCTTCACAGGTTTTTGTTGCTTCTATCTATTTGTGTCTCAGACCAACTCCAGTAGTCTCTTTCTTAGCTTTATCTTGCTTTTTGCCAGACTTCCCTCTACTTTGGATTTTGCGTCTGTTCTTACTTCATCTACAGATGGAGACATTTCCACAAACACACACACACACACACACACACACACACACACACACAACAGAATTGCAGGTAGTACTATTAAAGAGGCATTCTTGCCTTTAGTGAATACTCTCATCCCACTGCCATCTCCTGTTAGCAGGTTTTGCAGACCCTTGTACAGTGGTACCTTGGGTTACATATGCTTCAGGTTACAGACGCTTCAGGTTACAGACTCCGCTAACCCAGAAATAGTACCTTGGGTTAAGAACTTTGCATCGGGATGAAAACAGAAATCGTCTTTCCGGCTGCGCGGCAGCCCCATTAGCTAGAGTGGTACCTCAGGTTAAGAACAGTTTCAGGTTAAGAACGGACCTCCAGAACGATTTAAGTTCTTAACCCGAGGTACCACTGTAATGCTTTAAAAAAAAAACCTGAAGAAGAGAACAGCGGTCTAAAAACCACTATTGACACTTCAGAGTACAGGCAACTCTCAATTTAAGCGGGGGGTTGCATTCCAAGTCACAGCAAATTCAAGTGAAATCACGTATATTTGAAACACCATTGGAAAAAACCCTGCAAACACACCCCATTCTGCCCCTGTCTTTTGTGATGTTTTCAGGGCACTACAATACTACTTTAAACAGTCATGGCTTCCCCCAAAGCATTCTGGGAAGCTCAGAATGTAAAGTGCACTGAGAGCTGCTGGGAGACCCTTATTTTCCTCTTAGATCTACAATTCTCAGAGTTCCCTGTGAAGAGCGATTGCAAAACCACGCTTGAGAATTGTAGTTCTATGAGGGACAGAAGGGCTTCCCAACAGCTCTCGGCATCCTTAACAAACTACAGCTCCCAGGATTCTTTGGGGGAAGCCTTCACAGTTGAAAGTGGTATTATAGTGCTTTAATTGCTTGGTGTGAATGTGGACAATGATGTGTGCTTCTGCTGATGCACCAGAAAATGCAATGATGATGCACCAGAAAATGCCTAGGACTTAATTTATGTCAGGACTCTCCAAGGCTCTTATTTTCATTGTCTTGGCTCAACTATGGAAGCAATAATAAATTGAAAGTGTTCCTAAGCAGGTGCAAATTTCCTCATCACTGGCAAACTTCAGCAAGTCCCTACAAATCAGAGATGAAGGGTACATGCCTCTGGGTCACAGGGTATTGTTTCCACACAGACCTGAGCTTTCCAACCTGTCTTTCTAGAGAAGGGTGTAGCCAGTGTGGGGGTGATCCAGATACTGTTGAGCTCCCATAAGCCCCAGTCAGCATGGCCCATGGCCAAGGATGACGGAAGATGTAGTTTGGCTCAGCCACTCTTGGTTCCAGCAAGGCCTTTTTTCAGGGGAACTCACAGGAACTCAGTTCCAGCATCTCTCAGGTGGGTTCTGGCACTTCTCCATCACTGTTCTAAGAGAAGGAGGGAGGTGTTCGGCACCTCTTTTTCTAGAAAAATAGCACTGGTTCTGGCTCTGGTGGTGACTATACTGCATCACCCCCAACCAAATACCTCCAAGGTGACGTGTGACTTGCCATCCTATGTCTGCTGGCTGTCCACCCCTGCCAAATAGTGCTAGCCTAGGTTGTCACCTAATGTTGTCTAGCGCTGATAAGACCAGGCCTTCAGCCAGCACATTTTTTTGCCATGAAAGGAGAGTTGATTGGGACACAAAACAGTAGAAATTGCTTCATTCATACCACACTACCCCCCCCCCCCTTTGTGTCTCCTAATCTAGCTTGTTTACAGCTCCTTGGAAATGCAGGGCCTGAACCTTCTGTTCCTGGTATAAGGTCAGAGTAATGCTGCGATTCTAAGCATCCTTATCTGAAAGAACATCTCATTAAAATCAACGGGGCTTACTTTCGGGAAAGTATGGCTGTGAGAGGAGGGTTGTTGGGGGTTTTTTTTGGCTTCAGACTGCAAACACAATCTTTACCTCCATCTCTAGCTGCCTTATCAGTGGCTCACTTAAGTGTTATTTAAAACAAATTTCCAGGCCAATAAAGCCTCTCCCCTCTGCAAACGTAAATTATATTTAATATTCCTGGGAACATGCAATGCTGCCAAAAGCTGAGGCAAGCCAGCTTGCATGACTTCAGTCCATTCTCAGCCCTTGATTACAATTTGATTTCCTTTGGCATCGAAAAGCAAAACTATTTTCGTGAACAATGTTTTTCCTTTACCAAGCGCGAGGTCCCCCCTACTTGACAGAGGGCCCAATCATTTGTAGACAACTTATCCTGCCTCTGAGCAAGAGCTCAGCCCCATCCTTTGATTTTTAAGCAGCACAAAGCAAGGAAAAGGGAACAGAATATCTATTGCTCACTTGAGAAGTGCATTGTTTGAAGGTGTAAGCTATCATTCAGCTTCCCTGCAATCTTTACCAACATCTTGTGCCTCTTTAACATCAAGACATATGGCCACCCCGGGGAAGCTGACGGTAATTTCACTGATATTGGATAACGTGTGCACAACTGGTGCTAACCTAAACTTCCTCGCTTCTCCAAATATTACACAGCGGGATTTCTAAATGCTAGTTGAAATAAAGATGCCATTCGAACTATGACAAATGTGCACACTAATCCACAATGAGGGTGTGGTTCCCCCCCCCCCATAAAATATAAGCTTGTCATTTCATTCAAACAGCACAATTACCCTTAAAAAGGCATGCGGAAGATTGTTCTTCCATTCACAGGGCTTAGCACAAAATGTTCCCATGCTCCTTCCCATGATCAAATCGCTAAAAGGATGGATAATTGTTTGCAAAGCTACATGCTTTCCCCTCAGTTTTTAGTCAAGCCTCAATAGTACCCGATGCAGTTACCCCCCCTCCACACAACACACACAAATGCACCGCTGAACAATGAAGGCCTTCTGCCAGGAGTTGTTTTCCAAACAAAAGCCACATTTCATCGCTTAACATTTCCCTCCCACATATCCCATGTACACTGAGAAAATCTGCTGAACTTGAAGGAAGAGCTGGGGCCACGTAGTAGCTCTTTTGATTCAGCTCTGAAATTTGCTATTCGTGTGGCCCTGAAATTTCCCCAGGCTGTGACACTGGGAGAAGGGGATGCAAAGAAGGTATAAGGCTCAACTTGCTGTACTCTCTTCCTCACAATGATTTCACATCGAGCCTAAGTATCTTGTGCCAGGTCTACTGCTGTCTTGGAGGAGGCAGCAGTGCCTGTATAGTGGTACCTCTTGTTGAGAACTTAAATTCGTTCTGGAGGTCTGTTCTTAACCTGAAACTGTTCTTAACCTGAGGTACCACTTTAGCTAATGGGGTCTCCCGTTGCCGCCATGCAATTTCTGTTCTCATCCTGAAGCAAAGTTCTTAACCCGAGGTACTACTTCTGCGTTAGCTGAGTCTGTAACCTGAAGCATCTGTAACCCGAGGTACCACTGTAATACAAGCTTTAGAGACAACAGGAAAGGTTCCATTTTCAACAGGGCTTGCTTTGCTCCCTTGAACTTCTGGCCCACAGCTGTCTCACTCTCACAACAGAGTTTATCTCATCTGTTGAGAACTAAGGTCAACTGTGCCGGCCCTTGCATTAGGCAGAGTGCTGCAACTGCCTCAGGTGATGGGTGCTGGGGGCCAGCAGCTGTACTAGCAGCCACCTCCTGTTCCTTCAGAGCTCCTCAGGCCTCCTTCTTCAGGTATGATGGTGAACAGGACTGTTTCTCACTGCCAAGTAAGATTCAGCAGCCATGCCAGTTGGCTTCTGTACAAGGACTAGGTAAGAAGTGAAAGACAGTGAACATTCTTGAGCCCTGAAGGCCAAAGGTGAATTATGCCCCTATTCATAGCTTTATTCCAATAGCGTTGGGCCTGCCAGCCAAGGGGAGCTGAAGCACTGTTGAACTCCAGCATCACATCCACTCTGCCAAGGAGATTCAAGTGTAGGCTGTTCTGCAGAGCCCCCTCTCCTCCCGCCTCCTGTTGGCTCCCATTGTGTAAGGAACATATTGGCCTCCTGAGGATGGATGTCATGCAAGAGGCATGTCAAATGGCAATTTGTTAGTGTTTAACGCACAAATGAAGCAGGCATGACCAGAAACCTGGGGTGCAAAGCAAGGGTGAAGGAGCCAAGTTTGTTCTGGGTATTTAGCTGCAAAGCACTACTGAGGATGAATGAATAATGTTCCTAGTCTCAACTGCCCTGACCTGTACCCTCCTGGCAGATACGACAGGCAAATTTTCCATTTTACACAGTGTGCTGCTTCAAAGGGACTGAGGAGATAAGGTGTTGGGTGACATCCTGAGTCTCGCCTATGGCCATGTGGGAGCCCTGCTTACCTCTGGAGGCAGGCAGGTAAATTTATAAGAAGGGGGGAAATGGGTTGTTACATAAAACTCGGACCCTGGATAGTCCCAGCTTCTTTCATATCCTCTGTCAATGGTCTCTCCCTTCCTTAAAAAAGCCCCCTTAAATAAACTACTGCCAAAACAACCCACTGGCGTCTAAAAGCCATTTGTACAACCTGCAATGCAAAGCCAAATGAATCCAGCATTTTGACTCCATTAAGTTAATGATATTACACCAGGGACGAAAGCATCCCAAGAACGAAATTAAATGAATAACATACATATAAATATATATATAGCAGCAAAATCCGGTAATGAGCTTTCATTAACTTTGTTCACCTAACCACATATTTCACCCCTCTCCATAGCCTTGACTTACTGTCAGTGGGACACAGCTCATCACAAATGCCAGATTAAGTACATTAATTATATAGAACACTCAGCAAGTTGAAGTTTCCTTTTCATCTTGCATCTACCTCTCGGTGGACTGCTTTCAGATCCACTAAGCAAAAGCAAATATTGCTTTTCCCTAGAAGGGGGAAGTTGCAAAGCAGTATTACCGGCAGCTGCAAAATGCCATCGGGTCTCCTCCTCCTCCTCCTCTTCCTCCAACTGGCTCGAAGCCAGAGGCTGCTTTCCACCACCTCTCAGGCAAAAATGATCTCCTTATGTTTACCTGAAGGAGCGTCTCCACCCCCATCATTCGGCCCGGACGCTGAGGTCCAGCGCCGAGGGCCTTCTGGCGGTTCCCTCATTGTGAGAAGCAAAGCTACAGGGAACCAGGCAGAGGGCCTTCTCGGTAGTGGCGCCCACCCTGTGGAACGCCCTCCCAACAGATGTCAAAGAGATAAACAACTACCTGACATTCAGAAGACATCTTAAGGCAGCCCTGTTCAGGGAAGTTTTTAACGTGTGATATTTTACTGTATTTTTGGTTTTTATGGAAGCCGCCCAGAGTGGCTGGGGAGGCCCAGCCAGATGGGCGGGGTATAAATAAATTATTATTATTATTATTATTATTATTATTATTATTATTATTATTATTATTATTATTTACTACCAAACACACTACAAACCTTATCTCAAAGTGGTGGCATTGTAAATAGTCACTCCATCCTCTGGCTTCCCCACCACCACCACCATCACCACACCCTGACATGCAAGCCATATTCTCACAAAAGGAGGATTTAGTCTCCTAGTCCTTCAAGGAGTTTTGGCTGCACACAATCAAAGAATTGCAGAGTTGGAAGGGACCCCGAGGGTCATCTAGTCCAACCCTATGCAATGCAGGAATCTCAACTACATTGTGCCTATCCCATTTTGTCCTCTCGACAACCCTTTGAGATGTGTTAGAAGACGTCCGAGGGCATTCTGGGAGGAATACTCATGAAAAAAGTGGAATGAGAGAGAGAATAGGGAGGGTGTTTCCCCAAAACACTAATGTGAGGTTTGGGAACGTGTGCAAGAGAGGAACGGTAGGTGGAAGAGACAGAGACACACCAAAAAATGTGTTTCAGGAAAACGCATTGTAAAATTCGTAATGGGAAATCACATTGGCGAAAGACGGGACTCCACAGCGCCATCTGGTGTCACAGTGTTATAACACACATAGAACGCTTTTTCTTTACTAGTGTAGCTGAGTCCAGAGTTGCTTAACCGTTCCCCAGATGCCAGTTCTTCCTTGCAAATACTCCAAGACATTTAAAATGGGATCCCTCCCCAGTTAGGGCACCAAATGAGAAATAAGCCCAGCTGAGGGGGAAATGAGCTGGGCACCACCTGCAAGCAGAGCCAGATGGTGCACAAGGGTTAAGTACCTTTTCCTTTTTCCTCCCTGATACTCCACTCTAACTGCCCAGTTGCCCCTGCATTTCTGCTATTTTGACAAATGCTGGTTTGAAAACATGTGTTTGTGTACTAATGCAATGTCTAGCTCAGCCTTTAAACCTTGTTTGTGTTGGCCTTTGCAAGTCTTTGTCCCCCGTGTTTTGTTCTACTTCTGAGGTTTGTGGTGCACAGGGGACGGAGCCCACGTCAGTTTGCTTACTTTTGTTTAATGACTTGAGAGACCCTGAGAATCACAGGAGAAGATTTAAGGAACAGATGTGACACTAGAGCTCACTTATATTAGCTGAAGTTAAGTGTTTTCCCAGCATTCGAAATGCAGACTGAGATACTGGCAGATTCAATTTATTATTTGTCCAAAGTTGTGTGCAGATGTGATGATTTGGGTCTGAATGCCCTGGAGGTGCTTCAGCGAAATATTCTGTGTCTGACTAGATGTAATGTGAGAAGAAGTGAGAAGGTTGAGTGAAATGTAACAGCTACTTATTCTGAACATATTTATCACTTTATTTATCTTGGTGCTGCTGGGGGCATGCCAGAGATATCTTGCTGAGGCACACAAACATACATACGACTATTGCTTCCTAATCCCTTCCCCCTCCATGTTACACCTTCATCAGGAAGACGTTATCCTGTCTGCTCATCTGATATTATTAAAGAGTGATGCAACTTTGGGCAAAAACGTGGGTGCAGAGGAGAAGAGTGGCTGATAAAAAATCCTGGCTCTCTTGAGCAGAAAGCCATGTCCTGAAAGAAACTGCCTTACACCTGCTTCCTCCCCCTCAAAAAGAGAGGCAGAGAAACTGAAGATGCTACCAGGCAGGTGCTTATTGTGGGATAGATGCTTGTCATGTGTGTAAGCCTTTCTGCACCACCCACACGACATAGCTGGCATCAAAATGGCGGTTCGTATTCCCACCCCTGCCCCATTTAATCCAGATTTACCCTTTCTGTGGGAGATCCAATAAGTAAGAACAAACAAACCACCTGTTGCCAATGTCCTGTTTGCAATGTCTCAGCAACCCATTTGCAAATTCATCCCTCCCTTCCCATTCTGGAAGCATCTGATACTCCGCCTAGAGAAGCCTCCATAGACTGAAACTTATTTGAACAGCAGCGATTTGGAGATCAGTTCTGGCAAGTGTCGCACAGTGTTAATGAAGCAACTTGGCAAACTGTAGGAATAACGGTGTAATTCCAAACAGTAGGAATACAGTATAATTTACACCAGCGTGATGTATGCCAGCATAGGTTACCCCATGCCAAACTCCGTTCAGAAAACTCTGGGAGAGGCTGTTTTTTAAAATACCTTTTATTTTTTAAGGCTTTGGAAGGACAACAGCACTAGCAGATCCCAATACTTAACACTAAACAATCTGCAGAAGGGCTTCATATGAAACTAAGGTATGTGGAATAGAGGCACAGGGCAAAGCTGAGTGTGGGACAGAGCTTTGAGCACTGGGCTTTAGGCATAGCTGTTAACTTTCAGATTTGAAAATAAGGGATCAGCAGCCTCGAAAATAAGGGACCAGCAGCCTCACCTGTCCCAGGGACAGTCTACGGGATATCTAACAATCCGGGATAGCAGCGGGAAGCAGCAGGAAACGGTGCTGGAATAAGGGAATTTCCCGCAAAAAAGGGGAAGCTTGGCAGCTATGGCTTTAGGTCACATGACTGAGCTGAACAGAGTTGGGAATAGGTGCTCATCTCTCCTTGCCTTCTCACACACTCCCCCAGAATGTCCCTTTGGGGAGTGTACACTGGTCTAAATTACACTGGCTTAAGTTGCCATTTTCACTAAATACACTTTTTTAAAAGAATTCATTGCTGTGTAATTAAAATATGTTTGTTGGCTATTGTGTACATTTTAATTTTAAATGGCTTTTTTCCAAACTACCCTGCACCCAACTGTTCACATATGCATACAAACAAGGAGAATGTTTCGTCGAGTGAAGATTCTTTCCATCTGTCTTAAGGTCACACTAAGTATGCGCTAGTTTTTAGAGTCAAAGAAATGAGGACCCGCCATTTTCCAAATCCATTAAGCCGATGTGCTTAAGCACAGGGTATTTTGTGCTGAATCCAAGATTCCCCAAACTTCTTGCCATTCTGATATTCCTCAGCTCTACAGCTCTGGCGAATTCCTTAATAGCAGACTCCCCAGCAACACCGTGATCCCTCCCCAGACATTTCTTACTGTAATATTAATGCAGAGTTGATTTGGTAACCCTAACCTCTGCAGCCTAAAGGCCTGGGTGCAATCCAGCTCTCACCGAAGCCAAAAACAAATGGTCCACTGAGGTTGTTTGCAACTTCAAATGCTCGTATTATCGTAACCATAAACTTTGCTTTCAGCAGAGTTCCTTGGACGTGCAAAGAATATGTGAAAGGTTAGCCAGATGTCAATCAGCTGGTTACACAGACCCCTCTTCAGTGCTGGGGGGTGATCACTGAGAAACTGAAGGGAAACTGCCTTGTGGGTGTAGTTTCAAAGGGCAGGGATGGACAGTGCGATAGATTCCTTTTCCCAACGGTTTCTAAATCTGTCCCTATTGTTCTTTACTCTCTCCCTTTTTAACCTGAATACTAAAACTGGATGCAGGCCAGTAAAGGGACAACAACATCTTGAGAGAGAAATCTATGTGTTCAGCATGGAGTCATCTATATTGTCTGACTCCCATGTGCACCGCAGATTACACCAGTGGAAACAAAAGAATTACGCAACAGGAGAGCCTTGCCTTCAAATAAACAAAAGGAACGTGACTTTCTGGGAAGCTCCTTCCTGCTGATGTTGCAGCAAAGGAATAATAAAAATTTCCACCCCGTCCCTCTTCTCCCACACTTAAAATAATCTTCTTGGGGCTCATTAAGAGCAGCCAAATAAAGTTGCTCTTCCTTTAAAAATCATCATTTAAACTCTGCATCTTATCGCATGCAAGCATTTCATCTGTTGTAGAGCTCAGTCATCTTGATGTTCAGCTTGTCCTAACTTCTGGGCTTAGTAACTAAGAGTTAAACATCTCCTGCACTATTTTAATGTGCTCCTACAGCAACCATGGAATGGCATAGCAAAGTTAGGGAGGAGAGAAAATAATTATTAGCATACACCTCTCAGCTGTATTATCTTCCTAATAAACTACAAGGCAAAGGTGATTTGCTTGTCTTTTTTTATTAGGAAAATGTGGGGGAGGAGATGTATCATGGTGCCAATATTAGAGGACAGTGATAGAATTACCATGGTATTAGTGATATTGCAGTGCATTCACAAGTGCTATGATCAGACTTTTTGGATGTAACACTGATAATCATATTAGCTGAATAACTCAGCGAGCAAAATGAATTTTCAATAACACTGCTGAGCAATTTTCCAGACAGTTTCATGCCTGGCATAATCTTGTTTCCTTGTTTTTTATGTTTTGTGTGGATTTAGTGGGGCAATTATTGTCTGGCATTTGGAAAGGAAGCAAGTGCGACAGCTTGCCAATCTGCCCCCGTTGGGGTGTTTTAATTAGGCATGCCAGTTTTTATTAGCCCATCAGAATGGAATGCCATATTTTTCATTATTCACTTTATATGTTTGTGTACCATTTGGAATTTGTTTGCAATGGCAGAATTTGAAGAAAGGGCTCCCAATGCACTTGTCAATTAATGCACCCAGATTAATTAACTTAGGACATCTGACAAAGTGCAATGGTGGGGTTTTTTGTTTTAATTTGCAGAGATAGTGGTTTACTGGCAGGAAGTTCTTGTAGGATTTACTCTTGGTAAATGTGTTCTTGAAGACACTACTAAATTTTTGCAATAATTAATTCACCCAGTCCTTGCAACAACCCCGTGACATAGGGCATAAATTGTCCTTTTGACAGATAGGAAAACAGATGTGGGCAATATGTGATGTGGCCAGAAAGGTTTGTGGCTGATCTGAAGAACATGGATCTTTGAGGTCCAGACCAAACAGTCTTTCCACTGCATCAGTCTCGACCACACAATAATAAACAACAATGATAAGAATAACTAGGATCCAGAACACCACTTTGGAACCTTGTAGAGCTGGGCAGGGTTTGGGGATCTCCATACAATTGCATACAAACGTGTGTATTAGGAGAAAATTGCGCTAGAATTTTCATGAGGAATTTTTCTATTAAAAAAGTCACAAACTGATGTGGGAATGTGGAGAACTGAATTTAAGATTGGAAAAAGGAGACTCTGTGAGAAAACAAAACAGACAAGAGCCAGACATCCCTACTGGCAGCTGAAAATGACTTCAGCACAGCAGCAGTGTTGACAATACACAGTGCCTGACAAAGGAGAAGCAACTTGCATTCACCACCAGGCACTGAGCAAAAAGTGGTTGGTGCAAAGTTTTCAGGCGGTAAGGTGGTATCCTAATTTTACGAAGGACAGTCCTGTACTGTATTTGAAGGGCTGCCTGGTCTAAAGCTAATTTGAGCATTAAGCATCATAAGAAAATAGAGCAGCAGCCTTGAAGTTGCCCATTCACCATTCACACAAACTTTATGCAAACCTTGGAGCTTTTCTCCTGCTTTTCCACTGTGCCTCCATATGAGCTGTGCTTGGATTTAATTGTTAAAATATTGAATTGTATAACCCAAGCCTTTGCAATAGCCCACATAGTTACCCTCAGCTGTCCAAAGCTTTTTAGCTCCTTCCTACAGAACCCTCATCACATGACCATTCTGCGTGTAAAAGATTGGCCATACTAAGGCTGTAATCATATACAAACTTGCCTATAATTTACAGTGCAATTCTATATATGTCGACTAAGTCCCACTGACTTCAGTTAGGCTTACTCCCAGGTAAGTGAGTGTAGGATTGCCAACCATGTCCCTTGAACCCAACAGGGATTACCTCTCTGCATACAGGCATAGAATTGCGCTGTTAATTTTTTGTTTCTGTTTTTTTAAGTGTGCTGACTGGTTTAGTAGAGAGAAATAATTCCGACTGAAGTTAACTGATTTATGTAATATGTAAAGCATTACAATTGCCATCTCATTGTGTGAATTAATTAATCAGAGCATGAACGAATTACTGTGCTTGTGAGACTTTGATCTGACAGATGGAAGAAATACTGGGAAACTACTGGGTATCAAACTACAGTGTTGGAACTTAAAATGTTTCTCCATGCTAGTCACAAGTTTAATTATTCCTCTCCCCCCCCTTCCCCTGCTGACAGACCCAAATTAAAATAAATGAGCCACATCGAGACAAATCTCAGATGCACAGTGTGCCTTGGCCCATATTGTTCTTCTAATATTGGAGCCCTATAAACTTTATGAATAAAACCGTTCGGCTTTCATTTCAATTTGGGAGTGTTAAGAGGAAAGTGCTATTTAATGTACCAAACAACTTGCACTGGTCTTTTATTTTATATTAGCTAGGTGCCCATCAGTGTGGCAGGTTGCATTTTCTTTCTTTATCTTATTCCATCTTGTACATGATACAGTGACAAAATGAGGATGTTTTGTAAACAATGGCTGGGATCCAAAGAGTCCCATTTCCAAGCAGAAAGCAGCTCTTGTCAGTCCATGGGTGGTGGGTGGTTGGAGACCCATTTTCTCTCCTGCTGCCTCCTCAGATTGGATTCTGCTTTTCAGGGGACATGCGAAATTGCAACAGGAAGGAAAGCAGGAAAGTGCTTCGTACCACATTGAGCATTAGCATTGTGTGTGGCCCTTTGACCTATATCCCTTTTAGCACACAGGTAGAGATTCTCTGAGGTCTACACCCTGGCCTAGCTGACCAAATGATAGCACTCCCTACAGCCTACAGCAGTCACACTCAAATGTATAGTGTTCTATTTAAAGGGGGCTTTGACAGATTCGCATAAGATGGATCTGTGGTTGTTACCAATGATGGCCACATGGAACCTCATTGTGTCCAGAGGCATGCCACTGAACACCAGATCCTGTGGAGCATCAGAAAGAGAGAGATGCTCACACCATGGGAAGTTCACTATAGCTTTCCCCAGGTACTCTTCGAAGCAGTACAGAAATCTGCAAGACCTCATTGGCTGGCTACTATAGCAGGAATGTGTGTCTCATTACAATAGTGCTTCTAACTCCATGAAAGTTCTAACTCGTGTTTGCTGCAAACAGACAACTTTTTTTTTAAGAAAGTTGAGAAATGTTTCATTGCACACCCACATTTCTTCTGCCTGGTGGCTGCCTCCAGAAAAAGTTTTTTGTTTTTTGTTTGCATCTTTTTCAATATAGTGTTGTGTTCAGGTTCCAGAGTTTGTGGGTGCAAAGGCATCCAGAAGTCCTAGAGTTAGCAAATATCAGAGATTGCTAAATATTTGGAAGTACTAAATGCTAGGAGACTTCACCTGGTGTCAGACAGTGTGAGAATTCAAGCTGGGCATTTGACTGGAGGATAGGCTGTTAAGAGAAGATAATGGTTGTCTCACTAGCCAAGACATTAGACCAATGACAGAGTTGGGAGGGAAGAGGTTTCCAGGGTTACAATAAGCAATGGCATAAGCTGCAGGAAAGTTGCGGCTTTTTGCAAGGGGCCTAAATAGTGGGGGGAAAGGGGCACCGGGCAAAACTGTTGGTGGGCTGGTGGAGACAAGCTGGGGCAGAGACACAGAGATGAAATTTTGGCTGCCCTGGACTCCAGTGCTGCACACCTGCAGGAAGCAAGCCTCTCCTAGCATGATGAATGCTCTGAACTCTCTCTGCAGTAGACTCAGGTGTATATAGGTATAAATAAAACCATATACCTTTAAGATACATTCTCTGCTGTGCCTCATTTCTCCAAAGGAAACACAAACCCTGGATAAGTGTCAAGACCCCCTGAAATCTCGCAATGCTCAGCGGAGGCCCTTGGCAATAACTTGGTTTTATAAGAGGCAAAAGTTGGATGACTGTGCAAACCACAAAGGGTGATTTATCTTCTGAATTGCCACTGAGTTTCTGGTGTGCAGCCTGAGAGCACTTTGCCCGTTAGCTATTTGAATATATGGGTTGTCAAAAGGCTTCACGGAGCAACAAGTATGTTTGTTTGATTTTGATTCATGTGGCAGAAGCATAAAAATATTGTCAAAGGTTGGCACTGTGGACTCTGTAATAAATGCAGAAGTACACAGCCTCAGGATATCGTAAGATTAAACAGAAATAAAACAAATGCAAATAACACTATCCCCATAAGCCGTCTTTTAGCAATAATATGCCTGAAATCATAAACTGGAGTGCTAAAGACAATGCCCTTTGCCAGTCCCAGCCTATAACTATATCCTTCCTGAGGCCCCGTTTCCCTTCAGACAGCAGGGTTGTTTTTCAGAATCCTGATTGGAGTTTCAAGACTGTCATTTATTGAGTTCTCATGTCATCAAACTTTGTTTTGCATCCTTGGGTTCCCAGGCCTTTTCTGAAACTTCCTTGCATCTTGCTTGAGTGAAAACGTGGGTTCGAGAGGGGAAAACAGGAAGGCTAAAGTTCACTCTGAAATCTTAGCTATGAGATTTTGCTATGTAAGTTACACACAAATAAACTTAATGGCGTGGAATAACTTGGAATGCACAGTTTCCAAACCTTTTTCTGTATGTAATGTCCCTGGTGCAATCTCATACTTCTGAATGGTTGGGAAGAGGGCAGGTGGACAAGAGGGGCATCTAAAAGAGGAACCAGGAACTTGTGACACTCCAGATGTTGTTAGCATCAGCCTCAACTAGCTTGGTCAGTGGTCAGGGATAACGAACATCTGGAGCAGCATCTGAAGGACCACAGGTTCACCACTAACAATTATAAGATTGGATATATGGTGATTGCTTATGCTTCAAACTTCTAGAATATACCAGAGGATGAAAGGGGAGAAGGTGGGAGCAAACCAGAGATTTGTGTGACTCATGCATATAATGCTAAACGATGATTAAATGTTATGTCCAACATGGCCCATTATGGCTCTCACTGCCCAGCAAATAGATGGTTTATGATGCACCTTATCCCAACACCTGAACTCAGTTAGTTTGCCAATTCCATGTTCCTTCATGAAAAAAAATAGCAGCTCAGTTACAGAAACCTTGGTTTGCATGAACCATAGGTAAGTACCCAAATGATGTTCTTAGCTTCTTATGGAGCAATATTATGCACAAGAAGCTGGTATAAAGCAAACCCCTGAAAATTAAGGTAGTGTAAAGTTACATCAGATCCCAACCCTGCTCAGCACCAAGGCAGCTGCTACTGCTCTGTCAAAGTCTGGCACAAGGAAAACAAACATTTAAAATAGTGTCCTATGCTGGGTTGCCAGGTCGCATGACTGAGCTGAACAGGTTTTTGGATTCAGCCTAAGTCCCCAAGTTCTGGTCCTGCCCCTGTTGTGCCCCCATAACACCCCTTTTTGGCAACCTGCACCCAGCGTGGATGAGCAAATTATGCCAGCATATTTTTAGCTTAGCCTGGGTTTGGGGACTTAATTCTGACTGAGCCCAGTTGATCAAGGAATCAGCCCACTGAGCTTGAGATCTGCTCCATGCTAAACTGCTCATCCTAGTGGATCTTGCCATAGGATTTCTCTTAAAATAATAGTTACAGAAGAAACATGGTTTGCAAGCCTATTGCATGCCATAGTTTCTTATTCTGGCTCTTGCTTAATCACAAAGCATGTTTAGTCCATTCACTGCAAAACCATAGTTTAAGCTTTCATAATCATGGTTTGGTGTGGTTAAACATAACCTCAGTTTAACCATGTTCATTTACTATCCTAATTTTCACACAGATTGTGTACATTTGCACAGTGCACTGCATGAGCATCTGTTTGTAAACTATTTATGGGAACTGTTTACTCTATTTATGGTTCAGGGAATAACCAGAGGAAGATAATCCAGGATGTTACTGCCCTTGGCAATGATCCAGGGAAATCCTTCTCCCACAGACTTTCTCCAGGAAGAAGTCAACATAGGAAAGCTATCCCTGCACAAACCAGGAGTCTTTTATATTTTTCATTGCAATTCATTTTCTTCAGAATTATTTCTCTTATTAAAAATAATAGGATATTTTATTTTAAAGGCCCAGTATGACTATTCTCATTTAAAAATCACATTTGCAGAGTGCTTTCAAGAATTCAAAGTACTTCATGTAAATTATTTCAGTTAACCTTGTAACAGCTCCACAAAGTAGGCTAGTATTACCTGTATTATTTGCATACTGGATATGTGAGAGATTGTCGTCAATATGCTGATAACAACATAGTGTGTGCACACTCAGAGAATGACCTCCAAACCATCCTAAATACCTTCACAGAAGCTTACAAAAAGCTTGGCTATACCAACAAGCACAAATCAACCCCTCCATGGTGCCACAAATCCAACTTAATGGTGTAATGTTGGAAAATGTTGATGATTTTTCCTACCTGGGCAGTTATCTTTCCACAAGGGCCGACACTGATACTGAAATCCAGCATTGTCAGAGCTCTGCAAATGCAGCTTTCTCCCAGTTGAAGCTCAGAGTGTTTGAGGACTGGGACATTCTCAGGGAAAGCAAAATGCTTGTTTACAAAACTCTTGCACTACCAACTTTACTGTACACTTGTGAAACATGGACCACTTATAAACGCCATCTCCAACTCCTCGAAAGATTCCATCAGTGGTGTCTCTGAAAAAATTGACACATCACTTGGGAAGACAGGCAAACCAATGTCAGTGTACTGGAAGAAGCAAAGATCACCAGTGTCAAAGCAATGATTCTTCAGCATCAACTTCGTTGGACCTGTCATGTTTTTCAGATGCCTGATTATTGTCTTTCAGAGCTATGACTCTATTCCCAACTTAAGAATGAAAAGTGAAATACAGGTGGACAGAAAAAATAGGTTTAAAGACTCTCTCAAGGCAAATCTTTAAAAATCCAGCATAATCATGGAAAATTGGGAAACACTGGCTTGTGAGTGCTCCAGTTAGAGAACAGCCTCTACAAAAGGCATCATGGACTTTGAAGAAGCAAACTCAGGATGAGAGGGAGCAACAAGCTGAGAGGAAGGCACATTTGGCAAATCCTCACCATGATCAACTCCTGCCAGGAAACCTATGTCCCCACTGTGGAAGGATGTGTGGATCCAGAATTGCCCTCCACAGTCACTTATGGACACACCGTTAAGACTGTGTTCATGGAAGACAATCTTACTTGGCCACGAGTGGTCACCAAAAAAGAAGACTGGATGTGGGAGGAGAGGTGGAGCTGCAGCTGAGAAGGTCTGACTTTCCTGAGGTCACCTAGTGAGTTCATGACATAGGTGTGATTTGGACCAGATTCCCAGATCAAACTTGTAGCTACTCCTGAAAGCAGTTTCAGTTCTCTGGTGTAATAATAATTTTAAAAACTCTCTTATGCAGGACTCTTCCTATCCCCAGTCGATGGATCTCATCCTCATTGCAGCCTGATTTGAGAGGGAGGCTAGTTTGAAGTTCCTGATTTCCTCAGCAGTTTACCTTCTCTTCAGGATTTTGCACACACAGAGGTCCTGATCAATCTCAAGCCTCCTTCCTTGGAAACAAGGTGTGGTTAGGCGCTCCTTTGACATGAAAGCAACTCAGGAGGCTTGCGGTTAGAGGAGTTCCTTCTCAAACCTTTCACCCCACAGACCACTTGAAAACGGCTGAGGACTTTGGCAGACCACTTAATTATTTTTATGCCTCCTGTAGCAATTGCAGTTTGCTGCACTGGACGCTGCATGGCTGCTATAGAGTTCTCCCTGTAATACAGTGACAGAAGGAATAAATTGAGCAATAAAAAATACTGTTAAAAATCATTATGAATATTTAATGGGATGGATGTGGCCCTCTTCTAACTCTAACCACAAATCCACAGATACGCTGTGGACCACCTGAGTGAAGGTCATGGCCCACTGCCACTCTGCAGACCACAGTTTGGTAACCCCTGAGTTAGAGAATGATAGATGCTTTTATTCTCAGAGCTACCTACGCACCAGACTTGAAGTGCTCAGTCATATAAATCATAGCCCATGTCTGATTTAGAAAAAGTAGGGGCTCTGGAAGATGAATGACAACTTATTTAGAGACCAGGAGATTATTAAAAAGGCCCAAAAAGTTTTGAAAGACTATTTCGAAATAAATTTGAATACAACGGTGGAAAAAAGAACAATTTGGGACGCGAGTAAAGCTGTGATGAGGGGGTTCTTAATACAACAGAATGTTATTAAGAAAAGGAAACAAAATGAAAAGAAAGACAAGATCTTGGGAAAAATAAAAGAACTAGAAAAGAAACTAAGAGGAAACCCGAAGTCACAGCCGATTCTGAGAGAAATTAAACTCCACCAGGCACAATATTCTAAACTGATAAATCAGGAAATAGAATGGAAGATTAAGTCAATGAAACAAAAAACGTTTGAATCGGCTAATAAATGTGGGAAACTGCTGGCCTGGCAGTTGAAGAAGAGACAAAAGCTGAACACAGTAACAAATTTAGAAATTGAAGGAAGAAATATTCAGAACCCTGTGGAAATCAGGAAATCTTTCCAGAAATATTTCAAGAAACTATATACTCAAGGGCCGCAAAATGAGGTTGAGATTGAACAATTTTTGAAAAAAAAACAGTCTTAAAAAAATTACACAAGAAAATAGACTACTCCTGAACAGTCAAATAACACGACAAGAAATTGAACATGCCATTCAGAACATGAAGTTGGGCAAATCTCCAGGACCAGATGGTCTGACCTCCAAGTATTACAAAACAATGAGTGATTATTTGATTCAACCTTTTATGGAGGTCAGCAATGAAATTTTGGAGGGAAAGAAGGCGCCGGAATCGTGGAAGGAAGCTTTTATCACGTTGATACCAAAATCAGAAACTGAAAAGACACAACTTAAGAACTATCGCCCCATCTCCCTTCTAAATGTGGATTACAAAATATTTGCTTATGTCCTAGCAGGTAGACTTAAAAAATTTTTGAATGAAGTAATTCACAAGGACCAGGCTGGCTTTCTCCCAGGTAGACATATGTTTGCAAACACAAGGAACATTATTGACATCTTGGAACTTTTGCAGACAGATATAAACACTAAAGCAGTGCTGATATTCATAGACGCGGAGAAGGCCTTTGACAACATCTCTTGGAAATTTATGAAGTGAAATTTAAAAGAAATGGGAGTGGGCGGGGTTTTGAAAATGGGATTGACGCAATATATTCAGAACAAAAAGCTAAATTGATAGTTAACAATGTGGTAACGGAAGAATTTAAAATTGAAAAAGGAACACGACAAGGCTGCCCGATTTCCCCTCTGCTATTTATCTCAGTTCTGGAGGTGCTCCTGAATTTGATTAGAGGTGACCGGCTGGTGCAGGGGATCCAGGTCGGAGCGAAACAATATAAACTTAAAGCTTTCGCAGATGACCTAGTTTTGACATTGCAGGAGCCAGAATCTAGTACGAAAAGAGTATTACAACTGATACATGATTTTGGTCAGGTTGCAGGATTTAAGTTAAATAAACAAAAAACGAAGGTGTTAGGGAAAAACATGACAGACACAGAGTCAGAACGGTTTCAGAGAGAAACAGAATTATCATTGGTAAAAAAGGTAAAATACCTAGGGGTTAATATAACAGCCAAAAATCTGAGTC
Source organism: Podarcis melisellensis (assembly GCF_964234715.1). Taxonomy (NCBI): domain Eukaryota; kingdom Metazoa; phylum Chordata; class Lepidosauria; order Squamata; family Lacertidae; genus Podarcis; species Podarcis melisellensis. Next base: position 25,314,186 of record NC_138531.1, on the reverse strand, counting down.
TATTTAAAGATAATTATGAAAAATGTTGGTCTGAAATCAAGAGAGACTTGGAAAGTTGGGCAAAGCTGAAGCTTTCTTTGTTAGGCCGAATTGCCGCAATTAAGATGAATGTGCTGCCAAAGATGTTGTTCTTGTTTCAAACATTGCAAATTGTGGACAAAACAGAGTGTTTCCGGAGGTGGCAGAGAGATATTTCGAAATTTGTCTGGCAGGGCAAAAAGCCCAGAATCAAGTTTAAGATATTAACAGATGCAAAGGAAAGAGGGGGCTTTGCCCTGCCAGACTTAAGGTTGTATTATGAAGCCGCAGCTTTCTGCTGGCTAAAAGATTGGCTACTTCTTGAGGACACCGATGTGCTAGATCTGGAAGGTTATAACAATGCTTTTGGTTGGCATGCATATTTGTGGTATGATAAAGTTAAGATTAATAAGGCCTTTAAGAACCATATTGTCAGAAAAGCAGTGTTTAATGTCTGGACAAAATATAAAGACTTACTGGAAAACAAAACACCAAGGTGGCTTTCACCTTTGGAAGCTAAGGCCCGAAAAGGAACCAATATGGAAGCCTACTGGCCAAAATATTGGGAACTGCTAGAAAAAGACGGAGATAATTGGAAATTGCAGAGTATGGAGAAAATGAAGGATAAAGTGCGAGACTGGTTACATTACGCTCAGATTAAGGAAATCTTTAAAAGTGACAAAAAGTTAGGATTCCAGGTGGAGAAATCGAAGTTGGAAACAGAACTGTTAGAACCTAAGACTAAGGTACTTTCAAGAATGTATAACTTGCTGTTGAAATGGAATACACAAGACGAAATGGTTAAGTCGGCTATGATAAAATGGGCACAGGATATTGGGCATAACATCATGTTTGAGGACTGGGAAAGGTTGTGGACCACTGGGCTGAATTTTACTGCATGTAATGCTTTGAAAGAAAATGTAATGAAAATGATATACAGATGGTACATGACCCCAGTTAAACTTGCCAAAATATACCATTCGTCAGATAACAAATGCTGGAAATGTAAGGAAAATGAAGGAACATTCTACCACCTCTGGTGGACTTGCCCTAAGGTGAAGGCCTTCTGGGAAATGATATATAATGAGTTGAAAAAGGTATTTAAGTATACCTTCACCAAGAAACCAGAGGCCTTCCTCCTGGGCATTGTCGACCAGAAGGTGTTAAAGAAAGATAGAACATTTTTCATGTATGCGACAACAGCAGCAAGGATATTACTTGCTAAGAATTGGAAAACTCAAGATCTACCCACACTGGAAGAATGGCAGATGCAACTGATGGACTATATGCAATTGGCGGAGATGACTGGCAGAATCCGAGACCTGGGAGAAGAAAGGATGGAAGAAGATTGGAAGAAATTTAAGATTTACCTACAAAAATATTGTGACTTAATGGAATGTTAAGAAGGATGCTTGGTTATAAATAATTGGCCATCACTAAAATAGATCAGGAATTGATGATAAGAGAAATTAAGAGAAACAAATTTGTAGGAGAACCATTTTATTGTAATTAATTAAGCGGTCACAAAATTTGGAAATAAGATGATAATTTGCTTGACAAAAACGTATTAACGATGTAAATGGGAGCGGGAGGCGGGAGGAAGCTCAAGGATGATATGAAACTTTGTTAAAACAAAGCAATATTGTTTATTATTATTGTATTTTTCTTTCTCAAAAAAACCTAATAAATATTTATATAAAAAAAAAATAGAAAAAGTAGGGGCTCAACCTGCTTCCCCCACTGCCTGCAAGAAAATAGCTATGCAAGGAGGTTATAGTGCATTTTTATAGAAAGCAGGAAAGACCTTTACATGCACTTATACATATGCATACAGATGAAGCCTAAAGATAAGACAATGTAGGTTTTTTTAAGGGTTAGGTTCACACAGAAGGTGTGCAGAGGTCCAGGGCCCTGTTTATGGCCGGACATCAAACATAAAGAAAACATCTAGTCCTTTCATGCAGTCAGAATTTCATAGCCCTTTCCTTATAATCTTCAATTATAATGGTAGTTGTCAGGCTCGAAAATGTGGACAATGTGCTTGGATCAGTGAGGGCGACCACTTACTTTCTGGGCCTTTGGCTGAAAAAACCCCAGCAGGGAGGGAATAGCTGGCTGGGCTGGGCAGGTGATCAATGCCTTCTTGCAACAGGTGGTGTTCCCTGCCTGCTTGAAGAGGTAAAGGTAAAGGGGCCCCTGACCATTAGGTCCAGTCGTGACCAACTCTGGGGTTGCGGCGCTCATCTCGCTTTATTGGCCAAGGGAGCCGGCGTTTGTCCGCAGACAGCTTCCAGGTCATGTGGCCATCATGACTAAGCTGCTTCTGGTAAACCAGAGCAGTGCATGGAAATGACGTTTACATTTCCGCCAGAGTGGTACCTATTTATCTACTTGCACTTTTGACATGCTTTCAAACTGCTAGGTTGGCAGGAGCAGGGACCGAGCAACGGGAGCTCACCCCGTCATGGGGATTCGAACCGCCGACCTTCTGATTGGCAAGTCCTAGGCTCTGTGGTTTAGACCACAACACCACCCACGTCCCTTACCTGCTTGAAGAAGGCAGTTGTAAATCCACAACTTGAGAAACTTTCCTTGGATTTGGCAGCGCTAAAGTACAAACTTAAAACACACATTTCAAAACCCGATCATGGCAGACAGCTCTCCCCGGAAAAAAACACAAAACCCTTTCTAGCTACTCTACACTTTGCTGGAAGAAAAAAAAAGGAGAGGAATTCAAGGAGCGACCGTGAAGGAAAGCCAACCAGGCCTTCACAAATAGGCGGCTGGGAGAGGGCAGGTGGGAGGCCGTGCGCCTTGAAAAGCAACCAACCCTCCAATTTCTCCTCAACAATGTTTGTATTTTCCCCCCTACCGGGATGGCTGGAGGTACAGCTGCCCTTCCATTTGTGTCCGTGTGCCCAGCTTTGGGTGAGGCTGCCCCCTGACAAATAACATGGGAAGCAAGTGATACACTGAGTGCTTTCAAAAATAAAATAAAAACACACACACACACAAAACAACGCGCACAAATTGTATAGGGGCTAAATGGAACAATAATCTCTCCTAATGCAGTGTGCTCCAGCCGACCATTGTCCGCCTGGGAACACCACAGCTGCAGAGCAGAAAGCCACCCTCCCTCCACAGTGTGAGGTAAATTCCAGCAGCTGTGCCAGCCTCGAACTGGGGCTGAGGGAAATGGAGACGGAGCCCTCACAATGAGAGAGATCGGCGCTGCGATGCACTGCATTTGCATGAGAAAAGAGGGTGCCAAACTTGGAGTATATCTTCTTTTCACACAGAGGCTATAAAGTCGCTGAAGAATTTCATTTGTCAAGTGGAGTGGAATCGAGGCAGCAGCATGTTTCCTTACACAAATATTGACTGGAGCCCTCCGGTTTATTTGAGGTTCTCCTGATGCAATATGGTAATAGTTTCCCCCCTCCCTCCCTCCGCCACCCACATTTCACACATTTGTTCTGACTGTTGGCACCAGGAAGTGCTTATTGTTTTCATCAATGCCGCGGGAGTGATGACATGTCCTTCCCAACCCGCCACCCCCCACTCGTATCAATTGTCATGGTGTACTTCCTTGCTTAAAAGTTCTCATGAAAAGGTCTTTATGTCTGCAGAATTCTGGGACTTCCTCGCCCCAGTTCATTGTTGTCTATTGTGTTACTTCAAGGCCTGATCCTTCTCCTTTAGAAACACGACCAAGTCTTGCACATTGCAGACACGGAGGCAGCGCCCGCCTGAGACATTTTGCTGCCTGAGTCTCACCCTAGTGCCCAAACCCCACTCCCAGTCATAGCTGTCAATGTTTTCCTTTTTTTTAAGGAAAATTCCCTTATTCCAAATAGGCTTCCTCGCAAGAAAAGGGAAAAGTTGACAGCTATGCTCCCAATACTTTAAAAAAGTCTTGTTAACACCATTCAGCTAGCAAGCACCACACAGCACCACCTGCAATCCTCAAAATATTTACCCACAGCTGAACATGGTAGCATTTTATTTCACATTCATGAGATTGTGCTGCTGCTGCTGCCTCAGTTCATTAGCAGTCTGGGACGTGTGGAGGAAGAGTGAGGAAAATAGGGTTGTTTTTTTTGTTTGTAAACTGCTGGATAGATATTTGGATACTATAATATTAAACAATGAAGGGATCATTGAGTTGTTTATATGTACAGTGGTATACCTTTGGTTACATACTTAGTTCGTTTCGGAGGTCTGTTCTTAACCTGAAACTGTTCTTAACCTGAAGCACCACTTTAGCGAATGGGGCCTCCCGCTGCCGCCAAACGATTTCTCTTCTCATCCTGAGGTAAAGTTCTTAACCTGAGGTACTATTTCTGGGTTAGCGGAGTCTGTAACCTGAAGCGTATGTAACCCGAGGTACCACTGTATTTGTACGATATTTTAACTGCAATCCCCCCTCTGTACATATATGTTAATTAGGATTGCCATCTTTTTAAATAGGTCATGCCCTCACATGTGCTGTGTGGATAAATGTTTTAAACACACAAGCTGGCGAAGCTGCCTTGCTTCCCTTCACTAGATGGAGCTGAGAATTCAACCTCCTTCATGCTTTAATTGTATACAAGGACTCTTCTTCTGCTTAGAGGGGCAGTGCTTTTGTTCTAAAAAAATGTTTAAGGCCACTCTCCTTTTCCCACTCATATTGAAACACTGCCCCTCAGTGAGGCCAAACTTAGATTCACAAAATGTTTAGGGGTATGCGTACCCCTGCATCCCCCTCAAGGAAAAAAAAAGCACTCAGTGCTTGAGCATTTGAGAAGAAGAAGAGGAGGAGTTTGGATTTGATATCCTGCCTTTCACTCCCCTTAAGGAGTCTCAAAGCGGCTAACATTCTCCTTTCCCTTCCTCCCCCACAACAAACACTCTGTGAGGTGAGTGGGGCTGAGAGACTTCAAAGAAGTGTGACTGGCCCAAGGTCACCCAGCAGCTGCATGTGGAGTAGCGGAGATACGAACCCGGTTCCCCAGATTACGAGACTACCGTTCTTAACCACTACACCACACTGTGCGCATAGGCTTCTCACACATAGCTACTTCCATGGTAACCCATTCCTCTGTTCCCAGATGTGAAAGATATTCATTCTTATGATACTGTTAAAGATATTCCGTTTTAGGCACCTGATTTCTGCACCCACTAAGAAAAGGCTTTGCTTACACAAATGACTTCAGCTTTGTAAGATTAGCATTTGGAGCTCCAAAACTTTGCTAGTTTTATTTTTTATTTTTATATTGATATTTATTCATTTTCACAAACAATTTTATACAGCCAATCACATTTTATCACACATTCATTTTTTTTGACTTCCCTCAGTTTCTCTGCCAATCTTCCGTTTACATTTATATTATTAGTGCATTTCTAAACTTATTATTGCCTTTAAATATCACCTCTCCATCTTATTCTCTTTTTTACAACATTCCTTATTTTTTCACAGAGTCTCTTGAAAACCAACAAGCGTTATCTGTTCATCACTTATACTTTTCAGATAATCTGTAAATCTTCCCCAGTTCTCGATGAACTTTTGGTCCCGCTGATATCAAATCTTCCCTGTTAATTTATCCAATTCCACGTACTCAGTCAATTTCAGTCTCCATTCTTCCACCATTGGAATTTCTTCCTGCTTCCATTTTTGGGCCAGAAGTATTCTCGCTGCAGTTGCTCAAAACTTTGCTAGTTTTAAACAGTCCATTACGAAGTAGTTCTTGTTACCTGCAAGCCTGGAAGGCCAAAACTAGGTGAAATCAAGACATTATTTTTTTTTAGTAAGGATCCTTGCCGAAGCCTTATGCTTACCCCGACTTGTGTTGCCATGTAACAGTAGCTTTGCTTTTGAAGTGGAAAAGCTGTAAAGCCATTTAGACATGTGCACTGCTTGTGGAATTTACATGATACTCAAGTACAACATAAAAGCAAAGGAATAAAAAAAAACACAACAAGAATATACTTAGTTGTCAAAAGCTACAATTTCATAATGCATTTGTGGCTTCCTGTTTCATTGGCAAAGGATAATGGTAGAAACCTAAAGACGATAGAGAATGCTTTTAAGAAATAACACTGAGACGTGGAAGTTGTATATAAAAGCTGGAAATGCTGCCAACTTCGGGGACCTTTGAGTTTTTCAGAAGCTTCTTGAGTGTTTTCAGTTTCTTATAGCTATTGCTTTAAGGCACACATTTCCTACACAGAAGTACCTGTTTGTGAAAGGAATTCTACGAATCCCTTGCAGAGTTTGTTAGGAGTATAAACAACATTAACATTTATTTTACACGACGGTTTTACCATGTGCATGTGAAGTCAATCACAGTTCTATGCTCTGTCTGTATGCAGTGATATACAGCCTGGTTGTATTGTTGTTGTTTTTAATTTTAAAAAAATCTGTACAAGATGCATTCTGAATATTCTTGGCCAATTAATCCATATGGCTCATATAGAGATGCATTTCCATGCTGTTGTGCTGGTTTCTGTGATCGTCAAACACCACTTTCTTTAGCTGCTGCAAACACTGGAACAGCGCCTAGGTAACTGCAGCTGCACTGAGGGGGGCAGAGAAGATATCTTGTGGTGCAAATTCATCTCTGGGAAGACGTGTGACAATCATGCGTGGGGAAAACAATTCGGGTAAACTGAACCTTAGATGTACAACATGCATTTCTCAATTCCTACTGCGTTTATGATTCATTCAATTTTCAACACAGAGAAGTTACTTGCTTGTAAGACATTCAGTTTGTGGAAAGTGATCCCTTATTGTGCCAACTATTTACGCACACACACACACACACACACACACAGTTCTAGTTTGACTTGGATCTGCACACCTGATGGCCTTAAAACAAACTTTGTATGTGTTCTTCTGCCTCAAAAACCACAGCATTATGAACACTTATGGACACTAATAAACCATCTTCAGGCTGAAGGAGACCCAGAACAGCCCCTGACATGTCTTGAATTCTTCCCACCCATCACGCACATAACATTTACTTGTCTTGTATTATTGTCACATCATATTCATGTCCCTGTCAATGGCTGCTGCCCACAAACTTGACATGGAGTTGCCACATTTGATAGCATCCCAATGTCATTATGCCTAGAGTGATAGGAACATAGAAAGTTGCCTTATACAGATCAGACCATTGGTCCATCTAGCTCAGGATTTTCAGGCTGACTCCTCTCTCAGCCCTACATGGAAACGCCAGGATGGGACCTGGGAAACTGCATGCGAAGCAGATACTCTGACACTGAGCTGTGGCTCCTCCTCTATGTTTGGTGGGTTAGTGATTAGAGTTTGAGGTTGAATCTTGACAAGACAAGTACTCTTTTGGGGGGACAGAGGGAGACAGGTGTGGGGGACTCCCTGGGGCAACTGTGCCCCTGAAAGATCAGGTGCACAGCCTGGGAGTCATTTTGGACTCACAGCTGCCCATGGAGGTGAAGGTCAATTCTGTGTCCAGGGCAGCTGTCTACCAGCTCCATCTAGTATGCAGGCTGAGACCCTACCTGCCCACAGACTGTCTCACCAGAGTGGTCCATGCTCTAGGTATCTCCGCTTGGATTACTGCAATGTGCTCTACATGGGCCTGCCTTTGAAGGTGATCCAGGAACTACGACTAATCCAGAATGCGGCAGCCAGACTGGTGACTGGGAGTGGCCACCGGGACCATATAACACTGGTGCTGAAAGACCTACATTGGCTCCCAGTACATTTCTGAGCACAATTCAAAGTGTTGGTGCTGACCTTTAAAGCCCTAAATGGCCTCGGCCCAGTATACCTGAAGGAGTGTCTCCACACCCATTGTTCTGCCCGGACACTAAGGTCCAGCACCGAGGGCCTTCTGGCAGTTCCCTCACTGCGAGAAGTGAGGTTACAGGGAACCAGGCAGAGGGCCTTCTCGGTAGTCGCGCCCGCCCTGTGGAACACCCACCCTGACTTTTAGAAGACATCTGAGGCCGCCCTGTTTAGGGAAGTTTTTAATGTTTGAAGTTTTATTCTGTTCTGTTGGGAGCCACCCAGAGTGGCTGGGGAAACCCAGCCAGATGGGTAGGGTATAAATAATAAAATTTGTTGTTGTTGTTGTTGAACTTGTACTAGGGAAAGATAGGTTCAACTCCCTACTCAGCTATGAAGTTGCTAGTCACAGCCTCTCAGCAAAACCTACTCATGGGGCTGTTGTGAAGACAAAATGCATTGCAAAGGGATGGACTAAATGATTCTCAGGATCCCTTCTAACTCTTTGATTCTATTATTCTAACTGTTATGTACTGAAGTTCTCACCCTGGGCCAGCAGGGGTATACTGTAGATAGTTCAGGTCCACATATGCAAATAAGGGATCGAAAGTGACGTTCAGTGATTGGATAGTTACAGAAAATTATTACTGTTGCATTGTAGTGGAGCTCTATATAAGCAGGCTGGCTGAACCCTGCAGTTCAGTTCTGTTCTGGCCTGTGAATAAACAAGAGCTGTTTGAAGAATCGCTGTGTCGTCTGATATGTTCACCCACAACTTAACACTAACTCTGTGGAGAAAGCCTAGGATAATAACATCATAACCAGTGGCGTAGCGTGGGTTGTCAGCACCCGGGGCAAGGCAAGTAATTTGCGCCCCCTAACCCGTGGATTTGCGCCCCCTAACCCTAACCCCCAGATGTTGCGCCCAGTGCGGCCGGGGCCCCCTGCACCCCCCACGCTACGCCACTGATCATAACTAAATACAGTAAAATGATAAAAAATAACTGTGCTTTCAATTACAGGGAACTCCAAATATGTGAATGATGCTTGCCAATAGGAGCAGAATTTTTAGAAGGGATAACTCGGCAAATACATGTAACATGCATTTTAGTAAGTACACGTTTTGGGCCAAACTCTGTTCCCAATTATATTAATAGGGAAATTGTTCTTACTTTCAGCTGTGGGTTAGAGATACCTCTGTGCCGATTAAAACTCGTTATATTTTGTCTTCATGCACTTTGCTCTCCATTATGATTATTTTAAATTTTTTACATTAAAATTGATTTTTTTGGGGGGGTGTAATCAGTATCTCTTACTAACAGTGAACTGTGTGGTCCATGTTTAAATGTCCTGGCTTCTGTTCTCAGCACCTGAAGTTAATGAATTAAGGAACAAAAAGAGCAAGGACCTCCTGTGACTTTTATCAAAATTCTATTCCAAAGGTTGATATAAAGTTCAAATTGTGAACAGACCATATTATCATTAAGATGAAATATTTAGTGACACTGTATTTTGAGGAGTTATCTTTTGATAGTAGTCCACCGTGTCTCACAGGTGACAGGTGCTGGAGAATTCAGTCAATAATTTAAAAGGTACTTCTCGTTTTTCAAGCGAAAAGGTCAAAAAGTGCGAACTTTTATGAGGCTTTGTCTGATTAAGCAAAAGTATAGTGTAATTTAGCATCCTGAACAAATGCTGTAAGAGTTTAATAATTGAGACTGAATCTTTTACAATAAGCTGCTCTTGAAAACTTTAATACGTTACTAGCAAATGATCAACCTTGGTGCCCTACACCAATGAATTAAATGAATCTTTGTCCCGCAGACAACAGAAAATTACCTTTTTTATTTGACTGTAATGTTCTTCAGCAATAATACTGTCACAAATTACTGCTACTAATAATACGTTTCAGTCTTCCCTACAGGATGGTTGCAAGGAGAATGGAAGGTTGAAAAGGAATTATGGGTCTTGAAATTGACTCTTGTACTATTTTCAGACTAATATTGAATGTTGAAATGTATGGAAGATCTGAAATATTTGGGGAGTTGTTCTAATTCCAAAACCAGCATTCAAGTCCAACAGCATTTATTTATCAAGAAGTTAGAAGACAAATACAAAGTTTGAGGTAGATTTTTAGAGTTGGCTAAGATGTGACCTGGTGAGGGGAAGGTTACAGCATGATGTTTGATTTCTGTTTGATTTCTGAGTCCAAGGCTGTGGCTATGGGATAAATTAGGACCTCTTGGGGTGTTAATGCTGTGAACTCTTCCATCGTATGTTCAGATTGTATACATGTGTGTCAATAAACCATATATCATTAAGACGCCACAGCTCCACTGTGCCTCATTTCCAAAAGGAAGCCAGAACTCTGGGTAAGTACATGGAACCCCTGAAATCTTGCACCACTCGGATATCGGGTTGGCGTGCAACAATATTGTACTATGCCATACAATCCACTTTTGCCAAGCCTAACACTTTGAAACTTGTCAGCCGTTCAAAATTGTACACCAAGCAGAAACTCACTCAAGGTCTACAAAACCATCAATCTGCCCTTTCGTCAGGTATCATTCCACAAAAGGAGTCTTTGAAGGTTTTGTGAATATATTCATGTTTGCACATTTCTTGGGAAGTATTGTTGATATTTTTAATGTCATTCATTGTGAGCTGTATGAATTCGAAGGATGAATAAAGAATGTCAAAGAGGGAAAGATTAAATAAACAGGACTTTTTAAGAAGCAACATTCATCAGAAGCAGAAATGTCCCAGTGCAGCACAGTTGTGTTCATTTGCCTAGAGATTATTTTCTTTGGTCAGGTAGCCAAAAGGGGGGGAATAATCCAAAAGGTCTGCAAGCAACTCATCTGACTACTTGCCATTTAGGAAGAGACTTTTGTTCATTTGAATTAGTCTATAATATGAATGAAAAACCGACATTGGCTGGAACCAACATTTAAATCACTTTTTCATTCATTAACAATATTAACAACAGTCACACATTCATATCAGTCCTGCAAGGGAGACTCAAAGGCAACTTCAGGCTCCTGAGTGAAAAAGGATCCAAACCTCTTTTGAAATTGACCTTTGGTGATCTTCAAATAAGAAACACAATACTTTTAAAAGAGTGATGTTGCCATGGTGAATAAAAACCAGTATGTTTCATTTGCTTAAAAGTCAAAGGCTTGTAATAAACTCTTACATGCTGTTATTCAGATTTGGCTTAGCAATAGTTTGGCTGTAATAAATACATACAGCTGGATCCTCTTCTGTTGTTGAGGAAATAAAAGAATACAGTTTCGGTTTGCCCACTCATTGGGGGCACTATTACAAAGCATTACAGTGCCAGACTTTACCCAATTCAGCTGGATTCCACCATAATCTTGTATGTGGTCAACAATTCTTGCACATCTCAAGAATACCCCCACAACATTCTTTCCTTAGCAGCTTCAGAAAAATGAGCAAACATCACCCACTGGAAATTTTAACATTGAAAATATTTTACCTACTTATCACCTTCTAACTATTTAATATGAAAATGCACTTTCTGAATGTCAGTGCTTCTGCAAAGCAGCCACACACCCAGTGCTGGATTTACGTATAAGCTAAACCAGCCCTATTGGGCCCCCCCCCAAAAAAAAATTAATGGGGAAAAACCTGGATGTACATTTCAAAATATAAGATAAAAAACAAATAAAATAAAACCTACATGCAGCAACTGTGGCAAATGGCTTTAGATACCTATTAGGTCCACAAATTACCATATAGCACATATTCAACAACAAAAACCAGAGACAATTTGTTGTTGGAAAAGGACAACTGGACATATAAAGGGACCCGTTGTCAGGAGCTTGTCCTACACTCGAGTAGGACCCTTCAGTAGCTTAGGGTCCCATCAACCCTAAATCCAGCCCTGCACATACCCCTGCAAGACTATGTGATAGGAGGAAAATGTTGATTAGATTATTTGAAAATCAGGACTGGATCTTCTTTATACCGGCAGCTTGACGTGGAAATGAAGTGATAGAATCCTGATGTCATAAATAGCAGAGTTCAGACTCCCAAGTGGGGTGCCATCTTTTTTATGATCCACAATATGGAAAGAAAGAGAGAACGGAAGAATGAAAGGAAAGAAGGGGGGAAAGAAAACAATCCTTCAGATAGATAGGTAGCACAGCAGGGGCAAAGTTGAGGTAAAATATTTCCCCTGTTATGCTCATTTTCTACTTGCAGAGAATTTTTATGTGGGGCAACACATAAAGCTCTCCTTTTTTACAATCTAAAGTTGTAGACTTCACTTTGCTACCTCGGTTTTGTTACATTGTACATGCACACTTGGCCGAAACTGACATGTTTGAGTGTAAACAGTTGGGAAAAAAGCAATACATTTTAACACTTTTCAACATCTGTTTCAAAGCAAAATAAAGCAGCTAAATTGAATTTAATAATCTCTCTTCCTTCCTCTTCTTTTGAATAGATTAGACACTACAGGGAGCCATGTGGTTTCGATCTGGCCTGGTATTTCAAGATGCAGGCAAATTCATTGTCTCTGGCGCATGTTCCGAATAAATCATACTTACTCGTTGTGTAGGCGGGGAGCAGATCTGTCAGAACAACTCCAGATTGGCATGTATATCGTATGCAATAGCAACAGGAGCATAAAACAGAATAAATATCCATAATGTTGCATGCATACATGAAAGAGGTGAAAGAGAGCACAAAATATGGTCTGAAGCTCAACATAAAAACACCCGAAGATCATGGCCACCTGTCCCATCAACTCCTGGCAAATAGAAGGGGAAGAAATGGAGGCAGTGAGAGATTTACTTTCTTGGGTTCCATGATCACTGCAGATGGTGACAGCAGTCACGAAATTAAAAGACGCCTGCTTCTTGGGAGAAAAGCAATGACAAACCTAGACAGCATCTTAAAAAGCAGAGACATCACCTTGCTGACAGAGATCTATATAGTTAAAGCTATGGTCTTCCCAGTAGTGATGCTGGATCATAAAGAAGGCTGATCGCCGAAGAATTGATGCTTTTGAATTATGGTGCTGGAGGAGACTCTTGAGAGTCCCATGTTCTGCAAGAAGATCAAACCTCTCCATTCTGAAGGAAATCAGCCCTGAGTGCTCACTGGAAAGACAGATCGTGAAGCTGAGGCTCCAATACTTTGGCCACCTCATGAGAAGAGAAGACTCCCTGGAAAAGTCCCTGATGTCGGGAAAGATGGAGGGCACAACGAGAAGGGGACAACAGAGGACGAGATGGTTGGATAGTGTTCTCGAAGCTACCAGCATGAGTTTGACCAAACTGCGGGAGGCAGTGGAAGACAGGAGTGCCTGGTGTGCTCTGGTCCATGGGGTCACGAAGAATCGGACACGACTAAATGACTAAACAACAACAACAAGAAGAAGAAGCATGCATAAGAAGAGTCCTGTCCTGTTGGATCTGTGCTTTCAGTTGTCAGATACATGACTATCGGAAGCCCACAAGCAAGATCAGAGTGCTTCAACAATCTCCCCGTTTGTGATTCACAGCATACTACTGCTAACACTAGAGACAGAAATAGTAGGGGTCTGCACTGGCTCTGTGCCTAAACTAAATAACAAGAGTAATTGAGGGGATTCTTCAGTCTCCCCTCAACCTCCCAAAAAGGTCTGATATGGGCCCCTACAAAGCTTCATGGCAATTCTTTTCTGTCCTGTATTTCTTATATATCTGTATGTTTCTCTGGGTTTGTGGGTTTTGCAAGAGGTGAGGCTGCCCAAAATCATACTTGAAGACCCTACAAGAGTCCCTATTTTCCAGGGACAGTCCCAGATTTACAGAAGCCATCCCGGTTTCTGATTTGATCCTAGAATGCCCCCCTTTTCCTTAGGACGTCCCTATATTTATCGGAGAAATGTTGGAGGGTATGAAGCTATGTGACCCCCAAGCCAAGGAGATAAGTAACTATACAAGCTTTAGAAGACATCTGAAGACAACCCTGTATAGTTTTATTATGTTTTTGTGTATGTTGGAAGCCGCCCAGAGTGGCTGGGGCACACCAGTCAGATGGGCAGGGTAAAATTGTTGTTGTTGTTGTTCCCTATTTTCAGAGTAATGTTGGGGGTATGTACCTGCCAAGCACGGAAGAGATCTGGGGTGATGGGGTTTTTGTTGTTGCTGCTGAAGCACAACCGCATACCTTCCAACATCTTTCTGATGAAAATAGGGACATCCTGTTCCATAATTATAATAATAACAATCTGGGTGGCTTCCAACATATATAAAACCATAAGTTTCTATCATTTTTCAAAATTGTATGCATGCATCTATTTTGGCTTTGTGAGAAGTTTGGTAGTGGTCAAAAGGGTTTATATTTTACTTTTACCCACTGTGTATTTAGAGGGAGATTAGTTTTCTAAGTTTATTTAGCCGTATATATTTTTTGGAACAGCAGTGGTTCTTTAAAAGTAGCATTCAGTGACAGAGACAACGGAATGATCAAGAGTTTGTCTGTTCATTCGGTTTTTTAAATGGTCTACTTTTGTCGTTGCAGCCTGGAGTGCGGTTCTGAAATGGAAAACTCTTTCCTTGGTTGTAATTACTTGTCATGAAAGCTCAATGTCTACTTTTTTTGTTTTTAACTTGACTGTAATTCCAGCAGCCTTAATTTTAAATGATTTAAGTAATTACATTATTTCATGCTTGGCAGTTGCCATTCTATCTTGTGGGAATTAGGCAAACATCACCAGATCCAAGCGTTTAATCATCTTCATGTCTGAAGGCGTTTAAAGGGCAGGTTCAGAAAGTTTGTCAAATGTCTGGCACTGCTTCCATGCAGCTCCAGCTTATCAGTCTACATATAGGTAGTTCATGCATACGGCAAATTGTTAGTAGATAAAGGCAACACACCTATTGTTAATGCTGCTCTTGGCTTTATATCTGCATTGCCAAGATAAGTGTGGCCTGTGTGTCAAACCTTCCCCAAAAGCCAAGAGAGAGAAACAACTTTGTGTCTAGCCAGAACTGTTTACAGGATAAACAAGCAGTTTACAGCTTCCCACATAATGTGGAAGGCACATCAGAGGCTGGTTGTTATACAATAGAGGGAGGAAGTTAATGGAACTGGATCAAGGAAATTACTATAACTCAGCACTTCATAAAAAGTGCAATTTATCACTAATTAAAAAAAAATGGAAACTTTTCTGATAAGTTAACAAAAGAAAAATGTAGACCTTGAATTGCCGCATCAGGATAAATCAGTTCTGTCAGGTTAATATAGCTCCGAAAGCCAAACCTTCTAAAATTACAAAAGCTGCAATTGCACTGTGCATTTCTACCTGGAACACAACCAATAAGAGCTCTGTGCTTTAATGGGCCCTGACAAGACAAGCATGACATCACCTCTTAAAGTGACAGCTTTATTCATTTTACCATTGTATGGTATTGATTTCACATGCAAAAAGTAGGCCACTGAGTGCTTTATATGTGCCACACAGAGAAAGTCTTTTCCAAAGATGAAATTATCTTTCCTTTTTCTTTTCCTTTCCTCGCTCCCCTGTCCTGCAGCCCAGTAACAGGGTCTCCAGCACTTTATGATTTTACTTTTCGACATATATAAAAACCATTCACCATTCAGTCTTCCAAAATGCACACTAAGATCAGCCTGTAGGGATATTCATATGGAAAGAGACACATCATAAGATACTCTGAACTCAGATCATTTTGTTCTGGGTTCAGCCATAGTCTACAGAATAACAACTACTGTACTGTATGCCCTTACCATAACCTCAAAGTGTCCCTGTTTTCCAGCGACAGTCCCAGAATTACAAAAGCCATCCCAGTTTCTGATTTGATCTTGAAATGTTCCCATTTCCCCTGCCGGTGCTGATGCTGCCAGGCTTGGAGAATTTGCCCTTAGCAACAGCTGTGGCTGCAAGGGAGCATCCATTTGCCTTTCCATGACCCCTCCAGTATCCCTATCTTCCAGGGACGTTCCTGGATTTGCAGCAGCTGGTCCAGTTTCTGATTTGATCCTGGGATGCCCTGCTTTTCCTTAGGGCGTCTCTATTTTCACTGGAGAAATGTTGAAGGGTATGGTAGGCTGTCCCTATTTACATTAGAGAAATGTTGGAGGGAACATCTGTATCTTCATCAAAGAAATGTGGGAAGGTAAGGAATAAGGTGTCCCATTTTCACCGGGGAAATGTTGGGGGATATGCATGTTATTCTAAAGCAGCAATGCGGCAGCAAGCAAAGGCTATAGCAGCCAAGACTGCTGCTTGTGGCTGGAAAGCCAAACAGGAAGTTTGTGACTGTTGCCATGGGAACAAAGGGGCAGTCCATTCTGTACTGAGCACCGGATGTTAGCTCAGTGGGTTTGTCATATGACCTGTACAGGACGTACATGGGTGGAGTTTATTCTAACTGCTGATGAGTGCAGACATGTTTTCTCTGTACTGAAGTAAAAGACAGGAATAAAAGATGTAAATAGATTTCTGTCTGCTTCTTTCCCCTCCCTGGGGACACCAAAGGGGAGAGAGGAGCAGTTGGTGTGTTTTCCTCACAGCCTGAGGAAAATCGCCGGAACGGACCTCGCGTATGTTTATTCCTGCCGGGAGTCGCCGAGGGAGGTCTAAGGAATTCAGCCGGTGCCTAAACAGATAGGCACATACCTCAAGACGGGCAGAGAATTCCAACAGTGGTAGCAGACGCCGGTTGCTGTTTTCATCGACCTCTGCATCAAGAAGTGGCCTCCATGGAAGCCTGAGGTGAGAAAGCTGATTCTCTGCGGCCAGAGGCTGACCAGAAGAATCTGAAAGCCAAGCAACGGAGCCCAGGTATGAGATTTTCGGGCTTAAAGGAGTGAATGCAGATTGAGTTATTCTCTGCTTCACGGGGAGCAGCGTTTGGGTAAAACAGCTCCAGTCAAAAGAGAAACCGCATTCCAAACATTCCTGTGGTTAATCCTGTTCAAGGGAAGGAATGCTGTTGCTTAGCAACGAAGGCCATGCCTCAGAGAGGAGAAGTGAAAGTTAAAATGGAATGTTTTGTCTTCAGAGTCTGAAGAGCTCTTGGAAATTTCCAACGCAGCCAGCGTTGAGAGCTGCCAGGTGGCACAGAGTGTAAACAAGCCAGCTATTGGATTTTAGAGGCTTGTGTTTGAGAGTCAGTGCAAGGACTCAAAATGGATGCCAAGAGGGGGGGAGGCCTGCCTACTCCAGACCTCCTGACCAGTGACAATTATGCATCTTGGTCTATTAAGATGAAGGCCCTGCTGCAGAATCAGAGACTGTTTGGGGTGATTGAAAATCCCATTCCAGCAGCACCAACGCGTGCTTGGGAGTCACAGGATGTGAAGGCCAGAACTGCCATAATTCTGTGCGTGTCAGATTCGGAGCTGATCCACATACAAGATTTAGGCCACGCGAGAGATGTTTGGGACACGCTGAGAAGGACACATCAGAGAGATGCAGGTTCTTCAGCGTTGCTGTATTTTGAGAAGCTGACCAACCTGAGGCTTGCGCCTGATGGAGATGTTCAAGCGCACCTGACGGAAATGAAATTTCTGCGTCAACAGATGGTGGAACGCAATTTCCGTCTGGATGAGGAAGTGTTTTGCTTCATGGTGATAAACAGCCTGAATCGGACTTACAAAACGGTTGCCAGTCAGCTGGGGTCTCTCCCAGCAGCTGATCTAACTTCGGAGAGGGTCTTTGCCGTGGTTCTTTGTGAACATGACAGACTTGCCGCCCTGGACGTGAAGGACAGGGGGAGACAAGAACGGAGTTCTAACGCCCCTACTGCTGTTGCTACTGGAGAAAGCGCTGAAGCTTTAAACGTTGTCCGATGTTACAATTGTGACCAAACTGGGCATCTTCAGCGGTACTGCAAGAAGCCACGTCAGAACAGAGGAGCCAAGGCCAGCTCCACAAAGTCTGAGGCGTCAGACAAAGGTCACACCAAGCCAAAGGCAAAGACTGCAAAGGCTTTGATGTCGCTAAGAGCCACACCAGAAGTGGGGAATTCTTTCGTTTTGGATACTGGAGCCACAGTTCACATGACAGGACACAGAGGACTATTTTCTACGTTTGAGAAGCAAAGCTTCGCGGTGCAACTAGCCAACGGTCAAGAGCTGGAAGCCACCGGGATTGGAACTGTGTATCTTAAAAGTCTGAACTTGACTATAAGCAATGTTTACTTGGTTCCAGATTTGAAGTTTAATCTGCTCAGCGTTTCGCAGATTGCCAAGAAGGGACTAAAACTGTCCTATGATGATCAGAACTGCGAGATCTACAAAGATGGAGAGTTGTATCTTTCTGCCAAAGAGAAAGATGGACTGTATTTGTTGACTTTTGATCAAAGTGATTACATGAAATGTAATTCTTGTGATTCTAACATGATCTCTTTTACAGGTGTAGCCAAGAAGAACGCCAAGCTGGTGACCTCGAGGGTCGACAAGGCATTTCAGCGGGTGTATACTGATGTGATTGGTCCTCTAGCGCCTTCTAGAGGCAATGCAAAGTATTACCTAATATGTGTTGATTCTTTCACAGGTTTTGTCTGGATTTATCTTTTGGAGAGACCGAAAGAAGCCTTAGAAAGGTTTAAAGAGTTTTGTGACAAGGTTAAAAATATGCATGATGCTGACATAGATTGTCTTTGCACAGATGAGAAGCCAATTTTTCTTTTACAGGTGTTCCAGAGGTTCCTGAAGAAGAAAGGGATAAGACACAAAACTGCTAGTTCCGAACAAGCTTGGAACAAATGTGTCTGTAGTAGGGTGAACAGAGAATTGCAAAAGGGAATGGAAGCGCAATTGCTTAGTTCACATCTGCCACATGAGTACTGGGCTGAGTCGCTAATGTCGTTCTGTTACACGTGGTTGAGAAAGTTTTCAAAAGAGTTGGGATGTTCTCCTTTTGAGAAACTGTTCCACAGAAAACCTTCTGTTGCCCATTTCAAGGTTTTTGGGTCTCATGTGAGAACAGAAGCTCCAGGTGGAGTAAAGAATGCCAGAGGCATTTTTGTGGGTTATGAAAAGGGTCTCTACAGAGTAATTTTGTCTGAATCTGGTCAGGTGATTCTCACAAAATTTCTAGAGAGTGCTCCTGAACAGGAGAGAGTGATAATTCACACATTTCCCACAGGTGATGATGATTCTGATGATGATGATGATGAGTTTGATCTTATTGAGTTCAGTACTACTGATGATGACAGCGATAGCTCAGACAGCTCAGTTGTCACAGTCATTGAGAGGAAATCTCACACAATGACTAGACCCTCAAAAGAGGAGGATGAACCACTGATTAAGCTTAGTACTGGTTCTCCAGAGAGTTCAAAGGCTGAACCAGAAAGCAAAGAAGAGCAGCACCTCTTACGTAGGTCTGAGAGAGCAACGAAGGGTGTACCACCCAAGAGGTATTCACAAGAGTTTGCTAACTTATGTGTTGCTGTTGTAAATGACCAAGGTCAAATTGAAGCTGTGTCTGAGTCAGAGACAAAGGCACAACAGAGAGTTGTTAACCAAGGTAACGCAGAAGCACTCATTCCTTGGAAGTCACACAACCAGAGAGGTACATTGGTAAAACCAGTGGCGGGTAGTTCCAAGGGTGGAACTGAAACAACAGGGGAATGTTATAAGTATAACAACTGTTTGTTTTCTTCTCTGGATGACGCTTTGCTCGCAGCACGCATTGATACTTTAGGGGGAGTATGTTATTCTAAAGCAGCAATGCGGCAGCAAGCAAAGGCTATAGCAGCCAAGACTGCTGCTTGTGGCTGGAAAGCCAAACAGGAAGTTTGTGACTGTTGCCATGGGAACAAAGGGGCAGTCCATTCTGTACTGAGCACCGGATGTTAGCTCAGTGGGTTTGTCATATGACCTGTACAGGACGTACATGGGTGGAGATTATTCTAACTGCTGATGAGTGCAGACATGTTTTCTCTGTACTGAAGTAAAAGACAGGAATAAAAGATGTAAATAGATTTCTGTCTGCTTCTTTCCCCTCCCTGGGGACACCAAAGGGGAGAGAGGAGCAGTTGGTGTGTTTTCCTCACAGCCTGAGGAAAATCGCCGGAACGGACCTCGCGTATGTTTATTCCTGCCGGGAGTCGCCGAGGGAGGTCTAAGGAATTCAGCCGGTGCCTAAACAGATAGGCACATACCTCAAGACGGGCAGAGAATTCCAACAATGCATGACCTCCACTGCCAGCATCCTTCCTCAGGCAGCTGAGGAGGAGGAGAGGCAAGGTAGAGGAGAGGCTGCTACCACTGAGCCCCAGCCCAGAGGGCAGGGCCACCCTGGGCAAGAAGGAAGATGGAGCAGAGTGGAACACAAGGAGCCTTGGGGTTTTTGGGGTTGTTTTTTTTTAATGCTTTGTGCGCCTGCATCTGATCTTGTCCCTTGCTAACATTTATTTATTGATGTGTTTTTCTTTTTGCAAATCTACCAAAGAATAACATAAAATCAGGATTCAGGGGTGGCACTCGCCCCCCTTCTGATAGGAAATGCTCTCTGGGGGGGTGTCAAAAATGGGGCATAGAGGAGGGGCAGTTGGGGGGCAGTGAGAAATGTTTGTATTTTCATCTGAGGGATGTTGGCAGGTAAGTTATACTATATGTGCATACCATAGCACTGTATATTTAAATGTGTATATAGAAAAAAAGGAATCAGAGTGCAGTAATGCATACATGAGTCTACTGCAAATGACTTAGGCTACAATTCTATATTCACATGGGAACAAGACCCATTGGCCTTAATGAGACTTTCCTCTGAGCGTAGAAATTGCACTATACTATATCACCTGACAACAAGTGGCTTTGAATTTGTTAAATGCACATGTTAAGCCAACAGCAACTAAAACGCATTTGCACCAATGCACCCAGAAGAATGTTCCATTCCATCATTTCATTCCAGAAAGAATATTCAGATTAATTTCAGTACCCTATGATCCAGGACAAACAGAACATTGAAAACAAAACAAAACCGTGTAGCTATTTTAGATAATGTTTCACATTCATGAATCCTCTAGGGCAGGGATGGAAAACCTGCAGGCATGGGGCAAAGTTAGACCACAAGGGCTCCCCGAAACCTCCAAAGCAATGGTCCAGTCTTTGCCTTGTCTCCCACAATAATATCAACACATTTCCAGTGAATGAGACGCTTGGGTCCATCTTTTCTGCTTAGCCAGTCATAAAAATCACTAGACTTATATCACTCCTCTGTCTCCAAGGTGAAGAAACCAGGCATAGAAATAGGGAGGGAGAGAGGGAGGCACGATTCCTTTCCTGTTCTCCATGCTTTTTTCTCTCTCAGCACCCATGCTTAAAGCTTAAATTTTAGGTTGAGCTTTAGGAAGTAAGGAGTCGAGTGGCACAGTTCTTGCATAGCTCAAGGGGCAGGGCCACAGAGCAGCTGACTTAGTCAAAATTACTCACACAGGAGAGGAGGGTGGAGGCCTAGACACAATCATCGTGACCTTTAGGTCTAGGTTCCACCTCAAAGCAGATTGCACTAGCAAAGGAAGGAGAGATGGTTATGTTTGATCAAGGGTCCAGGGGAGTCTGGATAACTGTTTACTTAATTTACCGTATTTTTTGCACCATAGGACGCACTTTTTCCCCTCCAAAAATGAAGGGGAAATGTGTGTGCGTCCTATGGTGTGAATGCAGGCTTTCGCTGAAGCCTGGAGAGTGAGAGGGGTCGGTGCGCACCGACCCCTCACGCTCTCCAGGCTTCGCACACCTCTCCGCAAGCAGCGGGAGCCCAGCGCTGGGCTCCCGCTGCTTGCGGAGAGTTGCCAGCATGCCGAAGCCTGCGCGCGCTGAGCTCAGCGCGCCCAGGCTTCGAGGACCTCTCCGCAAGCAGCGGGAGCGCTCCCACGGCTTGCAGAGAGCTGCCTGTTTGGGGGCTGGGGTCGGGGGAAGCTCGAGCTTCCCCCGCCCCAGCCCCGCGCCTTGGGGGGGAAATAATTTTTTTCCCTTTATTTCCCCCCAAAAAAACTGGGTGCGCCCTATGGTCCGGTGCGCCCTATGGTGCGAAAAATACGGTACTTATTTAATGCTGCCTGGATAGCTCTGTTGGTTAGAGCATGGTGATGATAATGCCAGGGTTGCAGGATTGGTCCCCCGTTGCATATTCCTGCATTGTGGAGAGTTGGACTAGATGATCATCAGTGTCCCTTCAAACTCCTCTGATTCTACTTTTCACATTGGTATCAGTCACTTTTTATACCTTTATTTATTTACTTACTTACTTACTTACTTACTTATTTATGAATGAATGACCTGGTTGTCCACTGGCGAGAAGGACGGAAGCCTTGATTTGATCTTCATACAACAAACATCTTTCTTTTTAATGAACGGGACGCATATTTCAATTTTCTTGGCGTATTTTTGAAACCTGACCCTTTAATTTCTAATAGGAGCAAAGGCATGGATGATCAGCTTCTTTCACAATCGGGACTTGGGGCACCTCCAGACTTGTGTTTTATCCGGGTGTTCTTGACACTAGTGCATTAGTGGTAGACTTATCCTGTTTTAGTTTGTTCTGTAATGCTTCCCCCAGGCTACCACACTATTGCTGTTCATCAGTGCACACACACACACACACACACACACACACACACACACACACAAAACAGGATGAGAAGAAACCAGAACATTTCTGGAATACAAAGTTACAGGATTTAAGCAGGAAGTTGCAGGATATGTACCCTAATGGGGGGGGGGCTTAGTGTGACCACTCCAAAACCTTTGTAGGCAGAAATGGTATTGAAAGCTGGACCGCCCCAGTAGCCTCATAAGCACAAGATATCATGGATGTGCAATTCAAATAATGTCTGGAGGGGTGCATAGTTGCAGGCAATCTGAGGAGTTCCTGATCAGGGGCTTAAAATCTCAAAGACACATCAGATTTTGACAATGACAATGAAGGAGGAGGAGGAGGAGGAGGAGGAGGAGAAGAGGAAAATTGCAAGGCACCTCCCTCTAGTTATTTCACAGCTTGCTGATAGATTGTGGCCTCGTGGCAGCCAAGTCTAACTTGATTTTATTGTGGGATAATCTCTCCATTCTGTAAAAGTACTATGAAATCAGCCTCAGACGTTTTCCCCACAAACACATAATCTGACAGCATAAACATCACTATGAAAGCCAAAGCTAATGGAGAAAGATTGATTCAGAAACGCAAATAACACGGTCCAGAAGTTGCCAAAAAGCATGCAATTTGCAGGTTTGCAATGCTCCAGACTGTGCTGCTTTACTCCTAATTTAGATTCAACAAGCTAGGAAATGTCTATAGTGCATGCACATCCACAGTCCTGAACAATTCTGCAAATAAAGTTAGCAAACAAAGAAGAGTTGTATACAAAGTCTATGAATAAAAAATAAAGTGTATGGGACTGCATGAAATTAATAATATCCAAAACACCAATATTATTTTAATTGAAATGTCTGGATCAATTACTGTTACATGCACCAATATGATTCACCTAGAGTCCTGCACAAAGCAGAATGGTGAAAGGTGATGTATCGAGAAATCAGGCTGTAATGATCCATGCTTTGGTAATCTCCTGTTTGGATTTACTGTAAATTTGAAAGGGGCTGCCTTTGAAGATGCTCCACAAAATTCAGGTGGTTCAAAATATGGCAGCAGGAGTGTTTTTATGGGGGTGGGCATTATGAACACATCATGCTGGTCCTTTATTATCTGCACGAGCTTCCAATTCATTTCTGGGGCCAATTCAAGGTGCTGGTTTTGACCTATAAAGTTCCACATGGCTTGGAACCTCAGTACATGTTACAAACAGAACATCTCCTCCACACACAACCCCCTTCATCTACAGAGGCCCTTCTCTGTTCTCCCCCTCAGTCTAAAGCTTGGAAACTAGCCATCACAGAAAGAACCTTTTTGATGGCTGTCCCTCTCCTGTCCCCAAGGAAGATCTCTGGGTACCCACATTGTTTTTTCAGTGCCTTTTGTTCTTCCAGATCTTGTTTTAGGTCCCTTTGTTGGGTTTAGTATACATATTTGATGTCCATTTTAGTTCTGTGCTGTGTACGCTATTTCATGCTGTTGGTTTGGTATTTGCTGTTTGTGCTAGCTTGTTGCTTAAACTTATCATTGCTTTTAATGCTACCGTGACTTTATCGTTATTCTTTTGCTTTTTTTAAATTTTGTACAATGCTTAGAGTATTTATTTTACAAGGCATCCCATAAAGAAGAACAACAGTGACAAAAGTGGTGGAGTACACAATTTCCTCTTCCCATTCACCCAGATCAAAAAACAATTAGCGAAACACACTCAGAGTCATCGTTAGTGCAACATAACTCAAATGTTCTACATGCAGTAAGTGCTTCCATGTGAAGTAAGTAAAAATAAAGGAATTATGAGACATCTGAAAGGCTATTTTAGCATCACAGATGACTGAGACATCACTTCATCTCAATTGCTTGGAAAATCTAAATGGATGAGGCTCGTGAAGAGATATTGGTTACCACAAAGCTGTTACTGTGCATCTTCACATTCTTTACAATACAGCTCTCACAGCAATGAAGACAGCTTCCGAAGAACAATATATCCACCCAGCTGTTAAGTTCTTCCTTCTCTTTCTATATATATACTCTATTCTGAAAGCCAAAAGATATGTGTTTTCCTTCTCTTTAAATAAGAGATAGAGCAAAGCCATTTTAGTACATCTTGGATTCTGTTTGATGTTCATTTTGAACAAGGCTTTTAAGTTTCCCATTCTTTACAAATACTTGTGTTGCTATAGTTTTTGACCCTTACTCTCAAGAGAGTGGCTTTCCACCTCCCTTCCAGGATAGAAAGCTTTTGATCCCCTTTGTCTCCCTGCCTACTCATAGCAAACAAACTGCAGACATGATCAAGAAGATGCCCTCTTAAGTGCCTTGTTGAATTCCAGAGACTTGAGGACAAAACTTTCTTTTTCACTTAAGAAGAGAAAGCCATCTATGTGGCCTATGCGTGCTTCTTGCAGAGCACATTTCTTCAATGGGTACAGTCACCAGCCATGTTTCTCTGACCCAACAAACACACCAGGCTGCAGTAAAAATTCTATGCATGGGAACCATTGCAGCCTCAGGGAGCAATTTGGAGGAGACATCTAAACACCAGGCACTAAGTAATAATAATAATAGTAATAATAGTAATAATAGTAATAATAGTAATAATAGTAATAATAATAATAATAATAATAATAATAATTATTATTATTATTATTATTATTATTATTATTATTTATTTATACCCTGCCCATCTGGCTGGGTTTCCCCAGCCACTCTGGGCGGCTTCCAACTGAATATTAAAAACAATACAGCATCAGACATTAAAAACTTCCCTAAAGAGGGCTGCCTTCAGTTGTCTTTTAAAAGTAAAATAGTTGTTTATTGCCTTGACATCTGCTGGGAGGGCGTTCCACAGGGAGGGTGCCACTACCAAGAAGGCCTTCTGCCTGGTTCCCTGTAACCTTACTTCTCGCAATGAGGGAACCGCCAGAAGGCCCTCGGCGCTGGATCTCAGTGTCTGGGCTGAATGATGGGGGTGGAGACGCTCCTTCAGGTGTACTGGACCGAGGCCGTTTAGGGCTTTAAAGGTCAGCACCAACACTTTGAATTGTGCTCGGAAATGTACTAAGCAACCAAAGTCTATGAGTTCTGGCAACCACAGTTGCCATGAAAAATGAGGTGCATTCTGTTTCTGAGTTTAACATGAAATCACTTTGCATAAGGAACTACTACAAGAGCATCTCCACCCCCATCATTCAGCCCGGACACTGAGATCTAGCTCCAAGAGTTTTCTGGCAGTTCCCTCACTGTGACGTTACAGGGAACAAGGCAGAGGGTCTTCTTGGTGATGGAGCCCACGCTGTAGAACACTGTCCCATCAGATGTCAAGGAAATAAACAACTATTTGACTTTTAGAAGACATCTGAAGGCAGCCCTGTATAGGGAAGTTTGATGTTTCATTATGTTCCTGTAAATGCTTGAAGCTGCCCAGAGTAGCTGGGGCAAATCATAAAATACAAAGCAAGGCCCCAGGATTCTGTCAGAGCACTGAGTCTCCTTCCCTAAGCTGAACAAATGCTTCCTGGACTTGGGGAAGGAGGTGTGATGCTCTGATGGGAACTGAGAGGCCTTCTGCGCCAGAAGCAGGTGGTGCTACTGCATACCATTGCATACCACCAGAAAAAGCACTGTATGTGTGTGTGAATACACACACACATTGCAGTGGTGTGCAACCATAAATCATCAGCAAGACTTCTGGTTGAAAGAATTAAAGGTTTATTACTCTTGGCAAACAAAGCTATTCTGAGTATCAGCTTACATGTGACTATCTTGGAGTCGTGAAGTTAACAAAAAGAAGGTCTAACAATAACTGAGGAAGAATGAAGGAAGTAAAGCCTGGGGGGGTTACTCAAGAAGGAATCAGTGAGGAAATAATATGTTGCCTTTCCATCTCCCCCAGGGTCAGAGTACTTACGGTAAGTGTTGTTCCTTTACCCCCAATAGTGCAGACCTGCCCTAAATAAAAGGGGTCAAATCAATGTCAACCAAACACAGAGTGAATGCAGTACTTCCAGACCTCAAAATGGGTATAGTGTACTTTAAAATCCTAAGTCTTAGATTTCTGTTAATGCATGAGAATATCCATTTTACAAAAGCCAAAAAATAAGGAAAACATTTACTTCAAACCACAAGTTCCAAAATCTCGTATATAAGCAACAAGCCAAGCAAACCTAACATTTTTTACCGTCTTTAAGAGTTTTATGAATATTCAAACAACCTGGTGATTTACAAAAGCATTTGGTTGAAAATGATGCATTAAGGGGCCAAGGCACCACATCCATCTGTCATTGGTTGCAACGAGCAATGCTCATCCAGCCCTGTTTTGCACAATGAGGGATGGTTGTTAAGAGAGCAAAAAAACAGGTTGCATGTTTGGTTTATAAAGTACGCCAGTCTATCTACATCTGAAAATGTTGCAGGCAGTTTGTTGATTAACTGGCAGTGAAATCCTAGGGACGCATGTCTACACTGAACTTACTGCCGTGTGATTCTACATAGGATGGCAGCCTTGGTATATTAATAATCTGTACAAATGGCCCCCAGTTGAAATTGTACTGGTGAATTCTGGGATTCAGGCTTAGAGGAAGCATGTCACCAGATGACAATACCTCACCCCCACGCCATGATCCTTTAAACTGCATGGAGGGGGCAGATTAAAGGGAAGGGTTCAGTAAGAGCATGGGGGAGGCAGCACACATTCACAGCTCTTGGTATCCACTGCCATGGGGAGACACTGGAGTTGTTGCTTTTCTGAATTAAGCGGTCCCATTTCATGGGATCCTCTCCTACCTTGACCCAGGGGTGGAGGAAGGGGGTGCGGTGGGGCAGGTCACCCTGGGTGTCACCACTAAGGGTGTGTGTGACAAAATAGGGCCTGCAGCGCACCCAAGCCATGCGTCTCTCCTGGGAGTGACACGGAGGCTTGGATGCCTGCAGGCTCCACGCTCCCCAAACGGTCCGCCCACCGCCTCCCCCTTAGCTGTAGGACGGCTGAGTGGGAGGAGGCAGGTAGACTCTCCGGAGGCCCCACGGAGTGTCCTGTCACCCCAGGCACCCAATCAGCTTGCTCCACCATCTGCCTTGACCCACCCCCACCTCCTGTTTCAGCTGCCAGCACATTTGCACATGTCAACACACACTTCACCCATGCCAAGAATACATTGAATGAGTTGGTGTGTATTTGGAAATCAAGTATTTCCAAATATCACACCAAGGGCAGGATTCCCCCCCCCAAACTATTTGCATGGTGACTGGAAACCCTGGTGGAATTATCCAGCCTTTCAGTGCTATGTTGGGGCAGGGATATTTCACCCACAGAAATTGCAAAGGGGATTTATTCCACCCCCTTTCCGTTAAAAAAAAAAAGGAAAATGATTTTCCTTTTTCACAGCCTCTCAGCACAGCTGCTACATATTTCCTTGCAGAGCTTTTAAAAAGAGGCAACAGCTCTCTGTGAAGACCTGGAGTTTCCCCTGTCTCCTCCCCACCACAAATGCTTTAACAATCCTCAGCATTATCAGACTCCTTGCTCTGTTTTCTTCCTTGCCTTCCAACCAATGAACTTTTTCTTCCTGTTCCTCCCTGTTTGCTTTGCCCATTGGTTTCAATAAAACATGTTCCTTTTCAAGCAAGTGCACTTGATTGATTGAGTCTTTAATTTCTATACTGCTTAATATTTTCAATATCACTTAGGATCACAGAGCTCTCATTAGGACAAAATCTGAAAAGTCCTGATTTTATTTTATTATTTTGACCAACACACAGGCAAGGTGCAGCGCGGGATGATTAATACAACTTGTCTAAAATGATGCTGTGCCACTCCATAGGTTATTATTTTCTAATTAATTTTTAAGATGCCATCGGAGATTTTCTGTGCGTTTCTGCTGCCAACCTTTCTATTAGCAGATCACTTAGATGAACCGCTTTGTTCAGTGCGTCCCAAAAATGCATAACACTAAGTGCACTCATTTATTACCCCTGGCTCTTTTTGGCAACTGAGACATAATGGAGTTATACTGGAAGTGAATATGAGGTCACTGCAAACTATACTGTTCTTTATAAACTAAGGATGACGGCTCTAGAGGGCACACATCCAAATTTCCCATGACTATGCTTTGGGGAGTTTGAAATTTTAATAACTGGGAAAGGGATATCTTTTATTTATTTACTGTGATGTATTTTGTCCTGTACATTGGCCTAATTCCACATAAACTCAATTCATATATAACGAAACTATCTGAATGGAAGGTTCCCCTTTTCTTAAAGGTGTGAACAGCTACCTGGTAGATGAATGAATATCCAATTCTGCTGCATGCCCTGCTCTAACCTCATTCAGAGGTAATGCTAGCTTGGTGCCTGCCACAGCAGGCACAGTGGGGAAAGTGCTGTGATGATTGTGGGCAGAGATAATAATAATAATAATAATAATAATAATAATAATAATAATAATAATAATAATTTTTATATGCTACCCATCTGACTGGGTTGCCCCAGCCACTCTGGGTGATTCCCAAAAAGAATATTAAAAACACAGTAAAACACCAAACATTAAAAACTTCCCTATACAGTGCTGCCTTCAGGTGTCTTCTAAAAATCAGAAAGAACCATAATTTTATTATTTATAAATAGGAAACAGATCATCAGAAAGACCTCATAGAGTGCCTGCAAGTATTCATCCACATCTGATTAACCAAACGGTTAATCCAGGGGTCAGCAAACTTTTTCAGCAGGGGGGGACAGTCCACTGTCCCTCAGACCTTGTGGTGGGCCAGACTATATTTTGAAAATAAAGAAATGAACGAATCCCTATGCCCCACAAATAACCCAGAGATGCATTTTAAATAAAAGGACACATTCTACTCATGTAAAAACACACTGATTCCCGGACTGTCCGTGAGCCAGATTTAGAAGGCCGGATCCAGCCCCCAGGTCTTAGTTTGCCTACCCATGGGTTAATCTGTTTTCCTGTACCTCCTCCCTATATACAGAGTTAGCATTTCTGGGCAACTGAGCGTGGGCTTGTTTTGCTTACCTGCCCCAAGTTTTTCCCTGCCTAAAGTGTGGGGTGTTTTTTGTTTTTGTTGTTTTTTGGGGGGGTACTTCTGCAAATCTTGGGGCTTCTCCAAGATTGATTCTCTCTCTCTCTCTCTCTCTCTCTCTCTCTCTCTCTCTCTCTCTCTCGTGTGTGTGTGTGTGTCAGCCAGAGAATAAGTTCGCCATTAAGACAAATAGTGTGTCAACTGATAATGAAGAAGCCTACAAGAGTTGCCTACAAAGATCAGCAAGAAGACTAGTTGGTCATAACGTAGGTCTCGTAAGAGGGAGATATTCAAAGTCATATAAATACACATAACTCAGCAAGCACTGTAATAGTTTTCCTGGTAGAAGGAGCTGAGAAAATGTGAACGCAGAGCATGGGGAAATAGAGAGATGGAGGAGAAGGGTTGAAAGAGTGAAGGATGGAGAGGGGGGAAAGAAGTAAGGAAAAGATTACAAGGGTGAGAGGGAAGGAAGAGGAAGCAAAAAGGGAGGCGACAGAGAAGGCAACCAGAG
This sequence comes from Podarcis melisellensis, assembly GCF_964234715.1. Taxonomy (NCBI): domain Eukaryota; kingdom Metazoa; phylum Chordata; class Lepidosauria; order Squamata; family Lacertidae; genus Podarcis; species Podarcis melisellensis. The sequence goes on along the minus strand of NC_138531.1, from coordinate 25,284,292 downwards.
GATGCATGGATGGAAGGATGAAAACGAAGAGGTGAATATTCTACAACAGCAGCAAGAATACTTATCGCAAAGTATTGGAAGACAGAAGATTTACCCACCGTGGAAGAATGGCAGATGAAGGTTATAGACTATATGGGACTGGCAGAAATGACCGGCAGAATCCGAGACCAGGGAAAAGAGACGGCGGAAGAAGATTGGAAAAAAATTAAGGACTATCTTAAGAAACATTGTAAGATTATTGAATGTTAGAACGATGTTGATTTAGAAATTAAGGGGTTTTTAGCTGTAATGATTATGTAATTAAGAAAAGAAAGATCAAAAATTAAACAGAAATTAGGGGAAGGATTTGCTGAATTGATTTAATTAGAGATTGGAATACAGAGAGGGGAGGTATGAGGAGGTCGGGAAAGTAAGTTTTATGAATATAAGGGATTGAAATTATACTTGTTATTGTATATGCTTTGTATGTATGTATGTCTTATTGCTTTTTCTGTTTTGTTTTGGTTTTTTTTTATATAATTTCTTGAAAACTTTAATTAATATATTTTTTAAAAAAAGAAAACGAAGAGGTGAAGAATAGAGAGGAAGGCAGTTGGAGACAACCCCCAAAATAGAGCCCCTCTGACCTGGCCTACCACTGCTGCAGGGCCTGTGAAGGTAACATTATCCTCATTAATATTGCTTTAATGAGTACAAGTAAATCATTGCTGTCAGTGTTGTATAGTGGTTAGGGTGTCAGACTAGGGCCTGGGAGATCAGGTTTCAAAGCCCTACTCATGAAGTCCGTTGAGTGACCCTGGCCCAGTCACTGCCTCGCAGCCTAACCTACCTCACAGGGTTGTTGTGGAGTGTAAATCAGGAGGGGAAAACCATGTATGCCTCCTTGAACTCCGTGGAGGAAAGGATGAGATATAAATACAGTAAATAAATAAGTAAATGTGCACATAGCGATAAATTCCACACACACCCGGCTTTTAGACTGGTTTATGGGTCTGTTTGCAACACAGTAATTTTTCTCTATCTGCGAACTGTAACATACATACAAAAAACCCCAAGGTCCCTGCAAGATCTCGCTGTTCTAAACTACTCGTTTTATCTCATCTCTACCAAATTACAGGGTGTGCCAATTTCCTCTCAAACATTCTCTCCGAAGACAGCTCCTTCAGTCTACGATGGGAAGAATTCTCCGCTTCTACGGTGTGAAGAAAAGGATAGAAGTTAAGGGACAGCCAGACAACTGTGTTCTCTCTAGTGACACGCCAATCATGGCTCTGGCTTCATTGGGATAACCATGTATGGTTGTGTGCTGGATTTTGGGGGGCTCGTTACCACGTTAGGAAAACAAGTTTGCTGGATTCCACTGCAAACTGCCAATTTCCAGGCTTTGCATGGACCAGAAAGGCACAGATATTTTCTGCAGATTACATCCCTAGAACATTTTGTGATACATCCTCAGCTGGTTTAAATCAACGTGGTTACACTGTTCCCGAACAAAACAACCCTCAGCTCACAACAGATATAATCTGGCCTTTCATATTGCTTTGTTTTATGTGCCCAGTGGGCTGCGTACCCAACATTTTCCTCGGTGATTCCTTCTCAGGAGGCGGCCCCGCAGAACCCCCAAATTGCTACTTAAGCTTCTCCTGAGTTTAAAAGGCAGTTTGGGGGCTCTGGCGTTAGAACTCTAAAAGGAAGAAAGGAAATGTTGCCAACTGTCTCAACATATTACTACGCTTGCCTGCTTCGAATGTTTTTGCTTTGAAGAGAGGCAAGTACAACACAGCATCAACTGAATGAGGAATGCAAGCTTGGATTAATAGGAAGAGTAATTGCACCTAGCATTTACGTAGTGATTCAGAGAGTCTTTAAAGCACTTTAAAGAAGGTTTGAATACTCTAATGACACGACCCCCACAAAGTGGAGCTTCTTTGTCAATATAAAACCACATACTGGCTAAAAAGAGAGCCAGGCTAAATATACTGGGCAATATCCAGCTAAACAGATCTGCTAGCAAGGGGTGGAGTAACTTTCCCCCCAGTGGGCCAAGTCTTTGCCCATGCTGTGGGCCAACTTTGGCAAGTGGGTGGGGCCACCCGCTTGTCAATCATCTGATGTCATAACAGCCAGTGATGGATAGGTGACCAGCCCAACCCAAATTGGGACAGGAAGAGGTTTGCTTCACCAGTATGTTGCCCACAGGAAACATGCTGTGGAAGTAGCACCTAGCAGGAGTGAAGTCGCCACACATCTGCTGGGGAAACCCAGCCAGATGCACAGGGTATAATCCTGCCTCTTTGGCTGTGTGTACCACTTCCCTGTGGAAACTGGTGAAGGCAGACTATGCAGAAGGACGACAAACTTTTTTCATGCATCAATATTCACTATATTTAACCCCAAAACTTTCATCTTAACTCTAGCCATGTTATTTACAGGTATTATTATTATTATTATTATTTTATTTTCATTTCGATATTGCTTTATATTTTTTAGGGAGGGATCTCAAAGCAGTTTACAACCTTAGGGAAGCTTTTAATGTTTAATAGGTTATTGTATTTTAGTGTTTTGTTGGAAGCCGCCCAGAGTGGCTGGGGAAACCCAGCCAGATGGGTGGGGTATAAATAAATTATTATTATTATTATTATTATTATTATTATTATTATTATTATTATTTTATTATTATTATTATTATTATTATTATTATTATTATTATTTTAAATGAAAACGTCTAATAAAACAATCCAGAGTAAAACATTACTGAAGAAAGTCAAATATAAAGTATACATTTAAAGACATTTAAAGACAATTAGCATTCATTCAAACATAATTAACAGGAAGGACTGGGAGTAGTAGGAAAAGACAATAATAAAATATTATCCTAAATATTTATAAAACATTACAGAGGAGGTCAACTGCAGAATGCACATTTAGCAAAGTTAACAAAAAAAAATGATCTTAAACATTTCAAAAGGAAGCATTACTAAGTGAAGTCAAATATATATAAAAGGCACATTTGAAACAGCATAACTAGCAAAATAATAAAATATTCCCATAAGCATAGAACACATCTGCTGCTGTAGCTGCAAATCCTGCCAATGGTGGTACATGGCAGCGACTGTGGATGTCCGTGCTCAGTGCGCTGGGTCTGCTCAAAAGGTCAACCAAGAGAGTCTCTGACCTCTGGAATGTGTCCTTAAAACTGCAGCCTTGCTCCCCGGTTCCCCACAGCACAGATTCCTAGAACTTGTTAATATCAACATCTTAAGAGTATCCTGTATAATAACCAGTTTTGCATTTGCTTATTTTTTCCCAAACAGTCTGTGCCCTGAAATAGTGATATTATTGTCTTTTCCAACTACTCCCAGTCCTTTCTGAGTACTGTACACATTAATATCTAAACATCTCGCTGCGTGTGTCTATTCAAAACAAAGTACCGCCGAGTTAAATGTGATTTACTACCAAGTTTATTTCCATGTATGCACAGGAATGTATCCTAAGGCTGCAGTCTTGACTTGGGAGTTATCCCTTTTTGAACACTTCTGAGTAAATACAAAGGCTGCATAAGAAACAACAAAAACACACGTATATGAATTCCCAGCAGTTTCCCTCTCCCTTTAAAAATATATTTTTTAAACTATCCGACTGGTATGAGTTCTGTGCAAGAGTGTATAATTTTACTACGCCTAGGAATGTAGCTGTCCTTTGTGTCACAAACCTTTTTATTTTTAAACGGGATGCAAAAGGAGGCATCCAAAACTGTGCCCGTTATAAGTTTGCCCGCTTCTCTGAAGCTCCGAAAACCTAAAACTAACCTAAGCTCCAAACTTCATGCCAAAAAAAAATTGGAATGAAACTCTGAATGCCAAGTCCTTCTTGGGAAGAAACTGTAGGAGCTGTTCGCGCACATGAGGCACTGGGGGGGGGGGCGCGAGATAGAAAAAGGCTCCTAATGGAAACGCTGACAGATTGCTAACCATAAGTGCTGCTCCCCTAAACACAAACACATGTTCAGACTTTGGGGAGAATGCTGTGCAATCTTTAATATAACAAGCGCAATCCCACAAGGCTTCACCGTACAGTACAGGTCCCTACTTGGGAGCCCAAACCTATATTTGGCTTAACTGCCAAGTTTCCTGTTCCCCAAGAATAGCCAATAAAACTGTTGAAGGAACAGACCCCGCTAGGTCAGAACAAAGGTGGGCACTCTGTGGCCCTCGGCCTAATTTCAAGCATTCCTCCACAAGTTATCAGTTCATATATCATGTGCAAAAGCGATCTCCTTCTCCTGTCCCAACCACTGCAGTCTGATGAGCAGGGAGGGAGAGGAAGAGGGGATGGGTTGCGAAAACAGATGAAGGGTGATGGAAGAAAAACAGGGGGAACATGGAGGCCCTGACCCTATCCACTGCCAACATATAGCTCCTGACAGACTAGCCTGGAGGAAATGCAGGCCTTGACAGACTTTTTAAAGTAGTTTCTCACTCCTGTTATAGTGCACCATCATATTGCCAACTGTGGTACCCCAGGTGTTTCCAAAAACCTATGGAGTTAGACGTGATGGGAATTGTCGTCCCTTGTTGTTTGTCCCTTGCACCTAGTATTCAAAGGCCCAAATTCTTGCACACAAAGTTGTCATTTCACTGCCATGGCTAATAGCCATCGAAGAGCCAGTGTGGTGTCGCGAACAGAGTGGCAGACTAAGGGAAGATCCACACCATACATTTAAAGTGCTGGTTAATTTTGGTTAAAGGGAAAAAATATGGTATAATAAAAGGCAACCAAGCCTTATGAGGAATGGTTGAAGGAGCTGGGTATGATTCACCTGGAAAAGAGGAGACTGAGAGGAGATATGTTGTTGTTGTTGTTTAGTCATTTAGTCGTGTCCGGCTCTTCGTGACCCCATGGACCAGAGCATGCCAGGCACTCCTGTCTTCCACTGTCTCCCGCAGTTTGGTCAAACTCATGCTGGTAGCTTTGAGAACACTGTCCAACCATCTCGTCCTCTGTCGTCCCCTTCTCCTTCTGCCCTCCATCTTTCCCAACAACAGGTTCTTTTCCAAGGAGTCTTCTCTTCTCATGAGGTGGCCAAAGTATTGGAGTCTCAGCTTCAGGGTCTGTTCTTCCAGTGAGCACTCAGGGCTGATTTCCTTCATGGATCACTGACTTGCTGTGGCGAAGGGGCTTGAATAATTCAGAGAAGCTATGAACTATGCCGAGCAGGGCACCCAAGGTGGATAGTGGAGAGTTTTGACCAAACGTGATCCTCCTGGAGCAGGAACTGGCAAGCCACTCCAGTATCCCTGCCAAGAAAACTTCATGGAGATATGATAGCCATCTTCAAATATCTCAAGGGCTGCCACATGGAACATGGAGCAAGCTTCTTTCCTCCTGCTCTGGAGGGTAGGACTTCCTTGGAAGTTTTTAAGCAGAGGTTGGATGGCCATCTGTCATGGATGCTTTAGCTGAGATTCCTGCATTGCAGCGGGTTGAACCAGATAACCTCGGAATCCCTTCCAACTCTATGAATCTATGAAATGCAACAAACTATTTGTCCATGAGAATCATAAAGCACAAATGAAGGTGTATTCTATAAGGTGTACACAAACCATCATTGTCCCCGCCCCCAAGCAACACTTAATGGTTTCTGTGTGCGTTTCTTAAAAATCCATTTAAAACCCATGTTTCCCAATAAGCCAGCTTGGCTGAAAACACCACAGCTCTAACTTATTTTCTCTCTCTTTTCCGCACTTATTTAAAAATGAACTGTCTCTTTCCCCAGTGCTGAAACATAATGACATCCTAAAAGTTTCTGTCTGATAAGGATGCAGCAAGAAACAGAAATGTACCCACTGGACCTGGTTTCCATTAGAACTTGGCAAAACATAGTCCTCTTATATTGAGAGATTAATCAAGGCTCTCATACAGTAGCAGGCCAAAGCCAAGAGGAAATTCGTAGTTATGAAGATGTGGCTTTTTTAAAAAAGAGAGAATCAGGGGAAGGCCATACTGTTCATAAAAGTCTCCTGCCCTGTCTGACCCGTTGAAAATGTGACTGTGTTATATCATGTTCCTCCTTTTCTAGGAGTGGTTTCTAAAACATTAATCTCCACCAATGAGACCAAATCATGTTCCTTTCGGGAATATTTTACAAAATCAAATCCAGCTGTTGCAGCCACCATTTGGTTCTGAAAAGAAGTGAACCGCACTCAGGGAAAAGTGGACATGCTTTCAAATTTATAATTAGGGCTGTCAAACAATTAAATATTTTTATCTTGAGATGTGCATGCGCAAACATACATACTGTATACATACTGTATACATACACTGTGTGTGTCTACATATATACACACACTAATAATAATAATAATAATAATTTTTTATTTATACCCCGTCCTCCCCAGCCAAGGCCGGGCTCAGAGCGGCTTACAAGCAATAATAAAAACAAGATGAATGATTACAACTTAAAAACAAAAATAAAATACAACATTAAAATAATGGAACTCCTCCTCTGCAGGAGAAGGAAAAGAAAAAAGAAAGAGAGGGAGGGAGGGAGGGAGGGAATCAAATTGGCTCCAAGCCAAAGGCCAGGCGGAACAACTCTGTCTTACAGGCCCTGCGGAAAGAAATCAGATCCTGCAGGGCCCTGTCTCATGAGGCAGAGTGTTCCACCAGGCCGGAGCCAGAGTTGAAAAGGCCCTGGCTCTGGTTGAAGCCAATCTAACTTCCTTAGGGCTTGGGACCACTAGGGTGTTGCTATTTATGGACCTTGAGGCTCTCCGTGGGGCATACCAGGAGAGGCGGTCCCGTAGGTACGAGGGTCCTAGGCCGTGAAGGGCTTTAAAGGTCAAAAGCAGCACCTTAAATCTGACCCTTTACTCCACCGGGAGCCAGTGCAGCTTGAAAAGCACTGGGTGAATATGCTCCCATGGCAGAGACCCCGTGAGGAGCCTCGCTGCAGCATTCTGCACCCGCTGGAGTTTCTGGGACAGCTTCAAGGGCAGCCCCGCGTAGAGCGAATTACAGTAGTCAAGCCTGGAGATGACCGTCGCATGGATCACTGTGGCCAGGTCGGGGCGGGAAAGGTAAGGGACCAACTGCTTGATGCAGCGAAGGTGGAAAAATGTCGCCTTGGCTGTTGCTTTAACTTGCACCTCCATGGAAAGGGAGGCGTCAAGGATTACACCCAAACTCTTGACGGAAGGCAATGGCACTAATTGGGCCCCCGCAAGAGAAGGGAGTTGGTCCCTCATCCCCATGCCATCCCGACCTAGCCATAGGACCTCTGTCTTCGAAGGATTTAGTTTCAATCGGCTCCCACGAAACCATCCAGCCACAGCTTCCAAGCATCTGGTCAGTGTGTTCGGGGCCGAGTTGGTGTGGCCATCTATCAGCAGATAGAGCTGAGTGTCATCAGCATATTGGTGACAGCCCAGCCCAAAGCTCCGGATAATCTGGGCAAGGGGATGCATAAAGATGTTAAAAAGCATCGGGGAGAGAATTGCGCCCTGCGGCACTCCACACACCAAGGAGTGGCGCAACGACATTTCCCTCCCTAGTGCCACCCTCTGTCCCCGACCAGAGATAAAAGAGCACAACCAGTTACGGGCTATGCCCTGTATCCCCACGTCTGCGAGGCGGTGGTCCAGAAGATCATGATCGGCCATGTCAAAGGCTGCTGACAAATCTAAAAGGATCAGCAGTCCTGACCCGCCTCGATCCAATTGTCTACGGAGATCATCTGTTAGGGCAACCAGAGCCGTCTCCGTCCCAAAACCAGGACGGAAACCGGACTGAAATGGATCTAATGCCGATGTTTCCTCCAGAAACCTACCAAGCTGTTCAGCAACCGCTCTCTCAATTACCTTACCCAGGTATGGAAGATTTGAAACTGGGCAGTAATTGGATAGGTCTAAGGGATCTAATGAAGTTTTCTTTAAGAGTGGACACACTACTGCTTCCTTCAGTTCCCCTGGGAATGTCCCCGTGTCAAGGGACAAATTGATAATTTCAACCAGGGGGGTCCGCGCAACATCTGGACACTCCCTAATCAGCCAAGACGGGCATGGATCAAGGAGGCAGGTGGTGGGCCTACCAAAATGGAGGAATCTATCAACATCAGTAGGGAGTATCCGATCAAAATGGTCCAACACTGGACCTGAAGTCAGTCGAGGGGCCTCCAGTTCAGTCACTGTATCTAAATTGGCAGGGAGGTCACGGCGGAACAACAGGACTTTCTCCGCAAAAAAACTCGTGAATGCGTCACAGCTGTGGGTCGAATTTGTGCTACACACTACACGCACACAAATAGTGTGTATTTTATATTATAGTACGTTTAGCGAAGTTATGCACAGCATAGTATCACCACTCACTCACTTATGAAAGCAGTTGTATTTAGCAAAGAGTTTATTAGATTAGATCCCAGTTGTTTCATTTTCACTTCTCAGTACTCTGCCTCCTTGACAGTAAGACTAGGATTGTCATTTGTGTGTTGGGTGCATTTTCAGGTTGCACAGTGCAACGTCCAAAGTTTTTACTGAAGTGACTTTCCCCCTGACCTTTTAATGAAGCATTTCCTTCTTTCCAAATGAGCCTTTCAGTAGTTTAATGCCTCATGAGTATTTCCCAACAAGTTCTAAGAGATAAAATGATTACTTCTTATATTACCACCTGCTCTGTATGTCTGCTGAAATTTTTTTAGACAGATGTTTCTCCTGATCTCACAGATGTCAGGCTTCTCTTGTGCCTGCAGAGAAGTCAATCAATATCTTCATCGCCCTAAACGCAAAGCAACTGTGAGAAAATACAACATGCCCTGAACAACCGTTCTGAAATTAGAAAATAAAAATATATTAGGAATGTAATTAACATAGTCATATATGCAGCTGGCTCGTATGCATGCATGAAGTCTCACTGTATTTAACCTTAACATACCCAATGTACCATGTTTAATTAGAACATTTCTTATATGGCAACCAGTTAACTAACATTATTATTTTAAATAAATATCAAAAATAAAACAACTTATGTGATTAATTAGTTGCTTGCTACATAGTCTCTAAGCAGCTTATAAAGGTTCAAGAGCACAAAGCACAACATAAATTTTGGAGAGGGGGATACTTTACCAATAAAAACCATCCATAGAATAGACCGACTAAAATAGCAGCAAAAAGGATCATCAGTAAAGAGCAAAATCTTCATAATCTGTCAAATGCCTGGGAGTTTTTGCTTGAAACCAAGGTGTTAATAACGGCACCAGGCAGCCCTCATTGGGGAAAGCATTCCACAGATGGGAAGCCATAACTGAAAATGTGCTCTCCCTTGCTGCCATCCTCTTAACCAGCCATAATGTTTTAACATATATTTATATGGTGGCAGTGATGTAGTCGAGCAGGCTCTGACCCGGGAGGGTCTCTTGCCCCATGAGTTGAAGACTAGTGTAATAAGCTGAAACCAGAGCTTTTGCAGTCAGTAGTGAATGAGATTTCAGAAGCTGCAGCTGACTTTTACCTCAGATTTTTATTTTTGGGCCATTCCATATACAGTGAACCAACTTTTTTTTACATCATGTCATCCGTTTTTCTTAATATTTTGTGCACTTGATGAATGATCAAAATTAAGTTTAAATCTAAATTCTTATATTTTTCTCTCATCCCGTTTTTGAGTTACGAGGGTTTGAAATTTCAAAAAATTGACAGTTTAGGCCTTGCACAAAAACCTTAAAAGTTCAGCCCAGGATTGAGTTACGTCAAAACTAAAAACACCAATCTCATCGGAACTTCATGGGCTGTAGTATGACATGTCACATGATGGACTTACGCTAAATTTGAAATTTAAGTTACAAATTTTCAAATTTTTAAGTGATTAAAAAAATTAATACAATTAACAACCCCCCCCAAATGTATTGTTTATTTAATATTTCTAAGAGCCACCTGCAAATTTCATCTTGGGATCTCAATGGGATCACATTTTTAAAAAATATTTTGTACTTAACATGTCTGCCTTATTGGGTTCTGTTTAGGATAAAGGGGTATTCTTGGAGTAAAATATAACAGAATAAACAATACCCCAACTATAACATTAGTTGCTTCAGACATTTCTTTAGAAAGTTATTCAGTTAAAAGGTGTCAGGCTTTTCTTTTAAAAAATGTGTTCCAAAGCAGTGATAGCTTCCTATTGCACGATAGAATTAACGCTTTAAAAGAAGATGGACCTGGAGTTGTTTAAAAATGGCAAACCTTTAGCAATTTTTATTTTATTGACTTCGTAAAACTTATACACCTCATTGATTGTAAAAACCAAACAAACAAACCACCTCAAAAGCAGTTTGCAGTTTTTTTGCATCACATTCAATAACCTATCACTGCACTCATTGTGTGTGTGTTATCAGTGTATCAGTGCAATGGGCACCCAAGGAGGAGCACACAAGGGCCAGGAAAATGGCATTTTTAAAATAAAATAAAATAAAATAATATTATTTTATATAAAATATATTATAAAATGAAAAAGTAAACTAAAAAATTAAATTATATAAAAATAAAAAATAAATTATATATTTATATATAATATATCATAAATATATACTATATTATACAATCCATTTTTAAAAAATATAATATTTTATATATTGTATATTTTATATTATATAAAAATATTAAAATAAAATAAATATTTAAGATGCCTGCCACTTCCACAATTTCCCAGCCGGCCCGAGCTCCGCCCATTCGCCCTTTCCCTGGTTCTAAGCCACGCCCAAACCAACGCAGCCCCGCTCTTCAACGCTTCGCGCCGCGCTCGGCAATTTCCGTCACCGCGCGCGCCTCTCCTAACGTCACCGCTCCGCTCGCCGCTTAAGCAGGCGCTCCTTCGTGAAAACTCGCCGCAGCTTCTTCGGCTATTTCCGGAGAGAACTGCGGCGCTTTCTCTACCTCCCACCCTCCGCTTTCCCTCTCCAAGGCGCGACGCCGCGGTGCATTGTGGGGGGCGCGCGCGGCGCATTGTGGGCCGGGAGGAAGGAGGAGAATTCCTCTTCCCTCCCCCCCCCCTCCGTGTGACTCGGAGCTGAGGTGGCCGCCATCTTGTCCACCAGCCAGACCATCCGCCGCCGCTGCTGCCGGGCTTTTGAGGCCTTGCGGGGAGAAAGCTCCGAAGCGGCCTCCTCCTCCCGCCTCCCCGCGTAGGGGCAGAGTGGATGCCGGGTCCTTCCCCGGGTCCGTGCTGCTGAAGACCTCGGAGCCGGGCTCCTCGGGGATGGGCCGCTCCCGCTCGCGGAGCTCGTCGCACTCGAAGCGCGTCAAGAGCTCCAAGCACAACAAGAAGAACCGGAGCCGCTCCCGGTCGCGCTCCCGGGAGAAAGAGAGGGCGAGGAAGCGCTCCAAGTCCCGGGAGAGCAAGCGGAGCCGGCGGAGGGAGTCCCGCTCCAGGTCCCGCTCCAACACCGCGCCGTCCAGGAGGGACCGCGAGAGGGAGAGGGAGCGGGAGAGGGCCTCCTCCCCGCCCGACCGCATCGACATCTTCGGCCGGACCGTCAGCAAGCGCAGCAGCCTGGACGAGAAGCAGAAGCGCGAGGAGGAGGAGAAGAAGGCCGAGTTCGAGAGGCAGAGGAAAATGTGAGCCTTTGGGGTATAGGGGGAGATGGGGGGGGGGAAGCGACGCCAATAAAACCGCCCCCCAAAATGGTCTCTGGCTAGTGATCACTCCCGGGAGGTGGTTTTTCCTGGAAAGAGGAGTTGCTGGTGGGCAGGCGGCGAAGGGGCGGACTTCGAGGCAGACGCTGCTCTTGGCATAAGCGCGTGGGGCGTTTCTGATTTGAAAAGAGACAGCGGGTGGGAGGGTTTGGGCGGGGAGGGGGGGAGTAGGGGATCCTCCGAAAAAGAGCAGGATGCAACTGTCATGGGTGCTGGAGACAGGTCCTTCGTAGCACGTGTGTTGAAGATCCTGCTGCTGACAGGTCACCTGGCTGCACGCCCACGTGCCATCTGAAGGAGAAGGACAGCCCCCTTTTGTATTTTTTTGTGTTTTCCTCCCCTGTTTCTCTGTTGCTCTGTTTCTTCCTCCTCTGGCTTCTTTGGACTTGGCCTTCCTGCTGCTTGTCAAGAAGGTTCCGGCCTCTCTTCTTCACTGTCACCTTTTCAAGGCTCCAAACATGCAGTTGCTTTTCTAGCATTGCATTTTCAACATGCATTTATTCCAGTATGTAGAACTGTGGAAAATTGTAGAGTTGGAAAGGGACTGCCCCGAGGGTCATCTAGTCCAACCCCCTGCAACGAAGGAATCCGCAGGCAATTTTATTTGCTGAATTTACTTGAGGGCTATAGGGGATGGGGAAGAAAACCCAAGAAGGTTTGCTTGATGGAAAGTTATACTAAATCACACTAAAGGGGCACTTTCTGTACCTTGCTCATGTCATTGTTGTGATATACTCTACAGGTGCAGTCGGCTTATACCGCTTTATACAAAGTTGGACCATGGGTCCATCTAACAGGATAACGACTGTGAGCTGCTCTCTAGGGTGTCTGACAGAAAGTCTTTCCCAGCCGTTTGTGCAGATACCATTGATTAAATATGGTGTCTTCTGCATGTGAGGCAGGTGCTCTTCCATTAAGCTGCATTCCTTCCCTTTAGAGGGGTGGTTTATATATTTTGAACCAAGTCCTATTCCTAGAATGTACTGTCAGTAGCGGTGTAGCAATACTTAGGATGTGCACGTAGACATAGAACAGTTCTCACTGCAGGTCTTTGGTGTTAACTACATTCCAGCCCAAGCTCTCACTGCAAGGGAGGTTTCCCGTACATCATGTTGAAGCACTCCCTCCCCGTCTCATTCCTCCCTTAACGTGCAGGCTGAACTAAGCAGAGGGAAGAATAGTGCTGCATAAAGAGACTTGGTGAAGTGTGTGGGTTGCTAAAAGCTTCAGAATGAGGCACATTGAAGTGTTCTGGCTGCAGTGTTGAACACAGAACAGTTGCAGTCTTATAGGAGAGAGCTATCTAGATCTGTAATACATCTCTGATAATTATTCTTGAATTTCACACACACACACACACAGCCCTGGTTGATGCCACATGTATCTTGGTAAGTGGGAAAAACAATTCAATAGATTTAGTTAGAAATGCTAGTGGAGTACTACTGGAGGATTGGAGCCTTCAAAAACTGTTCTTTGTTCACTTGATGAACAAACTGATTTATTCTAATGCTATCGGAATCCTTATACCAGTATAGCACATACACAAATATTGTTCTTTTTATAAGCAATGTAAGCTTATTAGCATTTTATCTGTGCTCCACATTTTGAACAGTAACTGGGTTATTAACAGTGTCCTTGTGTGCAAATGTGACACTTGTGGGGAGTGTAACATAGGATAAGGCTGCTCATCCCTGCTTGAAGTAGGGATTTTGTTACGCCCAGTACTCCCTGCTCAGGGAAGGTGCTGCTGCGTTCCATGAATACATTACATTGTTCAGAGAAGTTGGCCACTCTGTGGAGCAGGTATTTGCATGAAAAAGCCAACAGATATAGTGTCTGAACTGGCAATGAACCACTGTAATTAAAGAAACCTTTCTGATCTTTTATTCAGCTTAGAGAGGGAATAGTGTAAATTAGTTATAGTGCATTGTCTTCTGGGATTTTAAAAAATACATATTTGTACATTTGAAAAACTAGTTCTTCAGATTAATTTTATTTAGTTCACATTCTTTTTTATGGGTTCTGTAGACACATGCTTCTGAGTGTTTGACAGAAGGCCCACTTCAGTCTTATGACTTGTGAATGGTATTGCTACATGAAATGCATTCTTGCACTGAAAGGTCAGCAGGGATCATGTCCTAATGAGAAGTAAAGTTTGATCCTTGACTCAAACTGAAAAGCAGAATTGAAGGTGTTTGAGTTGATCTGTTCCTGCTAAGTAATTAAAATCTTGACCTACAGAACTGTAGTTCTGAAACTGTAAGAATCCATAGTTTGTGGGGAAAGCTAATTAGCATTTTGTTATTGTACAAATCAGTATATTTTGGAAATTGTAGAATGCTTGGATTCCGGAGTAGGTGGGTTAATACTGAGTTGAACCTCAAAATAGTAAGAGCAGAAGTGCTTGATGTAAAGAAGGTAGAATTGTCAAAGTTCATTGGTAGAACATGGGCTTACCTTTCTGGATAAATATAAAATCACATATACTTTATAAAAACCAATGAGGTCCCTGCTTAACCCTGGCACACCATAATTTAAAAGGTGATTTGGTGGTAGGCTAAAGCCATTAAATACCTTGGAGAGCTACTGTAAGCCGGAGTTAAGTGAGCTGCTCCAATGGTCTTTAAGCATAAGGCCGTTCATGCTAACATGCAGAAGGAAGCAACATAATGCATTATTTTCTTACTAAAAGTTTTTGTACAGTATCCTGGAAAGAACTATCTGTGGTTTTTTTTTGGGGGGGGGGCAACCCTACGTATTGTGTACCAGCTTACATGATGTACACAAGTTTTTGAAAGTCCCATCTCCATAATATATACAACACTATATGTAGACTTGTTTTCTTTCCAGTCTACACAACAGATTCTTACACATGTGGGCAGTCACAAGTACTGCAGCACACAGAACCTCACTTTTTACCACATGCTGTTTTAATTTTCATAGTGTCAAAGGATTCAACTGGCAGCATGAGTCCTTGTGTGTTGCGCTCTCAGAATCCTAACAGCTTAACTGATACCGTTCAGCAAAAAATATATACCATCACATTTAATGGGCAGGAGCTACATGTATGCTTCTCTTACAGGAACAGTAGGATGTATAAGAATGTCACTATGGGCAGTGTTTCAGGGTCCCGCAGTTGCAGGGAAAAGTTTGAAATTGTGATGAGACAATTTTTTGCCCCATGTTCCCCTAAACACCCCCCCCCCCGAAATACATTAATAACCTAAAAAGTAATATTTGGCTGTCATGATTTTCAGCACTACATTAAGATCAAATGCTGCCTTGTTTTCATATAGCTAATAATCAAGGAGATGATTATGTGACACTGTTTAAAAAAGGCAGATTTTGCCCCTCTGGCTTGTTCTTCATGTTCACTGTAGCATAAAGCTTTGGCATTTCTGACATTAAATTGTATGGTTATTTAAGGTGATATTTAATTGGTCCTGCCCATCAGTAGAATAGACTTCCGAAACAGGACTACTTCTCTTCCCTGCAGCAACCATTCCCCTCAGGAGGGCTGTGGGATTCTCCAGAGCAGATTGGGTGGGCACAGAGGGAGGTGCTGCAGAGAAGAGCAAGGAGAAGCTTTTTTTTAAGCCTATGTCGGCTTGTGTAACATTGTGGCTTTTTTTCTTTATTCTCCCAGTGGCATTCCTGTTAAAATACAAAATAAACACCTAAAAAACAAAACTTAATCACATTAAAGCAAAGAAATAAAACCAAGTGCAGATGAGTCTTTAAACTTCCTGAATCAGATCAGAGCTCCTGAAAAGGCAGGGAGAATAAGAATACCTTTGCCTGATGACAAAAAGTATATAGTAGGCACCAGGCAAGCCTCTCTAGCAATTGCACTGCTGTGGTGCTGTCTCTGAAAGGGCCAGGCTGTCTGCATTGTAGCAGCCTGCCAGATCTTACTTGGCAGTGGTACTTGAAGAAAGGCCTCTGGTGATGACCTTGTGGGTCAAATACATACAGTTCAATTATATTTAACATAGAAATAGATAGTTTTTTTATTATAGCATGCTTGGCATTGCTGCACAGGTGCATGTCCAATTGACATGCGGGTCCTTTTGGATCTGGAAGGCAAAATGGGGGTGGGGGCTCATACGTGCTCCGCTGTTGCGTGCAGGAACCAGGAAAGCACACACCCATGCCCTGTGTGAAATGGTCTCTGCCTGTATTTAGGGACTTAGAATCTTAGAATCATAGAGTTGGAAGAGACCACAAGGGCCATCGAGTCCAACCCCCTGCAAAGCAGGAAACACCATCAGAGCACTCCTGACATATGGTTGTCAAGCCTCTGCTTAAAGACCTCCAAAGAAGGAGACTCCACCACACTCCTTGGCAGCAAATTCCACTGTTGAACTGCTCTTACTGTCAGGAAGTTCTTCCTAATGTTTAGGTGGAATCTTCTTTCTTGTATTTTGGAACCATTGCTCCGTGTCCGCTTCTCTGGAGCAGCAGAAAACAACCTTTCTCCCTCCTCTATGTGAGATCCTTATGAAACCGGAGGAGGGGAAGCAATACTTACTGTTGAATCCTATAGTTCCACTTGTGTCCACTTGTGTCCCACAGTGCCTGTTACATCTGTGCAAAACTTAATACATGAGGTATCACATTGGAGGTGACAAAAAATCATTGATTTGGTATTTCTGTTCTTGCAGCCGGCAGCAAGAAATAGAAGAGAAGCTTATTGAGGAAGAGACGGCTCGAAGAGTGGAGGAACTTGTAGCAAAGCGGGTAGAAGAAGAACTGGAGAAACGGAAAGATGAGATTGAGCGGGAAGTTCTGCGCAGGGTGGAGGAGGCTAAGCGCATCATGGAAAAACAGTTGCTCGAAGAACTCGAGCGACAGCGACAAGCTGAACTTGCAGCACAAAAGGCTAGAGAGGTAACGCTCGGTCGTTTGGAAAGTAGAGACAGTCCATGGCAAAACTTTCAGTGTCGGGTTGTGCCTCCTGTTGCGTTCAGAAGGAGATGGAATACAGCAAATCTAATTCCCTTCTTGTGTAAACTTGCATTGCTGCGAAACTTAATTTCTAACTTATTCAGAGGAGCTCACTGATACCTAAAACGGTTACTCTCCTATAAAAACCTGTGCAAAGGATACTTGAATTTTAATGGAACTGACCTACATATTTGAGAATGGTTTGAAACTTTTGCCATGGCTGCAGGATATATCCACAGTCCTTTCTTATGGGGGCAATGGGTTAAACAATCTGTGACTATGTATCCCTCGTTTGTTTTGTTTTACCTAGACTGTAAGAGGCTTTATGCCTTCAGTCAGGGGGCGGGAAATAAAAAAGCAGGGTGCAATGCTGAGCTGCACTGCCTTTCTTTAAACAAATAGATTTTCTTATTCTCCCTTTAAGGCAATCACACATTCTTCTTCAAAACACAGTGGAATAATTCTGGAACTCTGGTCCCATTCACTTCCTTCACAAAAGGCTTACGCCAAACTCACGAGATCCATTTTTTCAGTGACTACTAACAACTTCTTTTCCTCTAGACTAGAGAGTTGTAAAAGAGCAGGTTGTCCTTGTCTGAAGTTGAGCTAAACATGTGACTTCTTCTGTCAGCAGCTGGAGCAGAAGCTGAAAATGTCTTTCTGTGAGGCAGTCAGTAATTTGCTACTGGAGGTTTTAATGCTTGCCAGCACTAATCACTCCAGGATCCCCAAACTTCAAGTTAAACTCATTTTCACTCTACAGAAAGCCGTGCTGAGTGTCAGAGGACTCATGCCAATTCTCCCCCCCCCCCCAATTCGTGATTTGACCAAGTTGATTTAGTTCGTTAGTTGTCAATAGGAGAGAAGCTTCAGTAAGATGATTGCCCCCACACCCTCATGATTTTTGGTATGATGCAGGATGTTTAAAATACAGAATAACTGCATGTGCTATAAATTCAGTTTGATTTTTACAAATCTAAACTTTGGCTATAAGTAACCGCTGAATTGTTTTTAAGATTTCAGTTTGAAAAACAAAACTTTGTATGGTGGATTTTGGCTGGAGTAATGGTGCCTTCCCAAAAAGTAGATAATTGAACAGCAGGGAATAAGCATGATAATGGCTGTTCCCATCAGGACCCTTTTATCACACATCATAACCTTGAATTCCTGGAGTGAAGGGTGCCAACCTGTAGCTGGTTACTAGACATAGCAAGAAGTATTTTCTTCACATACTTGCTTTGTTTCCTATTTACTATATTTTTGTGCAGACCTCAGGCTGATTTAGCAAAACCTCCACATATTTAAATAATTTGAATATTTATGATGATAACTGAAATTATTCTTGAACCTTCTTGCAATATTTTTGCTTATGGTTTGCATAACAAAGTTTCTTTAAAATTTATGAAGGGAACTCTAGTTTCAGATGCGATTTCAGACTCATACTTTCCCTGGATTCCCGGACTCCAGTTTAAATTGCAGAAGGGACAGTTTGATACTGTCTCTTAAGCTTGTCACACCCTAGGATGTTCAGTCCATTTACCCACGAAGGAAGCCCATAGTTCCTACGGAGTATGGATTGCCATTTGTACTTTTCGCTAACAGTAAATGTATTTTTTTTCTTATTAATTGTTTGCCTTAGGAATGTTTTACATATTTTTGTTCCTTCTTACCGTAAACATCTGCATTCCTCAGCTCAGCCTTCCTTGTATGTTGTTTCTTTATAAATGGTTGAGCTGCTGATGCAGGCATTGCCAAGCTAACAGTACAAATCATTTTAAAGAGGAAGCTGGCGCGTATGGCAGCCGAGGAGCACACTCTGCAGGACACTGGACAAGACAGTAAATATTCAACTTTTAATGCTGATTAAAGGAGTATAGGTAAAGAATACGTAGGTATACATGATTGGTGAGACAAACTATTCACTTTATTTATATTTTATATATTACTCTTTTAATTTGGTAAATACTATCCAGTTTTTGTAGTTGTCCTTGTTGATTTGTGTGATATTAAAATACTAGTAATAACTGGCTAGGGTTCTCTTGACTAGGGAGGGTTTAGTTGATTGCTGTTTGGACTGGGAGGGATGATTTAAATTTAGAGCTAGAGACCAAGTTTAGTGGCTGCACAGTTTGCTGTTTGAAAGACAAAAGACGGTGGCTATAAAAGCTGCCCCTTTAAGACAGTTCACAGAAGAAATTCCTAGGAAGACTAGTGCAGATGGGTGAGTGAGTATTTTACTTTTCTAACATCTTAACCTGTCCTCCCCTTTAGGAGGAAGAGCGTGCAAAGCGTGAGGAGCTAGAACGAATACTAGAAGAGAATAATCGAAAAATTGCAGAAGCACAAGCTAAATTGGTAAGTAGAAGTAAAGTTTTGATGTGCAGTAAAATAGCGTACAACCTGGCAATGCTAAGAACACTTCAGCCAATTTAAATAATTGGATTTGAGAACATTTAACTCTGCTGAATTGTAGCTAAAGGCCAATGATCTCTCCTTCCTAGTTCCCTGAAAATTGATTCCAAAAGGTTGGGGGACCTTCCTAAACATCTTTGCGAAGGGTGAAAGAGAGACAGAGATCATCATGACCCCAACAAAAATTAAAATACGCTCCGGTGCTGTTCTGCTAATGCTTGCATAAGTGCTAGTGGCTGAGTTTGCACAGGGTTAGAATGGCTGTGTTCTGTAGCAGTTTTCATGCCTGTGCGAAAGTTTTTATCAGTGGAAGAAATAATTCAGTTTCACTTGTTTTTGTATAATAATCTCATGCAATGAGTGGAACAGGTCTTTTCACATGCAGCAACTGCAGCTGCTGCATCAAACCCATATTTCAGATTTCTGAGATCTTGCCTATTCTTGTTGAAGCTAATGGTAAAACCTTGGTCTCCAGCTATATATAACCACAAGAAAATTTAAAGGGGGGGGACTTACTGATTTTACTTTGCAGTGCCTTTAGTGCACTTTTGGAGCATGCTGTCTTGTGAAAGTGTTTTCACTTTTTAAAAAAAAAAGAAAGAAAATAGCTTGTGATAGGTAAGGGTCATGGAAATGACTTGCTTTGTTTCCTTAGAATAATGAGAGTATAGAGAGGTATATAAAGGTAGGCTCAGTAACTGGAGGGCAATGAAAATGTATGCTCAGCCATTTTGTTTGTAGAACGCTAAATAATTTAATGGTGTAGGATTTGGCTGTTTTTGGCAAATGTTTTCCGCAGTATAGGATTGGTGCAGTATAGGATTGTTGGAGCAGCAAATAGCATGTGAGGATTGCAGAATATCTAAATTCTACTGTTTTCATGTTATAGGCTGAAGAACAATTGAAAATTGTTGAAGAACAAAGAAAAATTCATGAGGAGAGGATGAAACTAGAACAAGAGAGGCAACGTCAGCAAAAGGAAGAGCAAAAAATGATCCTAGGCAAGGGAAAGTCTAGGCCGAAACTGTCATTCTCACTAAAGAGTCAGGATTAAATTTCAGCTCTGAACTCTAATGGAAAATGAAACAAAACTTTGTATAGTAGCTTCATGTTGAAGTGTTTTTTATTTTATTTTCTTTCGTGATTTTTTCTTTTCTTTTTGGACATCTGAAAAGTTAGCTTGTTCTAATAGGGGCTGTGCTCTACATCTCTCTTATTTTAATGTCTATTGAGTTAAATCCTTATCAGATCATTGTCTTCTTAAATAATAAATCTGTTTTGATTCTATGATAAAATGACTTGATGCAGGTCAGGTCATTTTATGAATTATGGTATGGTCTGATAAGGTTTTTACTGACCCACTGATCTCAGAGTTATACTCTGATGTTAATTTTTAATGCTGGTTTGCTGACTTCTTAAAAAAAAGTTTGGCAAAAGTATTGGTAAATTCCCACAGTGTACTGGATCCTCAGTGGTTTGTTATATCGGTGTCTTATGATACTATCCCACTATTGTGCTTGATGTTCCTGATACAGGTAAGGAAAAAGTTGGTCAGTGTTGGCTGGAGATGTGTAAAGGGAGTTCAGTATTGTCTCTGCTAGAATTGTTTTTATTCCAGTGGTAAAATTCAACCAGCATTCCCAATTGTGTAAATAAACCAATTTGCCGAATAAAGTGAAGTCTTAAATTCATACGTTTTAAGTAAATTTTTTTAGTGCATATATATTTTATGTTAATGAACAGAAACTTGTTTTCCCGTAACCAAAAGCACACTAGTATTAAGGTCACTAATATTTTTTATGCTCTCTATGCTAAGCTTGCACATACAATTTGAAACCATCACATCTGTGCGGTTTAGTGGCTATCGCTGGCTTAGAGGTAGTTTTTGTTTTGACGAGATCCTCATTTCATCTGCTGCATCTTTCTTTGTCCAGCATAAAAAGAGTTAATGAGGCTTCTGTGTGCCTAGTGGAATTGTTTACTTTTGAAACTTCCCTCAGTTTCAAAAGCAGTTTGCCATCCAGCATTACAGGGTTATACTTGGGAACAAGTCAAAATACCCTTGTGTTCATGAAACTAATTTTTCCTAATGTTTGCATTCTTCCCCTTTATCTTCATCCCACCCCAGCATAATGGACAGATAAAAAGTGCCACATGCATATTTTTTAAAAAATTATGGTGGCTACTGAAAGTATTTGCTGGCATGTCCACCAGCCATTAATAATTATGGTTTGTGATATTAGACTGGTGCAACAGTCTATGTATGCCATTTGAAGCACTTATTTTTTTGGCATAGGAAGTTTTGCAATTGGATCGCTATAATAATTTTGTAAAGGCTTTTTGTGTTATTGTAATGGTAAACACAAATGAAGGTTAACATGCTAGTCCTTTTCTTCAGGCACGGGGTGTTTGGATCCTGCACGTTTTTGTCAGTCCCAAAATATTTTTGGCACCAAGATAGACGGATTAGTTTTCAAACATAACTGTTCTAGTGGAATCCCCACCCCCCCACCCCGGTTGTCATGTACAATGTTTCTACTAAAACTGCAGAATCCATAGTTTGTTCATAACGTTCTTACTTGAATAGTTGAATCAAAAAGGAACAGAAGAGTGATGGTGCCTTTTTTAGTTTTGCAAGCAATGTAACATCTTTTGCGTCGGGTATGTGACCCAGATCTGGAAGAGTCTCATGTTCTGTTTGCCCAGATTACAGGATGAAAAGATGATGATGAAATACACAACAGCTGAACAGTCAATATCTTTGAGAATGTTTTTAATAAATTAATACCGCTGTAATCATTGTGCTGTTCTTACTTCTACCTGCGTTTATATAAAACCTAGCAAAATACCCAAGGAAACCCAAGTTCTTTCAAGTCTCAGTAGTTTGCTTTAAACTATATGGTAACTAAAATGATGCGATTGCTAAAAGCAAATGTATTAGGAAGGATATTTTTTAAAACTCAGTGCCATCCAATATAGTTTTTTAATTTATTTTTAAAAATTTTAATTTTAAAAATGCATGGACTTAAAACATCCCAAGTCCTCAATGCACTTGATATATTTTACTAGTATTTGATTTTTATGTACAAGATACCAAAAAGAAGGGGGGAAACCACTAGTTTAAGGTGTGAAATAGAAAGGATATCTGAAGTGTCCTGGCATCACCTAATAATACTGAATGCATATAACCAGAAGACATATTTATGTAATATGAACACCTATGGTTGCAAGTGGTCTTTACGTCTGGGCCTAATATAAAGATATAGCTCTAAATTTACTCTACATTTTTAATGAGACTTGTATTTCAGTTGCCTTTCCCCCCATATAATATGGTAAGTTTGATCAAGTGACTGATAGGCATTCCTTCCACAACAAAGTGTCTTGCAGCACCTTTAAAGACTAACCAATTTGTTCCGGCATTTACTGTAATAAATTTCTTCGTCTTTATGATGCTACAATGCTGCTGTTTTCACTTATGTTGAGAACTCTAGAGCAAAAGTTGATTTTAAAGACTAAATCCTGCCCCCCCTTTTTTAAAACAACAACAGTAGTTTGAGGCTGCTGTGGTTTGCAGAGTTGGAGATGGTTAGGGTCTGGTCCTATTCAAACTCCCTGCAGATCCGGTGCAACATGATGTGTGCTCTACAGATAAATTCTAAGGAAGCTTTCTTCTTTTAATATTAACACATAGTTATTTCGCTCATTGTTATGTTAAGATCCAATAACGCATACCTTTCTAATGCTGCTCAGTGTGTGACAGCATGTCTTTTTTTCTTTTTGGCACACTGTACGGTATCTTGGAAGTCATTCTGACAGCTGACCTGTCCATTTCAGTTTAAACTGGCAAGGTGGATTACCCCTCCCCATATTCATTAGCAAACCCCCTTTCCTGTTCTCTTTTTACTCCACTTCCTGCATGGCCAATTAAAAGAAAAAGGCCGAGAAACTTGCTGACAACTGCCAATTTTTCTTTCTCATAAATGTATCCAAAGAACCAGGCGATCATATATTGTAGAAGTACTGTAACATCTTAGGGACGAACACAGTTGCTGCCTTCTGCTTCAATGTGTCTTGCTGGATGACACATTGATGCATTGGGTTCCACTGGCTTGAGGAAGGCAGAACTGGAAGGAAATCATGGTTTTGGCAAGTTCATGAGAAACGAGGAATCGTTGAGTCAAGTGTGACCCGAAGTGGTGTTTGGAATAAACAGCATGCTTTTTTAAAAAGTCCTTTTCTGACTTTCCTAAACGATGCTGGGATGCAGGGTCTTGCACCCCAGAACTGAAGACAATAGGCTGGATTTTTATTTTAAGTTAGGGCTGTATCAAACCAATGGAAACCCTTTGTAGCTGTGGAACCTAAGGAACCTACCTTGTTTGGAAAGAACTGATCTCCCCACACTTTCTCCCCAGAGTCTCTTAGTATCAAAAGTAGAGACTTCCTTACATCTGAGTCATTGGGAAAAGCCGGTGGCGGGGAGCAGGAGTGCCTGGAAGCTGGATCCTGAGAGGGAGTTGCAAGTACCGTACATCCTAATGCTTTCAGGGTCCCTCAGTCCCAACAATGAGGCTTTAATGGACAGGAAGCAGACGCAGCTTGCGTAGACTGTTCCCGGATGGCGACGAGCTTCTCCAAAACCTAGTAGAAAAGTGGAGATCACTAAAGAAGAAAGCATTTTCTCTCTCCCTCGAACCACCCCCTTGATCTTACAATTGGGAAGTTTTTGTGTGTTGTTGTGTTTTTACTTTTTTGTCGTCATCGTGAGCCTCCCAGAGTGGCTGGGGCAACCCAGTCAGATAGACGGCATACAAATAATATATATATATATATATATATATATATATATATATATATATATATATATATATATATATATATATGCTTTCGTAGATTTTCACGGGTACAGGAATGCAGGTTTTGGTGTCCTCGGGTGTCTTCCCGTGTAAAAGTTGGGGTGTCTAGGCGACGTTTCGACGAGGTCTCACTCGTCATCTTCAGGCTGGTGCTTTCGGCTTCTTGTTACTGGAACAGAGCAGGATCTCAGTGTTTGAGTTCCTATAAATACTGTTGAGGGGGTGTGGTGTATAGCCTCCAATGTTCTGGGCAGAGAGGAAGTTCCCAGGCTAGTGTGCCTTTTCTTCTTTTGTTCCTTAATTACTTGAGGGATATCCTGAGTGATTTCTTGAGTGATATCCTGAGTACCACTTAGGTGGGTCATTAGGTGTGGATTAGTTGCTAAAGTCTTTGTGTCTTGACCTCTTGAACTTTGTGAAGAGTTTTTCTGAGAAGATGGCTGTACTGCACTTAGTTGTGCTCTGGCTTGGCTTCGTGTATAGGGGCGAGCTGTGGTTTTGTGGCTTGTGTCAGCCAGATCTGTGTAGGGATTGCAGGGGGGTGCAGCATCCGGAGGTGCCTCCATGGTTTGGCTACTGGATGGTGTCTGTAATTTATCTGTGGAGAGGGTCTGGGTTTGGGTCTGGTGTGGTTGATTGGTGATGGCCAGAGGCACACAGAACGCCATCACCAATCAACCACACCAGACCCAAACCCAGACCCTCTCCACAGATAAATTACAGACACCATCCAGTAGCCAAACCATGGAGGCACCTCCGGATGCTGCACCCCCCTGCAATCCCTACACAGATCTGGCTGACACAAGCCACAAAACCACAGCTCGCCCCTATACACGAAGCCAAGCCAGAGCACAACTAAGTACAGCCATCTTCTCAGAAAAACTCTTCACAAAGTTCAAGAGGTCAAGACACAAAGACTTTAGCAACTAATCCACACCTAATGACCCACCTAAGTGGTACTCAGGATATCACTCAAGAAATCACTCAGGATATCCCTCAAGTAATTAAGGAACAAAAGAAGAAAAGGCACACTAGCCTGGGAACTTCCTCTCTGCCCAGAACATTGGAGGCTATACACCACACCCCCTCAACAGTATTTATAGGAACTCAAACACTGAGATCCTGCTCTGTTCCAGTAACAAGAAGCCGAAAGCACCAGCCTGAAGATGACGAGTGAGACCTCGTCGAAACGTCGCCTAGACACCCCAACTTTTACACGGGAAGACACCCGAGGACACCAAAACCTGCATATATATATGCAGGTTTTGGTGTCCTCGGGTGTCTTCCCGTGTAAAAGTTGGGGTGTCTAGGCGACGTTTCGACGAGGTCTCACTCGTCATCTTCGAAACGTCGCCTAGACACCCCAACTTTTACACGGGAAGACACCCGAGGACACCAAAACCTGCATTCCTGTACCCGTGAAAATCTACGAAAGCATATATATATATATATATATATATATATATATATATATATATATATGATTTAAATGTGGCAGACGCAAATCCTCTTCCAATTACACTGTAAGGCCCCAGCTTCCCGGGAATTCACTCGCGGTTTTCAAAGAATGAACCCCCTATTTATTTATTTTTAATCAAGAATAAATAAAATTTAACTAAAGGCCGCCATGCCTAAGAGCGCACATTCGCCCTGCAATAACTTCCGTCCAGTTTGGCGGTACTCGCTTCCGAGTTGAAGCAGGCAAATGAGAAAATCCATTTAGGGAGCAATTTCGTGAAGGCAAAAGCCACCGCCTGCCTCCGTCGGAGCTAAGCGAGACTTTCCGGCTTGCTCTCCCTCCTCGCTCCGCGTGGTCTGCTCGGCCTTAGGGGGCCCGATCCCCTCGCTAGGCGCAGGAAAAACGATGGTTTGGGGTGGGCAGCCCGGCAGCACAACGCGGGACAATCATCCTGGGAGCGAAGCTGCGCTGCCTGCCGAGCCCAGAACCAGATTGTCCCCTCCGCGTTGCTGTTGAGTTTTAGTCCCGGGAAGAGAGACATAACTTGGGTTTAAGTCAACGGGGCTGTGCAGATCGCAGCTAAAATCTCCTTTTTCTCGGGAGTGGGGTGGCCTCCAGTAACACTCCTTTGAAACAATAAATCGAGGCAAAACCGTATTTAGCCTCCCGTTTTCTTTCCTAAAGGGCTGGCCAATGTTTTTGAGGCTGTTTGTGTCGTTCGAGGAAGCAATAGGATTTTTATTTTACTTTGGCGGGGAAGTGGTGGTGGAGAAGCTCTGGAAGAACTGCGGTCCCGGTTGAAGGAGAAAAAAACTCTTCTGTTTCCTGGGAAAGTGGATTCAGATCTGTCCGGAGATAGTCAACCCACCCTGCTCCCCCCCAAAATATTATTAAGGGGATATGCGTGCAATCCCGAACGAGCACCCCGAAGTTTGTCATTCTGCGCTCGCTCGCAACGGTGGCGCAACCCGCTTTCCATGGAAAGGAGGTTTTGGGTTCGGGGTGTTGTAAGTCGCTTGATGGAGAGCCTGCCGGTCCCTTTGGCTGGATTTCCCACGGGGCTGCAGTCCGGATCCTCCGCAAACCGTTTCCACGGTCGTGGGTCGGAGGAGGGACTTCTTGTCTCCCAAAGCAGAAGTTGACCAGAAGGGCGACTTTATCGCTCGCCACTTTGCGCACCAGCCTCGTGCGCGCAGAAGCAGCTGCCCAACTTTTCGCCAGGAGCAGCGCTTGCTTGGGAACCGCCCCGGCGAAGTGGAACTTTGGTGGAAGCCTCTTCAGGGTTGAAGAGAGCCAGATCAGACCGGTTTCTTAAAAGAAATACTTTTATTTATTTATTTTTAAAAAAAGTTTTAAAACAAGCCCGCAGTTCTCCACCTACTTACCTGGACGTAAATCCCAGTAAACACAATGGGGCTTCCTGCTGAGTAGACACACACATATATGATTGAATTGTAGAGAGTATTTACACGTGTAACCTTCAGAGCTTCCCTGAATCACTACAGAGTTTGCTTTTAAAATGGGAATCGGATTGTTCGCCTGTAAGAAAATGTTGCTTGTTTGTTTTTCTTACTTTTTTAAAATGGTATTCCGCTCTCAGACATGGCTATTTAGAGCTGCCCTTTCTTGCAGCCAAATCTCTTTTGTGACGTCCCGTATTTTTAGCTCCTTGGGGCTATTTTTAGGCTTTCCAGATGTGCCTCTTTCTTCGAAAGGGGACCCCCCCTCCTTCTTTGACAAAGTTAACCCTGATTCCGGAGCCTGGAAGAGGAAAAGGGACACGAGGCACCCTCCCTGCCCCCCCCCCCAAGCCCGAGGCTGGCACTAATTTTGGACAGGCTTTTCCTCGCCGGGCTAGCCTGTTTTTCAGCCTATTTTCGTTTCCACCGGACGCTCAGCATCACGGAGGATGCAATCAGAAGCCGTTTCCATATATATTGTATATGGAAACTGCTTCTCTCTCTCGTGTGTGTGTGTGTGTGTGTGTGTGTGTGTGTGTCCCAAAACACACATGCACACCTTCCTTACTTTAACAGCAACTCAACCGGCGCGTTTCTAAACAAACAACCCCCGTATCTCCAAAGTTCACCTAACTTTATCTTGGGTCCTTGCAAAAAGCCGTTGACGGGCTTCCTGGCTCTTGTGAAAGAACAACCTTATCTATGCAAAAGTATCTTTACCTCTGCAAAAGTTTGGACAGAGAATCCCTCCAAGTGAACAAATGGTGTGTAAATGACGCCTTTTCGGGTCCCCCTCCCCACCTTTCACCTTCGGATATCTGAGTCACCTTTCCAGCGATTGTCTCCTGGGTGCGAATCCGGATTTCCTCCTTCTCCTCCCCCCTCCTCCTCCTCTCTGGACGGCGTCGGGTCTCCCCCGACAAAGGACACCGAATTCACACTTGGCTCAGCCCCGCTTGGCACTTTTGCGAGAGAGAAAATGACTGGGAGGGAGGCGAGAGACCCCGGCGCGCCTCGGACGCGCGTCTGTCGTGCATCTGGCGAAGGCAAGCTCGGGACGGAGTGCTAATTCGGACCAAAAGGAGCCAGGAAAGCCGAGTCGCACGGCTTTGGGAAAGGGGAGTTTCACCCACGGCTTTGGGAAAGGGCAGTTTGGCTTCTTCCAAAAGGAACCAAGACCTTCTCCAACTCTTAAACATAAATAAAAATCCAACAAAACTCATATACACCCCCCCCCCACCGAGAATTGTCTTATAAAGAAAAAGGGGTTCCTTCATCCCAAAATATTAAGATATTTGGGTTGTTTTAATCAAATGAGAAGAAACGAATGAGTTTGAAAGCGGGGGTGGGCGGGCAGGAGAGAGGAATATGCACGGATTTAAGATAACTTTTCTACTGTCTTGGGTTTTTGATGTTCCAAACTTGGGAGAAAGTTTCCAGCTTCTAAATTCTGAAAGAGCAGTTTGTGGCCTCGCTCGCTGCATCTCTCCAAATGTTTATAAGAGAGCAATCCAAAAATGATCGGATCGTGCCAGATTAGAGACCACATCTCCTTCGAAACATTGCAGGGAAATTGCTTGATTGTTCTATCCATTGCAATTCGTATCATTCCACGTAATGTCGGGTTGCTAACTGCCCCGCTACGCAAAGTTCTAATCCGGAACATATGGGAAAGTGGGATTTTCCCTGGCGCGCTCCTCGGTTTTGGCCAGCATCCCGGGATGCAGAGGTGATCGAAAGCAGGACATTTCACCAACAAATCCCCAAACCTCCCCTTTTAATTTTAAAAAATCAAGCTGAAGGCTCCCCATTCAACTACAGCGCAAAGCGGCGCTCAGGATCGCGCCGTCGAAGCGCCCGAGCGCGGCTGCGATCGGCTGCGGTTACCGTCGCGGCCGCTAGTGGGCGCTGTGGCTCCACGGAATTGTGCAGGGAGGCCGATTCCGCTTAGCAGCGCAGACCTGGCGGCGGCCGGGTTTGCGGAGCCGGGGAACCTGCCGCGCTGCCGGGTCGGGCCTCCCTCTCCGCAGGCTGCTGCCCCGCTTTCCCTCTCATGGGGGGGGGGGCTTCCATTTTTCAGCCGGGCTCCACTCTTTCCAAACCGCGCCACCCAAAGACGCCCCTCTTCCTGAGCGCCCTCAGACCCCCCCGGGGGCCGTGTGGGGTTTTTTTTGGGGGGGGGGTGCGATATGCGAGTGGATGAGCCAGAACCGAAGGGATAAGGGGAAAGCCCCGTTTGCAGCCTCCCGAGGTGGGAACGAGGCGCCCCTCAGCAAAAGGAACCCCCTCGTTTCCATTGGGAACCAGCGGCGCTCAGGTGTCGCCGAGTTTCGGCGGGGTCGCCCGCTCCCCTCAGGAGTTTCTGTCACGGCCTCCTCTAATGCGTGTGAGGGGTTGTGGTGCGCGCTGCGGCTCATGAGGGGAGTTAAGGCTTCGAGCTTCTCAAGCCAGTAGTCCTCAAGGGACTTTCGCGAGGGTTATATGGCGCTGTGGAATTGCGCGGCCGCTCGGCCCGACGAGCGCTGCGCTCCAGCTGCCTGAGGAGCGCCGGTCTGTCCGTCCCTCAAAGTTTGGGAGCCCAAAGAAGCCGCCCTCCGCTCCCCCAACGCCTTTAAAACAAAGGTTTTTATTTTATTTCAAAAGGAACAAAAATCTAAGTGCGCTTTTATTTTCAACATAAAAATACTCGGCTGGGAAAGAGCGTTTGCGACCTATAACGATCCCCACCCTCTGAGGTGACTGACTGGAGCTACTGGATTACCTGTCGCCGCCCTTCCCTCCCTCCCTCCCGCCACCCTCTCTCCCCCCCCCCCCGCCTTCGCGCGCAGGTCCCGCCCCTTTCGGAATGCGGGGCCTGAGCCTGGGCGCGAGGTTGGCGTAAGTGACAGCGGCGTCGCCCAACCAGCGCCGCCGTTGCCGGGGAAGGGGGGTGGCCGCGTTTATAGAGAGGAGCGAGGACGCGGCGCTCGGAGCCTCACTCTCGCCTCTGGAGCCAACGAGGAGTCCGCGGCGGGGAAGTCCGGCAGCCCGCGGCGAGGAGCGCTTGTAGCCGCGCGGGGAGAAGGAAGCGGACCACAGCGCGGGGACGAGGGGAAGTTGAGGGGGGAAAGGAAAGAGAAGCGGGAAAGCAAAGAGGAAAAAAGGGCTGCTGCTGCTGCTGCTGCGGAGAGCGAGAGCGCGCCTTCCTCGGTGCGCCTTCGCCAGCCGCCTCGCCTGGTCGTCGTCGTCTTCGGCGCGGGCGCTGGGAGCCCGCCGGAGCCTTCTCGCTTGCCTCGGACGCCGGGAGGAAGGCTGCCTATTTTTGCGGGTTGGTTTTGCCCTCATCCCGGGCCAAGGAGAGGATGAAGCCCCGTGGATGCGCCGGGCGGGACCTGCTGCGTCTCCTTCTCCAGGTGGATTTATAGAGGCGGCCAAGGACGCGCCGACGGGGGACTTGGGCGTTCCGCCGCTTTTCTCCCGTGCTCTTGCCGGCCTTCGCTCCGGTCCTTGGGGCGGCGGCGGCGGGCATCTCTCTCCTTGGCGGGCGCTTCCAGTTGGGGATTGCGGCTCCTCCTCCTCCATGCCGGCGCCCGGGCGCCCGACGCACTGAGCCGGCAGGGCGAGCTCCTTCCCTGCCCGGGATCTGGTTGTGACTCCTTCTTCTTGGCGGAGGAATTGTGGACGCCGCCTTCGCTTGCCTGGTCGTCGTCGTCGTCCTCGTCGTCGTCGTCTTCCTCCGCGGAGTTGGCGAGCCTTTGGGACAGGACCCGGCGGCGGCGGCAGCGCCCCCGACCATGGTAGCGCGCCGGGGGGGATCCCCGTTCGGGAGGTGCTGCTGGGGGATCTGGGTGCTTTTGTGCCGGACGGTGCTGGCCAGCTCGCTGGTGCTCGAGCCCATCTACTGGAACTCCTCCAACTCCAAGTAAGTGCGCGGGGAGCCCGGATCTCTCCCCGGACCGGGGGTTGGGGACGGGGGGCGGTGCGCAAGGACAGGCAGGTGGGTGGGCACGTCTGGCATCCCTCGCGCGCCCAAGGCCCTTTCGCCAGGCCGCGGGATCTGGTCTGGGTGCGCTTGGGGATCGGTTCTGCTCTCGGAGCAAATGGAGGAAAAGTCTTGGCCCTTCTAGGTGGCCCGATCCTGCGTGATCCTGCGTCTTCTACAGGACGCACAGTGCGGAGCTCTGGGCCTTGGTTAGCGGGTGGCGAGGCTCTCTCTCTCTGGTACCCGTGCGTGCGTAAAGGAGGAAGGTTCGGCTATTTTTGCGCACATCACCGATCCTAAACGCACTGGATTCATCCGATCCAAAAGCGAAGGTTGGAGCCTGAGCCTGCCCTCTGGGTCCTACGCTCGGGTTTTTTCGTGTGAATGAATGGAGCGCAGCGGAAGACACTTGTGTGTGTTTATTCTGCCGCTGGTTTTGCGGGAAGGAAAGCCAACCAGAAAACAACCCTGTTGGACCCGGTTGTGCGGCGCCCAGGAAGCTGGCAGAAGTTTAGACAGTTTTGACAATGGGTCTACTTGAGGGCAGTGCTGCAGTGGTGTGGAGTGAGGAGCCAGCATGAGAAAGTAGGGAAGGCTGCCAGAATAAACCAGCTGTTCCCTCTCCACTGCTACATAAACTCCCAGTTATCTTGACCATTAGGTGAAGTGAAGTCTCTTAGATCCTTGGGAACAGGGCTGATGAGTCATGATGAACCCAGCTTTTTCACTTCTGGCCTTCCATTACTAAACCATGCAGAACAAAGATTATGGAGGTGGCCCCAGCAGGGTCAGAGCATGTCTCTACGCATAACTGTTGGAGTGGATTGAGATAGTTTCTCCAGAAAACCATTGATGCAGTAAGGCAAAAGGTGGGAGTTTGAGAGGAGTTTCCACCTGATTCCAGTGGATTTAAGATCGTATCTCTATGTGCCACCTATCAAAACCTCCGGGTAAAAAGACTAGGAGAAGGCATGGCCTGTTTGTAGTTCAGGAGGAGCATGTGAATCCATGAAATGCGTGCAGCGGTGGACGGCAAATAGTGAACTTTAGGTATACTTGGAATATAGTGAGACTTCTGGGAACAGAGATTTCTCTTGCTTTGGAAGATGTTTTACTATAGATAAAACTGACTATTCAAACTTTGAGAAGCCCATTTAGGGTCAGGTTTCTTCATTAGTGTGTGTGTGTGTGTGTGTGTGTGTGTGAGAGAGAGAGAGAGAGAGAGAGAGAGAGAGAGAGAGAGAGAGAGAGAGAGAGAGAGAAAGATGTACAAGTGAAAGTCTGGTCGGTGTCCTCATCGGGAGAATTAATTTTCGAGAAGACGTGATAACGGTGCCTTGTTTAATGATGTCTTAGGAAGTAGTTTATTCAAAATGAGCAGAGCACAACATGCCTATAAAACCTGAGCAAGCTTGCTGGATGTGAACAGAAGACAGGCTCTCCTATAAAACACGGTCAAACGGTTGTTAAAATACCTTTAAATGAGCAACGCATTGAGGAAATGGTCCGGTTCACAAGTGTGAAATAGCTCTTCAGTTGGGCGCCTGTGTGTGTTGCTTGCAGGCTCCCTGTGAAATGACTGCAAGTTTGGATTTAGACCTAGAAAGCCAAAGGAGTTTATTCGGGAAATCACATTCTGACTCCATTTTTCTTCTGCTCCCTTTTAGATTTCCCTTCCTGTCCTTTTCCAAGGAAAGGAAGATTTACGAGCAGGCTTCTGGACCTTGATAGCATGCAGGGTTTTGGTTTTTTTTTAATGTGGAAAACCATTTGTTTTCATTATAATGCAGGAGCCTTGGTCCATCTTTAGCAGGATCTCGTGCGTGTTCAGCCCAGCGGTGCTTTCTTCCCTTCCCTAGGCAGACATACAAAGAAATTGCTTCTCTCTCTCTCTCCCTCCCTCTCCCTCCTTCTCTCTCTGTCTGTGTGTGCAGAAAACGGTCCTTACTTGCAGTTGACACTATGGATTTGAGCTGCTTGTTTCAGTTCTCTCTCAAACCTGGAAAATGTCAGATAGTGTTTAATCAAGGAAGGTGCCTGTTCTTAAGGGGGAAATGCATTTCTTGAAATTATTGTATGTGAGTGTGTGTGTATTTGTTGGGAGTGGGAAAACCCACATAGTTGATAGCATTAAGTTTAGCCTTAGAGGAGAATGGCATATTCTCCCGCCTGCTGCTGCAGTCTAGTGATCGCTTTATTCCTACAGAGGTCACTCTTCCAATACATATCGGCATTCCGCTGTGCTGTGGTCATTATTCTTCAGGCTGCTTCCAGGCCTAACCTGCCTTCGTGGTGCACTCCCTTTTACAGAAAGCTTTCCTTTTCAGTCTCAAATGGCCTGAGTCGCTATTTACAGTGCGTGGCCTCGCCCTCAAAGCAGTAATTCTATCTAACATCTTCCCCTTGTTGCGTAAACTCATAAAAGGTCGAACGTTTATCAAGACTACAGTTGAATTACTTGTGCTTTTATTCCCAACTTAAAATACAGCACTTGTTTGTCCACTGATGTGATTTTAAATTTTGTTTACCCAAATAGATTAGTCTTACTCAGCGCACTGGCAGAAGCATGCTAGAAGTGACCTGAGGTTTGTGCTCTCTCTCTTTTTAAAAATGGCTGTGGCCTGTGATTTTTATAGGCCTTGTGGAGGCCTGCACTTAAGGAAAATTTTCAAATGCAGTACATTATTTGTATTGCTCTAAGTGGTGGCAGGATCTTTACTTTTTGGAGAGCGTATTTCAGTTTAGAATGCATCACTTTTGTCTGCCTGAAGAAGAATAGCTAATGTTTCCTTATTAAATAGGAAATAAAATGCAGTTGTCTTCTGGAGAGCTTCCCTCCCACCTCAGTAACTTCTCAGGAGAATATTAAGACCAATTCCAAAGATAACTGCCCCGGAATTAAGTGTTTAATTCATTTAATGAAGTTAAATACGAACCGTTTACGATTCCTATATCTATTATACAGGGAAGCAATAAAAGAAAGAATTTTAGCCAGGCTCATAGTGGATATGTGATAAGACTGTAGAAGAAAGTAATCCAAATTCCTTCATGGCCTCCTAAACTGCGTTTGCTCTGCGAGTTGCTTTAGTGACCAGAATTTTTAGCAGGTGGTGAGAAAGGGACAACTAGAAGACACCCAGATTGTATTTTCAGTTGTATTCTGCTGTAACCTAATAGCTCCTTCATTTAAATATTCCATGTTTTTGTCAGTGAAGGATACATTGCCTATATTGCTTTGCCTAAAAGGTGTGAGCATGTAGGTAGGCGGAAAGGAATATTTTTTCTTGGATACTACTTTTGTAAGGCTTCAGACAATGAGAAACCCAGGTTCTAGGAAAAGCATAGCAAAATAGACTTTTAGTTCACTACAGGGACACTTCTCAACATAGGATATTTCCCTTCTTCCACTCTCGTTTCCTCAGTGGAGCTAACATGACCACAACTGCCCAACTTAATCGTACAAACCACAAACTGCAGTTTATTCAGTACCTTTTAGTTTGAAGTGGATGGAGCTTTCCTTATCAATAACATTGGCTAAATTGATGTTGCCTTACCCCTTAAATGGAGTAGTTCTGTCAGCTAATCATTTTTCTTTATCCGCCAACCCTGGGACTCTTTTCCTTAGCAAGATGTAATTTGACCAAGGGAAGGCAAACAAATAGCTAAATAATATCTCTGATAACCTATTACACGTAAAAATCCGCCACAGTTAGTCTGAGTAAACACTAACCTGTCAAGGACTGATAAAACGGCCTACAATTGATGGCCCGATTTAAGCCATCTTTTCAGTGGCAAAAACCAGCCTGCTTCTCATTGTTTGTTTGTGAAATTCTTATTTTTTTTTTTGTAGGCAAACAAATGCACATTCACTGCCGACTGAATAGCCCCTTGAACTGTGCTCTGCAATTTGTGTTTGGGTTAATCTTGTCGGTTTTAATATAGAGAAGTGGGGGGCGGGGAGGGGACAAAGTGCCAAGGATAGAATGAATTGTTAGTGCTTCCACATCCCCATTCCTTGCATTTTGTCAGGATGATAAACTGTAAGTAATGGACAGTCTTGCTTCACAAGAAAACTCGGCCTACTGGAGCATAAAGAGCTTGCTGAAATGCTATCTTGCAGCGCGTTTGGAAGCACTCCTACTTGACAAGGATTTATTTGGGAATCCTGGAGCTTTGCTTCTTAATCCTAACCATTATAGAGTTACATTGGAGAAACGCAATATATTATATATGAAGATGCTTGGAGCTGACTCGCACACTGGATTATGTATCAAATGGTTGGGTACTTCCTTCTGAGCTAGCAAATCTGAAAATGGAACACTTGCACGCCTCTTCTTTGATAGGGCATGCAAGTAGCATACCCCAAAACCTTTCAGGTATTTTTTGCATTAACTAGGCTGCCAAAGCTCATAAAAATTTGCCTGGCAGCGGCCTAGTACTTCCAGCGCTGAGCGAGCCAAGACTGTTCCTTTTAACATCTATTTCTTATGTGCTTGGTACCAGTCAAGCTGAACTTACCAAACCAAAACACTTTGTTTTTTTTCAGATTTCATCTAAAACATAGGGTTGGATCCCAGACATGTCATGCGTAGGGTAGACCCACTGAAATCAATGGCAGTGAAGTTAGCCATGCCTTCAAAGGATCTATTCTAAACATGGCTATCTCTGAATCCAAGCCACGATTTAGCCACTTACTGCTCAAAGGCAAGGTCCCTGGCAGCACAAAACTTATTTTATTTACTATGCTTGTAATCCCGTGTCTTTCCTCCAAGCAGCTCCTTCCAGCTCTGATTCTCACTCTAAGCTCAAGTCAGTGTGCATGGTTCTCCCCCACCATCTTAACTTCACAACAACCCTGTGAGGTTAGGCTGAGAGGTCTGGGACAGGCCTCAGCTTTGTAGCTGAGTGGGGATTTTAACATGAGTCTCCTAGGTGCTGTTCTGAGAACACTAACCACTGCGCTGCTACGCTACACTGGATTTAGGTATGTTTAATCAATTCAGTGTGGTTTACTCCCAGGTAAAATGTCTATAGGGTTGCAGCCTTTAAATGCTGTATGTTCCTTACAGTGTTTGCAAGACGTTAACATCTTACATTTGGTGACTCTCTTAAACCTCTGCATATGAAGCTTAGAAAATTTCTTGACTGTCATTTTTCTACGATCAGTTAGAACACACGATTGGTCGCAATCAAAATTGCTGTAATTACAGCAATCATCTCAATGCCTCTTATCTGTATTCCTTCTAAAGTAAAGTTGCATGCACATGCTTCTTACCTGGGAGTAAGTCCAATTAAACTCAGTGCACCTACTTTTGATTAGACATGTCTAGAGTCACATTGCCAGTTCAGTTAAATTGGTAAAGGTAAATTGCTATCACATAAACTTGAAAGTGAAGTCATAATAGGAAAGGGCGCTCCCCACCCTTTGTCCTATTTTAAGGGCCACAGAACAACTTTCTGCTCAGGAAACATTTCTTGAGTAGGAAATTGGTAGAAAGTTTACCTCAGGATAAGTCTCTGTGAGATATTGCACCTTTAGGAAGTCTGTTAAAGATGCTACAATTATGTGGGTTTTTGTGGTAGATGGGTACAGATCTAGTCTTGAACAAGCTTGGCTACTTGCAACTTTACTGATGCAAGCAAAAGACATGATATTCAGGGAAAGAAAAGTGTTCAGAACTCCATTTTGTTTCCAATTCATTTATGGCCTTTATGTAAACTTGCCATTAGCATGATGTTAGGAAGGCTTGAGTGGTTAAACATTTTGATTAAAGCACGGGAACTTAATAACTTTAAATGCCACGCTTGGAACTTAAAATGTTTTCATATTTTCAAGTTATAGATCCCCCCCCCCAATTTGTATCTGGCAAATGTAAAGTAGACTGCGGGGGGGGGGGGGGAGGAACGGTGTGATGGCCCAAGACAGTGTAAGAACTGCTTGGAAAGAGAATTCCCGTGGCTCCATTGTTTCTCTGCAAAGCTGGTGCACACAAAGACATAACGCTATTCATCCCTTCACCCATGATGGAAAATGTAAACCGTTGACACGGTCCCTCTTGTTTAACTTGTTTAATTCTCATTTTAAATTCAGTAGTATAGCGGCCGTGTGAACTCTGGAGATTTCTTTGGTAATCCATTTTGTAGTTCCGAATCAAAAACAAAGTGAAAAGGTCTGACACAATTTGCTTTTATTTTTAGGCAAATCAACCCTGCTCCTAGTTAATAAGGGGATTACAACCCAGACTAGGCCTTTACAGATGTAATGTAAATCAAGGGCAGGGTATAAAGAAAGTGATCCCCTTTGATTGAAGTATGGTAAAAAGGCATAGAGAAACTAGCAGCGGTAATCTGATTGTATGGCAATAAAACCACCATTTTCTGTCTTTCAGATAAAAATAATGTGGTAAATCCATGCAGCTCATAAGATGTAAAGGCAGATAAAGGGGGATGCCATGGCAACATATAGATTAGCTTGATGTTAGAAATGACACGTCTATGAAAGGAGAAACTAAGGGTCTTGCTTCAGGGCTGCAAGGTATTATGTGAGAATTGCAGGAAAAAAAACTTGGGGGCTGGGATTAGGAAGTATGAAAGGCCTACTTGTAGCCTGGCTGGTTGAAGCAGTAAAGAAAAGCTGCTCAGTTCTTGCTCATTGGTAGCGTATAATATGGTAAAGGTAGATTTCATTTACTGCCTTTTTTTATTGCTCGAGATTTGGGCTGATTAAAACTCGGGATCACTGCAATTGTTCTGGCGTAGAAGTTTTTCCTTTTTAACTCCTGGCCCAGCGGCGACGGTCATTCTGTGGGATTAGCTGCACTTGGGAGTTTGCTTCCTTAATCTATTTGGGATATTCAGGCAGGGACATGCTGGCAAGGAACAGAGAGCAGAGGGGATAGGTGGCGTTGAGGTTATCTGAAAAGAAAAGAGAGGAGGCTTTTGATTCTAGCCATCTTTCAGACAGGGCCCTTGCAGCTCGCACACCGCAGGAGAAGCTAAAATAAACATTCCACATTGTCCTTTCCCCTTGGCCAGATGATCCTTCTGGAGATTTTTTTTTAAAAATTGTTTCTTATTTCGCAACCCCTGAGAAGAGAAAAGAAGCGGAGAAATCCTTCTTTACATTTTTCCAGACACCCCAAATAAACTTGAAGCGCTTAATCCAGGTGGCATTTATTTCTGAAGGGCTGAAGCCTGAAGCTTGAATTCCACGGTGGACCTACTTCACTTTAGAAACAGTTGGATCAAACTCTGTTGCATTAATTTCAATGGAATTAGGCCAGCATAAAGGAAGTTTACCCCTGCTGACTGCCATATATCCTTAGGGCTTGTAGTAGCCGTAAAAGTAAGAAAAGAAATGGTTCGCTGCTGCACGCATTCTTCAGTACATCTGCTTTTAACTGCCCTTTATAAAATAACTTAAGACTCCTGTCTTGCTAGAGCCCTCACAGTTAGTAAAAAGAAGCCAAAAGCTAGTCAACTATTATTACATAATGAGCCATATTACAGACGAGAAGCTCCTTCTTTTATCACTTGTCTGTGTGATAGAAAAAGCCAAATAAATTGTAAGGCTACACGTAGAAAAACAAAAGGCAATTGGTGTAAAGTAGATCATGGAGTAAGTCTGGCAAAAACCCACATGTCAGCACTTCCTTGCTAGCTGTAATATGTTGTTTTTGTGGGTTACTGCGCTTTAGAGTTTTGGCATGTTGAGAGAAAGCCAACTGATTTCACCCCCCAAAAAAACTTGCAGCATTTTCCTTTCCTTTTGCAGAACCTCTTTGAAACATTCTTTTGACCCATAACCGTTTTTCCAAACCCAAAATTGACATGCTGCTCAAAGTTAATATGGTTTAATAAATGCACTGCTGAGGGTTGAGTGTATTTGTGTAATGTCTAAAGTCTCTTGCACGGCAATGTTCTCCAGTGTCCCAGCTTAACCTTCAGAAATCTATAGCAAAAGATCCATTTCTGCTGCAGATACTATGCAAAGCTCAGGGGCAATGCCCTCTACTTTACAGGCTGGTCACATCCAAGCACCTTGCATTCTGCATTTGACAATGATTGCTAATGGGCTATTCAACTAAAGTATTTGCTTGTTCACAGGGAACAGGGCATGATAAATGTCCAGCAAGCTTGCGGCCTCCTTCAGCTTTTCAAATGCAGACTGGTGCATATTTATGGAAGGCAAATCACAAAAGAAGCAGCTGAATTACTCTGGCCTTACCCTTTCTGTTGGAACAAGGGTTAAAGTGATTAAAGAAATAATGCAAGAACCAATGTCATTTGTTTGCTAACCATTATCCAACATTTAGCTTTCGAACCTACCTGTCATGTCACATTTCAGAAACCTCACAGATAAAACTGTGCACATTTAATACTGCATAGGAGAAGAGGAAATTGTTTATGAAGTGCTTCCTGTGCAGTAGCCGTCAAGCAGGCTTCTTTATGTCACCCCCTCTTGAAAGCAAGTGTGGATGCAAATCTTAACATTGTACTTACCTGTACACACGTCTTCAAGTGCAGTACATGAAATTTTGCAGCTGGGAGATAGTGCTTTCTGTTGCAGAGCATATTCACAACACACAAAGGAAGCCATTAGCGCTTGATCTGTTGCTGTAACTAATTTTCTTCTTAAAAGCAGCAAATTTTTGTGGCACTAGTTTGTCCATTCCCTTCTTTTAAAACAAACAAACCCATAAATTGAGACTGTTTTACATTAAGGGCCCACGGAATAACTTCTGCACGCTGGACATGCCATCATTTTAATGATACCGAATTATGTTACCATTGCATTCCTCTGAGGTCAGTGGAAATCTGGGTCTAACTCAGTTTTGGAGACAGTATATTGTAGCAGTCAATTTACCTTTTGCTTTGCAATCCAAATGTTTTGTCCATTTCAGAAGGAATGGTTTGACTCCAAATATAGAAATATTTATAAAATAGAAGTGTTTACACGTGTGTGTTGTGTGAAAGACCACAATTCAGGCCTTTTGGATTATGCCCCCCCCCCCGTAATACATATCCCTCTGAACTATTGAGTATCCAAGAGCCATACAGCAGTCTAATAAATGCATTTCCATACTTGCGTTGAAATTAATGTGAAGCTTGGATCCAAGTGACTCTGATCATGATGCTGCTGAAAGATTAAGGGTCTGTAGCATGCGATGGGTGATGCGATGAAACATTGCTATGCTTAAATGTACCCTCCAGCCCATCCACCTTGGGTCTTCACTGCATCAGATGTTTAGACCCAGATTGCACAGGTTGCTTTCGTCCAATCTCTGAGAGCACTTTGGGTTATCCAATCCATTAAAAGAAACATTATCATTAACACATTGTTACATCATTTTTCAAAAGACATGCGTAATTAAGTCCTCAAGTCAGCTCCCATTAGAATAATTGGAAATACATTAGGAGTTGGGTTAAAAGCAAAAAAGAAAAGAAAAGCTGGATCAGCTCCTAAAAAGTTTACAGTATTTAAGGAGTTGGAATTCAGTTTCCTGCTGATTCACAGCTGTTGCAATTTACTTTACAGGAGTTATAACATAGCTAATATGTAGTACAAAGTAGCCAGTTTAACTAAAAAAAAGAACTTGAGTGGATTTGATAAATGGTGCAGTATCCATGTCCTATATAGCGTGTCTACACTAAGATTACAGCAGAGGAAACATTGTGAACATTGCTGCAGATTCTCCCTTTGCTTGCTTTCCCATAAAAGTGCAACACAACACCTGGACATCTTTCACCTGTATCTAGTGGTAACAGTTAGAAGGTAGCAGGGTGAGTGGAGCAGTGAAAGTTTGTTTTTATTTCTAGTCAATTGTACCTGTGTGGTTGCCTCATTTTGGTGGACCTTTACAGAGTAATGTGTAAACAAAACATACACATAGCAGACTACTTAATGTTTATATTCTTATTATTCTTCTTATTATTTTATTTATACCCTGCCCATCTGGCTGGGCTTCCCCAGCCACTCTGGGAGGCTTCCAACAAAATATTAAAATGCAGTAGTGCATCAAACATTAAAAGCTTCCCTAAACAGGGCTGCCTTCAGATGTCTTCTAAAAATCTGGTAGTTGTTTTCTCTTTGACATCTGGTGGGAGGGCGTTCCACAGGGCAGGTGCCACTACCGAGGAGGCCCTCTGCCTGGTCCCCTGTAACTTGGCTTTAACCTGGAAGCAGCAAAATGCCATATTTTAAAGTTTGAAAAAGTTGCCTTCATATAGCTGCTTCTTGCCCAGAATGAACTATATAAAGGCTGATGGGTTTATTTCTCCTCATTGTGCCCAAAGAGTTTAAACAACACTTGCGAAACTGCAGAGCTATTAAAAGGAATATACAAGAATAAACCCCAGGGTCACATCCTCTAGGATCTTCCAGCTATCAGTGTCAGGTTTGTGCTGCATTATTAATCCTTGGTTAATAAATTGCATCAGACTGATGACCCTTCTTCTGAAGCTGTGGAGGAAAGTTACGGATAACAGCCAGCTTGACTTCTATTAAAAACTTGTGTGTGCCCTTTTAGAATTAGAGATGCTTTGGAACACACCATTCTATTCTGGATATAGAAACTCCTGCCAGTTGTGTGAGCAGAGCATCTAGATGTGTCCGGAACGTTTTGTATTCAGCAAAATCCAATGCCTCAAAATGAGACTTAAGTCCATCCTGGTAGTTGTCTACACTAATCCAATAACAAATTGGGATGTACGTATTTTTATTTTTATATAGCATTATTGATGGGGTTGGCCAACATGGTGCCCATGAGGCCTTCAACTGCCACCTGCATAGTGTCTTAGCACCCCCTCCACTAATGAAAAGTGTACAGTTAAAGGTGGAAGTTGGAAGAGTGAAGTTCTCTTCCACATCTTTCTAGGTACATTTTCATCATACCAGATCAAGCTTTAACCCAGATCTCATGGGAAAGTAAAGCATGTGTACATGCAGTTTCTTTTTTTCTTTCTGTTGTTGTTGGTGGGGTGATCTGGAGGTATAACGGTAAAGGGTAAAGGGACCCCTGACCATTAGGTCCAGTCGTGGCCGACTCCGGGGTTGTGGCGCTCATCTCGCTTTATTGGCCGAGGGAGCCGGCGTACAGCTTCCAGGTCATGTGGCCAGCATGACTTAGTCACTTCTGGCGAACCAGAGCAGCACATGGAAACACCGTTTACCTTCCCGCTGGAGTGATACCTACTTATCTACTTGTACTTTGACGTGCTTTTGAACTGCTAGGTTGGCAGGAGCAGGGACCGAGCAATGGGAGCTCACCCCGTCACAGGGATTCGAACCGCTGACCTTCTGATCAGCAAGTCCTAGGCTCTGTGTTTAACCCACAGCGCCACCTGCATCCGATCTGGAGGTATACAGAGAGAGAATTCACCAAAGGGGGTGTTGCCCACAGGACTCAAATCAAATTTTGCAAGGCATGCTTATACTGTATATTTAAAAGATTTATATATTTAAAACATATTTACCCCCTTTCGCCACTGCTTCAGGCAGCTTGAATTGAGAACTGATGTTACTGGGCAGCCTGTGTATAACTAAAATAAACAGCATTGTGAAATGTTGCAACATAAGCAAGAAAAGTCACTTCCCTACATGTGGTGCTTCCCATCTAAATTTGGCACAGGGCTGGAGGGGAGGAATATTTTTTTAGCCAGGCAGGCTAGACTGTTGTCTTCCCAACCCTTTATGGGCCAAGTTTGACAAGTGGGAAGAGCTGCCCACCTGTCGAATCACCCAACATCGCAATAACACCAGGCAGCAGTTTTTTGCCCACAGGGGTCCTCATAAGCTTGTTGAAAGCGCAGGGCAAGGTTGCACTTTGAGAGAAACTTCTGAAGGCTTCTTCAGAAGCCTCTCTCAAAGCATGACTCAAATTGGTTAAATTTTTCTTGTGTATATTTCAACAACCCCAAAGTTTGAGAGTGAGGAGCATAGATGGAAAGGTAGAGTGTCATGGTGAAGTTGGCTGTTCTGCTGAAGAGTGCTTAAATTCTTTATGCACATTGTTTCTAGAATATGACATTGCAAGGAAGCTCTCAGAGGATGAAACTGTAAGTGAACAACTTGCTAGAAAAATCAGAAAAAGAGTATTTTTGCAAACATGCTTCATGTTATATGAGATAATTCAGTAGATCAAGTTTAATCAAAATTGGAGATGTAGTAGTTACATTTTAAAAAAATGTGGTGATCTGTTGTGGAACAATCCCACTGAACCGTGGCTACCCAGACCTTGATGCTGATTGCAAAGGGGCCCCCGTAACAATTCAGGGCCCCCAAAATGTAGGTCCGCCGCTGAAGTTAGGTAGGAGTGACTTACCAAATGGCATAATGGGCCAAATGGAGAGACTTGGTGGGCTGAAAGTTCCCCTAGCCCTGGTATGGGAGAATACTATTGAGGCAATGGATATGCACAAATGCAGTGAATATGTACTTGGGCATGGACATTTCCTTTGGTGCATAATTCCATGCTGACCAAAATGTTTTGCGCATGCTACCTTTGATGAGTCTTAACCATGCTGGGGTGAAGGCAGAAACCACCAAGAGCTCCCTCCCCATTTCCTATTGTGCAGAGTGATTCTCTTCACCACAAGCCCACTCCTCTTATCAGAGGTCTCAAAGGCAGGAAAGGTCTTCCCTCACTTCTATAAATTCCAACATGGTGAAATGTCCTTTGGTTTCAAGTTACTTCATTTCACAGACAACTCTTGAGAGAAGGTTTTTTGTTTTTTTTGTGGATCCTTCATGGCATTGGAAGTGACTGAGTTTGTGAACCCTAGAATGAGTTGTGTCCATTTCTCGGTTACCCAGCCGTGTGCCACACCATTTGGCCAGTGGGAATTCTTGCTGCTTTAGCAGGACAGTCGTTCTGCAGAGCGCCATTTCACAATGCCAGCATTATGTCACCAGCTGTGATGTGCTGCTGCAGGAGCTATTGGGCCTCGCCCTGAACACACATTTGGCATGGAAAAGGGCAAGCAAACAAATCGACTTCGTTTTGCAACAAGCTAGCACAGTTCACTCCCGAACATCAAAACCTTCATTAAAGCTTACCTGCTTTGGCAAGTGGGGTTCAAGGAGTCTGGGCAGTCCTGTACATAAATCTGCACATTGCTTTACTGCTTGCTCTCACTGAGTGAAGTATCTTCACTACAGGTCTACTTTGGCTGGTGCTTACCATCTGTTTAACTGGTGCCCAAGCA
This sequence comes from Podarcis melisellensis, assembly GCF_964234715.1. Taxonomy (NCBI): domain Eukaryota; kingdom Metazoa; phylum Chordata; class Lepidosauria; order Squamata; family Lacertidae; genus Podarcis; species Podarcis melisellensis. Next base: position 25,240,310 of record NC_138531.1, on the reverse strand, counting down.
GGGTTGATTTGTATGCCTCAGTGGGCAAAATTGCCATTTGGCATTAGCATCACCTTGACTCCTGCGAGGGGCTTTGCCGTCCTTTTGCGTCTTCTGTCCACACTCCAGTTGTTTTCTTCACATTTAATTAATTTTCAGTTTTATTTCAGGAGCAGTCTGGTTTAGTCATTCTACAGAGCTTAACCTTTATCTCCCCCCCTTTCTTTTCTCAAGGTAATTCTAGATTTTATTAGTGAGCTGAGCAGGGAAAATCATGTTGGCTGGCAAGGCAGCCAAGCTGTGTGAGAGAAGGGTTTTTGTTTTTGTTCTAGCAGCACAATCCTATTCACCATCTAACTGGAAGTTAGTTCCATTGAGTTCACACCATGAGCAGTTCATTGCAAGCAGCAACAGTCGCCTGATTGTTGACATTTGTCAACTGCATGGGCAAAAACATGTCACCTGGTCATAGCTGTCAACTTTTCCCTTTTCTTGCGAGGAATCCTATTCGGAATAAGGGAATTTCCCTTAAAAAAAAGGGAAACGTCGACAGCTATGTGCCTGGTGCCATTATTGTTATTATTATTATTTATTAAATCTGTATACAGTTGTATCTCAGCTCCCGAAATATCAAAAACCGGAAGTGAGTGTTCCGGTTTTTGAACATTCTTTCAGAAGCCAAACGTCTGGTGGGGCTTCTGCAGCTTCCAATTTGGAAGTTGAAAGTTTTGGAAGTTGAACGGACTTCCGGAACGGATTCTGTTTGACTTCTGAGTTATGACTGTACAGCCCTTCCTCTGAGGATCACTGGGCGGTTCACAATACAGTGGTACCTCGCAAGACGAAATTAATTCGTTCTGCGAGTTTTTTCGTCTTGCGAATTTTTCATCTTGCGAAGCACGGATTCCCATAGGAATGCATTGAAAAAGAAAAAGGAAACAAACTCGCAAGACATTTTCGTCTTGCAAAGCAAGCCCATAGGGTAATTCGTCTTGCGAAGCAACTCAAAAAACGAAAAACTCTTTCGCCTTGCGAGTTTTTCGTTTTACGAGGCATTCGTCTTGCAAGGTACCACTGTACACAATATAAGCATGTCCCATTCTGCCCCCCAAAGGGCCTGCATATCATTTGTACCCACTTAAAATGGTTGCCATTTTAAAAATATAAAAATATAAAATGAGAACACTCCTTTCCCACAAACACATTTAAAAGGCCATAGAATGTTAATCCGCCAAAGGCCTGGATATAGAAGCATCATTGTGATCTGAGGAGATTGAAATGTGGGTGACCCCATGGGCGTAGCCAATTAAAGCAATAAAAATACTTAACTAACTGACCAATCAACTGTCCCCCTAGCAAAAGTTCTGCCCCCCCATAAGATTCTGGCAACACCCATGGGTGACCCCACCTGCCTTTCAAACTTAGGCCACAGGTGGGTGGGTGGAATAGGTTAGGCCTACTGACCAAATTCTGTTCCTTACACTGGCACACACCATAGGCTTTTATCACCCAGATGCAAAGCACCACACACCTGCATCCAGATGCACAACTCCCGTGCCTGAGTCACTGCCTAATTTGCCTCACGCCCTTGGGAGAGATGGTTCCAGATAAACACTTGGCACGACAGGAGGAGTCAAAAATAGGCTCAGCAGAAGGTTTTTCTGGTGGACCCAATTCTGTTCTCCCTCACCCACCCACAGGAATTGTGACACGAAGCCATTGTTTTCATTAGCCCTGGCCTGTGTGCAATAATGAACTGACTGTCCTTTTTGAGCCACCATAATTGGGCATCACAAGGATTCCATATTGGACAAGTCTTCAGTGAGAGTATACATACTCCTATGGCCTCAAATGTTTTTGTCATTCATTTTTGGCTTCTAGCAGTCTACGGTGTTAAATATATTCTGGGTGCATCTGTGGGCGTGTTCTTGGCGTTTTTAGATGTACACTTCTGCTGTTTTACATGTACAGTGGTACCTCGGTTTAAAAACAGTCCGGTTAAGAACGATTTGGTTTACAAACTTTACCTCGGTCTAAGAATGGAATCTGAATGGTGGAAAGGCACCCAGTGGTGGCAGGCCTCATTAGGGAAAGCGCACCTCAATTTGAGAACAGTATTGGTTTAAGAACGGACTTCCGGAACGGATTAAGTTCCTAAACCGAGGTACCACTGTACACCTAAAAATGTTAAAAATGGTTTCTTGTCAAAGTACTTGGGAAGCCGCACATGAAAAAGCAAATGGAGGTTTGTGTTTTTCCTGTGTGAAGCACCAATTTTGGGTCCCAGCGAACTATGCAGCCCAAACTGTGATGTGCTTGCTTGTATATTAGGTGTGTGCTGGTGCCTAACACAGCACCACGGGATACAAGGTGAATTGTGGTGCTGGTGTGTTCCGTGGTTGTATAGATGGTGGGCTATAATAAACACCATGTTCTTTATTTTTGCTTTTACAGACAACCTTTTTGTTCCATTTTGCAATCCTTCTCACATTTTTTCTGCCAAAGTTGTAGTAAATTCCCTGACTAGGAAACTGGATTAGATCAAGATTGCACATGAAGGATTTAGATTTGGTATTCTCTTGGCTCTTTCCTAACAAATCTTCCCTACAGTGTTTTTTTAAAGTTGATGATGGATAAACAGTTTGAATGGGAATACTTTGACACAAAGGTATTTGGGAACTCTCCATGTAAATTCTAAAATTTACGTGAAATGGATTTGAGGTTGATTCATTCACTTTATATATGCACATTCTCAATTACCTCAGGAGATCTGCATGATGAGTACCCTTCTTCGGGTAAAAAGAAGCTTGATTTCTGTACTGGCTGAACCCTGCAATTTTAATTTTTTTGAGGCTTGTGACAGTGTGTATCTTTTGGGCCTAGTATTCACAAGTCTGGTATTACGAGGCAACTGCAATAATCAGTTTGCATAGAGGCAGGGGGGGAAGTAAGTTTTGGTGTGAACTGGCCACAACTGCTGACACTGCCATTGTTAGAAATGACTGGTGCTACACATCCCAGCTTGAAAACAAGTGTGCTTAAGGAAGCTTGTGGTTTCTCCAACTAGGCAAAAACCACACGCTCTCTTTCTCTCAAGGAACAGCAAAACCAGTATCTCTTCTGACACATAGTCAGTGCTTGAACATTCCAGCCAAAGGACAAGGGAGTCCCCACCCTCTTTTGTTCTTGCTGTGTGACTCAGAACAAGACTGCACAGGTGCTGAGAAATTGTAATTAAGAGGAAGGAGTCTCAAAACTTTTAAGGGTTTCCTCCTTACACTCTTGCGTCTTGAAAAGGGGATTTCTGAATAAGGGACGCTGAGCTTCTGCTAGACTGCCACAGTCTTGTTGCATTGTCTGTACCAGCTTGGGCTTGTGATTTATGGTGCCCTTTAAAAAGTGCACTCTGGCAGATACCAGCTGGTCTCTCTGCAAGCTTGGAAAGAGCTGAGATTCAGAACTTTTGAAAAGAGGTGCTTGCTAGGCTCACTCTCCACTCTCTCTTCTTACACACTTAAATCTTTACATCTTTGCAAGGAAAGGGCGTTTCCTGCTTCCCAGATTGCAGAGCTCCCACAAGAATTCTCTTGAGTCAAGATACATATATATATATCTTTGCAGCAAGCTATGGTGCAGAGTATTTTTATTTTATTTTAGGTACTGTTTTGGCAAATTTGCTGCCATTTTTTTAGACAGAATAGCCATAAAACGATCTGTGCAGTATATTTTGAATAGTGTGCATGCGAAAGCACATGCTGCGCTTTGAAGCAGCATCAAGCTCTTCCTGTATGTTGTGGCTACAAAACAGAACGTCACTCTTTATATCAAAAGGGAGTCTGCTTTCATTGCAGTGCAGGTTTGGTTGCACAGTGCTGTAGGCAGTGAAATTTAATATTATTGTGACTTGTTCAGTAATTTTAGGATGACAGAAGGAAATGGATTAAAGTTTAAATATAAAGGCACACATGGCTTTTGTCAAATGGAATCTGAGGTTACTTACGGAGGGAGTGCCCTCTTTCCCATTGTCAATATGAATTAGTAGTTTTCAAATAATCAGCCGCTAGGCGGTAGATTCAGTGTCTTGTCGTAGAAAAAAAGGAGGTTTACAGAGGCATGGCCACACATACAGACCAGACAGTGAAGTTATAGTTCAGAGCTGTTGAACTGGTTTGGTGCTGTAGGCTTTCAGAATTTGGGTTTCTCATTCATTGTGCACTTGCATAAAAATATTTTTTTGTTTGTTTGCCACTATATAAAGACCTGGCGGCGGGGGGGGGGGGGAGAGAAATAGCTATATGCATTTAATACTCTACCCTTCAGACTCTGCAAATCCCAGCACATTGCCTTCTTGCTATGCCTTTCTTTCTGTAACTATAACAAACCAGCCTCTACTGTTTTGCCTTGGAAATGTCCGAAAGTAGGTTTGCCTGAAATAACAGGAAAGACCCCCAAGTGTGGATGTGCCTATACAAAGGCAGGTGATTTCTGTTTAACCCCCTAGTCACTGACTTGTTCTGTAGCTGCTTGAAATGAATTGACTCACCACCCCTGCGGTTTGCATCTTTGGCAATTACTATAATGCTTCAAAACACAGCGTTTGACAGCCTATTCCTGTGTGAACCTACAGCACTGTTGCCCTCTTGTTATCTTGCTGGTATTTAGAACAGTGCATTCATGCTCAAACCTGTTCTAATGTTACAAGTGCAAAAGGGGGCAGTAAAGTGCTATCCAGAAAATGCTATCTTTTTGAAGAGTGGGGATCTGCTTTTTTTATTGCAGATACTCATTTTACTCTCAATTTGTTATCTCAGTTATTCATTGGTTAGTTATTTTAGGGGACACTTTTCTGCATTTAGTGGTTTTTAAGTGTAGTGGATGTGTGTTTGCAAAAGACTTACCAATTTTAATAATAAATGCAATGGTGGGGAGTGGTACTTCAGCTCCTGTCTGAAGTTGCTTTGCCCTTTTATCCCCCCCCTCTTTTTGCAAACGGCCAAAACTCTTCCGTACATACACATGTCTGACAAAGTGCTTTTGCAAAGAGCTTCAATCAGTTAACAGTTTCTCTTATGTGTGCTGTACTTCCAGCACTGTATTCCTATGGAAACTATGTCCCTCCCCCCTCCACAAAAGAGGGGAAGAACGTTGAGAGTTGGGGCTGACATGAGATGTGGAGAAGTAAAATGTGGAGTGGGGTCAAGGAGTCAAGTGTTGGGCTCTTGGCCAGAGGTGCATGCATGATTCATCAAGAAGTGGTAGGAATGAGCATCTAATTGCCCTCCATTTACCAATTACTTTTTCCATCTGCTCATTCTGTGGGCCCATTTCATCTCTATAAGGATATGCCCATGATTTTACTAAAGGTGTACAGTGGTACCTCGGGTTACATATGCTTCAGATTACAGCTCTGCTAACCCAGAAATAGTACCTCGGGTTAAGAACTTTGCTTCAGGATGAGAATAGAAATCGTGCTCCGGCGGTGTGGCAGCAGCGGGAGACCCCATTAGCTAAAGTGGTGCTTCAGGTTAAGAACAGTTTCAGGTTAAGAACAGACCTCGGGAATGAATTAAGTACTTAATCTGAGGTACCACTGTACTATGTATGTGTATGTATACATATCTCTGCATGTAAGGGGGAAGAAGTATACTGTATGCATATGTAGGTATGATTCCCTATTCCCACCGGCAGAGCAGGCAAATACAATATTATAGTGTGATGTTCAGTAGTGAATTCTGGGGAATGCAGATTCCTCCTGGTGGTTTTCTGATGGTGGCATGAGTCCACTGCAGTTGACAAGATTCATGTGGCTAAAAAAAAAGTTACCAGAGTGATAATGCAATTCTAAAATAGAATATTCATCATATCCATAAAGCATTTTTTTTTCATTTAGTAGACCAAAAAAAGGGGGGGAAAAGACACTGCTGCGCATTAGCTGGTTCTTTGTGGGAGCTGAAATTGATTTAGCAAATGGAACAAAGCTCTCTAGTGCGACAAGTACTTATAGCATTCCAGTAATTGCTCAGCACAATATTGCAAACATAATAAATAATAAAATGAAAATAGTTGTGATGTTACTATGTAAGGAGGTCATTTGTAAAAGTACCATTTATAACTCGTCATTTTCAGTTAAAACAGGCTGTCCCTGCCCCCCCAATAAACGATGTGTGAACTGCATACCTCCCAATTCACATTCTTTTAAATCTTAGATACCCAACGTAAAACAGTCTTGGCTATATGAGAGTAGTGCAGGCGGGACAAGATTCTGTATATAGTTTTTCATTTGGGAAAAGCTCTCAGCAAATGATACTGTTGCAGGGGAAGGTCATTAAGCGTGCTGCATCGCTGCCAGTCTCTAGGCTCAAATTCATGTGTTAAAAGTATTGCATGAAGCTTTAGCCTCTCCTCATGTTTTTACAATAAATACATTGTCCTGCAATGTGCATTTAAAGAAATGTATTTCCTTTCTTACATTTAGCAAGTAAACAAGAGGTGGTTTACTAAACACTATCAGTTGTAACCTCTTGGATGTAAACTATTAGGCCCAGTTCATTTCAGTGTCTTGATGGTGGAAGACTCTGCATACTGTCAGTTCGGTTGTCAATATCCACCTAGCAAAATGGGCTTATGGAGACCCTTCAGCGCAAAGTACTGCTGCACAGAACTGTTGTGGAAGGGCTAGGAGAGTGACATGGTAATACTTTTCACATATGATGATAAAAATATCCTCGAGCTCTGCTGGCCTCGCTTGTATACCCACGCGAATGTGTTAATGTGGGATCAAGAAGGCATCTTGAAATAGGATGTCCATTTGTAGCCAGTATAAAGACTGCTCTGTATTCTCAAGAGAAAACATATTTCTAGTCCCGTGTGTGGAAATACTCTCAGAGTGAAGTAGGGTGGTGGTTGAGATTGGGCGGTAGTTTTGTAGCTGATTCAGGCAGGTTGCACCTGGCTTTTTGTGGGGGTGTGGGGGGCAGGCACTGTGTGTGGCAATAATGCAACAAAACAACACCACAAATAACTAGAATAGAGATAGACTTGTAACTATTCAAGCAACAAACATACTAAGGTGCCATGTGCAAAACAAAGCCTGGACATACTGTAAACATGGAGTGGATAAATGTACAACTGTATCTTAACAAGTTACATGTGCAATAAACGTTTATTCTAGTTATTATTCTAGTAAATTTGGTTTTGAACTTAGAAGCCAGTTTGTGGTGTTGTTGTTTTGTTGCATTATTATTACTGTCACCACATTTGATACTTTGTGTATATACTTTGTGTGGCAAAGCAGCCCAGGCATTTGAAGGAGCCTGCTGAATCGTTGTTAATCTGGCTAGTTTTAGCTTTGTCTGTTTTATTTTGTATTAATGCTTATTTTCTATTGATTTTAATGTAAACTGCTCTGGGATTAGGGCTGGGTGATATATCGTCCAAAACAGATTTGAAGTCCAAATCATGATATTGTGTTTGTGTGTGTGTTATGGGGGAAAAAATCACAATGCAGGAAAAACCCTTAAAGCCAGCCAATGCCTCTCCATACCTCCATCCTTATTTCAGACATTGTGACATAACAGTGTATCGTGATGTTTAGCTGGCGATATATCACAATGTTGAAAACCAGATATCGCCCAGCCCTATCTATCTGGGATTGCCTTGGCAATGAAGTATTTCATAAAAATGCATAAAGAAGGAAGTTCAGTAACCATGGGAACTAGAAAACACTGGGAGAGGCAGAGTACACCTAAACAGTTGGGGATTTTTTAAAAAAGTCATTTGGGGAGAGAGAATACAGAAGAGTTGAGGCATGTACAGATGCAGCAACTGTAGTGTCTTGGAAGTCTTCATACTCCTGTGGCAAATGATACACATGAGTTGTTTCCTGCTATTTCATGTTTGTCATAATATGTATATTACTTGGCATCCTGACACGGTAGAGGAACAGCCTTCCCACACTGTTTTACCACACAGGTAATACAGTGGTACCTCAGGTTACATATGCTTCAGGTTACATACGCTTCAGGTTACAGACTCTGCTATCCCAGAAATAGTACCTTGGGTTAAGAACGTTGCTTCAGGATGAGAACAGAAATTGTGCTCTGGCGGCGCGGTGGCAGCAGGAGGCCCCATTAGCTAAAGTGGTGCTTCAGGTTAAGAACAGTTTCAGCTTAAGAACGGACCTCCGGAACGAATTAAGTACTTAACCCGAGGTACCACTGTATAGCATATGAAATGGATCCCACATGGACTTCCTATTTCATACATTATGTCACCTGTGTGACTGAGGTGCCTGGTGTTCTTCCACCAGATGAAACTCCCAAGCAATGGATTTCCCTGTTAAATAATTTCTGGCAAACAGGTTTTCAAGTTTTCAAACATTTTCTTACACTAAATACAGTGGTACCTCGGGTTAAGTACTTAATTCGTTCCGGAGGTCCGTTTTTAACCTGAAACTGTTCTTAACCTGAAGCACCACTTTAGCTAATGGGGCCTTTTACTGAAGCAAAGTTCTTAACCCGAGGTACTATTTCTAGGTCAGCGGGAGTCTGTAACCTGAAGCGTATGTAACCCGAGGTACCACTGTACCTCTTCCCCTGAAGAACAACTTTTGCACGTTTGAAATGCATTTGGAATCGTGGACTGAATATATTTTGTACACAAGCATAGGAGCCTGTTCTCCTCTTTACATATTCTAAGCATCACTGCATTTCATTTATAATGAGCGAGCATCTTATGTTTGAAATGTCACCATTCAGACTCACATTTGGGGAGTAAAAAACAACAACAAGGAGGCTTTTCTTTTTTCTTTTTTTAAAAAAGGAATGAAAACAGCTTGACATCTGTTTCTGAAGCTTGTGTATTTCATGTTCAAATCGCTTGCCCCAGTGCTTCGGTATGGAAGCTGGCTACGCATTGGCAAAGGGTGCCATCAGTCTGTACCTCTTGGCTGCTGGAATAGTTCCTAGCAGCCATATGCAGCTCCATATTTTCTGTTGCAGGAGCCACGAGAAGGGCAAAGAAGGCAGACAAAGGGAGATTAAAACCAATTTTGTTCATCAGCTCCATCTGGTTCTGTACGCCAGCCCTAAAAGTAATATGTTCTCTGTCTCCCCTTATCTTGCATCTATGTACACGTGATCAGCAGCGCACCATTTGCTTGTTTGTGCCCTGTTCAATTTCAACGGGGTTCTTGTTTGAATGTAAATCTGCGGTGAGAATGAACAGTGAAACGGCTGGAGGTTTTGCATTAGAGCTCTAGCTTTAGCATTTTGGATTTGGTGCTTTGCATAGCATACCTTTGCTCTGGAAGATAACCAGACAGCTGCAGACATAATGAACCTGCCCTTACTGTGCAGCTTTCAGCTGAACTCTTTAGAGGACGTGGCCTTGCCATCATTGGTTTGGCACCAGGTGTGGGTTTGGGGAGACTTTTGCTCTTGTGTATTAGTTACAGTTCTGTTTGAACCAAAGTTTTTTTAAGTTAGCTAAAGCACTACCACCTCCTGCACGTTTTTCAAAGTGTCGTCAGGGAATATGACTGGATATGTAAAATCTCTAAAGACTGTATGTCCCACACAGATGGTGGCACAAGTACACCAGCAGCCTCTGCTTCATGAATGCAAAACGCCACAGTCCATAAATCAATTAAGCCTTGCTTTAAGGTGAATCAGAAGTTGTGGTCATTCTAGTTAAGATAGTAAAATCATTTAAAATATTTACTGATGGCTTATTGTGAAACGCTTACGCTCTGCCTTTCCAAAACAGCTCAAGGCTACTTGAAAAGCAAGAGAGAGAAAAGGAATACTAAAGATAAGTGAATGAATGAGACAGATCAATTAAAAATACAATATATTTGAGGTCTTGTGGGAGCAAAACTCAGAAAGATACATCCATAAGACCCGATGTAAAAGCCTGTCAACAAAAAAATCACTAACAGCCAAGCCTTTCTGCCTTCACAAAGTACCTAAACTTTCTGCCCTAGTAAATTGGAGTTTACATATTTCTAAGCTTCCTCATAAATATCTGGACAGCCTCTTTTTGCCTCTATAATCCTGTGCCTTGATTTAGTTTTTGAAGTAAAATGGCTGCAGGGCAAGTGACTTAAGGAAACAATAAACACCCACACATTTTTCTTCATGTATCTTTTAAGGAATACATTTACAATATATATATTGACTATCAGGTTGTGTTCTTTTTGAATGACTTTTTGGATGACTGCGCCATTCCAGAGGCAATTGTAAGCCCTCTTACCTGAGAGCAAGTCCCTTTTGATCTTTAAAGTTGAAGACAACATATAAAAGCCGGAAGAAGGAAGGAGGGAAGTCAGCTCGGGAGAGCAAGAACAAATGTGAAACGTCATGTATGTGTATGTATAGTATGTAACTAAAAATTCAATAAAGATCATCTGGGGGGGGGGGGAGAGAGAGAGCAAGCCCCTTGGTGGGACTTAATTCCAAGGAAGCAAGCATGCACAGGATTTCACAGACAGATTGTTTTTGGGTGAAGATGCAAAAATAAAATAAAATGGTGATCTTTGCAACCTTTTAACAGTTTTTAGGCAAGTGGAGATCCATTTCAAGCTCACAAACTCACATTAAGAGTCTTCGAACCATTGTCACCATCTTCTATGCATGCACCTTTTTATGTGCATGCTAAGGCACAGTCCAAGTGTCCCTGTTTTCCAGGGACAGTCCCGGATTTACAGAAGCCGTCCTGGTTTCTGATTTGATCCAGGAATGTCCCGCTTTTCGTTAGGACATACTTTCTTTCATCAGAGAAATGTTGGAGGGTATGCTAAGGCAGTCTTTCCCAACCTGGTGCCATCTATATATTGTAGGCCACAACTCCCATCGGCGAGCATGGGAGGGTCAGGGAAGGCTGGGGCAAGTTATTGGTAGGCATATTTAATCAAGCGCAAGATAACAGGAACCTCTGGTTTAATTATTAAGCTTTCATAATGGAGCAAGCACAAATGTTTGTATGTTTGTGTATACGAGGGAGAAAGATTGCTCTGCGTTTTAATGCTAGCTGTTGGATAGGGCCATTCCTTTCAGTCTTCAGAGACATTTTCTATTAAGGAAGATCTCTGCAGCAATATGGCTGACAGGAAAGATTTAGGAAGAGGGAAAGGAGGCTTTCAGCTGTAGGTATTAGGGGGATATTGTATCCATAGCTCTAAAGAGCAGCTTCCTGGCATTAATTGGAAGACATGCATCCAGGCGTGGGGGTGGGGGAGAAAGATTGCAGTGGCCTTTGTTGCTTACGAGAGCGTGTCTTCATTTTGCGGTTGAATCAATATTACAAGCAATTATTTTAATTTTGAAACGTTTATTTTGTTTAAGGCACCACATTAAAATGAAGCCGGTTGCTTGACTGATGAGTAGCCAACTCGATAAGGAATCTGAAATATTTCAGATAACCATTTGATACCAGACAGTGCACACTTTAATGGTTTACGTAGACCTGCCCTAGTTTTAAGGCAAGGCAATGCTTTCCTTTTTTTTTTTAAGGAAAGGAATGAGGGAAGGAGATGAGTTGGAAGCCTTCTAAAGGATCAGCAAGCAGAGGGAGGTATTGTGGACAAAAGGAGGTCAGATGTGCATCCATTGCCTGGAAGCTGAAGCAACTGTTGGTTCACTGCCTGGCCATATGGTAGGCTAGGAAGGGGCCAGCCAATGCCTCTGTTACAGTTGAAATTGCTCTGTGTAACATTTAATTATCTAGCACATTTATCACATACCTTCCTTAAATCATGCAGCTCATGAATGGCTTCCCAGGCAGTCTCCCATCCAGGCACTCACCAGACCCAGACCTGCTTAGCTTCACCAGCAGCATCTGCCCTAGACAGTGCCTGTGATATCACTGAAAAACAACATAAACCCCACCTACACCATTATGAGGGTTACGTCACATTGGAGAAACGTAACTTTGACAAGCTTTCTAGAGTGATTGCTTCCATGAGCAAGGCTAACATCATGGAATTGTAGAGTTGTAAGGGACTGCGAGGGTCCTTCAGCCCAAACCCCTGCAATGCAAGGAATTTCAACTAAAGCATCCAACTTCTGCTTTAAAGCTTCTTTGAAGGAGAGTCCACTGTCTCTCCTGGGAGTCCGTTCCACTGTCCAACAGCTCTTGCTGTCAGGAAGTTCTTCCTGATGTTTAGGTGGAATCTCCTTTCTCATAACTTGAATCCATTGGTTCGGGTCCTAGCCTCCAGTGCAGAAGAAAAGAAGCTTGCTCCATCCTCCATGTGAATATGGTTATCATGTCTCCCCTTTACCAGGTTAAACATACCCAATTCCCTCAGCCATTCCTCATAAGACTTTGTTTCCAGGCCTTCGATCATCTTGTTCACTGTGCTCTGCACACGTTCCAGCTTGACAACATCCTTGTGGTGCCTAGAACTGGACACTGGGCTCCAGGTGCAGTCTGAAGGCAGAATAGAGTGGGACTATTACTTCCTTTGACCTGGATACTATACTTCTGTTGAAGTTTTTTGTTGTTGTTTTTTGCTGCTTCTGCTGCATCACACTGTTGACTCATGCTAAACTTGTGGTGTACTAAGTCCCCTAGATCCTTTTCACTTGTACTACTGGCAATCCAGGTATCACACCACAGGATGCTTAATATCTGCCTACTGAAGTTTCCCGCTTGAAAGAACATTTCCTTCTCATTTCAAAGGATGTTTGCTTTTTACCTCTTTTATTTTAATTTAGGCTGCGTACCCATCACTATTTACTCTGGCTCCAGTGGACTCCCACTGCTGGTTTTGAAGCCATATGCACATAATGTTAGCCACAATCCATGTCTACCCTGTGGTTTCTTCAGAAATGCTACTGTTTGATGCGTTTCCCCTCAATGGACTTCCTTCCTGGTTGAAAACATAAGGAGCATTCACTTTGCAGCTAAGCTGAGGTGTGCACATTTGGGACAGCCGTTGTGCGTGCACAGATGACAAGAGCAGATGACAGCGTCATGAACAGGAGTTCAAGGGGGGGAGTGTTTCAGGGCAGGGCCAACTAATCAGGAAATGTACACGGTGAATACATTAGTGGTGTGCACAGCAATGTGCAAATGTGACTTGAAATGCATCAGGGGAAAATTTAAGCCGCTAAGGTGTGCGCAGCCTTAAAAAGTGGGGTTTGTGTGTGAAATGGAGGTCTTGTAGCCTGCAGCTGCTGTCCCATTCATTTCCTTTAGCAACTTAGATGTGGGGTTTGTTTCCCAGTTTTCAAGCTGTATTTTGTTCCCTTTGCTACCTCCTTTTCAAAATATGTTTCCAAGTGTCTTGACATTTTTTCTTTCCCTCCTGATTCTTTTTAGATTCCATCCTGGACAAGGACTGGTACTATACCCAAAGATCGGAGACAAACTGGATATTATATGCCCGAAGGTGGACTCTAAAACTAGTGGCCAGTATGAATACTATAAGGTCTATATGGTTGATAAAGACCAAGCAGATAGTTGCACTATTAAAAAGGACAACACACCTCTGCTCAACTGTGCCAAGCCTGATCAAGATGTTAAGTTTACCATCAAGTTTCAAGAATTCAGCCCTAACCTCTGGGGCCTGGAATTTCAGAGAAACAAAGATTATTACATCATATGTAAGTGAACAATGACTTTTGTTTCCTTTTCCTTCTGTCTTGCTGCTTCTTAATTTATTCATTGTATTCAATCAAGTAAGAAGCTTAAAGGATTTATATTGTTTTCTTTAAAGTATTTTCATGGCAGCTTATTATTAACCAACTCCCTGCTGCTTTAGAGCTTTTTTTATTTATTAAAGAAAAGGTTCCAGGTTTTCATAGATGTGAGCTGTGTAATTGTGGTAGCGATGCTCATAATGCAATTTATGGAAAACACGGGCATCTTAATCTGGTTCCAACCAATGTATAGAGGGGTAAGGCACCGCCAGAAACAGCAGTTCTGCATTTACCCAAAGCCTTGAGTACACATTATGTATGTATGTTATTATTTTTTAATGTTACAGTATCACCCCTCTGAAATATGGTATGTCAATCACTGCGCATTGAATGGTGAACAGCAATAATTAAGTATAATATACTACAGTTTTGTAAATCCTAATTTTAAGCAAACGGAAGAAGGGGGAAGTAGGAGAAATAGCTCAAGATGTGAAGTAATCTTTCTGGGTAGGAAAAAAAATAAGAAATTGCTAAAACATCACCTTGGTAGATAATTCACAAATTGATCATTTACATCAAAAAGTGGGTTTGGTTTCTATTTGCATAATCTTAAGTGTTCCGTCTCTAAAGCTTCAGAGAAACTGGAGACTTACAGCCTTCTTTTTCTCTTTGCATGCCTTGCCTTTCAGGATAAGCCCTATCAAGCTGGCTTACTTTTTCTTTTTAAAAAAGCGAATATTCATTTAAGATGCAGTTGGAAATAGCTAAAAATTGAAATGTACACTTACTTGAAGGTTAAGTCATTGAAATCAGTAGGACATTACCAGACAGGTGGGCACTGAATTACAGCACCAATGTGCTCTCATTTCCCCACTCTATTGTTTTGTTTGCAGGACCCATAGTGAAAGTTAAACAAAGCTCCGAATTATGGCCTTATCTTTGGGTGCAGTCTTAACAGTCCTTCTCTGTTGATGTCTGTTAGGGTTAGAATCAGTGCCGGAGTTACATATAAGCTAAACAAGCTATAGTTTAGGGCCCCACTCTCTTGGGGGCCCCCAAAAAAATTAAAGGAAAAAAATAAGATAAAAAACAAATAAAATAAAACCTGCATACAGCAACAGTGTTTTGTAGGGTCCTATGATGTAAGTAATGGATCCCGCCTGCTAGCCTGCTTCCTAAGATATCACTGGTTTGCTCATTTCGTCATATAGGATGCCTACATTCTGCATGGACTAGTTGCATGGAAACATGTAGCATTCAGCTGCACATTGCAGTGCAGCACAGTTGAATGTAGGTCAAGCTGTTGTACCTGTTATCTAATATTAAATTATTTAACTATTAATATACTTCTTAATTGTATTTCAGTTCAGCATATATTCAATACAAAAAACAGCGACAATTTGTTGTTGACAAAGGACAGCTGGACATCTAAAGGGCCCCATTACCTCCAGCAGCTTGGGGAAGGGGTCAGCAAACTTTTTCAGCAGGGGGCCGGTCCACTGTCCCTCAGACCTTGTGGGGGGCCGGACTATATTTTGAAAAAATTATAATGAATGAATTCCTATGCCCCACAAATAACCCAGAGATACATTTTAAATAAAAGGACACATTCTACTCATCTAAAAACACCAGGCAGGCCCCACAAATAACCCAGAGATGCATTTTAAATAAAAGCACACATTCTACTCATGTAAAAACATGCTGATTCCTGGACCATCCGTTGGCCAGATTTAGAAGGCGATTGGGCCAGATCTGGGCCCCGGGCCTTAGTTTGCCTACCCATGGTTTAGGGCCTCATCAAACCTAAATTTGGCCCTGATTAGAAAGGTAGATAGCTGCCTCTCTGCCAGCCTTTGCCTGGGGAAAGCAGCAAGGCAAATAACTGCCATAGTGGAACCCCTGAGGTTGGTCTGGTAGGCAGATAGCTATTGCCAGCATTTCAGAGCAGAGGCTGAGCTTAGAGGCTGTGGGTCCTAGAAATCTGAACACTTCAAATATTCATAATAACTGAAAAATAGAGAAAATTGGGCATGGGGAATAGCAATGAAAGTAAGTAGCTATTTCAAAGTTACATTCATTCTCCTTGTTTTTAGTAGATTCATTTATAAATAAGAAACAGGAAAATAGTCACAGCAACTTCAGTGTAATTAAAACCTGCATCAATCAGAGAGTTGATGAAATAACGAATGTGGAATATTTAAAAATGCAATTTGCTGGGTTGTAAGATTATGTTGTAAAAATGCACTGCGCTATCTTGGTGGGTAGTGCTCCCTGCTGTTGCCTGTGACTTTTTCCAGAAATGTGCAAGGGAATTTCTATTTTGCTTGAGTGAGAAGTGCAGCGCCGAAAGCAGAGACAGTTGCCAGTAGGCCTGATGAAAAAGTGCAACATAAAAACGTCTGTCTGTGCTCAAATAGCTGGTTCTGAGGATGAAATATTTCAGTTATCTAATGCTAGAGGGATTAATTCTCCACAGTAGGCCAACTGTGACATAAATGGCACCATTTTAATTATGACTTGAGAGTTATGGACACAAACGGAACTTCATGGTAGACTGTCAGCTTTGTCGTATCTGTGTCAGTAATCCCTCAGAGTAAATCCATAAGTAGGACTCATTTTCTTCATTTTTGTATAATTATTTCATTATGGCAATAAGGTATAATAGACATTACATTTCCGGGAGGATTAGGACATTCTTTAGGGGTTACAGAATTCACTGTCCCTTCAGCCTGGTGCCTTGGATATGGTACGAGATTTATCATAATGCCTCAGGAAGACATATTACTTGAAATAGGAACGTCCTGGCAGGACGCTATGTATGATTGCCTTAAAGGTCTGGTTTCAGATCACCAGTGACCAAAGCTGAAACTTAGTGAGGCATATATTTTCTTCACAAAAACAGGACACCAACACAGTAGAAATTCCCTCCATTTCTCAACTCTTCCAGATGTCCAGTTATGATCCTGTATTAGCACCAAGAATAGGACTTTTAATATTTGGATTGTCAGCCATAATTGTTCTTGCCACGAAGGGTATGTAACTGGGGAACAGCAGGTACTGCTTCCCCTTAGGAAGAAAGATAGGAGGCTTTCTTGCACAGAGTCAAATCATTGGTTCATCTAGACACTGGGACCTACCTCATGCGGTGCTCACGTTCTGCCACCGAACTTCAGCCCTTTTCCCTTGAGGAAAGAAAAGCCCCAAACCTATTATGAACAAAAGCAACAACTTTTTTGTATTTTTTAATGAATACATTTTTCAACCAGAGAATTAGTGTGCAAAGGCTTTCTTTATCCGACAAATACCTGAAGTAATTATTTGTAGGCGTCAGATACAAACATGTGGCTGAAGCGAAGTAATGCTAGGAGCTTCTGAGGGAAATGTGGCTTCCCCGCCACTTGTTCATTCTTTGGAGAAAAAGGATGTGGCCACCAGTTAAGAAGAAAGACAGGAATGAGGATGAGTAATGGAATTGGTGTGTTGTTCCATCCTCTGCACATTTATTGAGTAGGAGTGACTACGTAACTTGCTCAGATGTTCACAGAACCTGTTCAGACTAATTTACCTTAATTCAGTCTGTTTCCAAGCCCATTCTGTGGCTCGACGCCTCTGCTCCACCTGTGGTGTAATTCAGGTGCGAGAAAACCCCACAAACATGGGATAAAAGACCATATCCAAACATAAATAGCTGTTGAAAGCATATCTCAGTTGCTTGTGCATGGAATCAACCTTTCATCATCATCATCATCTTAAATCGGTACAGAATTAGTCTTAACTTTAGGGTAGATTATCTCATTAATTATTGTTTTCATGGAGGCCCTTTCTCTTGTTGTGATGCCTGTCCCTCCCAATGGAAGAGAACCTGGGAGCAGGAAGCACAGAATTCCCCAGGGATCTTGAGCTAATCAGGGCCCAAGGAAGAAAGAAGCAGAGGTCATTTCCTGCTCAACTTTCCACCAGCCTGAAAACTGGGCAGCTCTTCCATCACAATACAAATTGCAGTCAAGGTGGAGCGTTGTTTTGAAATCTGCTCTTTTTTTAATGGTCCCATTCTTTATCCAAAAAACCCCTCAGAATAGTAAAGATGAGCATAAGTGACAGTCCTTGCCATCACACTTAGACTCTAAAAGACACAACACATAAGAAAAATGGGATGGGAGGCAGAGGGGGGGGGAGCTTAAGGATCAGTTCATAAAGTTACAGTTCTTATGTCACCTAGGTGGGATAGAAACTGTTCAGTTAGCCTGATGGAACTGCCAACACTAGTTCACAATTGGGGAGAGCCAAAATCTTTCAGCTGAGGTACTAGAGTAGTTCTGATTCCCTATTCTTGTCCCCTTTTATTTAAATCAACGACTCACTACTTACATACCATTTTTCTGGCAGAGATTAAAATAGTCATTTGTCTAGCCCAGCCTTTAGTCCAGGCATCCCCAACCTGTGGCCCTCCAGATGTTTTGGCCTACAACTCCCATGATCCCTAGCTAACAGGCCCAGTGGTCAGGGATGATGGGAACTGTAGTCAAAACATCTGGAGTGGCACAGATTGGGGATGCCTGCTTTAGTCTCTAGGTGTTGCTGGACTACAACTCCCATCACCCCTCACCAGCATGGCCAGTGGTCAGGGATGATGGGAGCTGTAGTCAAGAACATCTGGGGACCCCAAGGTTGCAAAAGGCTGATGTAGCATATCATAAATGCCTTTACTGAATTAAGCCACATTTGATGCAAACAATTGTGGAAAGAAATAATAGTAGTAGTAGTAGTAGTAGTAATAATAATAATAATAATAATAATAATAATAATAATAATACAGAAACGTGTAGAGAGTTTTCTGCGTGGATAAAACAGTATCAACTATTTGTATAATGTGGCTGGGATTATGAGTGTCCAATTCAATGCTTTAAGAAAAATCTTGCTGGTCTTAGTACCTCAACAGAAGCCTGAAGGAGAATTTACAGGGTTACTTAACACATGTCATACCCTTTAACACAGAGCCTTCCACTTAGTCACACACCCAGGAATGAATATTACTAAATGAATTGCCTTCCAGAAATTAATTGAAGGCCAGGTTGATTATCTTAATTTGAAGGTCCTCCAGATGTTGTTGTACTCCAACTCCCATTGGCTCCAGCCAACATGGCCCAGTGGTCACGGGTGATGAGAGTTGCAGTCAAGCAACATCTGGGGTCACAGGTACTCCAACCCCATTGTGAAGTAATAGATACAAATCAATTTGGGCTTGTGAGAAAACACAGTTTGTTTGGGATATTGTCAAGCAGTGGGATTATTGACAGGTTGCTAGAACAGAAGTTGTTCCTTGGATTTTCCTGTTCAGTTTCTCAGATAGTTTGACAAAACCACATCTCTAGACCAGGCTCCAGTTTGCTTAGTTATTAAATTTATGTTCCACCCTTCCACACAAAGGACCCATGGGCAGCTAATTATGGGTCTTAATTACCTCTCTCATTTGCTCTCTCATTACTATGTTGATCTAGTCCAAACCATAATAAATGAACCTTTCTTGGGTTGGAGACATAATTTCATGTGGGTTCCATAGTATGTAAGAGCAGTGATAACAGTCACTCAAGAATATATATTTACTTCTGATACGGCATTTGAAAGAGGGACCTAGTGCTTCATCGCCATGGTTTAACATCTGGAGCTGCCATCTGCATACTCTTAAGATAACCATTGGCTTTGCTAGCCAAATAGAATATATATGGCTTTCCTTCTTTTTTGCCAACTTTTTCAAGTGACCCATTTTTGTAACTGCCTTCTGACTAAGGTTAACAGAAAGAAAAACAAAGGTTATGCACAATGCAGAACTTGCAGCAACAGCAGAAAATCCTCCTGGATGGAATAAATTCTTATGTCTGCTGGTCCCTCTAAACTCTGAGCAACTTCTGATAAAACATGCCTAGGATCAAGCCGAGGGGTGTAATCAACCTGGCCTGTATTAAAAAAGAGTGTTTTGTGTCTCTTGTTAAAGTCAAGTTATTTAATGGATGGAATTTTCAACTGGCCATAAAGTTGTTTTGTTTCCTAGCGGACAGTCTTCGGTTCCCTCCTTGATGTCTCCACCCCCATAAGACACATATATTGTTATTTGGTCAGTTCCTAAATTACATTTGTGTAATAGAAAGCACGCTTTTGCAAAACAAAGCTGACCGACAACATTTTATTCATATGCCGCTTGTGTTTGCTAAGCATCTGAACAGCCACACATCAGGAAAGCAGGCCAGTTAAAAAACAAAAAAAAACTGGGGAAGGCTTGTGGCAAAAATAGAAGCAGCCAAGCTCAGAACAAAACACAGTCACTTGGCCATTTTGTTCACTGTATCAGGGGATCTACTGTGGTCGAAGGAGGTGTGCACTATGTCAAGTGATAAAGCTTCTGCATGCTCTCAGTTTTCTTTTCTTTTTAAAAATTATCTGAAAAAATGAGTTTTGAGACAAATCTTAGGAACGGTGGTTCATCCTGTCCCTGAGTTTTATTTATAAAAATATGTATATACCCCCCTTTCATGTCTGGGTGGTGTAAAGTAATATAAAAACATAAAGAAGCATTTTTAGATTGAGGCATAACAAAGAAACTACAGTTCCGCTTCTTTTTTCAATATATAAATAACAATATCTCTCTGTATATATATATATGAATAAAAGTTATTACTAGCTTCTGAACAGTTGCCCAACAACACCCTCTCTCAGTTGATTCTGTATGCCTTGTTTTGTTTCAATAGACTGAGCTGATTTGTTTTTTTCCACAGCTGCATTATCATCCTTATTTTTAAAAGAATAAAGTTGTGTTTACTTTCAGAAACGGAACATTTGTGGCTACAGCCTGCCCTCCATGCAGTAGGGAAATGCTTATCTTGAAAGCCACCTTCGGTCGGCAAATTGCATTCCTTGCTCTCTTTCTCCTACCTAAGTCTTCCAAAAGAATAAACAAATTACCTTCAGCCCCTCTTAACTGTAAGATGATATAAGGTGGTCAGTTATTGCGAGCCTTTTAAAGGGACTCTTGTTCAGCTGCGGTGGAATTAAATATAATTTTCACAAATAAAATTACTGGGTCTCCCCCCCCCCCCAGATTTGCAGAGCTTCAGATTCCTGTACAAAGCTGGTGAGGCTAATGGAGGTTCAGTCTGCTGGGTCTCCCTTCCCAAACCACATAGGTCCTATAAACTGAACGGAGCTGCTGTAGATTGCCTTTGTTCATATTAAGGTGCCATTATCTAGGCAGAGTGCTGGCTGCTCATCTCATTTAAAACTAGCTGGAATGGTAGTACAGCAGGAATATGTAAGTACCCCTTGCTTCATTCCCAAGTGTGGCAAATAAGAGGACAGGATGGCTTTGCTTCTTAATAGGTGGGAACCACTGAGCGAAAAATGAACCCCCCCCTTCTCCAAACTCACTAATGTGCACTAGATATGAAAGGAGACAGGAAACAAGGAGTGATGGCTTAGAAAGGAAGAATTATTATTTAGGAATTGCTCAGACTTGAAAGGGTTTTTAATATTTTATCATATGTAGTTGAATATTTCCAGCTTCTGTTTATTTATAGCATTTCCCCACCCACACGCTCTGCTTTGTAAATGATTTAACAATGCCAAGGATAAAATGATGCCACAAAGGAGAAAGCCATTTCTCTGCTTAAGGAGCTTTTATATATTCATTATGTAGATTAGCATTAAATGAACTAAAATGCTTTAAACAAAATAAATAACTTAAGCCACTGTGTTACAAAGGCTTACACATACAGAGGTTTAATTTTATGTATATAAAGCATCTCTGTGACTTAAGTAGGACTACTCCCATGTGTAAAGTTAACTACTGGTGTAAAACTCTGCAAAATGAGTGCCCTAAGGCCTTTCCCTCTTGCTATGGGATTTGAAGAACTCTCATTAAATCAAAGGGAGTCATTTGCATCCTGCTAAAGAGTAGGCCCATTAAAGAAGAGCAAGAATAAATTTAAATGAGCAACATAATACATTTTGGAAATGTGCATAATGTTTCTTTACATAGATATGGGCAAGCAGAAGTTTTATATGTGTGTGTATGTACATATGGGATGATATGGTGCTATTATGAATATTGGTATTGGAGCAAACCCCACATACAGCAAAACCCATTTATAGATTTCCACCTGCAAGTTTTATATATAATTTTTGCCTTGATGTATTTCTTTTATGTTTAATTTAACAGAGATCGAAATCTTGTGCCAAAAATAATGAGTATTATTTTTATTCCAAAACGAGCACTGATTTATTCCCACCCCCCTTATTTCTGCACCATGGTAGAAATGACTGAAAAAAATGAGTAAAATGCCATTTTTTAATAAAAATGTTATTTTGTAGGAATCTTTTAAAGGCTTAAATAGTTGCCAACTCAAAATATCAAGGGACACAACTTGCAGCAGTGTACCGAATCATTTTCTGCATAAAAACGATGCATCGATTATATTTTGTTAAAGTGTAATTAGGCTTGGACGATATATCGATATATCGCCCAGGACTGATATGAGGGGCAGTCTGTGATGACTGCTTCACTCAGCGGTATATCGCTGGTGAAATTGCCACTGCTGCAGAGTCCCTCTGCTACTTGCCAGTGTCAGGATGGAGGCTCTGTTAAAGTGCTCCCCCCACCCCCGTCTGAAGGAGCCCCGATCCTTCTCCTGCTCATGTGCAAACCAGAGAAACATGGACGCTCCCCAGCTGAGCAGCGCCGATCTTTTTCCTGCTTGTGTTCAAAGAAGTCCCCGTCTCTTGCACTTCACTGCCCCATCCCTCCGGCTCATTGTGTACGTGCTGGAGGCGCTGGTGGGCTTGCTCAGCCAGTGCAGGGGGCAGGCGAGCTACCTCTTTCTTGGGGAATGGGGGCGAGTGAGCTGTCTCTTTCTCCTGGGAGAAAGAGGTAGCTCTCCCATGCTCCCCTCCCCACTGGCGAAGGCAGAGGGAGTCCTGCAAACAGAGCCTGTCACATAGCACCTTTCAGGGTGCTGCTTCCAATGTGTGGAAGATGGCGCCTGCTTGCATGTTGCCCTTGTTACTTTTGAGGGCTGAAGTTTTATCTCTTTTTTCTGCAAACTCAAAAAGTGTTTTGTGTGCATTTTCAGCATTTGATTATGTAGCAGGAAGCCAAATTTATTACCGGGGCAGTGATTTCTGCCTAAAATATTTAAGGATGTGACAGTACAGAGCATACTGATAAAACTTTGCTTATCTGCTTGATAGGCAATATACATAGGTTGCATTGTTCATAGCCAATTCTACTACATTTCAGAAGATTATGAACTAGTGGGTTGTCATGAAGGTTTAGATGCTTGGCAGGGTAAGCTTTGCTGCTCAGTGTTGCCTTTTGTATACAAGAAACTTGATTTTTGTTAATTGTTCATTTTCCTACAAAGACTTTAATGAGAAAGGCAACAGTATTGATGCATATTCAGTAATCCATGTACCAGCTTATAAGCCTGTTTTAATATTATTCTCTGAAGCAAACTGGGGTTGGAGTTTTTGCTCTACTTGAGTGGGGAAGTGAGGTCAAAATTCAAAATGCCACTGAATTCTGATTCCTCTGAGATCAGTCTTAATCAAAATATGTTTCTAACTCTGGGCATAAACCTCTTCAGTACATACCCGTAAAACCACAGCTGTGCTAAACCTCTCTCTTTTGCTTGTTTACTGCTTTTCGAAATTTCATTTACAAAGCATGAAAACAATAAGCAACCTCCTTGTAATATTAAATAATATTATGTTTATATTATTTAATGTTACAAGGAGGTTGCTTATTGTTAAGCAAGGAAAAATAACTCTGTTATCTTTCTTGATAGGCTCCGTAACTGACCTGGAGACTTAAAATGCCAAATCATTTTTGTGTGTGTGTGATAGACAATGGCCAGAGGATCTAAATAGCTTTTTGTGTTCTGCAATAAAGCTTGCTTCTGTTTTTGCTAGAAGTGAAAGCGGGAGATGAAGGTATTCTTTTATTGGAGCAAACATGTGGAAAATTGCACTAGATTGTTATAGTAGAGAATATCTCCCCTGAAAGGAATGAGGTTCATCTGTAGGGCAAACCCTTACTGTGTCACTGCTTTGGGGTTACTGCTGGACTCTTGCGGTCACTGAAAATAACGTCATGTCCATCTAAGCCATTAGAGCCGTGCGAGTGGCACATTTTCTCATCTGTAGTGTTATATTCTAAAATGTCACTAGGCATTAACTCTGTCAATGGTGATGTCCTACCACCTAGAGATGAACCCTGCCTCAAGATGATGTTTTCCACTCCAGTGCCACTCTTACAGCAATTACTGGGTCATTAATATCATTGCATGCAATTAGTGACAGTAGACTGCACACAAGGAGTTTGCGATATTTTTTTCCACACCCCCCCCTCCTAACAGGAACTTTTTATTCTAACCTTTTTATTAAGAGGGGGAAAGGAGGGGAGAGGTTTAGCAAAAAACTGTAGAAGATTTAAGGGGATGCAGATGGAAATCATTGAGGGCAAATCTGTGGACGGATAATATCTTCCCAGGCTCCCTTAAGGCAGCCATTTTCCCATGGACAAACCCATGCATCATTTAGAACAATTGGTGTAACTCAAATACGAATTCGCTTTCTCAATTTTTTTGCTCAGCTGAAGGTTTAAGAAAATATCATAGAACGGGTTGGGAAGTATTTCTTGGACTCTTTCCAAGCTTGAGGTATATAAATATATAAAGAGAGAACCTTCTCTAGTATGAAGAAACGGCATGTAGAAACGGCAGCTTTTTCCATTGGTTTGTTTATAGAAAACATATATAGCGGATTTCAGCACATAAACGGTGGTATTGGTCCTACAGAGAGAGAGAGAGAAAAAAATAGAAGCTTGACGATTCCTTTTTATTGTGTCAGTGTGTGTCAAATATATTCAAAGTAGCATTTGAGTTGCACAGAAAACTTAAGTCAGGTATAAGATGTTCAGAACAGATATATTGTGGGAGCAGGCTGATAATGCCATTTTGATAAATGCCACTCTTTCCTGTGTGGCTTTGGCTTAACCTTTGCATTGTCAGCCCGAACTGCAACCAACATCTTTGCCCATCTTATTCTCTATTTTCTGTCCTGTGTTGTTTCCATGGTGTCTATTTTAGACACCAGCCCTTGATGGTGATATCAGGGAACAATGGTGTGTAGCATCCTCTATGGGCCACTGGTTTGGGTGGTGCCCCCACCAGGGGACCTTAGCTGTACCTAATAGGGTGGTAAGCTCCCAGTGTGGCAGGAGGCAACAAGAGTCCTGGAAAAGAGGTGTTTCAGGTCATAGTGCTTGCAGCATTGAGTTTTCTGGATCCAAAGCCCTGCAGATCCCCTGTGAACCTTGAGGCCCTTCAGCTGTACTCAGCCTGGCTAAAGTGAGCGGTAAGCTGCAGATAAGGAGGTGTATCTGCTGGGTTTGGATGGCTCTGCCCAAAAGTAAATTCCTTGGGAGCCATCATTATTCTGTAAGCTCTCCATTCACAGTATGCTTCATTGTGCCAATAAAGGCCTTTCCAGGTGAGAAACGTACAAGTTTGGGGAAAATCCAGATTCCTTTCCCCTTAAGCCTAGTGCCTTCCCCCCATTCCTTTTTCATTGTTTTTTTTCCTGGATAATGTATCTTTTCCAGCATTTAAAAGAAAGGAAATTCCTTTGGGGAAATGTGATTCTCCTTTCCCCTCTTCTTAGTCGTGCTTGCATTTGTGAAAGCAGTATGAGCAGAGTCTGCATGAGTATTTGCAGATTGCTAGTGCCTGTGATACTTATTGGTGAGTAGTGACATACTTGATGTCCTATATCTGAAAAAAAGGGGAGGGTATGAACAGCAATACAGGGTGTGCCCAGTGGTGAGACATTATGGGAGAAAAGGTAGATCAACAGAGATTTGGTCAGGTTTTAAAAGTAAATTAATTTTTTTTTAATGCTTTGAATTTACAAAGACAAAAGAGTACATTTCCACTGGAATCGGTGGAACACTCTACTTCTAATTATATTCTGCTGCTCCACTTCTAAAAAGGGGATTGACCTTCTTTTCAGCAAAGCTACTTGCTGCCACATCCATTGTGGGATCAGAGAACTTTGGTGTTGACTCTCGTGGGAGTTTTGCAGCACTATCTCTTGTTACGAACACATCTCAAAAGGCTGTGAAAACATTCCCAGGAGCAAGTCCTGATAGCGAGAACAGACTAACTGAAACAACAATGCAGAAAACTCTTGGCTGTAATGGAACATTTGGATTGTGTAAATTATCACTCTTCATAAAGTAGACTTCCAATTATTATTATTATTATTTTTAAAAACTTTAAATTGTGTGTGTATGTGTGGCATTTAGGGGACCATATGGAGGGCAAGAAAAAGGCTGCACAATAGATTAAGCTAACAGGTGTCATTACTGTGCAGTCTTTGCTAACATTTGCGGAAGCTGGTTATTGTGTAGAGCAGAAAACAAATACAGTAGCACTTCAGCTTACGTTACATTACGTTACCCTTGGGTAACGTAAACTTTGGGTTGTGAAAGTGGCAAGCCTGGAAGTGTTTCGCCGCATGTGCAGAAGTGGTCTACCGCTGTGCGCATGCGCAGAAGCAGTCTACCGCCATGCGTGCATGTGCAGAAGCCGTCTACCACTTCTCCTCCGGTTGCAAAAACCTCAGGATCCGGCTGAACTTCCGGAACGGATCCCGTTCACAACCAGAGGTACCACTGTTCAGCCCTTTTCCTGGGGTGAGTCTCCATTAAAAAACCCACAAGGTTTGGCTGTAAAAAAACACACAGAAAACTAGTGAGACCATTGTGGACCTGGGGGTATGAGCTGTGGAGCTCTAACTTGAATTAGTGACACCCTATACAAATAGTTGCACCCAAGACACCCAGAAGAAATAAGCTACCATGTTCTGGTCTCCCTGTCTGGCCTCGTGCCACTGAATAAGCATCTTGAAATTCAGGAGGAAAAACTGTTAGCTGAGAGACGACCTGTGCTTGCAACCGTAACCCTTTTCCAATGAACGCTGCATGCATTTCTTCATGTAATGGAGGGCCAGGATGGTTCTGCTTGACTAAAATGGGCTCCCCCTGTTGTGTGGAGGATCCTGGCATGGACTGCAATGTACACATGGAAACCCAGTTCTCAGAGTGAAGGTGGATGGAAGGGGGCTATTCAGGAGAAGAGTGCTCATGGTCACTTGTCTTGTCGCATTTACAGTCTTAAGAAAACACGTGACACACATGACAAAGGGCATTGAGAAGTAGGTGATTGTTGGGTGGGCTTGTAGGTGGTGGTAGGTCATCAGCTGGAGGAGGTCCCTGGCATTGGCATCCCCTGTACTGAATGGTCTCAGAAGTATGGAAACATGTGAATTGTCTGGACCTTCTGCATGGAAGGAATGAGTCCTCTGGTCCTCAGCTCCCTGGTTGCATGTGCATAGTGTTAAATCAGCAGTAGAAATGTCTTCTTTATGAGCAGCAAGACCTATGTGTTGCTTCACCTCGTGATACCATTAGAAAGCACTTTGAATTCAGGATTCAGTATAATTTAAAATGGCATGTTGCTTATTTTTGTTAGTTAAACAAACAAGGAAATGTGCTCCTTCCCCAACGTAAATTTGACATGGATCAACAAGCACAGCAATGGAGCAACTCAATGTGCTTAAAATGAGTTTCTTCTACATCTTCCAGGCTCTCGAAGCTCTGGGATCAGAGGATTGGTATAAGAAAAAAAGCAACTTTAATACCATTTAATTAAAAAAACACTGTGCTCAGATCACCACAGCTGGTTTATGTGCAGTTTCTAGTTGTTCCAGAAACAAGCACCTTGATTTGTAGTTTTTCAGTCTGTGTGGTTCTGGGTATTTTTAAATCTGTCTTGTAAAATTAGATAACACATGTGTAAGAAGAAGTAATTACTTGATGCTTTACCAAGGAAAGCATTTAATGAAGGCAAAAGCAACTGGCAGCAGCTACATTATAGATATGCAATCCCATGGCAAACACACACGCTTCTATTTTTTGTTAAGACCATGTACTCAATAATCCTGTGAATTCACATTAGATCAAGCACAGCTTTGCATCAAGAATAGTTCTTTTTGCTATAACTAAAGCTTTGGTGATTTCCCCCCCTCTTAGGATTCCCCCCCTTTTTTTACTGATCTGTCTTTTAAGCATAGCATTTGCTGAAATTTGGATAATAGCCCACATTTGCAGGTTGCCTTAGCTTTTAAGAACCTTAATTTTTAAGAACCTAAATTCTTGAAAATAGGGTTTTAACTATCTAGAGGAGCCTTGACAGTTCTTTGGATGACATGCCGCTTGGTTGTAATGATGCTGAAGACAGTAAGATGAGGTGGGTTGAGGATAGCAGCCAGAGTTGGCTCTCCCAGGAGAAGACTTTGTTGACCTTGCAGCAGGTTTCTTGGCATGGTAACTTTTGTCCTAGCTACTCTTACTCACATATGTACTAAGCTCAGAGAAGCTATACCTTTGTGTAAACAGTTTCCAAAAACCTGATTGATCTGATAGAAGAGGATTATAGGAGGAGACAGCACCATTCAAAACATGGTCAGCTCTCTTAAAAACCTTAGTTCTTAGGCCAAGACACATTACCACCACCTCTCTACCTCTCTCTCTCTCTCTCTCTGTGTGTGTGTGTGTTTAGGGTGGGAGACGGTTAATGTTTTAAGCTTTGTTATCCCACCACTGCCAAGAATAGGTTTATATCTTCCCAACAAATACCGAGAAGCAGCTTGTGGAACGGAACCAACCAAATATATAGGTAAAGTACCATGAATGCTTTTGGGTGGTATTCGAAATCTAACAGCTCTGATAAAAGCGGGACATTCCATTGTTTGTTTGTTTTGCACAGTGAGCATTTTTGGGTGCCGCAATCTCTTCCTGGAAAAAAAGCACTTTTCAAGGCCATGATCTTCTGCATGTCATGTGACTTGCGTGGGAGTGTGGACCTGGAAAACCACATCCCATTTACACATCTGGGAGCGTGTGATATCTAGAGTGCAGTAGTTATAGTATTGGACAAGGACTTGGGTTCATATCCTTACTCAGCTTTGGAAATCTGAGTGATGGGTCAACCTAAGCTTTCTCACAAGGCTATTGTGAAAATAAAATGGAGGGGAGGAGGGGCATGCACACAGAGACCAGTACAAAATTTAAAGCAATTAAATTGCATTTCAAGGCATCAGTATTTTTTCTTATCCAGTTGTACCTAGTGGTTTTACAGGGCTGCTTGTATAGGGTAATGCAAACAAATAGATCCTCCATTTTCTTTAACATCAAATCTTAACTGATTGCTTAGCCCAAAATATTTAATATTAAATTTTAAAAGGGGGAGGGATTGTGGTTGAAGTGGACACCATCACCCAGCGCTTAAAAATATAATTGGTAGCTGATGCCTAGGACCTGTGGTTTCACTGCAGCACAATTCCTCTTGCTTTTAAAAAGCAATTTTGTGTTCTGTTTGGAAGAGGGGCATGTGTCTTGATTTTGTGTGTGTCTTTGCTTCATTTCTAATCTCTTAGTGAATGAAAGGCTGTATCCAGGCACAAATCCAGCAGCTTAATTCTCCATCTGATTAGAGCAATGTTACTAACTTGATGGGTTGAAAACAGCCAAGATCCAGGCAGTGGCTTAGCCTCCCGGGAGGCAGAGTAATAACAATCAAATGAAGATGTATTAAAATGTAATATTACTTGCGCTCCATGGGGACTGTATGGAAATCCTAACCCAGAATCTTTCTTGTCTGTCTGTCTCACTGATTTCTTTTCCTCTGCATTTAGAGTGAGCCCACTTCATTCTATAAGCAGGGGTGGCATAGTTTTTGAAGCATATAAATATGACGAATCAAAACTTGGTTTATAGGATTTTCAGTGCTTTTAATGTAAGATTACCCTTTGAAGGCCAGACTTTTTCATGTATATGCTATACAGGCATAAAGGTAGAGATAAAATAAGTTTTATGAACATTTGTAATCAGTTTCCTTTGCACAGTTTCCTTTAAGACCATAGGATAACTGAAAAGTAGGCTGGATTTGTTGTTCCTTGAGCTTGAAACCATGTTTAGAATTGTATTTTAGAGTTGCTCTGCATTGCCCTCAGGTTTCTCATTGTGTTTTTTCATTGTGTATTTTTTAAAAAAACGAAAACAAGGAACAATCATGCAAGCCCTGCTTTCTTTACAGAAATATAATTCCTGTAGCTACACAAGTTGGGATATTGAGATAAAATAACATAACAGTGACAAAAACATGTTACACTAGTTTATTCATTACATTGATATTTTGTCTCTGTCTCTGGGCAATTTACAGAAATAAAAAAGCAAGCACAAAATTTAAATGATAAAAATACTGAAAACCAATTATAAATCAAGGCAGCCAAGGTCACAACACAAGCACTGCAACGAAAACCAACATAAAAGCAGCAGGGAGAATATCTCAGCCTGCAGAAATCGGAACTCACCAAGCAAAACGCAGGCTAGTGAGTACGTATGTGGCCAGTTTTGCTAACTTACATGGCCAGCAAAAGCAGCAGGTTCATAAAGTCCGCAGTGGACTGGTGTTTATTTATTTAAAATTTATATCCCAGCTATCTGCCTGAAAGCGAAGCACTCCAGGCAGGCGCAACTCTATCCAACTATTTAGAATACAAACAGTATAAAAAAGAAACTTCAGATCATGTTCCGAGAGCAGAAACAGTATCAGTCACAGTGATATGAGACTGGCCTTGGCAGGGTCAGTCACAAACAAATTGTGTAGGAGACTAGGTAAAAAATATTGGGCAAACAACCTTTTTTGTCTTCAGCTTTATTATTATTCTGAATTATTTATTTTCTTTAGTGTTAGTTATTAACTGATTCAAATGGGCTTCCAGTTGTGGTTTTCTGCGTAACAAGTTTGTTGAGTAATAAACAATATTGAGATTGAGGTTAAGAGCGATGAATGAGACTGGGCTGTATAGGTCAGTTGGTTGGAGCATGGTGCTGATAATGCCAAGGTTGCAGGTTCGATCCCCATAAGGGACAGTTGCACATTATTGCATTTCAGGGGGTTGGACTAGATGATCCTCAGGGTCCCTTCCAACTTTATTATATATATATATATAGAGAGAGAGAGAGAGAGAGAGAGAGAGAGAGATTTAAACATGGAGAGATGTATTTGTTTTTATGTCAGTGAAAACCTTACTGTTTCCTTACATGGAGTAGAAATGGGTCCGATTTCATAGAAAGGCAAGCTAGACCTTTTCATCCATGTTGTGAGCCTGAGTTCAGCTTCTTTAGTTTGCTGGGTGATACCAGCAAAAGGAGGACAAACCACTGATATGTTCCTAAGTAACTGCAATTTGAGAGGGGGAGGGGAATTCATTTGACAAGTTACTATGATAGTTCGGTTTTTATTATGGTGTCGACATTAGACCGCGTGATGACTGTCATCTGCCCTGCGGTGAAGTAATGCTTTCATTTACTGTATATGGATGTGGATAGTGTCATTGCATAGCTTGGCCATTGGGTGGCGCTGGACTTAGTTTTAGCTCAGTGGTGTCAAGAGCTCCTTGTTGTTGTTCTGTTCTTCTTTAAGAGACATTTAATGCCCTTGTTGATATGTCCTTTAAGCCTTCATTGGAGAATGGCCACTCAGCTGGGTTAGGGCTATGATGGAGTGACTTTAAAAAAAATATCTATATATTTAGCTGAAAGGAATAAATGTTTCAGAATATGACAGTTATATTTTAATAAGGTCAAACTATCTTGGCGTTTTCTCTTGTTGTTTATACACTCCTTTTCCACCAGCTATCAAGAGCTTTAAACAACACGCAGAGTTTCATCCCAGGCAAATGCTGTCCAAGACATGTTGATGACTGAAAAAAAAAATCCAAATGCCTCCCTTGCAGCGCACGCCAAAAGGGCACCACTAT
Source organism: Podarcis melisellensis (assembly GCF_964234715.1). NCBI lineage: Eukaryota > Metazoa > Chordata > Lepidosauria > Squamata > Lacertidae > Podarcis > Podarcis melisellensis. Next base: position 25,208,754 of record NC_138531.1, on the reverse strand, counting down.
AAAAAGCAGGCAAATGAGGAATGCAGGAGGTATAGGTGCCTGGTTTTTATTTCAAGCCAAATTATCAATATCTCGATTACCTAGCAAAAGGAGAGTTTCTGTTGCTTAATAGTCAGCACAAAGCCTTTTCACTGCATCCCCATTTGCCAACAAATGTTCAACAGTCCTCATGAACCTAATGTTCCTCACAGTAACTTAGAATTCATCAGGGACTTAGGCGAAATCAGCATTGCAACTTTGATTCTAAAGAAGTAAGGCATGTAGAGATCCTTTAGGAGCGCAGTGGTATAACAACTCCTATATTCCTTTTGTGCCACTAGTTTTGAGATTTCATCTTCTGCAGTGTTCTTTGCTGTGTCATACAGAGGTTAAGCTGTGAATTGTTTAGGTTGCATTGCCATTGCCTAGATCATGGGTTAAACAAGATGGTCTCTCTCTTTTTTTTACAGTGTAGAAAGACACTGACTGCAGCCTGACTCTATTATGCTTTAATCTGCAAAAGGCAGCTAAAGGCAGTTGAATTCCTGAAGCTTAGTGTTAAGAGGAGGATGGTCACTGTTTATTTGCTATTTTCTCTACCGAAGCTCTATTTCAGTATTTCTGTACACTGTTGGCCAGTGTACAGATTACAAGGACAGAAACAAAGAGGTCATAAAAAAAAACACACAGCAAAAGATGCATTTGATTTATGTCCCAAACTGGTTCTTAGTATTGATTTTTCTTTTCTCTGAGGGGGAGAAAAAAGATCTCAACAAAACAAAGCTATACATCTCCATTATTTTCTGAGCTTGGCCCCGCAGATGTGCACAATTTTCCCAAGCCAAATTTCTCACTTTAAAAATGCACATGCAAGGAGTCAGAAAACAGAGAGGTGAAATTTGGCCAGCTAACATTTGTGTGAGATGGAAAGCCAGAATTAGCCCGGGATGTCTGGGCAAGCTCAGCTACAAGGATAATATGAGAGGGAGCTGCAAGAAGGAAGTTCATGTAGTGAGGAATTATGTTACACCCACAAGGAGGGCGAAGTAGAACAAAAGCAGGAACTAGATCAAAGGGAAGGAAAAGGTTCATAGTTTTTGCAGCTAGTGAGAAGATTAGAGAAAGAAAAATATCAACATGGGGCTGGGAAGACACTTAGTGAAAGGGGGTCCGGGAGTATGAAGGAACTCAGGAATGTATATAAGGTACATCTTTCTAAGAAAAAGAAAGAGTTATGGGGCCATATCTAAATTAGATGAAAAGGAGATTCTTCTTAGTACCAGAAGTGCCGCTTAATTGCTTTTTCTTCATGGAAACCCCCTGCAAGGACTTTCATGGCTTTTCCCTTTCCTTTAATATTTTAGTAAGTTGCCAGATGTTGTTGCAAATGTGCCTTGCAAAGGTTATAGAGTACTAGGGTAGGAGAAAGTACTGGGGGGAAACCCCCAATAATGTTGATACCAGATTTATTAGGGCTATAATCAGTTAGTAATATTAAAAGTTGTCATGGCGTTATTCATCAAGATAGATAGTCTGTGCAGCTATTTCTGCTCAGTGCATGAAATATTGTTTGCAACTTCAAAATCCTTGCGACAGATAAATAATGTCCGTTCTCTAAGTCCCATGAATTAAAATGGGGGCCTGCAGGTTCCATTCAGACCATTCCTGCCTTCAACTTGATAATTAAAATACCAAGAGCTAACCCAGCCCCACCCCAGTCAAATCCCACTCTTCTTGCAGCTTTCTTGAGCAATTTGCCAGTGACATCTTCCCCTCCCTTTTGGCTCTCAGCTGATCAGAAACTTCCCCTAGAATTTGGGAGCGTGCATTGGTCTCTGGGAAGAGAATTTGCTGCAGTGGGATTTTTGCCAAACTCTATTTGCCCTTAAGGGGAGATGGATAGGTAGAATATCTCCCTGATGAGTTAGGTAAGCTAAGGAAGCAGAAATGAAAAGCTGCTTTTGAGTCTACATTTTGTCTGTTTTTGCTTGAGCGTGTGCATCAGTTTGTTGAAAACTTAAGTCTTGGGAGTTCATAAAGCAACCTGGGCCACAGTTTCCCTGCCCTTCAGGTGAAGGCAGAAATAGAAATACAGTGGTACCTTGCTTCAGGTTACAAACTCCGTTAAACCAGAAATAGTACCTTGGGTTAAGAACGTTGCTTCAGGATGAGAATAGAAATCGGGCTCCGGCGGCACAGCGGCAGCAGGAGACCCCATTAGCTAAAGTGGTGCTTCAGGTTAAGAACAGTTTCAGGTTAAGAGCAGACCTCCAGAACGAATTAAGTAGTTAACCTGAGGTACCACTGCAGATGCAGATGGGTTTAGTCCAAGTGATATACTCACAGGTACTGGAGTACACAAATGAGCAACTGCAAATTCTGAGTTATGTTTTTTCAATCGGTAGGACTCTCTGGCTTGAGAGGAATGCATGTTACTTGCTCTGCTGAGGCTGGCAGGACTCCTTTTTCTTTCCAGCCAACTCCCAGTTTTTCAGGGCAGTGTAGGTGTAGGTGTGGAGAACTGTCTACTCTTTCAACCAGTGGCATAATAACAAGACAGCCAATTGTTCATGAAAGAAAAGTGCCTGGATAAGTTAGAAACCCGATAATGCATTCCAGCCTTTAGGTATACAACACAGCCTGCTCTGTTTGCCTGGCTGTCAAGCGTTTCACAACTTTTTCTGGGTAAACCTGAACAGCAGGAGAGAATTTGAACAGATAACATCTATTTTCAGGTACTCTTGCTTTGTGTAACTTCACCTGGTGGCATCCTGAAATCTTTCACTCTGTTTTTGTTTTTTTCCAATCAGCAACATCTAATGGATCACTGGAAGGCCTGGATAACCAGGAGGGAGGGGTGTGTCAGACAAAAGCCATGAAGATCCTAATGAAAGTTGGACAAGGTAAAGACCATCTGTGTTTTTCATCAAACAACTTTGATCAGCCCCTGGGCCCCATTGAGTGTCTCAGCTTCTGCTAATAAGGTGAAACAGCATGAAACAGCGGAGTCTATATTAGTCTGCCTTTCTTTGGATTCTGAAGGCAAAGCCTATTTTCTGCACCTAAGTTACTGACAGATTTTACAGGAAGAGAGTTAATGCAATAAGATCTCTTCATTGGAGAGCTCTCCTTGGAAAGAAAGGTCACCCATGAACAACATGTGCTGCAGTTATTCTTGCTTGCGTTCTAAACATTAAAGCAGTTTCAGAGCTCAGCATTATTTAAAACAAATGAAAAGGAAAGGGGGCTACTGCTCCCTTCATTTGCTTGTGGCAAATCCTCCCTAAAGAAGAGAGGGTTTTGTTCATTGTCCTTTTCTCATATACAGATAACCTATTGTGCAGAAAAAAACCTATTCTTTCTAATTAGAGGTTGGTTTAGTAGTCAATCAACTTGCCTGCTATGCTGAAATGTCATCTGCAAAGGTTTTCCTGCCAATTTCAGGAATCCCCTTCATTTTCTGCCACTAGCTTCACAATCTAAATCTCTGAAATAACTCTATAGCTTTTTCTCTCTTGCTTGCTTTAAAGGAGAAAATTACATTCTCATATCTTCTTGTATTCCTGCATAAAGGATCTTCTGTTCAAAGCCATTCATGCCTCGTGAAAATTGATAACCAGCTTATAAAGCACATTATTGTTAGTTTGTAGTGAATCATTTGTGTTGTTTCAGTTCCCAATTCTGGTGGGTCCCCAAATAATGCTGATCCAACTAAACGCCCGGAACAGGAAGCTGGTACCAACGGGAAAAGCTCTACAACAAGTCCCTTTGTAAAGGATCATGCAGGTAAACAGGAGAGCTTTTAGATTTTGAAGGAGGTGATTTTAAAGGCTATTTCTCATACATTTTATCTCCCGTCATTAAGGGTTTATTAAATAATAAGAAATAATAAAAGCAAGCATTTGCATAGGGAGACGAAGCATGCGTACCAGTGTGTGAGAGGTCAAGGATCATGACTTCTGCAAAAGTAAGCCTCTCTTCATTTGCATTTCATAGAAATGGAATGGTTCCATCTGGAAATACTGCTGACTTCAAAAAGAAGGGGAGAGAGAGAGGCAGGAATCGAAGTAGTTATAACAAGCTTACCAGAAGAGATGAGTTGGTGGTCATTGGTTGCAATCCAGTTCATGGTTAAGCACACTTGACTCAAGCCTAATTGAAGTCAACTAAAGGATCCTTAACTGAGCACTAGATTGTAGCCATTGTCTTCTGGCAGTATTTATGAAGAGTTTATCATTAGCACTTATCAGGCTTGCTTTAAAACATGTATAATTACTGCTGTCATCCTCTGGCTGATCACATTGGCACTCTGAATAACTCATCTAAGCAATATATAATGACTGAGCTGATTCTTGGATGAGTATAAGACGAGTATTTATCTTAAATGTCAGAATGACAAAAATAGCAGTAGCAGCCATTGAGGTGGTTCACGGGGTGAAATGTATCCCACAGCACATATATGGAGGGGGAGCAACCTTTCTGCTCTTACTTCTCTGAAGGTGGCAGTAGAGGTAAGGGATATTGCATAAATGTTGTGCAAGGGGTATGGTCATCGCGATGACAGCCACCCTCACCTATGGCTGGGCAAACATCTCAGACAGCCATGGGATTGCACAATTCTGGCTGTGTCATCCCATGTCTGCCTTGCCATTGGCAGATATGGGTAGGAAGTCCCCTTGTCTGCTATTGCCATCTCTTTCACCTTGCAAACCACCGCATGGGGCACCACTGTAAGACCAGTTTCTTATCTTTATTTCACTTGAATGAGGAAGAATAGTGAGGGGAAGTCAGTGAGGAGAAGAATCTCAGACTAAGACCACTGCTCAGTCAGTTGACTTCAGTACCATCGTTGGGTTTTTTTTTATATAACTCCTTAACCTGCTGACCATTATTTGCCATCATGCCATTAAATCTTTTGCTTGTCAGTTACTTGAGCAGGCATCAGCAATTTTGTGCTAAGGGAGGATTTTTCTACCCAAATTTAGCCTCCACAGCAATATTTTCTCTTGGAAATAGGCATCAAGTTGCAGCAAAACCTATTAAAGGTTTTCTCAGCGACAAAGCACCAAATTTGATTTAATTTAAAACATGCTTGCTGTGTGAGCTCCAGATCAGTTTGCATCCTTGTTACCGCTATTCTAGCTGCAAGTACGTGGGAATCTTGTTCCCAGCAAAGCCCCCTTGCTACCAGCTATGACCAGCACTCATCCCTGCTGGCCTCTGTAGATCTAGTGGGCTAAACTGCTCCACTGGATGCTACACAAAAGGGCAGGTGCCCATCTCTGCCCTAGCAGATCTGTGTGAGCTGATTGACCCAGGATGAGGCTAGACCCTCTGAGGCATCCGTCTGAGGCTGTTCCCACCTGCCCTGTTTTAACTAAACCATAGTTTTAAAAAACACAGACAACAAAATGAAGCAATATCTGTTGGGGTCTCTTAGAATTTCAACCTGCTTTCCACCTGGCAACACAGATGCATCTGCAGACAGAGGTTAAGCGCACAATGGCAAAGTTTAGTCCAAATTAGTGTTTGAAAAAGAAAGTGGCAGGGGAACAGTGAGTCTTGAGAATTTCCTCCCCCACCCCCGTTTTTATCCCTATTAGCTGCTTTGAGCTGACCAACATCTGTTAAGACATGGCGTGCATCAAAGGCTGCCTTGTCAGTGCCAGTCCTTGCTGCTGATGGGTGATGATAGATGAAAAGAACACAGTGTGGTTTGGGAGCAACATAAAAGTGAGAGAAACAGACACAAGCGTCTTGCTGAATGTGAATGGCTGACTTGTGGCTGGTTGTTCCTAGATGTCTTGCGGGGTAATTGGTTTGTGAAAAGTTCAGTCAACAGTCAAGTCTTTCAGTGCTGCAAACTGGTGATGGGACAATGATCATTTTGAACTTAGCTCTCTCTCGCTCTGTCTCTCCCCTCTGCCCCTTCCTTCCAACTTTATCCCTAGGTCCCAACTCAGATGGAAGCAAGGCTGGACATTCCAGTATCCTTGGTTCAGAGGTGGCCTTATTCGCAGGGATAGCTTCAGGGTCCATCATATTCCTCATCATCATCATAACTCTGGTGGTTCTATTGTTGAAGTATCGGCGGAGACACAGGAAGCATTCTCCCCAGCACACGACGACACTGTCACTTAGTACATTAGCCACCCCCAAACGCAGTGGGAACAACAATGGGTCCGAACCCAGTGACATTATCATTCCTCTGAGGACTGCAGATAGTGTCTTTTGCCCACACTATGAAAAAGTCAGCGGCGACTATGGACACCCAGTGTACATCGTTCAAGAAATGCCCCCTCAGAGCCCAGCAAACATTTATTACAAGGTCTGATGAACACTCAGCGCGGTACCTTTTTTGAAGCTCTCTCTCTCTGGTCAAAATGCTATCCGTGACGATGGGGGGGTGTGGGGTGGGGGGTTGTGATGAGCCCCTGCGCTGGTTACTGGACCAGGCGCAGCGGAGGGAACGGCAAGCCCCACCCTGTGACAAGAGAGCCACGTTGAGATGGACAGCTTCCCTAGTCTGTAGAATTCCTGCCTTGGTGAACAAGCGTTTACTTGGAAGCTGAAAGGATTTGCATAGAAGATACCTGCCCCCATTGCTGTACGTTCATCACCTCCGAAGCCATGTGCTGCTGGCATCCAGACGCGTACGAAAAGCCCAGGGAAGATGGAGCAACTCACGGATGCTAATGGTTTTTAGGCGTTTGGGGAGGGAGTCGGAAGTCATCAAGCTTGAAACGCAGCCCTGTGACTTTGTGTGTACTCTTAAGAGCTTGCGGATTTGTCATACAGACCTGCTTTTAAGTAAGACTTTTTAATCATCCTTCTTGCTTTTAGTCAATCCCTGATGCATTTAACTTCAGTCGGGTAGCATTCTCCACACAAGCATTCATTCACGCTCCTCAACCTACATCACTACCGGAAAGCATACAATTATTATTCTTTTATTTTTGCCATTCCATACACCATCCGTTTGTGGTAGCAGCCTCACTTGAATGATTAGTGCTTTTGGGATGGGTGGGGAGGGAAGGGTAGAACCGGGCTTGCTTAATAAAGGAATCTTCCGCCCCGAAGCTAGCTTGTCAGCAGAGCCAAGAATATGAGGAGGAAGGGCTGATCGACTGTTGTTGCCTCTGGAATATCAACTGGGCCAAGCCAGACAATTTAGGCAGCGCAGCACTTTTGATATCTGGAGTTCTAGGAAGCAAGTTGGAACATACAGCAACACAAGCAGCTGAATGGGGTCTGCATTTGAAGGATGCCAAGGTTGTTCTCCAATAGCAATGTGCGGGAGAGAATAGTCCTCTCCCTTTAAAGTAGGACAAAGAGTGTAAGTAAATGGACGTGCCTGGGAGACAAGACAATAGTGATATATGAGGGCAGGACTGCTGGGGTACTTACTGTGCCAGCAATAAGATGTACAGCTTTGAACTAGCTGTAGCAAAATCTCGGTCTGCTTCAAATGACATTTCTTTCTTTCTTTCTTTCTTTCTTTCTTTCTTTCTTTCTTTCTTTCTTTCTTTCTTTCTTTCTTTCTTTCTTTCTTTCTTTCTTTCTTTCTTTCTTTCTTTCCTTCCTTCCTTCCTTCCTTCCTTCCTTCCTTCCTTCCTTCCTTCCTTCCTTCCTTCCTTCCTTCCTTTTTTTTTTTTTTGAAAAAATAAAAAAGCAGACTCTGCTGCTATGCTTATCACATTTTAATTAATCGCAGGACAGGGGAAATTTTGTTTAAGAAAACAGCAACATCTGACATAGAAAAATCACATGCTTAACAGTCAAGAGGGCTATAATTCCATCACTTAAAAAAAAAAAGTATTCACATCTTTGAATATTAATCAGGATTTTATTTTTCCTCCAATCAAGCCTTGTTTCTGGCAGTGCATTTGCAAGGGAGTCCTGTACTCCCGACACTGCTGCTATCTGGGGTGTTCTCTTTCAGAGTTAAAGCACATATGGTAAACTGCTTACAGTCTGTAAAGATGCAATACATTTAGACACACGAGAGGGAGATGTAAGGTATGACTTATTTATAGTAGGTGTATAGAACCCAAGGAATATAAAGTAGCAGATTTTGTTATGATTACTAATATATATATCTATATATATATATCTAGAGAGAGATTGCACAGACTCTACACCAGAAGATGTGAAGTTCATCTGTGGCAATGCATCCAATCTTAAATTGTCAGCGCTAAAGCAAAATGACTGGGCAAGCCTTATTGGGGGAGGGGGGGGCGCGGAAATAGCTTCACTCCAAAAAAGAACAATACTGAGAAAATAACAAAAGCCCTCTAAGCTGTCTTGCATAACTCGTAGACTAGGAGAGACAAGCCCCCAAATACCACAGAATTGGCGTAACTGCATCATGTATTTAACAACCGGATGTTCTGATGTGGGTTTTCTTTTTCTTTCTTTTTTTTCTGTGTTATGTCCCTGTTTTGTTCCCGCCCCTTTGCCTTACAAGATGGAGTCCATTCAGCTGGTCACAAAATACGGAGAGTTTCAGTTTAGAGTTTCTGCTTGAAGCATGGTTGCTTGTCCTCTTTCCCACCTCTTATACCCTGGGGGAGGGTGGAGGAGATCTCCTTTTTTATGTGCTATGCAAAATAGATGTCTTTTCACATGGTCCTGTTACCATAGCAACGATTCACTTTCTGGACTGGAAAGAACATGTAACTACAGCATTTTAAGGTTCTCAAACCTCCACTGAGCACGTGCAAAAAAACAAAAAAAAAGTACTGTCATAGAAATGATTACTCTCTGTATTTCCTGAACCTGAAAATGATGTTGGTCCAAGGAGAAGCAGAGGAAGGGAGGGTGGAAGAGAATCATGGTTCTGTGGGAGGTTACCATGGTAACCAGCTACAATACAGATGTAGTTCTTTCCTAAAGCCTTCCTTTCTGTGAATCCATCCATGAAAGATTTTTTCTTGTAAGTCATTAAGATTTGATTTGGGGAGGGGGGGAAGGAGAGTTAATAGATGGGCCTGGTTTTTTTTGTTTTAATCGAGAGTTTGTTTAGTTGGTTACATTCTGATCATGTACTAAACTTTGCAAGGGGGGAAATATTGGATGAATCAGTGGAGAAGGAGAAGAAGAAGCAACAACAACCTGCAACCAGTTTTAGTGGGGTGAGGAACAAAGAAAAGAAGAGCCCTGTGTTATCTGTGTTGTGTCTTGTGCAGAATAATGACAATCTTACCAACTGTTCCTTTTAGTTGGTGTTTGGTTCAGCTTTGAAAAGTTACTGTAAATGCCTTGCTTGTGTTACCCCTTGAATCACCTAACTTTTTGAAATTTACACCATCATGTCTAAAGAGTGAAGATGCTGTAAATAAGTTCAAGATTTACTGTATATGGATTTGGGGTGTTACAGTAGCCTTATTCACCTTTTTAAATAAATATAAAATAAAAATACACATGGAAACGAGAATAAACATCTTTTCTTAACCAGATTGTGTATATAGAGCAACATTGGTTTTTTAATAAAGTCTAAGCGAGATGTTTTGTATAAAATCTGACTTTTGCTATGTATTTAGCTACAGCTTGTTTAAAGGCCGTATCATTCCCCCTTTGCACAGTATCCAGGAAAAAAAAGAAGATAAGGTATAAAAAAGGTTGCCAAATTGCTGCATATTTGTGCTGTAATTGTGTACCATGAATATTTATTTAAGAATTCCTTTGTCCAGTTTGTAAGTAACACAGTATTATGCTTGAGTTATAAATAATTTTTTTCTCTCTTTTTTTTAAAAAAACCTAGAGTGTCATAGATTTGAAATCTGCTTTTGTTCTACATTGCAGTTAGCCCCTTTCCAGAAAATGAAATCTATGAAAATTCACATTCCACATCTGTTTCAAACTGAATTTGTTCTTTAAAAAATAAAATATTTTTTTCCTATGGAAACAATGCCTTCTATGGATCTTATTTGGTTCCCCCCCTTCACTCACTTCAGTTTGGGCCATAACCACAGAGTTTGGAGACACCCAGTTCCACACCCCAGCCAGGAGGAAGGAACCTTTACCAGCAAGAGTGTGATCAAATTTCCGAACAGGGCGATGGATTTTATATTCCTTTTGTACAGTACACTGCATTCTAGCCATGCAAAAGTCAGATGCTACACCCAACCAAGCCACAAGCTTTATCATAGTTAAGGGACACATTCCAGCCAGGCAAGAGCAGTCAAGGTTGATACAGAGCACGGCCAATGAGAACTGTGGTATGGAGAGATGTAGGGTGTGCCTGGGCTGGAAAATGAGGCTCAGGAAAGCTATATTTGGCTCCATGACCTGAGATTCCCTGCTGTTGTACTTGGCTGATGATTACTTATGGCATGAACCACACATCTTATTGATTCCAACGTTGCAATCAAGTTTGCAACATCTCTCATGGTGGCAACCACCTTACGATGGCATGCCTTTTAAGCCATATTTATAAAGCAAGCAGTCTTGCAAGTAGATAAATAGGTACCACTCCGGCGGGAAGGTAAACGGCGTTTCCGTGCGCTGCTCTGATTCGCCAGAAGCGGCTTAGTCATGCTGGCCACATGACCTGGAAGCTGTATGCCGGCTCCCTTGGCCAATAAAGCAAGATGAGCGCCACAACCCCAGAGGCTGTCATGACTGGACCTAATGGTCAGGGGTCGCTTCACCTTTACACTTTACCTAGTCTTGCACCATGTAGGTGCTTTGGTTATTCCTTTAGAAGTATATCACCAAGAACACATTTTAAAAATCTGAAACCATAGGAATGAACTCCTTGTTTTCCTTTTTTTTATTATTCTCACTGATCTGGATCTAGTGTGTGCACAAAGCAACCCAGAGGGGAGAGTCTTACACTTTGGAGATATGCTGCTCTTTCTGTAGACATTTTCATAGCTGTGGTTTACCAGTGCTCCCAGCTGCCAGTCCACTTGTGTGCGATAGTCATACAAGCATATCTCAAGGAATCCTTGACTTCTCTGTTGTGCAGCTTGACAAAGAATCTTGACTCCAAGTTCAACCACTTCATCCTGTATTGATTCACCAATGCTTATCTTATCATTCTTGGGAATAATGAGAATATTATTAGAATTTTGCAGCAACCATTCTAGAAATCTTTAGAATTGTTATTGCAGCCTATTCAGAAGTTGGTCCCATCGACCCTTGCCTCTAGGCTGGCTGGTTTCAAGCCACAAAGGAGCAGACAATGGTACTTGAAGAAAATGTGGTGGACAGTATCTTCTGCTTGATTGATACTTAATGCCTTCCCCTGTTAATGAATGGTATCCAGATTTGTCCCACTAAACACTTATGGAGTTTAATGTATCTAATGCAGACTTAGTCCTAATTTCAGCCACTGCTGGAGGCTCAGTCCTTGTTAGGGAATCTTCGAACCAAACAGAACTTAAGTAAGTTCATACTTGAGGTGATGTCTCATTTTCTTTGAATCCCAAGCACAGAATGGAAGCACCCACGTGAATTCAGCTGATTGCCTTTTGGAGATAAATGAACATTTTCATATCATTATGATGCCTCAGACACATCGAAGCTATCCAGCATCATATAAATCTCTGGCAATCATCACACAGAGAGTTTGATTTTGGTGGAATCAGGCTATGCTAATTCCATGCTAATACCTATAATTCCATTTATATGTATTTTCACTGTCCACTTAGGCACTTGTTTGCCTCTATAGCATTTGCATACCCTGCATATTTTAGCTTCTGCTACACACTGCACTGTTTAAAACTCATTAAGTCTATGATTGAACTGGAATTTGAATCCTGATCTCCCAATGCCTCAGGGTATGGTTGTTCACTAGACTACATGGGCCTTGCAGTACGTTCAAGTCCCTTGTATTTTCATGTACATCCTGTGTGATTTCAAAGATCACACAATCCTTTCATTCAGCAAAACATGCTTAGAGATGTGAAAGTTTTCAGCATGGAGCTGGTTGAACTGTGGCTTAAATCATGCATTTGCGGACATGACATGATTATTGGCTAGAATAATGAGAATCTGAGCCCACTGATAAGATGGCTACAATATTGTTTGGACTCTGGACTGTGAAACTCAACAGGACTGTAATTCAGTGGTAAACCACATACTTTGCATGTAGAGGTCATTAGTTCAATGGCATCTCCGGGGTAGGGTTGAGAAAGAAAGACCTGGATAACCACGGCCAGTCTTTGGGGGAAACCCTCAGCTACACTGACTTTGTAGAATCATAGTTTGAAGAGACCGCGAGGGTCATCTCGTCCAACCAATGCAGGAATCCTCTTGCCCAATGTGGGGCTTGAACTCGCAACCTGAAGATTAAGAGTTTTATGCTCTGCCAACTGGGCTACCCTACAGTCTTCCCATATTCCCAAGTCAAGTATTCCCAAGTAACTGCAACCAGCTCTCTGCAGAAGCTATTCACCTTTCAGAAAACCTACCCAGCATAAAGCTGGCTGACTTACAACCCATGTTTTATAACTTGAAGGGAAAGATGTACTTGCATTTTAAACTGCTGCTGACATGGCACTATTAATTATCAAATGAGAACAAAAGCAGAATTTACTACCTCATTATGAAGCTTGTTTCTCTAGCATGAGCCTGGGCTGAATCAATAGGCTCTAAGTGGAAAATAAAATGATAATGCACAGTTGTGATCTACCCTGAAAGGAGCAAGAATCTATTAAAGGAAGGAACAAGCAGCTCACAGATTGTGCAGAAGATGTGCAACCTGGTATGTTAAAAAGAAAATTAAGGAAAACATGGTGTTGCCTCAATATAAATGATTTCCCCCCCTCCCCTTGAATGCCTGGTTGCTATAGCTCTTGAACCTTTCTTTTTATGCTGTAGTGTTTTTTGGTGGAAAGGCTTATCGATTTGGGGCCTAGCCATGGAACGTGTACTAAAGAAGACCGAGAACTACAACTTAAATAGAGACATATCTGCTTAGCCAAATGACATACGACTGGTGAACAATGAATCGAGAGGTCTGCACTAATAAAGTCAAACAGTGCATCCATCAGGGATTCTCTTTGTTTTCCAACATACACCAATGACATTTTTATTGCTTCAGTCCAAGGCACAAGCTAGCATAAGCAACGCACACCGCGTGAGATGGACTAACAAACCAAAGCTGCGAGAACTGGTGTGATTGGGGTTCTTGGTTGTCCCTGACCCAAACCACGGCATATGAAACTGAGTATGCTCCTGTAAGCATAGAGGGGAAGACTTAAAACTATTTCTCACGAACTGGATATTGCTAGTTTGACTTTGGACCTAGGAAAGACATTAGTAACTCTAGTGGTTCCTGACCTAGGGATCTAGCCTCTTGTCATTCAAGCCCTAAGGAGCTCTGAGCTTGATTACAACAATGTGCCTTGTGTTGGGCCAGTGCCGGATTTATGTATAAGCTAAACAAGCTATAGCTTGGGGTCTGCTCTCTTGGCCCCCCCCCCAAAAAAAATTAAAGGGGAAAAAACACCTGGATGTACATTTCCAAAATATAAGATCAAAAAACAAATAAGATGGCTTTAGATACCTATTAGGTCCATAAATTACCATATAGCATATATTCAACATAAAAAACAGTGACAATTTGTTGTTGACAAAGGACAGCTGGACATATAAAGGGCCCCATTGTCTTCAGTAGCTTAGGGCCTCATCAAACCTAAATCCGGCCCTGTGTGGGGCTACCCTTGAGAGCTGTTCAAACACTTTGGCTGGCAATGTTGTGTTTTACTGGAGGAAGCTGCAGGGAGCATTAAGTTTCACTAGTGCTGACCTAAAGTCTTAAGTAGTGTCTGAACCCCAGTTATATTCTCTTCCTCCCTGCCCCAAATTTCTCTTTGTGGTGGTGCCTTTCTAATAGACCTCCTGGGAAGGCTCAAGTTCTTGGAGGACTTTTAGAAGACTGGTGAAAAACCTGCTGTTCCATGAGGTCTTTGGATTGCAGACTGAGCTAACTATACAATGTCCTGCTGCTGACTTTCTGTGTTGTTTTTATCGCATTTCACACCATCATGTTTTTTTTTAAATAAAAATTAAAGATGATTATGACAGCCACCTTCATCAGTTGCCAACTTGTTTCTGGGCTCAGTTCAAGGTTCTGGCTTTGACTTTTAAAACTCTTAAATCAGGAGCTACTTCAGAGGCCCTTCTCTCTGTGTCACTGGTGACAGGTGTATGGTAGCTGAATCTGCGAAACAAAGGCTTTTCAGTAGTTGCAACCTCCTCTCAGACTCCATCAGTTTCCTTCTTTTCTTGAAACACTCTCCTGCCTTTTCACCACCCAAACCCTCAGCTTTCTTCTTTTGAGATAGAAGACTCTGACAATCACATGGGACATGACTTGTGAAACATACTCTATTGTGAGGGGTTATTATAAACTTGCGTTCGAACCTTTCTTAATTTGTGGAGTTCTCTGTGAACAGATTTTGTAAGTGCCAATATCTCCTGCTGTTGATAATGCTTGTTAGATGGTTTCCTAAATATTTGGTCGTATAGGCTGAAATTTGGCTATCTTTCCAGCACTGTTTTTTTAGGCTGCATATTTTCTACTTAAGCAGATTGCGAATAAAGATGGCGTTTTATTTTTACTATTTCCCTGAGGAAGAACATTAGCTCAAAACTTCTATATATTAGGCATCTTATAATAAATATCTCTGCATGTTGTACAACCGTGGGTATTTATATTCTTCTTTCTCCCCTTCTGTATCAAAAGAAATCTGCACTTTAAAAAGATTGATTGGGATATGTTTCCCAAACAGCTTTCAAGTCTTAGTATTTGCAGAGATCTAGATAGAGATTGAGATATAGATCAGATTGGATCATCCTGCAAAGTGTTACGGAGAATTTTTACTGCACTACAGCTACCTGATAAGAAATCTGAAGAAGCAACAGTAAGAACCTCTTATCTCCTAACAGAAGGCTACAGACCGCTTGCCAAATGATTACACACACACACTGGTTTGTTTCCACGTAGGGTTCATCCAGACTTTCACTTGTCCCACCACTTTTCCTAGGGAAAATCTGATCTTTACTTCAACATGGGCGTAGCCAGGATTTATGTTGGGAGGGCACGGCAACAGGACACCCACCTGTCATCATCCTCTGTCTGGCTCTGTCCATCGCTCAGTCAGGTCGCCAGTCGCTAGAATGTGCCACATCACCCAAGTGACCTCAGTGAGCATTTTCAAATATTCTGATGATTTCTACTTTTATTTACTTTAGGGGGTGGCAGCTCCCCCCCCCGCCTACCATACCCTCAAATATTTAGCACACCCACCCACACATCATGATTCAGGATATATTGCCAGGTTGAAAATTATGAGACTGATACCACAATATGGACTTCAAAATAGTTTGGAAGACAATACTGTATATTATCCAGCCCTACTTTTTCCTACCCCCATTTTTTGTCCTGGGCAGTGTGAGCTTTAGCAATACTGCTTCATGCTGCCTGGCTGGGCTTAGGATTGCTCTGTAAATGTCTACCCCAAAAGTCTGAGCCATTGCTTATGAGGGAACAGTCTCTAGGCAGGACAGGGAATAATAATTAATTTGTTTCAAATAAATAATAATAATAATAATGTTTATTTATTTATATCCCGTCCTCCCAGCCGAAGCCGGCTCAGAGCAGCTAACAACAGTAAAATATGTTTTGTTATTTATTATGACTTTGAAATACAGACTGAATTGAAAAGAGGCACACGTCAAAGCCTGTTTTCCCCAGGCGAGTCAGCTCACTTTCGTGCTTTGCATGATAGTCATAGAATCAGCTGCTGCGAATCTCACCTCTAGTCTGTTGCTTCAGACCTGGAACCCTGTAGCCCTTCAACTAACATCAGCCCCAACCAGCAGGGAAAATTATCAGGGATGATGAGAGTCTCCCATCCCTGTCTGAAAGCATCTCATCTACCTTTATATATTTATTTGTTTGGAGTCTGCCTTCTTAACAACATCTTTTAAAGTACAGTGGTACTCTGGTTCCTGAACAGCTTAGTTGTCAAACAAATTGGCTCCCAAATGCCCCAAGTCTTCCAGTTTGCGAACTTTTTTGGAAGCCGAACGTCCGGCATGACTTCCATGGCTTCCGATTGAGTGCAGGAAGCTCCTGCAACCAATCGTAAGTCATGCCTTGGTTTTCAAATGGTTTTGGGAGTTGAACGAACTCCTGGAATGGATTCAGTTCGAGAACCAAGGCACCACTGTATAAAACTGTGCTGAGGAGCAGTGAGGAGTTTTCTTTGTGACATCACGAAATGGCAGCCGAATCAGCCCTGTGCGCAGCCAAGATTTCTTCTGGAAATGTGTAGAGACTTTTTGTTTTAGCTCTAGAGCTTTAACCTGGAAAAGAAAGATTCCTTTGGGCTGAATGCACTGAAGAATCCTGGGAACTGGAGTTTGTTGAAGATGCTGGGAATGGTTGCTCTATGAGATCCCAGGGTTCTTTGGGGGGAAGTCATGTGCTTTAAACGATTGGTGTGGATCTGCACGCCAACTTTGGTAGAAATCAAAAAGTGAGCGCAGATGAGACTAGAACCTGTGGTGCTCTTAGTGTGTTGGGCATTTGTCAAGTAGGCACCAGTTATGGGATTACTTTGGAACAGTGCACCACGTTAACAATAAAATCCAAGCGTGCTTCTACAGAACACCAGCCAGTTCAGTTTGTGTTATTACGTGACTACATTTATACCAACGCACTCACTGTTCTTTCAACTTAAATGCCTCTCCCCTTTCTCCCCATTTTGTCATCCTGCTTTACAGCAGTAGGTTATTTTATTTAGTCAATCCCCCCTTAGTGTAAATATTTTTAGGATAAAGCAGCAAGGGGCCTGTATGCCAAAAATGTACTAACACAAGCATTTTTATCCATTTCTCCATTGCATCTGGTAGAAACATGGTGTTTATGCCATGTTCCTTCAACACAGAGACAAAACATAAAATTTAAAAGGTGGCTTAAATTCAGCCGTTCCACTTTGCAGCCTTGGAAGGTCTTATATGCCTGTGGTGTTCTCACGACAGGCTTGCAATTTTCAGCAACAAAAATTTAAAATCGGGCATGTTTTGAATATTTATACCTCTTAATGTTTTGCTAAATTCCATCCTCCAGTATCTTAAAAAGTGTTCTTCCCCTGCGAAAGGAGTTTCTATTTTTCTGCCTTATTCTTGTCATGACAAGGTGGCTGTTATACTTTCCTGCAAAAAATTATCTAGCACTCTGAAAACAGTGCTAGTGCTGAACTGTGGACCTGGCAGTCTTTCGAATTACCACACAGAGAGTAGGAAACAGCTGAGTCAAACAGGCCCAGTGTGAGCACCAGGATTGGCATATGTGTCAGGGCTCACAATGGAACATCCTTCATTCTTTTTAAAACATCTTTTTAAAAAATCATAGTCGGGGGCACCTGGGCATATACTGCTGTCAAAGTGGCAGTGACATGTGCATTATATTCCACACTCTCAGTATGGGGTCCTTTCTCAGAGTGAGAGATTGTGAGCAAGCATGGGACGCGGGTGGTGCTGTGGGTTAAACCACAGAGCCTAGGACTTGCCGATCAGAAGGCCGGCGGTTTGAATCCCCGTGACAGGGTGAGCTCCCATAGCTCGGTCCCTGCTCCTGCCAACCTAGCAGTTTGAAAGCACATCAAGGGCAAGTAGATAAATAGGTGCCACTCCAGCGGGAAGGTAAACGGCGTATCCGTGCGCTGCTCTGGGTCGCCAGAAGCGGCTTAGTCATGCTGGCCACATGACCCGGAAGCTGTACGCTGGCTCCCTCGGCCAATAAAGCAAGATGAGCGCCGCAACCCCAGAGTCGGTCACGACTGGACCTAATGGTCAGGGGTCCCTTTACCTTTATTGTTTTATTTTACTATCTGCCGAAATATTCATAGGCAACACTTTCAAAAGAACAATGCAAGATGAAATAACAGCCTACCAAATTACAATAAGGTTAATAAAACTATCAGGGCAAATGTCAGTAAATACTGGTTGGTAAAAAGAAATTTGTGCAACACTGTCAAATTACAATACACTTTAAACATCAAAAGAAACGCACATGGGCCATTTTCCTGTTTCAGAATGAATCATTTTCAGATAGGTTAGATGCTATAAGCAAAGTTGTTGGAAATGGAGACTCCTTGTTTTCAACAAGGAAAAAAACAACCCCACAGAGGTATAATGCTCAAAGCAAAACTAATGTGACATTATCTGGACACTTTTAATTACTGTTTTGCTTTTGCATTTTTCTACTGGAAAGAACCAGTTTGGCTAGATTAGCAAGTAGGGTAGCTCTCTAGCAATTAGCACAAGTTTCAGAAAAGCCTCCATATGATACTGCACTCAGTGGAGGGGGAAATAGTACTGTAGGAATTGAGAATTGGTTTTGCTCTGGGAAAAGCATTCTTTGGAAAAGATACCCTAGCAACTATAAGAAACGAGAAGCAGTTTTGCTCTGTGGTAATCAAATATGTTTTGTGGGGAAAGTACCTTAGTACTGTAGGAATTGAGAAGTGGTTTTGCTCCGGGAAATTATTCTGCGGGAAAAGTACCCTAGCAATATAAGAAATGAGAAGTCGTTTTTGCTCTGAGGAAATTCAACGTGTTTTGTGGGGAAAGTACCTTAGTACTGTAGGAACTGAGAAGTGGCTGTGCTCTGTGAAAATGAAATGTATTCTGCTGAAGTCTCAGCAGATTTAAAGAAACTTCCCTTCAATTCTAATGATTGTCAGCTAGATAAGGAGGCAGAGGTTGAATGTTCTCCCATCATTTGTGGACTTAAGAAGATCAGGGGACAAAGTTTTTCATACTAGCCTTGCACCTCCATTCAATGCTACTAGTAATAATGGAGCAGTAGTTTGTAGCTTCTTGCCTGTGGGTAAACACTCTCCTCCTCTGGAATAACCATTTCTGTTCTTTTAAAAAGCCATTTCTGTTATTTCAATTCAAAACAAAACACCCTGTGCTTTAAACTCAAAGCGTTAGAAAACTTAACGCAAACTGTCAGAAACTTTGAAAAAACCTCATGGCAAAAATCAATAAATGCCTTTGAATGTTTTGTGCCCTGTGTGCTTCTTGTTTTTGTTTTTTTGTTTACAGGAAGAAAAGTGTAAATTGCAAGTGGCTGAAACTTGAGGATGCTGTTTGTTACTGTGCAGGCGACAACATCCTCCAGCTGCCTGGATCCTTATCTCTCCTATTTCATGGGCCAAGATTGATAGGTGGGCAGGGCTGCCAATCAGGTCACCCACTTTTGGCTGCGTGGTTTGAAATCAATCTCCTCAGGCAAAGGAAGGAGTCTTGCAAATGAATGAAACTTTATTTGCGGTAGCCATCGGCCATAGCAACAAAAGAACATTGCGATGTACACAGAACAAAATAAAAAGTCGATTATATAAAACACAGCTTAGGGTCCTGAATCAGCAATCAAATAGTGGACCTTATTCTAATTGCCCCAGCTCTAATTGCCTCACCTTGCAACCTTTGCAGTCATCTGCTCCTCTTGATCTGCCAGGAAAAAAGACACTGTGGCAGTGGTTGGGCTACCCGGAATAGACAATAAAAGAGGGGTGATAATCTCGTTCCTCAGGTCTTTGTAAAGAGTGCAGGCCAGGAGGATATGCACCACTGATTCGGTGCTGCCATCTCCACAGGGACATAAACATTTTGTGTGTGGAATCTGTTGGAATTGTCCCTCAAGTATAGCCGAGGGCAGTACATTCTGTCTTGTGAGGGTAAAGGCACATCTATACAGTGGTACCTTGAGTTACAAATGCCTCAGGTTACAAACGCTTCAGGTTACAAACTCCGCTAACCTGGAAGAGTTACCTTGAGTTGAGAACTTTGCCCCAGGATGAGAACGGAAATCGTGTGCCGGTGGCTCAGCGGCAGCAAGAGGCCCCATTAGCGAAAGCACGCCTCTAGTTGAGAACAGTTTCAGGTTAAGAACGGACCTCCGGAACGAATTAATTTCGTAACTAGAGGTACCACTATAGTTTGGAATTGCTAGATTATACAGATAGGGTGCCAGAGAATTAAAGTGGGAGGGTGGAAAATGGGCAAAATTTCCTTATTGTGGCCATGTTGTTCTGATGCTTGATATCATTTAGGTGTTGGCAAATTAGACTGTTTCCCTTACTATAACCCACGGTGAGTAGCTGTTGTGGGGATAAACCACAAGAGTGAGGTTTTTGTTTGACAATTTTAAGAGGTCTTGCAAACCTGACAGTGATTGCCAGAGCTTGCAAAGCCCTGTTCATCAGGCCTGGTTGGGGGTCTGCAATCCTCTTTTTGGCCCAGTCGTGCCTTAACATGTCCCACACCTGGGCATGGCTTTCCTGGTAGGCTTAAAGAGACCTCCAAGAGTGGGGTTTTCCAAGGAAGCTGAGGGAAAGGGTTGCCTTGGAAGGAGAGTAGGAGGAAAAAGGCACCTTCTGGGCAGGCGGAATGAACAGAGACTAGAACTGCAATGGTGAAGGCTATTGGTTTGAATGAACCCATCAAACTGTGCACCTCTCGTGAGAATGCAGGACTCTCCTTTCCTCACAGTTGTGTCACAGATGTGTGTATATTGCTGTGCGTGTTTTATTCCCACGAAGTGAACTGAACACCATAAAGGAACTTGGAAAAGGAAGGATTTATTCTGGAGCTCTCTGAAGGCAAGAGATGGCAGCTATGACCCATTAGAAAGCTGAAGGATCTGGCTGGAACCAATTAATAAGTTATAACAGGACAAAGGCATTGCAGGACTAAGCGGGGCTTTGGTCATGGGTTAGGTATCCAGCACTGAGGTGCTTTGCCTGGATGTCAGTCGACTTAGATGATTTAAGGCTTCCTGCAAGAAGGACAATTGTGGTTTATAAAGGCCACCCGGCTGCAAGGAGGGAAGCGGCACGTGATTAATGGCTCTGCCACCAGGGAGACAGAGGGTGGCACAATAAAAAGTATCACCTTACCCACTTGCATCTCTCACACAAGGGGGACAGGAATTGTTCTCAGCAAGGACTTTGAGGAATACTCCTCAGATGCCAGAAATGATAGCAGCAGTCTTGCACAAACCGCTTCTGCCGTCTCAAGGCTGTTGTTTTCCTTTCGCCTTGTCTGACACCTATGCAAAGGAGTGAAGCAATGACCCACAGTAATACAGCTGGGGCTTTCCTGGCTAGGCATTTCCCACACCCTGTTTTCAGGGGTGCTTGCTTGTTTATCGGCCCTGCTAATCTGCCTCCAGCTGCAGCCTGAACACACACACACACACAAACGAAGGTGGCTGAAGTTTTTCCTGGCTTGCAGATAAAGTGTTGCAAGGAGCTTCATCAGGCTACTGTTAAAAGTGTCAGGCCAACTTAAAAAAATATATTAACAGCCATGCCCTGCTTATGAGTGTCTCATGGTCCCTACACATATTCTGAGACGAGGAAAATCAGGGTGGAGAGGGAGGACTCTCTTTCCTCCTCTGAATAATATCCATATTAAGTAATCAGGTAGATAAGTCCACTTCCAAGTCTGTCTGCGCCACAATACTTGTGTAGGTATATATTTTGCTGTCCTAGACAGGCCTAGACACCTATTTTTCCCACCCAATCTGTGCACAGCTTGCATTCTAATTCAAGCTGACATTTTCTAACACATTCCAGTATTTCACTTAGAAGAATCATAAAGTGTCAAGCATACCATCTTCTGCGTATTTTTTCCTCTTATCCCCACAGGCATTCATTCATGCTTCTAAACAATCCCCCTCCATGCACTTAGAGGAGTGGGGGGCGGGCGGGCGGGCGGATAGCACAAATCAAAAGCTGCCTTGGTTTTCTTTTCCTTCATATTTTAATCTCCAGCAAATGAATTCTTGGACACTTTCCCTCCTCTCTTCCATTAACTGAGGTGACAATTTTCGGTTGTTCAAATCAATGTTAACAATTTTATTAAAGACGAGGACATGACAGATTCTTGACAAATGATAGACTTCTCTAGGTTTAAAGCAAACCTGAATGCAAAAATGTAGTGTGTGTGTTTGCGTGATATAGATGCTAAGACAATACACGGGTACGTGTTTTTTTTTAAAAAAATAAAAAATGCAATCATTGGGGGACTGAATGAATTAAATGACTGATATTTATACAACGCTCTTTTTCCAGCTGCTGATGTTTGTATGGGCTTCTAGGCGGCCTCGCATCTAAGCACAGCTCAGAGCCTACGGTCTTAAAATCAGAAGCTGAACTCTGTCACCTGCCTTTGACCCATTCACAGCGCCATGGAGCAAACCAAAGAGCATAAGATGTGTCTGCTGGATGAGGCCAATGGCCCACCTCGCCCAACATCCTGTCTTCACAGTGGCCAACCAGATTCCCATGGGAAACCTGCGGGACAGACACGAGCACAAGACACATCCCCTCCAAGTGTCCCTATTTTCCAGGAACAGTCTTGGAATTACAAAAGCCATCCCAGCTTCTGATTCGATCCCGGAATGTCCCTGTTTCCTCTGCCGGTGCCACCACCGCTGAGCTCGGGGAAGAGGATGTGCTGGCACTTGTTCTGAGTGATGGTGGCTGCAGTGGTGGCTGTGAGGAGCATCCTGTTGCCTCTCCATGGCTGCTGCCGCCGGCTTCCTTCCTTGGGCAGCTTGTAGTGTCTGCTGGAGAAGTGGGGACATCCCACTCCATAATGACAATTTTATACCCCACACATCTTATTGGGCTGCCCCAGCACTCCGGGCAGCTTCCAACATATCTTAAAAAGATAGTAAAACATTGAACATTTTTTTAAAAAAAACCACCTTCCCTATACAGTGGTACCTCTGGTTAAGAACTTAATTCGTTCTGGAGGTCCGTTCTTAACTTGAAACTGTTCTTAACCTGAGGTACCACTTTAGCTAATGGGGTTTCCTGCTGCTGCTGTGCCGTGTGATTTCTGTTTTCACCCTGAGTCTGTGACCTGAAGCGCCTGTAACCTGAAGTGTCCGTTACCCGAGGTAGCACTGTATAGGATTGCCTTCAGATGGCTCAGGGGTTGGATAACTCCATACCCACCAACATTTCTTCTATGAAAATAGAGACATCCTAAGGAAAAGCGGGACATTCTGGGAGCAAATCAGAAACTGGGACGGCTTCTCTCAATCAGGGATGTCCCTGGAAAATAGGGACACTTGGAGGGTCTGAGACAATGACCTGGGTTCGAATCTCCACTCAGGAACGAAGCTCACTGGGTGACCTTGGGTCACCATCTCTTAACCTAAGCCACCTCTCTGGTAGGTTGTTGTGAGGATGAAATGGGGAGGAGAAGAACCATGTTCACCACCTTGAGATCCTTGGAATATAAAAGTGATACATAAATATCATAAATGGAAGAATATTCTTTTGCCAACATGGTGCCCTCCAGGTGTATTGAACCACAACTTCCAGCGAGCCCAATTGTGTTGGATGGATCTGATGGGGATTGTAGTCCAAAAAATCTGGAGGTCACCAGGTTGGGAAAGGCCACTCTGTTGACATACAGGTAAAAAATGGAGATAGCTCATTCGGTAGAGCATGAGACTCTTAATCTCCAGTTCATGGGTTCGAGTCCCATGTTGGGCAAAAGATTCCTGCATTGCAGGGGGCTGGACTAGATGACCCTCGTGGTCCCTTCCAGCGCCACAGTTCTGTGATTCTATTCTATGACATGCGGTAAAAAGGAGCAATGAAGGGGGAGGGTGGACGATGCCTGCAGCCACCATCCCCACAAGAGATAAGTCTGATAACTGTCGCACTAATTTAGCTTGCATTATATTTCCCGCCGTACAATAGCATAATGAGATCAATTTACCGCTGAGTACAGATGCTATTAACAGGGTGCTTCAGTTTATTCTGTCTCAGGGCAAGGAAAGTGAACTAGAATGATGAAGCACTAATGATGATATCCAGTTCACCCATTCCATAACCGAAGCAGCCAGCTTCTTTCTTTCATCTTTCCAGCTCTGAGAAGATAACGTCTGATTTCTCCAGGCTCCCCCAGTGGCACCTTTCAGCGCAGAAATTCTTCGGCCTGACAACCCAGAGACGTGAGATATAGGGTTATCCTCTGTGATGGCCTTAACATGGGACAGTTTCATCAACTGATAAAGGAATTTGATCTGTCAAGAGCCGTGGAGTGACTTTGCTACTGTGAGGAGTTAAGAAGCAGCAACCAGGGGATGAACAAGACAACATGCTCTTGAAAGCTACTGTGCCTCTCTAAGGTTCAAGGACGGTTGCCGATGCTTCCTTTTGTTTTTCTGGAACGACTGCAGTACCTTAAACAGCTATTGGAGAACAAGCATTTGACAAGAGAAGCATTTCCTGGCATTGAGATGAGATGATTGGGGGGGGGGG